>NC_090443.1:527080880-527705880 GCF_031143425.1 Pleurodeles waltl
CCAATTTGATCTGGCAAGTGTACCCACTTGCCAGGCCCAAACCTTCCCTTTTGGTACATGTAAGACACCCCTAAGGTAGGCCCTAGGTAGCCCCATGGGCAGAGTGCAGTCTATTTAAAAGGTAGGGCATGAATAGGTGTGTTATACATGCCCTAACAGTGATTTACTGCCATATTCAAGTTTCAATGTTGCACAGCCTATCTCCCTCATAGGTTAACATGGGGGCTGCCTTTAAATAACTTTAAAGCGCAGATTCCCTTTGAGGGCAGATAGAAATTTGGAGTTTGGGGTCTCTGAACTCACAATTTAAAAATACATCTTTTAGTGAAGTTGGTTTTTAGATTGTGAGTTTGAAAATGCCACTTTTAAAAAGTAGGCATTTTCTTGCTTAAACCATTCTGTGACTCTGCCTGTTTGTGGATATCCCTTCTCGGTCAGTTTGACAGTTGGGCTGTTCACACCTCTCCTCTAGACAGTGACACAAAGGGAGCAGGGGTGTACCCTGCATATCTTGATGAGCCATCTGAGCTAGAGTGGAGGTAGGAGTGGATGTTAGCACCTGAGAGGACTGTGCCTGCCCTCACACAATAAAGTCTCCAACTCCCTGGTGTGGGTCTGGGGCCTGGCCTGGACAAGGAAGGATCTTGCAAAAATTTGAGACTTTGCTTTGAAGTTTGCCAACTTCAAAGGCAGAAAGGGGTATAAGAAAAGGACCCAAAACCCAGACTTTTAGAATCTTTCTGGAATCAAGAGGAACATCTGCCCAGTAGAAGAGCTGAAGAGCTGGAGGAGGAGTACTGTCCTTTGCTGTCTTGCTTTGCTGGACTGGCCTACAGTTCCTGCTTCTGTCTGACAAGAGAGCAAAGGGTGAACTTTGCTGTGTGTCCTGCTTGATAATGTTCTCCAAGGACTTGGAGTAGAGCTTGCCTCCAGTTGGAAGTCTCAGGAACACCAAAGACTTCAGTTTCTCGACCTGCAGCACAGGGAACTATGTGTTTTGTGCTGTTCAAGAGGAGAAACCACTGCGACGCAGACAACGACGCCGCTGGCCTGCACTGTGACCTGCCAACGCCACACGGAAACGCACTGCCCCGCTTTGCACCACAACCCTGGTCTCACCGATGCCGTCATCGGATGACTTCACTGAGCCGCTGCTCGCACTGCGATCTGTGGACACGGCACTCCGGCATCGCCTTGCTCACACCACAGCATTGACCCTGCCGCTCCTGCTGACACAGGTGCCGTTGCATGCATCGTGGCCTGTGGACACCATTTGTGAGGTACACGAAGCACCATCCCGTCCCACACCGCAGCCCGGCTCTACCGATGCCAGTGTCATCGACTCCAGTGTCATCACCAGGCATCCTGCCTGCACCGTGGCCTGTGGACTCCGCTAGGGAGGGTCACAAAGCACTGTCTCATCCTGCACTTCTGGCTTGGGCCTACCGACGACAGCGCTTCAGCAACGTCGCCGCTGCCTGCGCGTGACCTGGTGACACCGCATGTCACACCGCCCGCTTCACACCGAAGTCCTGGTCTTACCGACACCACTGGACACTGTCACAGAGCCGCTGCCTGCACCGTGACCTGTGGGCACTGCACATCGCATCGTCCCGCTCCGCACTGCAGCCCGATGCCATCCACACCAACGCTTCTGACTTCATCAGCTCGGAGATCGATCCGCAAGGCTTGTGATTTCAATGGCCTGAAGCCAACCGCACTGACTCCGGAACCGCTGCCAGCGCCGCCGCACTCCAGAGCTCACCACAAGGATCACGACGCCCTGCAATACCAAAGGTACTTTTTGCGGATCTTCCCGACACCGTAGCTGGCCTGCGACACCGCAGCTGGACTGAACTGTTGGTTTTGTTGATCACGACACCGTGATAGCCCCAGGTGGAGCTATCGACTTCAAGGGACTGTATTTTTGAGTAAATCTTGCAGAATTCATATATTTATTACTATATGGTGTATTTTTATCGTATTTGGCCTTGTTTTATATAGATAAATATTGGCTATTTTCCTAAAAGTGGTGTGGTGTCCTTTTGTAGTGTCTTCATTTATTACTGTGTGTTATGTGCAAATGCTTTACACATTGCTTTTGAGATAAGCCTGACTGCTTGTGCCAAGCTACCAAGGGGGTGAGCAGGGGTTATCTGAGCAGGTATCTCTCTTATCCTGACTAGAGTGAGGGTCCCTACTTGGATAGGGTGCAAACTGACTGCCAACTAGAGACCCCATTTCTAACACTGGGCAAAAGAAAGATGGGTGTAATTGCTGCCCAGAGTGATTGTTAGTAGTTAGACATATTGCAAACATTTCTCCCGTCAGCTTTGGCATATTTGATGTTTTCCTTGGAGCACATTTCACAACAAATTTGGCAATGATTTTCCTTCTGGCATGAAGAGTAGAAAGACCAAGAATGGTTATGTCTTCTTTGTTATCCCATCTTCAAACTCAAGCATGTCTCTGGTTGAGAGTTCACGGTCCGTTGGTGTTGTGTATTTCTAATTTACTGGGCATGATGTTCGCTGCATTCATTGCTGATGCATCTTCTCAAACACTGAAATCCAGCATTGCAGGACTTCAACGGTTTGATTTGAGTGGCTTGTTTTCCTTCAGTGCTTCTTTAGCGGTAGATTATGGTGGATTCTCTGGCATGGGGTCTACCTCTTCATGCTGCATGACTCTTGGTGGTTAAGTACAGATACCAGCTCGAAAATCGTGAGTGACAGTACAAAATCTGTCTGTTCAGAGAAGAGAGAGCTTGAGAGATAGTCTTCTTTCCTCAAACTAGAGGGCGGTATCTGAAGTTCTTTGGCTTTACACCACTTTCAACCTTATCCGGAGCATCAACATGTACTGATTCAGACAGATAATTTAGAGGCTATGGCTTACATCAATTGGAAGGGAAGGACACAATCTAGGTCTTTCAATCTGGTAGCAATGCTGCTAGGCTCTTGGGCAGCGCTTCATCTGGTTTTCTTGAATGCTGTTCATATCAAAAGTCAGGGCACTTTTCAAGCGGACAAACTAAGCAGAGTGTTTATTTTCTCAAAAATATCTGTCCTTCTGTCCAGAGACATTCAAGTCCATTTGCCATGGATAGGGAAACCCTTTCTAGATCAATTTCCTCCATAGAACATCTACAATTCCCCACATTTTTCCCTTGTTTTCCGGTCCCAGGGTGCCCGGAAAGCTGCTGTATATACATCTTTTCTCCAATTAATTTTATTCCTGTTCTCCTTCACATTCAGGTGGAGGCAGAAGAAGTGACAGACGTTCTTCCCTTCTGGTCTCGCAGAGGGTGATTTCCTCTCTTGAAATCTATATTTTTTCTCTTCAGCTTGCAGGATTCCCTTTGTTCCCTTTCTTCTTCGGGCGCCAGCTTGTCTTCCCATTCAATGCCTGTCTGAATGGGTCGGGAGTTTGACAGGGCCGGGCTACAGACCAGAAGTTCTCAAGACACCTTGCTGAGGATAACCAGAGATCTAGATGCCATTCAACCATAAAGCCATGTTCCAGGCATTGGAGGAACTTTCAAATCTGCTGTACATTTAAACATTTGTCTCTTGTTCGCTGTGATCTTTCCTCTATCCATCAGTGTGAGAGACAACTCACTGATTTGACTTTAAAAATTCAGTGGGCAGCAAATGGTGGCATTCTGTGAGCCTTTAGGGGCTTTTGGTGAAGATGAGTTTTTATTGCTAAAAACAGAATTGTTTGTCTATATCCAGACCTTTGGTGCATCCTTCTCCTCACCCTAGGGGGTCATCTCTTGGGTTGTGGTCTCTTCAAGGCTCTTCTTTTCAGCCTTCTGGTATTGCAGATGTAAAAGGTTTGACCAAAAAAATTGTTTTCCTTATAGCTATAACATCTGTCCATAGAATTTGTGAACTTGGGTCTCTTCTGTGTGGAATCCATTCATCAGAAATTTGGATGACTGTATAATTTTGAAACTTGATTCTGTGTTCCTTACATAAAGGTACATCCGTGGCTTATAGGAATCTAAAAATTGTGCTACCTATCCTTTTCCCACTCCTTCCCAAGAGGAGGCTTTATTGCACTCCTTGGAGACCAGGGAGCAATATTGATTTATTTGGCTAGGTATAAATCTTTCCAAAGATCAGATCATCTTTTCATCGCTTTTAGCTCTTTACCTCCCTTTTCATTAGGAGATGGATTAATTTCATCATCTCTCTGACCTATTCTTTGTCTGGAACCCATCTTCCCATAAATATTTAGGGTAGATCCACCAGGGAGATGGATGTGTCCTATGCGTGTGTCTACCTACCTTTTGTAATTGAGGGAAGCTATTTCTGTTTCACCTCATGCTTGGAAGGGTGTTCCTTTGGACAGTGGGTATTGAGTTCTGGCCTGTCTTAATTCTGAATTAGTTTTTGTTATAGCAGTTTTTTTTGGTTCACTAATAAATTAGTTGCTTGCAGTGTTAGCAGCCTCTTGTATATTTATTAGTTTCCTTTATTAATTTGGAAGGCAAATGTAGCTTTAGTATACTTCTCAAGTAATGACTGACACAAGAACGATAGTTATAATTGTATTTATATAGCGCTTACTACCACTAACAATGCATCAAAGCGTTTTTTGCTGAGTAGCGTGGTATTCTGTAACCCAAAAGGAATAGTGGTGGAGTAGTATAGGGAAATATGAGTACGGTATTAATATTCGTATAGGGAGGTATGAGTTAATTTGAGCAGAGGACTTGTAAGTCTATTAGTTTATTTGACTAGAATCATGGAGGGATAGAAGAGGGAAGAATCCAGAAGTTTTAATTGGGAGATCATAGTAGTAAGATGAGGTTTGGGATGAGTAAAGGAGAGGTGGAGGGTGTAAGAGTCTGTAGAAAGGTATTAGGGAGATCATAATAGTTAAATGGGGGTTGGAATGAGTCAAAGGAGAGATAAACGAAGGAGAATTGAGTAGGGTTGTTTGGGAGTTCAGTCGTAAACTGAGGTTTGGTGTAAGCTAGGAGGGGTAGAGCAGGGAAGAGTCTGGGAAGGGTTATTTTGGAAATTATAGTAGTAGAATGGGTTTGGGATGAGTCAGAGAGAGGAGACATAGGATAGATTGCTCGAGGTATCCGGTGATGGTCAGCCAGAGTAAAGCTTTGAGAGAATAACATGTTTTTTTTCACTCTTGTACAGTAGGATTAGAGTAGTAAATATATAGATACATAATTACATAATCAAGAGAATAAATGTGGAAGGAATATAATATATTGAGATTTAAAGTTGTATCGTATAAACACAGGCTTTCAATTGTCACAGTATTTGAAGCTAATTTATTTGTGTACTTTTATATCAATATTTTATCTTTCCTCAATATTTCAATAGTGAAATGCTTGGAGATAAATAGTTAAGATAATATTTACGTATTGTGACAGATAAAATAAAAACAGAGACTCATAAGCATCTAATCAAAAAACTTATATAGAAACTATGCAATGACCTATGAACATGACACATGTAGAATAATATATAAACATACATATATCCGTGATATATACACATACATACACCTACACATACAAATACACATATATATACATTTAATTGAAGTGAAATATACATTTGTTAAACAAGCTTAAGGAATATGTATATATTTTACGATAAAATAGTTATTATACGTATTTGTACAAAGGAATACACATATGTAGATGTATGCAAATAAATTATAATGTTCACATACACAGGGATATGCAGTTTATTGCTTTTTCAGTTTTGTGGTTATGTAGGAAAGAGCCAACTCTTGAGTAGTCTTCTGAAGATAAGTTAATTATCCGTAGATCTTATATTTGGGGGTAATGAGTTCCATAGTTTGGCTGCTTGAGAACAGAGAAAAATGTACAAACCTATTGTATTTTTCTTGTATGGTGATGTTTCGAGGTGGGGTACCAATCTTGAGCAAGGTTTCCTTGTTGAATGTATTTTATTCCTGATGAAAAGCGGTCTTGTTCCGCTTTGCGGTCGATACAGAGCAGCTTAAAGGTGGATCAACTGGCATCCAGTAACCAATTTTGGGCCCTCAACGCAGAGGAGATGTTGGCTAGTGGTTTTACACGTAGGAGTAGTCTGGCAGCAGAGTTCTGAATGCGTTGTAGATTTTTCATAGTAGATAGAGATGATCCATGGTAGAGGCCATTGGCGTAATCCAGTTTAGATAGTACAAAAGAGAGATCGAGCATTTATGAGTAGGCAGTTTAGAGACTGTGCATATGAGGTGGTATGATTTTGTTTTATGGACGAGTTATTTGTATATTTTGAACTTGTAATAGGTGTGTCATTGGTGTAGATATTAACTGTGTGAGGGTCACAATAGTGTTGTTTTTCTAAGTTGTGTTCCTCATCCAGCAGGCATAGAAGGCATTTTGTTGAGTCTACGTGTGTTGGTGGTGGAGATGGTGGTTGTAAGAGAGATGGCGAGTTGTGCTGTTTTTTTCAGAGTAGCCTTGAGCAACAGACATAGGGATGCGAAATTGTAAAGTCTAGCATGTTGTATCTTTTGTTTGTGTCTGTTTAGGGTAGAAGGAGTATGGGTTAGGAGTGGTGGTGGAGCATGTGGGTTATATGGTAAGACTCTAAACTGTGCAATGAATTAGAGGCAGGTGAATGAATGTTACTGTGTTGGACTGTTTGTGGTAGATGTTGGTAAAGAATGTAAATGTTGGAGTAAAGTTGTTTTTTGATTTGCATTATTTGTGTAGTCAAGAGGGTGAGTAGTGGGTGCGCTGGAAAGTACTTTGAAAGTGCTTGCCATTTTGATGTGCCTGTGTGCGTGTTGTTTTGTTTTTGTGGAGAAGAGGGGGGAGATATGGATGTAATGTTTTTATGAAGGATTTGTTTGTGAGTTACTGCTGGTGAGCGGTGTTTGAAATGTGTTGGAGGTGGTGATGTGTTTTGGAGGAGAGTATGTTGCTAGTAAGAGGGGGACAAACAAGAGTTATGATTGTGTTATATTTGATCACTGGAAGAGGTAATATGTGGGGTGGATAATATGGGTGTAAGGAATCTACAGTTGTATGTATAGGTTTTGTCACTATAAAAAGGGGTCTGTTATGAGTATGTAGAGGGAACAGCTGGTGTTTTGTATGAACATGGAGTGTGTGCATTGATGTATTATAGTGTTGTATAATGTGGCTTTGTATTGTTTTTGTAATGTGTGATTGTGCTAGTTGTATAGGACAGCTGTGTTTTGTGAGAGAATTAAGGTGCCATAGTGTTGTAGTTGTGGAATAATGGAGTATAGGTGTGGTGTGTGCAGTTTTGTAGTGGTTGTTGAGACACTAAGAGCTGAGCTGTATAAGGTTTGTTTGTGGTGTATTTGCAGAATGAATTTGATGATATTGTATTTGGATGTTGGAGGATGTGGAGGGGATTAAGGTCCTTTTTGAAAAATGGAAGATTGGGCAGCATTTCTGGCCCTAGGCCCAACCAGTCCCAAACAAGCAGCTGCCCTTGTCCTCTCCGCCCGACTGAGACCTAGGCGTAAATAACCCTATTGGCCAATGGAATCCTAACACTACCCAATGAGATTCCTAATCCTAAACCCAAGAGCCAATAGGACACCTGGCCCTATTAACCAATCACAACCCTAGTCCTAACAGCCAATAAGAACTGTAACCCTAAACCCTTAGTCCAATAGGAACCCTATCCCTAGTAGTAATCAGAACCCTAGCCCTGACAGCCAATCAGAACAGTAATTCTAAACCCTTAGTCCAATAGGAACCCTTGCCCTAGTACCAATCAGAATCTTAGCCCTCACAGCCAATCAGAACAGTACCCCTTAGTCCAATAGGAACCCCAGCCCTAGTACCAATCAGAACCTAGCCCTGACAGCCAATCAGGACAGTAACCCTAAACCCTTAGTGTTGGAAAATGGGTTATTGGTAGGGCAGGTAGGTACCTACACCTAGCAACAAGCCACAAACCTCCACCTAAGTACAGTTAGGTCTCAGTAAATTAATCCCAGCTCTACCCTTGGTAGCTTGGCATCGAGCGTCAAGGCTTAACTTAGGAGACAAAGTGTAAAGCATTCAAATATCACAAAACAGTAATTAAATAAAACACAGGAAACAGTTTAAAAATCCAAAACCAATTTATAAAAATAGCTTATATTTTTATCTTTAAAATGACACAAAAACGATTAAAATCAGTTCAGGGGAACCGGAGATATTAATTTTTAAAGTATTATTATTTTCTAGCGCTTAGAAACAAAAAGCGCCAATCGGGTCATCTGGTTGCACCAGGACCGGGGCAAAGTCAAACTTTCAGGCCGACCGCGATGGAGCCCTGCTCGGCTACAAGTCGCGGGAGGCCTCGGTTAAAAAGTTACCTTCTGACTTAGTCTCTTTTTTGATGTTTTTCTTCCCCGGGACGAACCTGCCAGTTGGATCCGACCTCCTGGAGCCCTTGTCCGGATACGCGAAGTCGGTTTCCTCGGTGGTGATTTTTACCTTCGGACTTAGTCGTTTTTTCGAGATGAAAATCCTTCGACCGGGGTAAACCTGGATCTTGATCCGACATCCGTGGAGCCCTTCTCGGATACGATGGCTGGAAGGTCCCGGTCAACTTTTTACGTTCGGACTTAGTCTCTTTTTTGGATGTTTTTCTTTACCGGGACGAACCACGAAGTCAGGCCGGGTCACGGTTGAGGCAAGCCGGCTAGAATTTCCGCGTCGGGTCGGTCACTTTATGGAGCTTTTTTTTCCAAAAATTCTCCAATCTTTTCCAAACTTCTGGGGCTTCACCCAGATGTTCTTTCAAGGTTCTTTTGGGGTCCACAGCTCACCCCAAGGGTCCAGAAGTTCTGTGAAGGTCCTTGGGAAGTGCGGACTTCAACTCCCAGAATGCACCTGGCGCAAACTCCTTTTTGGCCACTGGACAGTGGTCAGCTGGTCACTTTTTCAGGAGTTGGTGCAGGGGACTCTGGATAGCAATTTTTCACCTGTAGCAAACAGGGAGTCCCTCCTTGAACCAGTGGAAGCCAGGCAAAGTCCTTCTTGTGGTGAAGCCCAAGTGTGCAGCTGGTGCAGTCTTTCTGAGTGCAGGGTCCAGGTGCAGGCCAGGGGTCCAGCAGGGCAGTCCTTCTTCTCCTTGTAGTTCCTTCTTCTTGAAATTTGGTGGGGATCTGAGGCGTGGGTGCAGGTCTGCCAGTTTTATCCTTGCTCCTGGGTGAAAAGCAGGGGGGCCCTGGTTCTCCAATCAGGGACAGGGTCGTCCCCCTGTGATGACCACTTCCTGGGAAGTGTGGCAAAAATCCATCCCAGAAGGCAACAGTCTCTAAAAATCCAAAATGGATGAATCTGATTTTTGGAGGAGAGATCTGGCTGAGCCCACCCACTGGTGTGGCTAAAAATCATAAACACACCCCTCTCCTGCCCTCTCCTAATCTAATCAAGGGGGCACCTAGCTGTCTGGGGTTGCAGGATGTGGGGGTGTTGCTGGGTGCTCCAGATGTCCTTCTCTGCCTTTGAAGACCAGTTTGGCAGCCCTCCCCCTTCCTGCCTCACCATCTGCTGAGGGGAGATTCTCTCCCCCAAGCATATTCCTTTGTGTGAAGCCAGGCCACTTCACATCTCATTAAAGTAGCCTGGCAGAAGCTGCTGCAGGCTTGCCAATCAGAGCACAGCAGCAAAAACAATGCAGAGCTGAAATTGGCAACTTTTTAGGTAAAGTCTAAACTTTTTACCTGAACCGGTTATATTAAATCCAACAACTGGAAGTTGTGGGATTTATTATAACAATCAATTTGATACCAAATTCTTGGTATGTAACATTTAAGAAGACTTTAAAATTTAAAATAAAGTCTGCCCATCCTAGCCTATGAAGGCCAGTTACTTCAATGAGGGAAAAACGAATTTGGCTGTTTTTACCTCACCAGGGCTTATAAATCTATTTTTATAAAGTCCCTGCTTATAGTTACATGGCACCCAGCCCTAGGGGCACATAGGGCACACCTTAGGGGTGACTTATATGTAAAAATAAGGTAGTTTAAGACTTTGGAAGTACCTTTAATTCCAAAGTCGAATTTGCATATAACTTTAATTTAAAAGCAGCCAGCAAGGCAGGCTTGCTTTTAAAATGACACTGGGCACCTCAGCAATGCACCTAGGTGTGCACCACCTATGCTGTGGTCCCTAAACCTACATGCCCTACCATATACTAGGGACTTATAGGTAGGTTAACTTAGCCAATTATAATTAGCCTAATTTGCATATCCATTTTACACAGAGCACTGGCCCTGGGACTGGTAAGCAGTACCCAGGGCACAGCCAAGAGTCAGTAACCACCAGTACCTATCCAGAAAGAGTGGGGGTGATCAGGCAAAAAAAAGGACTTTCCTACACTTAGTCTATTGGGAACACTGGCCCTAGTACCAACCAGAATGCAAACCCTAGACTCTTACACTAGTAGGAACCCTAGTTCTAGAGTCAATCAGAACACAAACCCTAACCCTAGCCGCAATAACAAATCACAACAAATGCAACAACCAATAAAAACTTATATAAAGGCCAAGTTACCTTAAGCCCAGAACCCTGTGGAAAGGAAGTGCTCCTCTATTCAGAATCTCCTTGGATACACACAAGCACAATCCACACTTCCAAGCTAGTGGATTCTACTTTTCAAGTAAGGGACAAATATGAAACCACTGAAATACTGCTTGTCGCGCACTCAAATATATGACTTGTTTCCAAGGCAAAAACAAGTGGTGCATACACTTTCCAAACATAGTTTAAACCACAGAGCAGACTAAGCAGTCTCCTAAACGCACTCTGGTTAGCCACTGAGGTGTATGTAGCCTTTTGTAGGGATAATGTCTTAATTCCCTACTGGTAATCTTCATTATCCTAAGTCCTAATTGTCCTTGTCATAGTCATTACAACGATCCTGTATTCCACTGACAGATGGCCTTCAAATGGTCTTGTTAACGTCAAGAAGACTTCTGGGTAAGGTATCTCTTGTAGAGCACTTTGGTGAGTGGCGCCATCTAGCAGCATGCTCATTTTCTCCTTTCTAGAGATGAGATACCTTGTAAGATCATGGGTGTGATGAGAACAATTAAGACTGTGGATAATGATGACTGCCCGCCAGTATATAAGTATATATATACTTGCATACTTGCATGCTTTTCCTTGGTCTCTACCTGGTCCTATTATTCCTTTGACATCCTCTCTCTCTTTTTGCTTTCTCGCCACCCCCAGCCCATTCCTCAGCTTTTCTTTTTCTCCACTGGCTCCACCCCGTCAGGTCATTTCTTGCTCTCGGGTCTGACTCCACATTCTACCCTCTCATTTTTTTTTACAAGGGCCTGGCTGGCAGCTGCAATATGCTACCAAGTCACTAGCGTCCATTCATTGTGCTCCCCTGCACTTTGCGTTTTACTTTTTATTTATCTTTCTAAACTGGCTGTCAGCCATGTTGGAATGATAAATTAAACAGGCAAAATGGCCACTCCTGTCTCACAACGATTGCATCCCCACTCATATGTATGCATAGAAACTATTTTGGAATGGCTTTTCTTGAAGAGAAAACCCATTCCAAGATGGCTCGTCTGAATGTGTCATGATACACTAACAGCTATTTTGGCAGTAGCTAGAGGCAGTGTAAACAATCATTGGTAAAGCCAATTGCTCAGCCACGTACAGGCAACACCTATTGGCTTTGCCAGCGCTAGGCCTTTTTATGGTGCGGTTATGAATCGGGAAACATTAAAAAAAATATTTTCAATACACTTTTTTACTCAACTGTACAGATGGTATCAAATTACACACTGAGTGAGAATAGATTGAACAGCACAGAGAATAATCTGGGAGACATGCCTTCAATGACAAACTACTAAAGAGGCACAACATTGTGTCTTCAAGCTTTTCAGTTTCCATTATTTAGGTCTCATACCAGATATATAATCAGGTGGACAGGATAAAGAATGTATTACAGCCAGAGCTGCCAAATTTGGAACTGTGGAACCAAGTGCGACTCTAGGCATCGACTCAACATCCTGTGATTCGGGACAAATCACTTATTCTACCCGTGTCTAAAAAAACTGAATGTATCCTTGTGTAATGGAATTGGTGCTTATGTGAAGCTCTCCAGTACCTTCGGGTCGAGTTTGCGCAATGTACAACTGAAAAAAATAAAATAAAAACTGCGTTTCTACTGTGGGCATCTCCACAACGTCAACATCTGGACTGATACATTCACTGATAGAATTATCAGTTTAGTTAAGTGGGTCTTACATCTGACACATCTGGTACCAACCCTAGTTATTCACCTCAAACTTTCCACTCCGAAATTAGTCCTGGGTGCGAGGGCTCTTCCCGTGTAATCAAACCGATGCACACATTTACCGACAAAACACTTACCTTAAAATGTGCAGACTTATTCAAACACAATACAGTTTGAAACTGAAGAAATTAAAATGCAAGCGATGACCTGCACACAGCACCTGCAATTGATAGACAGTGCCAGTCAAACGTGTGTCCTCCACTGACAGCACCCTTCCGGATTTTCCAAGGAAGGATGCTGATATATGGGTGACTGCTGTATTACCTGCAGGATGCACTACGTTAGGAAACAGCCTGGGGAGGTATTGGTTTGCCTATGAGGCAGAAATGCGTGAAAGCTCTGAACTAGCCAAATGGCCAGAGCAGGAGCTCCACCCCCGATGAGCAAACTTTAGCAATGTCTTCTGTGTGGCGAGACACAGGCTGCGGCGTAGTGTTTCCACCAGTGAGTGCAGGCCCAGTCCTGCAGTCAGCACACCTTGCCTGTGGGAGATTCACACACCTCTGACTGCAGCGCATCTCCACAGGGTAGGTCCACACCTCTCCAGCAAGCTCTCAAAAACAAAAGCATGCAGAGCTTCCAAACGCCACCAACGGCTGAAGAAAGGGCTTCGAATGACGAGTTACTGAAAAGTTATTCCCAAAGCTTCCCTACGGCCTCAAATGTATTGAATACTTTGATGAATGGATGTGTGCGTGTAAGTTGTCTAACCGAGGAGACGCTGCAATGGGCTCGTATTACCACATTCATGAACAAGGAACAGAACTTGGTGTTTTTGTGCAAGATAAAAGTGCACCTTGACTGAAGGGCCTGCATTAGCTTAATAAAGTGTACAACTCTTACGCCCTCTTTTCCATTCAATACAGTTTACCTGCCCCCTAGTTGATACCGGAAACTGCTTCTATAGATGGTTAAATACCCGAGGACATCCAAGCACATACTTACAGAAAACGCCTAATCCTCCTAAAAGCAAAGCTCGGAGCATGCCAGGGATGGGATGCAGACGGAAAGAGAGAGAGAGAACGCCTACTAAAAAGTCACATCACCTGCCATTAATCCATTAATGCAACTTCTTTTTTCCCCCAAATGTCACCTTTGTAATGAGTTTGTTGATGATTAAACAGGCTGAAGCATTATCCTACTGAATGATCAGTTCTTAACGTTAAGCTATTTCGCAGGTCATATCTCTATTGCCAAAGATAGAGATCAAATTTTACTAATACATTAGTGGCATAGAAGTTAGCATATAGTGACTTATAGACCTTCATTTAAAAGGTCTAACAGAGAAATGTACATGAAATGTAAAAATGTGCATGTTTGAAACATGGTGGACAATGTGACCTTCATTCGTATTTGAAACCGCATTTTGCCATTAACCCCTTCCCCGCCACGGACGTAATGGTTACGTCCATGGCAGCGCCCGTGTGGCGCCATGGACGTAACCATTACGTCCAGGGACTGGCAGTCGGGGGAAGCGCTAGCGCTTCCCCCGAGGGCCGCCCCCCAACACCCCCAGGCCAGGGCTGAAAGGGGAATCCCTTCCCCTTTCACGACCACCCCCCCCCCGCCCCCCCCCCCCCATGACGTCAGCGCGCGATCGCGTGCTGATTTCATGGAAAGGGGGAATGACGCGCTGGAAGCCATTTGCTTCCAGCGCGTCAAGGGAGAAGGTGAGTATTTCACCTTCCTGCGGGGTGGGGGTGCTCTCAGAGAGGCATCGAGGGAAAGGAAAGGGTTTTCCTTTCCCTCGATGTCTCTTTGAGCATTCCTGCTGCCCGATCGCGATGCGATCGGGCAGCAGGAATGCCCACTAGACACCAGGGATTTCCGTATGTGTGTGTGTGTGTGTGAATATTAGTGTAGGGGAGCTACCCCTTGGGCAAGGGTCGCTCCCCTTTGGGGGCACATGCATTTTACGTCGTTTCTGCCCCCCCTGGGGGCAGATTGGCCCTATTTTTAGGCCGATCTGCCCCCAAGGGGGGCAGAAAGCCACTAGACACCAGGGATTTTATTGTTGCTGTGTATTTTGTGTGTTGGGGGGCGGCACCTTGGGCAAGGGTCGCTCCCCTTTGGGGGCACATGTATTTTACGTCGTTTCTGCCCCCCCTGGGGGCAGATTGGCCCTATTTTTAGGCCGATCTGTCCCCAAGGGGGGCAGAAAGCCACTAGACACCAGGGATTTTATTGTTGATTTGTATTTTTTGTGTTGGGGGGCGGCCCCTTGGGCAAGGGTCGCTCCCCTTTGGGGGCAAATGTATTTTACGTCGTTTCTGCCCCCCCTGGGGGCTGATTGGCCCTATTTTTAGGCCGATCTGCCCCCAAGGGGGGCAGAAAGCCACTAGACACCAGGGATTTTATTGTTGATGTGTATTTTTTGTGTTGGGGGGCGGCCCCTTGGGCAAGGGTCGCCCCCAGGGGCCCTCATGTATTTTTGGGCAGTTCTGCCCCCCTTGGGGGCAGAGAGGCCTATTTTTTTTAGGCCTTTCTGCCCCCAAGGGGGGCAGAATCCCAATAGCGCCAGAAATAGTATGTATGTATGTGTGCTTTGTGTTGGGGGGTGGCCCCTTGGGCAAGGGTCGCTCCCCCCAGGGGCGCAATGTATTTATTGTCGTTTCTGCCCCCCTTGGGGGCAGATTGGCCCTATTTTTTGGCCGATCTGCCCCCAAAAGGGGCAGAAAGCCACTAGACACCAGGGATTTTATTGTTGATTTTTATTTTTTGTGTTGGGGGGTGGCCCCTTGGGCAAGGGTCGCCCCCAGGGGCCCACATGTATTTTTGGGCAGTTCTGCCCCCCTAGGGGGCAGATATGCCTATTTTTTACCGCTTGTTTCTACACTGCACCCGGCCGCCCCCGCGCTGCTGAGGGTGAAATTTCTGTGTGGGCTTGTGTCCCCCCCGGTGCCCTACAAAACCCCCCTGGTCTGCCCTCCGAAGACGCGGGTACTTACCTGCAAGCAGACCGGAACCGGGGCACCCCCTTCTCTCCATTCTAGCCTATGCGTTTTGGGCACCACTTTGAACTCTGCACCTGACCGGCCCTGAGCTGCTGGTGTGGTGACTTTGGGGTTGCTCTGAACCCCCAACGGTGGGCTACCTTGGACCAAGAACTGAACCCTGTAAGTGTCTTACTTACCTGGTAAAACTAACAAAAACTTACCTCCCCCAGGAACTGTGAAAATTGCACTAAGTGTCCACTTTTAAAGTAGCTATTTGTCAATAACTTGAAAAGTATACATGCAATTGAAATGATTCAAAGTTCCTAATGTACTTACCTGCAATACCTTTCAAACAAGATATTACATGTTAAATTTGAACCTGTGGTTCTTAAAATAAACTAAGAAAATATATTTTTCTATAACAAAACCTATTGGCTGGATTTGTCTCTGAGTGTGTGTACCTCATTTATTGTCTATGTGTATGTACAACAAATGCTTAACACTACTCCTTGGATAAGCCTACTGCTCGACCACACTACCACAAAATAGAGCATTGGTATTATCTATTTTTACCACTATTTTACCTCTAAGGGGAACCCTTGGACTCTGTGCATGCTATTCCTTACTTTGAAATAGCACATACAGAGCCAACTTCCTACATTGGTGGATCAGCGGTGGGGTACAAGACTTTGCATTTGCTGGACTACTCAGCCAATACCTGATCACACGACAAATTCCAAAATTGTCATTAGAAATTGATTTTTGCAATTTGAAAAGTTTTCTAAATTCTTAAAAGACCTGCTAGGGCCTTGTGTTAGATCCTGTTTAGCATTTCTTTTAGAGTTTAAAAGTTTGTAAAAGTTTGAATTAGATTCTAGAACCAGTTGTAGATTCTTAAAAAGTATTCCAACTTTTAGAAGCAAAATGTCTAGCACAGATGTGACTGTGGTGGAACTCGACACCACACCTTACCTCCATCTTAAGATGAGGGAGCTAAGGTCACTCTGTAAAATAAAGAAAATAACAATGGGCCCCAAACCTACCAAAATACAGCTCCAGGAGCTTTTGGCAGAGTTTGAAAAGGCCAACCCCTCTGAGGGTGGCAACTCAGAGGAAGAGGATAGTGACTTGGAGGAAAATTCCCCCCTACCAGTCCTATCTAGGGAGAACAGGGTCTCTCAAACCCTGACTCCAAAAATAATAGTCAGAGATGCTGGTTCCCTCACAGGAGAGACCAACACCTCTGAAATCACTGAGGATAACTCCAGTGAAGAGGACATCCAGTTAGCCAGGATGGCCAAAAGATTGGCTTTGGAAAGACAGATCCTAGCCATAGAGAGGGAAAGACAAGAGATGGGCCTAGGACCCATCAATGGTGGCAGCAACATAAATAGGGTCAGAGATTCTCCTGACATGTTGAAAATCCCTAAAGGGATTGTAACTAAATATGAAGATGGTGATGACATCACCAAATGGTTCACAGCTTTTGAGAGGGCTTGTGTAACCAGAAAAGTGAACAGATCTCACTGGGGTGCTCTCCTTTGGGAAATGTTCACAGGAAAGTGTAGGGATAGACTCCTCACACTCTCTGGACAAGATGCAGAATCTTATGACCTCATGAAGGGTACCCTGATTGAGGGCTTTGGATTCTCCACTGAGGAGTATAGGATTAGATTCGGGGGGGCTCAAAAATCCTCGAGCCAGACCTGGGTTGACTTTGTAGACTACTCAGTAAAAACACTAGATGGTTGGATTCAAGGCAGTGGTGTAAGTAATTATGATGGGCTGTACAATTTATTTGTGAAAGAACACCTGTTAAGTAATTGTTTCAATGATAAACTGCATCAGCATCTGGTAGACCTAGGACCAATTTCTCCCCAAGAATTGGGAAAGAAGGCGGACCATTGGGTCAAGACTAGGGTGTCCAAAACTTCCACAGGGGGTGACCAAAAGAAAGGGGTCACAAAGCCTCCCCAGGGGAAAGGTGGTGAGACAGCCAAAAATAAAAATAGTCAAGAGTCTTCTAAAGGCCCCCAAAAACCTGCACAGGAGGGTGGGCCCAGAGCCTCTTCACAAAACCATCCTGGGTACAAGGGTAAAAACTTTGATCCCAAAAAGGCCTGGTGTCGAAACTGTAGTCAGTCTGGACACCAAACTGGAGACAAGGCCTGTCCCAAGAAAAGTTCCACTCCAAACTCCAATCCAGGTAACACTGGAATGGCTAGTCTCCAAGTGGGATCAACAGTGTGCCCAGAGCAAATCAGGGTCCACACTGAAGCTACTCTAGTCTCTGAGGGTGGGGTGGATTTAGCCACACTAGCTGCCTGGCCCCCTAACATGCAAAAATACAGGCAGCAGCTCTTTATTAATGGGACAAGTGTAGAGGGCCTGAGGGATACAGGTGCCAGTGTCACCATGGTGACAGAGAAACTGGTTTCCCCTGGCCAATACCTGACTGGAAAAACTTATACAGTCACCAATGCTGACAATCAAACTAAAGCACATCCCATGGCAATGGTAACTTTAGAATGGGGAGGGGTCAATGGCCTGAAACAGGTGGTGGTCTCCTCAAACATCCCAGTAGACTGTCTGCTTGGAAATGACCTGGAGTCCTCAGCATGGGCTGAGGTAGAACTAAAAACCCATGCAGCCATGCTGGGTATCCCTGAACTGGTGTGTGTAAAAACAAGAGCACAATGCAAGGCACAGGGTGAAAAAGTAGAGCTGGAGTCTGGAAAAATGGCCCAGCCTACCAAGAGAAAAGGAAAGTCAGTTGGGAAACCAACTGCAACACAGTCAGAAAAAGGGAACCTCTCTTCTCAGGAAGAAGTTCTGCCCTCTGAGGGAACTGAGCCTTTGGAGCTTGAACCTTATCAGGTTGAGCTCTTGGGCCCAGGGGGACCCTCAAGGGAGGAGCTGTGTAAGGGACAAGAAACCTGTCCCTCTCTTGAAGGCCTTAGGCAGCAAGCTGCTGAAGAGTCCAAGGGCAAGAAAAATGGAACACATAGGGTCTATTGGGAAGATGGACTCCTGTACACTGAGGCCAGAGACCCCAAACCTGGTGCCACTAGGAGAGTGGTAGTGCCTCAGTCGTTCAGAGAGTTTATTCTGACCTTAGCCCATGATATTCCCCTTGCTGGGCATTTGGGACAAACCAAGACGTGGGAGAGGTTAGTCAACCACTTCTACTGGCCCAATATGTCCCAGAAGGTTAAGGAGTTTTGCCTCTCCTGCCCCACCTGTCAATCCAGTGGTAAGACAGGTGGGCACCCAAAGGCCCCCCTCATTCCACTTCCAGTGGTGGGGGTCCCCTTTGAAAGAGTGGGTGTGGACATAGTTGGTCCACTGGAACCTCCCACAGCCTCAGGAAATATGTACATCCTAGTAGTAGTGGATCATGCTACTAGGTATCCTGAAGCTATTCCCCTTAGGTCGACTACTGCCCCTGCAGTAGCCAAGGCCCTTATTGGTATCTTTACCAGAGTGGGTTTCCCTAAGGAGGTGGTGTCTGACAGAGGTACCAACTTCATGTCAGCATACCTAAAACACATGTGGAATGAGTGTGGAGTGACTTACAAATTCACTACACCATACCATCCACAAACTAATGGCTTAGTTGAGAGATTCAACAAGACATTAAAAGGCATGATCATGGGGCTCCCAGAAAAACTCAAAAGGAGATGGGATGTCCTCTTGCCATGTCTGCTTTTCGCTTACAGAGAGGTGCCACAGAAGGGAGTAGGATTCTCACCCTTTGAACTTCTGTTTGGTCACCCTGTAAGGGGACCACTTGCTCTTGTTAAAGAAGGCTGGGAGAGACCTCTTCATGAGCCTAAACAAGACATAGTGGACTATGTACTTGGCCTTCGCTCTAGAATGGCAGAGTACATGGAAAAGGCAACCAAAAACCTTGAGGCCAGCCAACAGCTCCAGAAGTTTTGGTATGACCAAAAGGCTGCACTGGTTGAGTTCCAACCAGGGCAGAAAGTCTGGGTTCTGGAGCCTGTGGCTCCCAGGGCACTCCAGGACAAATGGAGTGGCCCTTACCCAGTGCTAGAAAGGAAGAGTCAGGTCACCTACCTGGTGGACCTGGGCACAAGCAGGAGCCCCAAGAGGGTGATCCATGTGAACCGCCTTAAGCTCTTCCATGACAGGGCTGATGTGAATCTGTTGATGGTAACAGATGAGGATCACGAGGCAGAGAGTGAACCTCTCCCTGATCTTCTGTCATCAGACCCAAAAGATGGCACAGTAGATGGAGTGATCTACTCAGACACCCTCTCTGGCCAACAGCAAGCTGATTGTAGGAGAGTCCTACAGCAGTTTCCTGAACTCTTCTCCTTAACCCCTGGTCAGACACACCTGTGTACCCATGATGTGGACACAGGAGACAGCATGCCTGTCAAAAACAAAATCTTTAGACAGTCTGACCATGTTAAGGAAAGCATCAAGGTGGAAGTCCACAAGATGCTGGAATTGGGAGTAATTGAGCGCTCTGACAGCCCCTGGGCTAGCCCAGTGGTCTTAGTCCCCAAACCTCACACCAAAGATGGAAAGAAAGAGATGAGGTTTTGTGTGGACTACAGAGGGCTCAATTCTGTCACCAAGACAGATGCTCATCCAATTCCGAGAGCTGATGAGCTCATAGATAAATTAGGTGCTGCCAAATTCCTAAGTACCTTTGACTTGACAGCAGGGTACTGGCAAATAAAAATGGCACCTGGAGCAAAAGAGAAAACAGCATTCTCCACACCTGATGGGCATTATCAGTTTACTGTTATGCCCTTTGGTTTAAAGAATGCCCCTGCCACCTTCCAAAGGTTGGTGAATCAAGTCCTTGCCGGCTTGGAGTCCTTTATCACAGCTTATCTTGATGATATTGCTGTCTTTAGCTCCACCTGGCAGGATCACCTGGTCCACCTGAAGAAGGTTTTGAAGGCTCTGCAATCGGCAGGCCTCTCTATCAAGGCATCCAAATGCCAGATAGGGCAGGGAACTGTGGTTTACTTGGGCCACCTTGTAGGTGGAGGCCAAGTTCAGCCACTCCAACCCAAGATCCAGACTATTCTGGACTGGGTAGCTCCAAAAACCCAGACTCAAGTCAGGGCATTCCTTGGCTTGACTGGGTATTACAGGAGGTTTGTGAAGGGATATGGATCCATTGTGACAGCCCTCACTGAACTCACCTCCAAGAAAATGCCCAAGAAAGTGAACTGGACTGTGGAATGCCAACAGGCCTTTGACACCCTGAAACAAGCAATGTGCTCAGCACCAGTTCTAAAAGCTCCAGATTATTCTAAGCAGTTCATTGTGCAGACAGATGCCTCTGAACATGGGATAGGGGCAGTTTTGTCCCAAACAAATGATGATGGCCTTGACCAGCCTGTTGATTTCATTAGCAGGAGGTTACTCCCCAGGGAGCAGCGTTGGAGTGCCATTGAGAGGGAGGCCTTTGCTGTGGTTTGGTCCCTGAAGAAGCTGAGACCATACCTCTTTGGGACTCACTTCCTAGTTCAAACTGACCACAGACCTCTCAAATGGCTGATGCAAATGAAAGGTGAAAATCCTAAACTGTTGAGGTGGTCCATCTCCCTACAGGGAATGGACTTTATAGTGGAACACAGACCTGGGACTGCCCATGCCAATGCAGATGGCCTTTCCAGGTTCTTCCACTTAGAAAATGAAGACTCTCTTGGGAAAGGTTAGTCTCATCCTCTTTCGTTTGGGGGGGGGGTTGTGTAAGGAAATGCCTCCTTGGCATGGTTGCCCCCTGACTTTTTGCCTTTGCTGATGCTATGTTTACAATTGAAAGTGTGCTGAGGCCTGCTAACCAGGCCCCAGCACCAGTGTTCTTTCCCTAACCTGTACTTTTGTATCCACAATTGGCAGACCCTGGCATCAAGATAAGTCCCTTGTAACTGGTACTTCTAGTACCAAGGGCCCTGATGCCAAGGAAGGTCTCTAAGGGCTGCAGCATGTCTTATGCCACCCTGGAGACCTCTCACTCAGCACAGACACACTGCTTGCCAGCTTGTGTGTGCTAGTGAGGACAAAACGAGTAAGTCGACATGGCACTCCCCTCAGGGTGCCATGCCAGCCTCTCACTGCCTATGCAGTATAGGTAAGACACCCCTCTAGCAGGCCTTACAGCCCTAAGGCAGGGTGCACTATACCATAGGTGAGGGTACCAGTGCATGAGCATGGTACCCCTACAGTGTCTAAACAAAACCTTAGACATTGTAAGTGCAGGGTAGCCATAAGAGTATATGGTCTGGGAGTTTGTCAAACACGAACTCCACAGCACCATAATGGCTACACTGAAAACTGGGAAGTTTGGTATCAAACTTCTCAGCACAATAAATGCACACTGATGCCAGAGTACATTTTATTGCAAAATACACCCCAGAGGGCACCTTAGAGGTGCCCCCTGAAACTTAACCGACTATCTGTGTAGGCTGACTAGTTCCAGCAGCCTGCCACACTAGAGACATGTTGCTGGCCCCATGGGGAGAGTGCCTTTGTCACTCTGAGGCCAGTAACAAAGCCTGCACTGGGTGGAGATGCTAACACCTCCCCCAGGCAGGAGCTGTAACACCTGGCGGTGAGCCTCAAAGGCTCACCCCTTTGTCACAGCACCGCAGGACACTCCAGCTAGTGGAGTTGCCCGCCCCCTCCGGCCCGGCCCCCACTTTTGGCGGCAAGGCCGGAGAAAATAATGAGAATAACAAGGAGGAGTCACTGGCCAGTCAGGACAGCCCCTAAGGTGTCCTGAGCTGAGGTGACTCTAACTTTTAGAAATCCTCCATCTTGCAGATGGAGGATTCCCCCAATAGGGTTAGGATTGTGACCCCCTCCCCTTGGGAGGAGGCACAAAGAGGGTGTACCCACCCTCAGGGCTAGTAGCCATTGGCTACTAACCCCCCAGACCTAAACACGCCCTTAAATTTAGTATTTAAGGGCTACCCTGAACCCTAGAAAATTAGATTCCTGCAACAACAAGAAGAAGGACTGCCCAGCTGAAAACCCCTGCAGAGGAAGACCAGAAGACAACAACTGCCTTGGCTCCAGAAACTCACCGGCCTGTCTCCTGCCTTCCAAAGAACTCTGCTCCAGCGACGCCTTCCAAGGGACCAGCGACCTCTGACTCCTCTGAGGACTGCCCTGCTTCGAAAAAGACAAGAAACTCCCGAGGACAGCGGACCTGCTCCAAAAAGACTGCAACTTTGTTTCAAGGAGCAGCTTTAAAGACCCTGCAATCTCCCCGCAAGAAGCGTGAGACTTGCAACACTGCACCCAGCGACCCCGACTCGGCTGGTGGAGAACCAACACCTCAGGGAGGACCCCCGGACTACTCTCCGACTGTGAGTACCAAAACCTGTCCCCCCTGAGCCCCCACAGCGCCGCCTGCAGAGGGAATCCCGAGGCTTCCCCTGACCGCGACTCTCTGAAACCTAAGTCCCGACGCCTGGAAAGGACCTTGCACCCGCAGCCCCCAGGACCTGAAGGACCGGACTTTCACTGGAGAAGTGACCCCCAGGAGTCCCTCTCCCTTGCCCAAGTGGAGGTTTCCCCGAGGAAGCCCCCCCTTGCCTGCCTGCAGCGCTGAAGAGATCCGTTGATCTCCCATAGACTAACATTGCGAACCCGACGCTTGTTTCTACACTGCACCCGGCCGCCCCCGCGCTGCTGAGGGTGAAATTTCTGTGTGGGCTTGTGTCCCCCCCGGTGCCCTACAAAACCCCCCTGGTCTGCCCTCCGAAGACGCGGGTACTTACCTGCAAGCAGACCGGAACTGGGGCACCCCCTTCTCTCCATTCTAGCCTATGCGTTTTGGGCACCACTTTGAACTCTGCACCTGACCGGCCCTGAGCTGCTGGTGTGGTGACTTTGGGGTTGCTCTGAACCCCCAACGGTGGGCTACCTTGGACCAAGAACTGAACCCTGTAAGTGTCTTACTTACCTGGTAAAACTAACAAAAACTTACCTCCCCCAGGAACTGTGAAAATTGCACTGTGTCCACTTTTAAAGTAGCTATTTGTCAATAACTTGAAAAGTATACATGCAATTGAAATGATTCAAAGTTCCTAATGTACTTACCTGCAATACCTTTCAAACAAGATATTACATGTTAAATTTGAACCTGTGGTTCTTAAAATAAACTAAGAAAAGATATTTTTCTATAACAAAACCTATTGGCTGGATTTGTCTCTGAGTGTGTGTACCTCATTTATTGTCTATGTGTATGTACAACAAATGCTTAACACTACTCCTTGGATAAGCCTACTGCTCGACCACACTACCACAAAATAGAGCATTGGTATTATCTATTTTTACCACTATTTTACCTCTAAGGGGAACCCTTGGACTCTGTGCATGCTATTCCTTACTTTGAAATAGCACATACAGAGCCAACTTCCTACAGTCCTTTCAAGGGTCGTTTGGTTTTTAGGCAGTACATTCCTAGCAAGAGGGCACGGTATGAAATTAAATTGTATATGCTGTCAGAAAGTAGTACAGGATATGTTTATAATTTCCGGGTCTACACTGGTAGGGATTCCAAAATTGACCCCCCTGGTTGTCCTCCCACTTTTGGAGTTAGTGAGAAAATTGTGTGGGAACTTGGTAGACGACTGTTTAACAAAGGTCACCATTTATATGTAGATAACTTCTACACTGGAGTTCGGTTGTTCAAGGAGTTGTTCAGAGTGGACACTGTTGCTTGTGGCACAATCCGCTCTAATCGGAAAGGCTATCCAAAAGAGCTTGTCTGTAAAAAACTTGAGAAGGGACAGTGCAGTGCCTTGCGGAATGATGAGCTGCTAGCTCTGAAATTTGTAGACAAGAGGGATGTATACATGCTAAGCACCATCCATGATGAGAGTACTTCACCTGTGGCTGTTTGGGGTCAGGTTGCCGAAGTGCGCAAACCTGTGTGCATCTTAGACTATAATAAGCACATGGGTGGTGTTGATAGAGTAGATCAGAGGTTAGAACCTTACACTGCTGCTCGTAAGTCTTATGTGTGGTATAAGAAATTAGCGCTTCACTTGTTCCACTTGGCAACTTTTAATGCTTTTGTTGTGTTTAAGGATAGTTCTCCAGAGTCAAGGATGACATTTGTGAAATTTCAGGAGTCTATCATAGCTAGCCTTGTTGTGCTGGAACAGGCAAGAGTTCCTAGAGAAGCAGTGGTGGAGGATGTGGCTAGATTGAAAGATCGTCACTTTGCTGAGCACATTCCTCCTACGGCCAAAAAAAACTTTCCTGCTAAGAGATGTAGAGTCTGTGCTCGAAGAGGTATCAGGAAGGAGACTAGGATGTACTGCCCTGATTGTCCTTCAAAGCCTGGGCTGTGTGTGGGTGGCTGTTTCAGGAGCTACCACACACAGAAGAATTATTGGGAAATTCCGTGAGCGTAAACTGGTGTTTTATATTTTTATATGTTCGGTTTCACGGTTGGCATTAGTCATGTATTCAGTTAGAGCTTTTGTGTTTGTAGTTTTGTACTAATAGTGGTTTCTTTGTTGTTTAAAAACAAAAAAAAGGGGATGGCATGTGTAGAGTGGCGCTTGGCTGGCGGCGTGGGTGTGGTGGCGCTTGGCTGGCGGTGTGTGTGGGGTGGCGCTTGGCTGGCGGTGTGTGTGGGGTGGCGCTTGGCTGGCGGTGTGTGTGGGGTGGCGCTGGGCTGGCGGTGTGTGTGGGGTGGCGCTTGGCTGGTGGTGTGGGTGGGGTGGCGCTTGGCTGGCAGTGCCGGCCAAACGCCAGTCCACACACTCATCAGCTGGTGTGATTGCTGTATCAGGCATGTGGGCGTATGAAAGTGATGGGCCCTTGACTGGCGCTGTCTGTGGATGCGAGTCTTGTAATGTGCTGGGCCCGTGGCTGGCGGCGTGAATGGTCTAGTGCATGTCATGTATGAAAGGTGTGTGAATGGACTGTAAAGCGGTTGGTGCCTTGTCGTGGCTTTACAGCTCACGAGCTGTGAGTCATTGGTTCAGTTTTTTGGCCTTTCAGTTATTACCAGTGCATTTCACTTTTGTGAAATCTCTTGTTAATAAAATTTGATCTACTGAACCATCACTCACCCTCGTGCCAAATCCAACCAGTATGTGTGGTACAAATGACAAAACCTGCTCCGCTGTAATCAGGCGTCGCAGCACACTTGAGACACGCTAGGTGCCTCAGGTGGGACCCCGATGATGAAGCATGCCACCAACTTGGTTGGTGGGTGAGGGGTCTTCTTCACATAACCTAAGTGTGTTTCTTTTCACAATTTTAGTGTTTGGCACATCACGGACGTATGTGCACACATCAAAGTGATATATTCCAAAAATACCTGTGTTTGGGGGGGAGGGCCCACCTATGTTTTTGGTCCTGGGTGCGGCCGTCATGTAGGGAAACCTACAAAACCCAGAAACTTTTTAAAACTAGGCACCCCAAGGAGTCTAGGGAGGTGTGGCTAGTGTGGCTCCCCCAACATTTTCTTACCCAGACTCCTCTGTAAACCTCACAATTTGCATAAAAAAGCATATTTTCCTGATTTTTCTTAGTAGGATCACCGCTCCAGCACAAAATTCCTACTCCCCAGTTTTCCCCTCAGTCTCCCAAGTAAAATGACACCTCACTTATGTGGGTCCCTGTAGTGCTTTCCTCTTATTTAGTTTCTAAGCACTAACATAACACAACAGAAATGCACTTCTGAGGTCAAAGAAGACTTTTATTGTTATTTTATTCTTCCCCAACCACAATGTTTATGAATGAATGACGAATTAGTAGCTTTCAAGTCCGCGTTAATCAAACAAAATATATCAGTTTGCAATATACACAGCAGGTTATATTTATAAGATATTGAATGCAAAGCAAAACAAATACTTCACCGTGTAGGAACTATTTACAGCTACATCTTTCTAAGGTCTGCAAGCTGAGGACCCCTGTCAGCCGCGAGAAAGAGTGTCATCTACCCACACGGGATGCTGGCAACTGGCGCCAAGCTCCAGCACGAGGTCCGGCAGATTCAAATCTGACTCTCTGCAGCCTGTTACATTCGTTACAAAGGTGTGCCCCCTCCCCTCAGACCTGGGAAACTGAGCAAGCCCTTTGGAGACTGGCCAGGTCTCCAAGACTACTCCTGTTCCCAAGCTCAAGGGAAGAGAAACGACGCCCATGTACTCTCTCTTATCAGGTCTAGTCTACTGTGAGAGCAAAACATCTTGGTTCTCTGGTGCAAAAACACAGCTTGGAAAAATACAGAACTCCACGTTAAAGGCAATGGGCAGCTAACCTAAATATCAAATGCAATGTCATGTTAAAGGCAATAGGCAGCTAACCTAAATATCAAATGCAATGTCTAGTGTCATGTCAAAGCCAATAGGCATCTAAGCTGAATACAAAATACAATGTCTTATATCATGTCAAAGCCCATAGGCAGCTGAGCTGAATACAAAATGCAATGTATAATATCATGTCAAAGCCAATAGGCAGCGGAGCTGAATACAAAGTGTAATGTATAATATCATGTCAAAGCCAATAGGCAGCGGAGCTGAATATCATGTCAAAGCCAATAGGCAGTTAAGCTGAATACAAAGTGTAATATATGATATCATGTCAAAGCCAATAGGCAGCGGAGCTGAATACAAAATGTAATATATGATATCATGTCAAAGCCAATAGGCAGAATATCTAATAGCATGTCAAAGTCAATAGGCAGCTAAATTGAATACATCATGTCAAAGTCAATAGGCATGCAATGTCAAAGCCAATAGGCGGCTAGACTGGATACAGCATGTCAAAGCCAATAGGCAGAATACAGAATGTAATGGCTAATGCAATGTCAAAGCCCATAGGCGGCTAAACTGAATACAGAAAGCAATGGCTAATGCCATGTCAAAGCCAATAGGCACAATACAGAATGTAATGACTAATGCAATGTCAAAGCCCATAGGCGGCTAAACTGAACAAAACATACCATGTGCTACTGGTGAACATTGAGCAACTAATATGCGCAGTGGTGAAACACAAAGTCATTGGTCAAAACAAAACTCCATCAAATAGCAGGACATTCCGCCCTTTGACCAATGAATTTTTGTTTCACATATCTCATATTTCAAACAAACAAAAAAAAAAACATTATCAGCAAATCAAATTTCAATGATCAAAGCAATCCCTGTAAAGCAATAGAAGTGAATTAACACATTGATCTCATAACCTTTCACATCAGATACATCTACATAGAAAAGACTGGGCAATTTTTTTTTTTTTTTTTTTTTTTTCTGAATGAGTCTCTAATTCAACAGTGTTAGCAATTTGATGTGGCATGAGTTCTGCTCATGTAAAGGTGCACGGTCCACCTGAAAGGTTTTCTGGAAGGTAAGCAAAAGTCAGAGTTCCATACGAGAGGGGAAAAAAAAAAAAACACAGCAAACAAGTTGAACTTGAACTGAAGGCGCAGTTTGCGCAAAATGGATCCATGGTGCTGGCACTTTACTCAGCCAGGTTCAGGTTGGGGATTCGGTCCCTTCCCCGACCCCACACGCACACACCGGAAGGGGGACCACACAGCACACTCCGGGACAGTGGCGAAACGTGGTCGGATCTGCAAAAGAAACAAGTATGACTTTTCTTGCAAATAACATTTTTCATTTAAACTGCACCCTTCCTCTTTCTTTCCCTGTTTTATAATCAGCAGGACGTTTTTGAGGCCCTTTGTTATATTTTCTGTAGGTTCTGGAGGGTCACTTGGGGCTTCAGCCCACACATCAGCACTGAGGTTTTTATCTGCTGCACCACAGCTTCCCTTTTCTTGCACTGTCAGAAGGGCTGGGGCAGACTCCTTCTTTACCAAACCTCCATTCACTGCATTTTTGTCAAGTTGGGCCATTCTGTCTCCAATTTGTATGAATGAATCAGATTCTTTTCTAGGTATCAGCATAATTTCGATTTTTCCTTGGTAATTTGCAGCAATCACTTTCCCTAAAACCTGATCAATTTGCCATTTCTGTTCTGGTAACTTTCCTCTCCCCAACTGCTCTGTGACTGCTTGCATGACAGATTGCTTTTGTGCGTGCTGCACAGTTTTTATCAAATCTAGGGGAATGTGCATCTCTCTCATCTCTGCCCACCTGTAAGTGGCCTTTTCACATTTCTGGGGCACCCACATAGCCATCCCCACTAAGGCAGAATTCTGGGTGAACACTTCTCTCTCTGAATTTTTCTGATTAACATCTGCAAGGTAATTGAACCAGTTAGGTACAAGCCATGTGGCTAAAACATTATCAAAGAACCAAAAATCAGCGTAAAAATTACACATCTCACGTAGCTCTTGCTTTAAAATCTGACACACATTATACAACGCTGTTCCTTCTACGGTGCCAGAAAACAACATTTCAGTCAATGAATCATTAGTAAAACAAACATGCTTTTTATCTTCAGTAGACACGAATTCAAATGGTGCACACAATTTCATCGGTAATTCTTTTATCTGTGGTACTCTAGCCCTGTCTTGCAAGTACCAGATCCATTGTATGATTCTAGCTAGGGGCACTATTTTCTTTCCTTGTTCATGATTTAAATGTACATAAGTATTTCCTTCTTGCACTGCGCAGAAACCTAAAGTCTGCATTATTTCATTTGCCAAATCACAAGCGCGCAGCTGCATATAATTTTTCACAGTGACCATATACAAAAGTGTTAGGATTTCACTCAAATGAGGGCTTTTCTTTTTCCAAAAATCAAACAAGCTAATGAAACTCGGGGTGTCTTGCTCTAAAATCTTTCTTGCAACGTCCGTGTTATCAGTTAAGGAATGCATTTTGTCTGCCAAAAACCCTGGCTCACACGGAAACTCAGTGCAGCTCGGAGCTGTCTTAACCCCCTCATTACTGGAATGGGACAAGGAAGATTCTTCAAAAACAGCCCTTTTATAACTTTCCGTCGGGCTAATTTGCTCACGTAAATTCCTATTTTCATGTTCCAACTTCCTACATTTCTCCTGCATTTCTCTGTAAGCAGATAAAGGTATCCAGACCTTTCTGTCATCATTACTTCCAAAACACACGTTTTCTACATATATACAACAGGAATTATTTCTCAAAACATTATCAGGCCTTTTAGCTACACATGCATTTTCTTCTGTAATTCCCCAAACAGAAAACAATTCACAGTTTTTCTTAGCACCATCAGGCAGTTCATCAACACATGTATTCTCAGACATGGTCTGCCGTGCTACTGTGATTCTCCAAACAGAAAACAATTTCTGTAATTCTCCAAACAACAAAAAAACAATTACACTTTCTAAAGTGTGCACTTAGAAATCTACTAACTCGTCAAACCCCTTCTTAATCACCTCTTAATGACCGACACCCCACGACCTCTGGTACCAATTGTAGTGCTTTCCTCTTATTTAGTTTCTAAGCACTAACATAACACAACAGAAATGCACTTCTGAGGTCAAAGAAGACTTTTATTGTTATTTTATTCTTCCCCAACCACAATGTTTATGAATGAATGACGAATTAGTAGCTTTCAAGTCCGCGTTAATCAAACAAAATATATCAGTTTGCAATATACACAGCAGGTTATATTTATAAGATATTGAATGCAAAGCAAAACAAATACTTCACCGTGTAGGAACTATTTACAGCTACATCTTTCTAAGGTCTGCAAGCTGAGGACCCCTGTCAGCCGCGAGAAAGAGTGTCATCTACCCACACGGGATGCTGGCAACTGGCGCCAAGCTCCAGCACGAGGTCCGGCAGATTCGAATCTGACTCTCTGCAGCCTGTTACATTCGTTACAAAGGTGTGCCCCCTCCCCTCAGACCTGGGAAACTGAGCAAGCCCTTTGGAGACTGGCCAGGTCTCCAAGACTACTCCTGTTCCCAAGCTCAAGGGAAGAGAAACGACGCCCATGTACTCTCTCTTATCAGGTCTAGTCTACTGTGAGAGCAAAACATCTTGGTTCTCTGGTGCAAAAACACAGCTTGGAAAAATACAGAACTCCACGTTAAAGGCAATGGGCAGCTAACCTAAATATCAAATGCAATGTCATGTTAAAGGCAATAGGCAGCTAACCTAAATATCAAATGCAATGTCTAGTGTCATGTCAAAGCCAATAGCCATCTAAGCTGAATACAAAATACAATGTCTTATATCATGTCAAAGCCCATAGGCAGCTGAGCTGAATACAAAATGCAATGTATAATATCATGTCAAAGCCAATAGGCAGCGGAGCTGAATACAAAGTGTAATGTATAATATCATGTCAAAGCCAATAGGCAGCGGAGCTGAATATCATGTCAAAGCCAATAGGCAGTTAAGCTGAATACAAAGTGTAATATATAATATCATGTCAAAGCCAATAGGCAGCGGAGCTGAATACAAAATGTAATATATGATATCATGTCAAAGCCAATAGGCAGAATATCTAATAGCATGTCAAAGTCAATAGGCAGCTAAATTGAATACATCATGTCAAAGTCAATAGGCATGCAATGTCAAAGCCAATAGGCGGCTAGACTGGATACAGCATGTCAAAGCCAATAGGCAGAATACAGAATGTAATGGCTAATGCAATGTCAAAGCCCATAGGCGGCTAAACTGAATACAGAAAGCAATGGCTAATGCCATGTCAAAGCCAATAGGCACAATACAGAATGTAATGACTAATGCAATGTCAAAGCCCATAGGCGGCTAAACTGAACAAAACATACCATGTGCTACTGGTGAACATTGAGCAACTAATATGCGCAGTGGTGAAACACAAAGTCATTGGTCAAAACAAAACTCCATCAAATAGCAGGACAGTCCCCAAAGCAGAGTCCGTCTAAAGATGTATAAAAGAATATGCCCTTATAAACTTGCTGTGCTATCCCTTCTATCCCTTCAGGTTTTGGGCCTTATTATGTTGCAGGCACCTGGGCCACCCACACAAGTGAGGTATCATTTTTATCGGGAGACTTGGGGGAACGCTGGGTGGAAGGAAATTTGTGGCTCCTATCAGGTTCCAGAACTTTCTGCCACAGAAATGTGAGGAACATGTGTTTTTTTAGCCAAATTTTGAGGTTTGCAAAGGATTCTGGGTAACAGAACCTGGTCCGAGCCCCGCAAGTCACCCCTCCTTGGATTCCCCTAGGTCTCTAGTTTTCAGAAATGCACTGGTTTGGTAGGTTTCCCTAGGCGCCGGGTTAGCTACAGGCCAAAATCCGCAGGTAGGCACTGTTTTCTCCCAAAATTGTGGATGTGTCCACGTTGCGCTTTGGGGTGTTTCCTGTCGCAGGCGCTAGGCCTAACCACGCAAGTGAGGTATCATTTTTATCGGGAGACTTGGGGGAACGCTGGGTGGAAGGAAATTTGTAGCTCCTCTCAGATTCCAGAACTTTCTGCCACAGAAATGTGAGGAACATGTGTTTTTTTAGCCAAATTTTGAGGTTTGCAAAGGATTCTGGGTAACAGAACCTGGTCCGAGCCCCGCAAGTCACCCCTCCTTGGATCCCCCTAGGTCTCTAGTTTTCAGAAATGCACAGGTTTGGTAGGTTTCCCTAGGTGCCGGCTGAGCTAGAGGCCAAAATCTACAGGTAGTCACTTTGCTAAAAACAGCTCTGTTTTCTGTGATATGTCCACGTTGTGTTTTGGGGCATATCCTGTCGCGGGAGCTAGGCCTACCCACACAAGTGAGGTATCATTTTTATCGGGAGACGTGGGGGAACACTGGGTGGAAGGAAATTTGTGGCTCCTCTCAGATTCCAGAACTTTCTGCCACAGAAATGTGAGGAACATGTGTTTTTTTAGCCAAATTTTGAGGTTTGCAAAGGATTCTGGGTAACAGAACCTGGTCCGAGCCCCGCAAGTCACCCCTCCTTGGATTCCCCTAGGTCTCTAGTTTTCAGAAATGCATAGGTTTGGTAGGTTTCCCTAGGTGGCGGCTGAGCTAGAGGCCAAAATCTACAGGTAGTCACTTTGCTAAAAACAGCTCTGTTTTCTGTGATATGTCCACGTTGTGTTTTGGGGCATATCCTGTCGCGGGCGCTAGGCCTACCCACACAAGTGAGGTATCATTTTTATCGGGAGACGTGGGGGAACGCTGGGTGGAAGGAAATTTGTGGCTCCTCTCAGATTCCAGAACTTTCTGCCACAGAAATGTGAGGAACATGTGTTTTTTTAGCCAAATTTTGAGGTTTGCAAAGGATTCTGGGTAACAGAACCTGGTCCGAGCCCCGCAAGTCACCCCTCCTTGGATCCCCCTAGGTATCTAGTTTTCAGAAATGCACAGGTTTGGTAGGTTTCCCTAGGTGGCGGCTGAGCTAGAGGCCAAAATCTACAGGTAGTCACTTTGCTAAAAACAGCTCTGTTTTCTGTGATATGTCCACGTTGTGTTTTGGGGCATATCCTGTCGCGGGCGCTAGGCCTACCCACACAAGTGAGGTATCATTTTTATCGGGAGACGTGGGGGAATGCTGGGTGGAAGGAAATTTGTCGCTCCTCTCAGATTCCAGAACTTTCTGCCACAGAAATGTGAGGAACATGTGTTTTTTTAGCCAAATTTTGAGGTTTGCAAAGGATTCTGGGTAACAGAACCTGGTCCGAGCCACACAAGTCACCCCTCCTTGGATTCCCCTAGGTCTCTAGTTTTCAGAAATGCACAGGTTTGGTAGGTTTCCCTAGGTGCCGGCTGAGCTAGAGGCCAAAATCTACAGGTAGTCACTTTGCTAAAAACAGCTCTGTTTTCTGTGATGTGTCCACGTTGTGTTTTGGGGCATATCCTGTCGCGGGCGCTAGGCCTACCCAAACAAGTGAGGTATCATTTTTATCGGGAGACTTGGGGGAACATAGAATAGCAAAACAAGTGTTATTGCCCCTTGTCTTTCTCTACATTTATTCCTTCCAAATATAGGGGTGTGTGTAAAAAAGACATCTATTTGAGAAATTCCATGTAATTCACGTGCTACTATGGTCACCCCGGAATTCAGAGATGTGCAAATAACCACTGCTCCTCAACACCTTATCTTGTGCCCTTTTTGGAAATGCAAAGGTTTTCTTGATAGCTATTTTTTACTCCTTATATTTCAGCAAATGAATTACTGTATACCCGGTATAGAATGAAAACGCACTGCAGGGTGCAGCTCATTTATTGGCTCTGGGTTCCTCTGGTTCTTGATGAACCTACAAACCCTATATATCCCCGCAACCAGAGGAGTCCAGCAGACGTAACGGTATATTGCTTTCGATAATCTGACATTGCAGGGAAAAGTTACAGAGTAAAAAGTAGAGAAAAATTGATGTTTTTTTCACCTCAATTTCAATATTTTTCTTTTTCAGCTGTTATTTTCTGTAGGAAACCCTTGTAGGATCTACACAAATGACCCCTTGCTGAATTCAGAATTTTGTCTACTTTTCAGAAATGTTTAGGTTTCTGGGATCCAGCATTGGTTTCATGACCATTCCGGTCACTGACTGGAAGGAGGCTGAAAGCACAAAAAATTGCACAAATGGGGTATGCCCCAGTAAAATGCCAAAATTGTGTTGAAAAATTGGGTTTTCGGATTCAAGTCTGCCTGTTCCTGAAAGCTGGGAAGCTGCTGAGTTTAGCACCGCAAACCCTTTGTTGATGCCATTTTCAGGGGAAAAACCACAAGCCTTCTTCTGCAGCCCCTTTTTCCAATTTTTTTGAAAAAAACGAAATTTTCACTGTATTTTGGCCAATTTCTTGGCCTCCTTCAGGGGAACCCACAAAGTCTGGGTACCTTTAGAATCGCTAGGATGTTGGAAAAAAAGGACGCAAATTTGGCTTGGTTAGCTTATGTGGACAAAAAGTTATGAGGGCCTAAGCGCGAACTGCCCCAAATAGGCAAAAAAAGGCCTGGCACAGGAGGGGGAAAAGGCCTGGCAGCGAAGTGGTTAAAGCTGTTGTGTATTTATGTTTTAGAGAGTGTTGAAGCAGATTTGCTAAATAAAAATTATTAATAAATGTTTATATGTTATGATTAACAAAAGTTCATAGAGAAATTAATTGTAGAGAAAATAATGTGCGCGTTTGAAAATGTGCCCACAGAGAATGGCAGCTACTTAAACGAAAAACTGTACTAAAATGATTAAAAAATATGTGAAATAATGAAAAATGTAATAATAATGTAGTAATGTGCCATATTGAGATGTATAACCTATGTTTTGCATTATATTGTAGAGTTAACTTAGCCAAAGTTGTGGCCTAGTTGCCAGGCCTCCTGCAGAAGCTGAATTATAAGAGCATGCTGGAAGAAAGCGACAGCGTTAAACTAACCTTGACCACTTGTGTTAATAAAATCTGCTTTGCTAGAGTTTTCTGCAATGTACCGATGGACAGGAGATGATGAAACTAAAATTGTTACAATTTGGCGTAAGGCAGACTCGATGTACTTTCCCAGGACTCAAACAATAGAGTCACTGACTGGAGAAGAAGATGCAACATTTTCGATACCTGATGAGCCGGATGATGAGGACATCGTACAGTGAACCAAACAATGAACTGAAAACGGCGAAATATTAGAATTAATAGATTTGCAAAATTAATTTTATTGGGTAGTGTAATAACTGGTGATTATTTGACCAATTAGGAATTAGGGGGTTGGACTCAAACACTCTAATAACAAGTAATGACAAGGGGCTAAAACTTCAGATGTGAGGGGTGAAATGCTGATCCCAGAATACGCAATTCGAGATTCTGTTATTGGGCTCATGAGCTGAGGGCCTGATGCATTGCTGATCAATTGATGACCTGAAGATGAAGACTGACTTTGTTGCTGATCCATTCTGTGGATAGGTAGTTATGACAATGTGACTGATTAACTTTGTGCCTTTTCTTCTAGGTACCAACCGCGCTGTTTAATTGTTTTTCTCTTAGCTAGATGTTTTCCAAACTCACGTTTCTAAATTGTTTTCGCATGAAGCCCCACATGCTAAATGCTAATCTGGGTTAGGTAGGATTCTTTGGGTGACATTGACAGTGACAAATGATTGACAAACTGATTGCTGAACTCTACTAATGATGTCGACATATTCATCTTTGTTGGCTTATGCTGAAGCATTCGAGTATGTGTTTTCTCAAGTTCAGATTAGATTTTGTTATTGGTGGTAGCTAATAAACTAATTCTGAGCTGATTGAATAAAGTTTGAGTTAACCTCATGCACTGGAATTGTGACTAATAGGGAAATAAAAATTGTTAAAACGTATATTGAGTTGTGGTTATTCATGAAATGTTGATATAATTGTCTAATAATTAATGATTCTCCTAGTGGTTATTAATGGGTCATATTAAATATTGATACATTGGTCACTACATGGCTAGGATACTCCCTGCGATCCAAAAGGTTAATCAGCCTATACGCGTCCCCTTGTAAGTTTACTTACTAAGGACCAGGCGCTCTAGCAGTTTTTGGTAGCAGCTTGATGGTTAGTTTCCTTAGAGAACTATTTATGTGGTGATAAATGGTTATGGTGGTAGTTTAAGTTAGGATTAGTTGTTCATTATATGAGGTTTGAATTTTTGTTTTTCGTAATGGCAATTGTAGCAAAGATAATGTCCCCGTAAGCCCAGAAATGGCTTTCCCAGATCTTGGATCCCACTAGTAAAGTTAGGTATGTTCCCAGTGTATTTGCAATAGTGTTAAAGTGGTAGGTTGCGCTTGCAAAGGCTTAAGCAGACTACAGGTGATTTGTAATGTTTGGGAGGTAAAGTAGGGAGTTTGTGTACTCCAGTTGAGGTTTAGTAGGAGCGTGCGTACTCCGCTGTATGAGAGTAGGGAAGTCGTCGAACTTCATATGTGTGTGGTGCTTTGTGCTCAGAAATTGTCCGCGTGGTTGTTGGTGATGTACGGACCCTGTGTGGTCTAAGACTCTGGAGTATATTGACAAGTGTAAGAGGCACTTGGTTATATGTTGTAATCTGTTTGGTTTGGTAGGTTGATCAGGCGTGGTCAACAAGTCGGTGTGTGAGTTACGCGAGTAAAATACATTTTTCGACTGAAATTTGGCAAGTCCTATGTGCACCAGGACAGACCCATTGATCAGTTGAGAGTGAAATTTGCAGGTCCAATTTTGTTTGCGAATGTGGGAGACTGAGAAAGAAAAATAGCTGCATGAGCAAAAGGGTCATCAGTGAAACTCCATAAGGTCTCTGAAACAATTGTGTACCTTCCAGTAGTAAACCAGCAGGTTTGTTTTGGTAACTGGGTTTTGGTTAGTGCTTGCAATAATTTGCATTAGTTTTGTGTGAATTGGAGTTTAGGAGGACAAGCCGCAAGACTTTGTCAGCTGCAGTGTGTGAGTGTGACGTCAGAGTGAGCCACACTGGGTTAGGTTGGTTAGTGAGAAGAGATGCGAGCGGATTGGCAGCTGTCCGTAAGAGGCAATTGGTTGAGTAAGCGGGTGAAAGGAATCTTGGGAGTAAAAGTAATTTCCTTATTGAATCGAATACACAAAAGATAGCAAGATTAAGTTTTTCAAAGCATTCAGAAGTGCCATGAAGGGTGATTCTTACATTAAGACGACAGTTGGGGAGCCTACCCCACCGCAAAAGTCTCTGGCATTTATTGTGATGGAGGACCGAGGTGTCGCGCCATGTCTTTGGTTAAAGCAGTTGTGCAAATTGACAGAGAAACAGGGATCTTTAGCGTTTCCAGAGCATGGAACGTTTAATTTGAGAATTTTGGATCAGTTGTGAATGACATTATATGAGACAAAGCCACTTCCAAGGCCAGCACAGTTTGAGGCTTTAGCGGTTTGGGAGCTTGTAGCCAGACAGCATCAACAGATGAAGTTCCAAAGGAGAATAAGGAAGGTAGAAAAGTCCTTAGCAGAAGCAAGATGGGATTGGGAACAGAAGAAGTGGAGAATGATGACATTACAGGGTGTTAGGTTGTTTCCTCCTATTACAGAGGACGATGAGTTAGAAGAGAAAGAGGATGCTGGCAAGAGTGATAAGGGTTCAGGAGATAAGAAAAAGAAAAAGACTTATGTGGAAGAAGAAGATTCAGATGTTGAGGATCTTATCACACAGATCGACCTCTTCCATATGCGGTGCATGAAGAAGGTCCAAGTATCAGTTCTGTTCCGACTGCTCCAGCACAAGTGACGGGAACAGTGGGACCAGTGCAGACAAATTATGGGCAGGTACAAGGGGTAGTGCAGAGTACTCCTAATGCAGTGACTACTTCAGTGGTCCAAGTGCAGATGCACCCACCATTGATACAGAGAATTTATCCAGATGTACCAATTCTTGAGACAACTTCGAACTTAGTGGTGCCATCGGAACAAGTGCGTCCGAGGCCAATGCTAGTTCAGACCGAGCCAACTCCAATGTTGTTGCCTCAGGCACAGCCACAAGGTTTGCCGAAGTTCACGTCAATGGCAGGGACACAGTCAGATGTGACACCAGTGATGAATCAGAATATGGGAGTAGCCCTTCCACAAAATGCGAGTGTCAGAGCAGCACCAGATGCAATATCGATGTTGATTACTGTTGGTCCAGCGGTACCATTGTTTGCGCAAAAGAAATCGAATGGAGGAGAACAGGGTGAAATGTCACAAAGCCTCATGAGGAGGGGAGTGAGAGATCAGGTGCAGGTGAGATCGTCTATGGGTCAGACCTTTGATGGATCTAGACCGTTAATGGATCTTAGTCCACTTGTTGTGCTTCCAGATGCGCTAAATGGCCCGAGTGCAAATCAGAGCCTGAAGCTTTTGACACCGCAGACTCCAGGTGCAATGGTACAGCAGGTGCCAATGCCGAATGCGAGTAATATCTCTTTACAGGGATTAACAGCACAACAATTGAATGAGTGGTTGGATAGTTTGAATACTCCTCGAGATGTGTCCAAGGGTGAAGAGCAGATAAATCGTTTAAGGTTGGCTACCAAAATAACTGAGCTAGTTGAGGGAATGATGGGAGTGAATAGATTAGAATCCTATGCAGAAGAAGAGCTGAGGTACCGGTGTCCGTGGATTACGAGAGAAGTGGGCAAGGTACATCAGAAATTGGAAAATCTAGCAGACAAACATGACAGAGATTGAGAGAACAAAACACTTGAAGAGGAGTTACAGTCTAGATTTCGAGGCAAAAGACTTTGAACACATGAGGTCAGCAGGGATGAAGGTGCATCTAAAAGAATTATTGCAGAGTGCTCAGATTTGGGGAGCATTGGAAAAGTGGGAAGGCAGATGGGCGAAGAAGAAGGATAAATGGAAACGAGATTCACAAGAAGGGTCTCAAGGTGTCCAGAAAGAAAAGGATCCAGTAAAATTTTTACAGATGAGGGAAATTCCAGGAGTGCCGTTTGTTCATGTTCTGTGGCACAGGAGATACATTCTGTCATTTACAAATGATTATCCAAAACCGAGAGAGAAACCGGTTGAGTGGTACCAGCAGACAGATAGATTTGTGAAGCTTCCTAAACGTCTGTGGGAAGACTTGAATACCTTGTTTGAAATAGTGGTTCCAGCTGACTTGTGGGTTGAATGTAAGAGAGTAGTGGATTGGCCGACGAGTGAACCGGAAAGGGATAGAGTTACAAGTGCACCATCACCTGAAGTAACATTATTATAAGGTGATTGAGTTCCTGAAAACGAGAATCTTGCCTAAAAATATTGACTGGCAGAGGATTGACAGGACAGTGCAGGAGGTGAAAGAGTCAATACATACCTACTATGAAAGATTGCTGAAAGCATTAAAATAATACAATGGTAAAGAAGCAAATGAGCCGAAAGACATGTTGCACTTTGTTTTTAGGTTCGTCGAAGGATTGAGACCTGAAAAAGGGCAGATGAGTAAGAGTCATTTGATCTGTTGGCAAGCAAAACCGATTGATGAGGTGTTGCAGTATCCGAAAAACTGTAGTGATGAGATTGAGTTGAAGCAGAAAAAGTTGAAGGCGAAAGCGATGGTGATGCAAATTAAGGCAGCTCAGACAGGTGTGCAAGGAGCTTTAGTGCAACAGATGCCGCAGCAGCAGGGAACTGTCATGTTCCAACCCTAGATGAGAGGTAGGGGTTGTGGGGTCAATATGACTCGTTGTCTGGATTAGAGTACTGTAGGGGTTCAAAATGATGTGCAAGGAATGAAAAAGATGTTACCGTGTCATCTGTGCAGAAACGTGGGACACTGGAAGCGGGAGTGTGCGTTGATGGTGTTGTTCAGCAAGGTGGTGATGTCAATACATTCCAAACTGTGAAAGTCTCTAGAATGAGAGGACTTAATCCACATTTGCAGAATCAAGTGCATAATTTTCAACCTCTGCAGCAGGTGCAAGTGCCGCGTGCACAAGTGACATAGTTACAACCAATGCAACAGCAGGTTCCTATGGTACCTAGACAGCAAATGCAGATACCTCAAGCCCCGATGGAACAGCAACAGATGATGCTTACTCGGCAGGTCACAGGTCAGAGACAAGACAGAAGTAACGAGACAGTGCACCAATTCCCGTTAAATAGTGAGAATGAAATAAACGATGAATAGATGAGTATTAGTTCGGATGAAGAGCCATGTATGCTTGCAGCTTCATTAGAAGTAGATCAACGAGGACCCTTTGTGAAGGGAAAGGTGATGGGTCACAGGCTTTTATTTCTAGTGGACACAGGAGCTACATGCTGTACAGTGAGAAGTGCAGAAGTTCCGAACTTACCTCTTTCAGGCAGAACAGCAGTTCAGGTTGTGGGGGTAGCAAACAGACAATTGACAAATCCGATCACAGATCCAGTACAAGTTGAGATTTGCACTTCCAGGGACTGCATACGTTTGTAGTTTGTGACTCAAGTCCAGTATCTCTACTGGGAAGGGACTTGTTGTGCAAGACCAAATGTTCCATTAGTTGTTCGACTGCAGTAATAGAGGTTCAGACTAATAGTGATGATGAGGAAGAACAGGCACCTGAAACTGAGAAGGAAAATATTAATGAAAAGTACCCGCTGATTGAGTTTTTCCCAATGTTTACTGTGAAAGAATTGCAAGCAGACTTGCAGGGAACAGTACAGGAGAACGTGTGGGACCTGACTGGTAAAGAAGTGGACTTGATCAAGGGAGTGGAACTGATTAAGATTACCTTGAAGCCAAATGTATTGTTTCCGCAGCTTCCACAGTATAACATGGCACAAGATGTTCTGATTAAAGTGGCGCAGATAATTGGAGATTTCCTGAAACAAGGGGTTTTGAAAGAAGTGTCGAGCAGTCCATGTAATTCACCGATAATGGGCTTGAAGAAGCCGTGTGGGAAAGTACGCATTGTGCAGGACTTGCGAAAAGTGAATGACATGGTGGTCAAGTGTTCTCCTGTAGTGCCGAACCCAGCAGTGATACTGTTTCAGATTCCATGAGATGCAGAGTTGTTCACAGTGGTTGACTTGTCACAAGCTTTCTTTTCTGTGCCACTTCATGAGGTTAGTCAGTTTCTTTTTAGTTTCAAATTTCTAGATAGAGTCTACAGCTGGTGCAGGCTTCCATAGGGGTATACCGAGTCACCGTCTCTGTTCAATCAGATCCTGAAGAAGAATTTGGAGTCATTGAAACTACCGTACCAATCGACTCTAGTGCAGTACATTGATGATTTGCTAATTGCATCCAGGAAAAGGGACGAGTGTAAGTATGACTTGTTTGCCCTGTTGAATTATTTGGGAAAGTTTGGACATAAAGTGTCACCTTTGAAATTGCAGTACTGTCAGAAGTCAGTGAAATACTTGGGACACCAGATTGAGAAAGGGGCGAGGGGAATCTCCAGAGAGAGGATTACCATGATACTGCAGAGAAGTCCTCTGACTTCACAGAGAGATGTCAGAATGTTTCTGGGAATGGTAGGTTATTGTCGTCAGTGGATTCTAAATTTTGCTGAGATTGCCAAACCATTGCAGCAACTGACACATAAGGGGGTTACTGACCCCATAACTTTAGATGAGGATCAGATGAAAGTGTTCACTGAGCTGAGAGAGAGTTTGTGCAGAGCTCCAGTGTTGGGAATGCCTGATTACACAAAGCCATTCACATTGTTTTGTCATGAACGTGATGCTTGTTCTTTATCTGTTTTGACACAGGTCCATGGAGGTGCTTATCGCCCAGTATCCTATTTTTCAGCTACCTTGGACCCAGTCGCAGCAGCTTTACCAGGTTGTCTGCGTGCGGTTGCCGCAGTTGGTCAAAGCCTTTCACAATGTGAGGGAGTAGTGATGGGATACCCTTTGATGGTAATGGTACCTCACTCTGCTGAGATTTTACTGACAAAGACGAAAACACAGTATTTGACTGGTACAAGATTGACAAGGTATGAGACGAGCATACTAGGTGCTCCAAATGTAACATTGAAAAGATGTACAGTGTTGAACCCGGCAACATTACTTCCAAGCGATACTGTTGAAATTGAAAAAGAAGAAGACATCGAGCATGATTGTCTTGAGGTAACTGGACTGTGTACAAAACCAAGGCCTGATATCAGAGATATACAATTGGAAGAAAATTATCAAATTGTTTTTGTTGATGGTTCATGTCTCAGAGATGTTACAGGGACATTGAGAGCAGGATACTCTGTATGCAGAATCACAGGTACATTAGAAGCTTCCTGGCTTCGAGGTGTATATTCTGCACAAGTAGCAGAATTGGTAGCTCTTACTAGAGCGTGCCATGTTTCTGCGAGACTGAGATTCACTATCTATACTATACCTATCTATACTGACAGCCAATATGGATTTGGAATTGTTTATGATTTTAGTCAATTGTGGTCGCAAAGAGGTTTCCTGATCTCTACTGGTACACCAGTGAGAAATGGCGACAAGATAAAGGAGTTGTTGTATAAAATACATTTACCTGAAGAAATTGCAGTGGTGAAAGGCAGTGCACATCAAAAGGCACAGGATTACATCTCACTGGTAAATGGATATGCAGATCAAGTCGCAAGGGTTTGCGCATTGAACCGTATATTGTTCAAAGACAAATGGGAATGGATTTCAGAAGAAGATAAGATATGTCCAAATTTTACATTGAAAGTGATAGGTACTCTGGAAGAGTTGAAAACATTGCTAAGTAATGTTGACAAGGAAGAGAAACGTCTCTGGGCCAAAATGAAATGTGTCCAACGTCCTGATGAGATTTGGGTTTCTGAGGAGGGTCAGATGGCCCTGCCCAATAGTTTATTGTCGCAAATGGCCCGATACTACCATGGTCAGGCACACATTGCGCGGGATGCCATGGTTAGGTTGTTCAAAATTGACTGGTTTAACCCTAAGTTCAGACAGGCAGCAGAGGCAGTATGTCATCACTGTATAATTTGTCAGCAACTAAACGTGGGAAAAGGGACAGTGGTGAATTTGTGCCACATTGGAAGAGCAGGAAGTCCATTCAGCAGAATGCAATTGGATTTCATTGAGATGCCTGCGTGTGGAGGTTTGAAGTACGTGTTAGTTATTGTGTGTGTGTTTTAGTCACTGGACTGAAGCATACCCTACCAGAAGGAATGACAGTCTCACAGTAGCAAAATTGTTGCTTAGGGAGTTGATACCACGTTTCGGGTTTACGATCTCTTTAGAATCAGATAGGGGAACTCACTTCAATAACGAGGTGATTAAATTCTTATGTGCAGCACTAAACATCGAGCAAAAGTTGAATTGTAGCTATCGCCCTGAAGCATCAGGACTGGTGGAACAGATGAATGGTACCTTGAAATCAAGAATAGCAAAGATGTGTGCAGCTATGAATCTGAAATGGCCAGATGCATTGCCTTTGGTGTTGATGTCAATGAGAAACACACCTGACAGGAAGAGAGGGCTGTTGCCCCATGTGATCCTCATGGGCAGAGCAATGCACTTGTAAACATTACAGATGATATGGTGTTGGACTACTGCAAGGGTCTGGCTGACGTGGTTCGCTCTTTCTCTCAGCAGGTGTAGGCCACCACCCTGCCACCCATCCATGATCCAGGGCACAACCTGAGACCGTTGACTGGGTTGTTGCGAGAAAGCATGTTCACAAGACCTGTTTGGAACCGCGTTGGACGGGTCCTTATCAGGTGTGTTAACAACTATGACAGCTGTGAAGTGTGCAGGACTCCCGAACTGGATACATGCAAGCTATACAAAGAGAGTGGTATGTCCACCAGATCATGGAGCAGCGTTGTAGAAAGCACCAACAACAGGGAAACAGGTCGCTGCACCTGAACCAGAAAAAGAGCGAATAGAACCTGAAGTTGAACCAGAGCTTGTGGAAGATGGTTCTATTACCCCTGTAAGAGGCGAAAGTGAAGAATTACAGGAGAGTGCATGAGAACCAATCTCGACGGATACAGCAGGAGAGCCTAGCTCAGCAGAGGTTCTCCCAGAAGCAGATGGTGCTGAAAAGCAGACTGAGCAAGTGCCAGACCAAGAGGGGGAAAGAGTTGAGACGGATCAAAGTCAAAGTGATCTGACTCCTCCTGAGCCGATTGCAGGTCCATCAAGAGAAAACACCATAGAGAAAGAGAAGGAGAAGAGTCCAATCTTGAGAAGAATATTAACAGAAGGAACAAGAAAAGGAGATAATTGGCCTGAATCGCAGATGTAGGAAAGTACCATCTTGCCTGGCATGTTACCCCCATATTTCACTGTATATATGTTGTTTTAGTTGTATGTGTCACTGGGACCCTGCCAGGCAGGGCCCCAGTGCTCATAAGTGTGCCCTGTATGTGTTACCTGTGTGATGACTAACTGTCTCACTGAGGCTCTGCTAACCAGAACCTCAGTGGTTATGCTCTCTCATTTCTTTCCAAATTGTCACTAACTGGCTAGTGACCAATTTCACCAATTTACATTGGCATACTGGAACACCCTTATAATTCCCTAGTTTATGGTACTGAGGTACCCAGGGTATTGGGGTTCCAGGAGATCCCTATGGGCTGCAGCATTTCTTTTGCCACCCATAGGGAGCTCTGACAATTCTTACACAGGCCTGCCAATGCAGCCTGAGTGAAATAACGTTCACGTTATTTCACAGCCATTTACCACTGCACTTAAGTAACTTGTAAGTCACCTATATGTCTAACCTTTACCTGGTAAAGGTTGGGTGCTTAGTTATTTAGTGTGTGGGCACCCTGGCACTAGCCAAGGTGCCCCCACATTGTTCAGGGCAAATTCCCCGGATTTCGTGAGTGCGGGGACACCATTACACGCGTGCACTATACATATGTCACTACATATGTATAGCTTCACAATGGTAACTCCGAACATGGCCATGTAACATGTCTAAGATCATGGAATTGTCACCCCAATGCATTGGGGAGACAATTCCATGATCCCCCGAGTCTCTAGCACAGACCTGGGTACTGCCAAACTACCTTTCCCGGGGTTTCACTGCAGCTGCTGCTGCCAACCCCTCAGACAGGTTTCTGCCCTCCCGGGGTCCAGCCAGGCTTGGCCCAGGAAGGCAGAACAAAGGACTTCCTCAGAGAGAGGGTGTTACACCCTCTCCCTTTGGAAAAAGGTGTCAGGGCTGGGGAGGAGTAGCCTCCCCCAGCCTCTGGAAATGCTTTGATGGGCACAGATGGTGCCCATCTCTGCATAAACCAGTCTACACCGGTTCAGGGATCCCCCAGCCCTGCTCTGGCGTGAAACTGGACAAAGGAAAGGGGAGTGACCACTCCCCTGACCTGCACCTCCCCTGGGAGGTGCCCAGAGCTCCTCCAGTGTGTTCCAGACCTCTGCCATCTTGGAAACAGAGGTGCTGCTGGCACACTGGACTGCTCTGAGTAGCCAGGGCCAGCAGGTGATGTCAGAGACTCCTTCTGATAGGCTCTTACCTGTGTTGCTAGCCTATCCTCCTTCCTAAATAGCCAAACCTCCTTTTTTGGCTATTTAGGGTCTCTGCTTTGGGGAATTCTTTAGATAACGAATGCAAGAGCTCATCAGAGTTCCTCTGCATCTCTCTCTTCACCTTCTGCCAAGGAATCGACCGCTGACTGCTCTGGACGCCTGCAAAACTGCAACAAAGTAGCAAAGATGACTACTGCAACCTTGTATCGCTGATCCTGCGGCCTTCTCGACTGTGTTCCTGGTGGTGCATGCTGTGGGGGTAGTCTGCCTCCTCTCTGCACTAGAAGCTCCGAAGAAATCTCCTGTGGGTCGACGAAATCTTCCCCCTGCAACCGCAGGCACCAAAGAACTGCATCACCGGTCCTCTGGGTCCCCTCCAGCACGATGAGCGTGGTCCCTGGAATTCAGCAACTCTGTCCAAGTGACTCCCACAGTCCAGTGACTCTTCTGTCCAAGTTTGGTGGAGGTAAGTCCTTGCCTCCCCACACTAGACTGCATTGCTGGGTACGGCGTGATTTGCAGCTTCTCCGGCTCCTGTGCACTCTTCCAGGATTTCCTTTGTGCACAGCGAAGCCTGGGTCCCCGGCACTCTAACCTGCAGTGCACGACCTCCTGAGTTGTCCTCCGGCGTCGTGGGACCTTCTTTTGTGACTTCGAGTGAGCTCTGGTTCACTCTTCTTCGTAGTGCCTGTTCCGGCACTTCTGCGGGTGCTGCTTGCTTCTGAGTGGGCTCTTTGTCTTGCTGGACGCCCCCTCTATCTCCTCACGCAATTGGCGACATCCTGGTCCCTCCTGGGCCACAGCAGCATCCAAAAACCCTAACCGCGACCCTTGCAGCTAGCACGGCTTGTTTGCGGTCTTTCTGCGTGGGAACATCTTCAAGCTTCTTCACGACGTGGGACATCCATCCTCCAAAGGGGATGTTCCTAGTCCTCTTAGTTCTTGCAGAATCCACAGCTTCTACCATCCGGTGGCAGCTTCTTTGCATCCTCAGCTGGCATTTCCTGGGCATCTGCCCAATCTCGACTTTGTCGCGACTCTTGGACTTGGTCCCCTTGTTCCACAGGTACTCTCGTCTGGAAATCCATTGTTGTTGCATTGCTGGTGTTGCTCTTCCTTGCAGAATTCCCCTATCACGACTTCTGTGCTCACTGGGGAACTTAGGTGCACTTTACACCTACTTTTCAGGGTCTTGGGGTGGGCTATTTTTCTAACCCTCACTGTTTTCTTACTGTCCCAGCGACCCTCTACAAGCTCACATAGGTTTGGGGTCCATTCGTGGTTCGCATTCCACTTCTAGAGTATATGGTTTATGTTGCCCCTATACCTATGTGTTCCCATTGCATTCTATTGTGACTATACATTGCTTGCACTGTTTTCTATTGCTATTACTGCATATTTTGGCATTGTGTACATATATCTTGTGTATATTTGCTATCCTCATACTGAGGGTACTCACTGAGATACTTTGGCATATTGTCATAAAAATAAAGTACCTTTATTTTTAGTATATCTGTGTATTGTGTTTTCTTATGATATTGTGCATATGACACCAGTGGTATAGTAGGAGCTTCACACGTCTCCTAGTTCAGCCTAAGCTGCTCTGCTAAGCTACCTTTTCTACCAGCCTAAGCTGCTAGACACCTCTTCTACACTAATAAGGGATACCTGGACCTGGTGCAGAGTGTAAGTACCCCTTGGTACCCACTACAAACCAGGCCAGCCTCCTACAGCAGATAGGGAAGAAAAAGGAACTGGTCATAAATGAAACAATAGAGGAAGAAGTGAATACTACGAGAAAAGAAGAATTGAGGGAAGGAGAACTAAGTTGTGATCAAAAGTTGAAAAGAAAGAGAATAGCAAGTCGATGCTACGCAGGTCCTGAATGGGCGTATGCAACTACCAATGAATGGCAACACAAGTTTACGTCTTTTTGTTCTGATAGAGAAGTTCAGAGTCAGTAGTTTGATTAACCTGAAGGTGATCGAGGAAGCTGAATTGTTGAGCTAATCTGAAAAAACTAAGAAAGAGACTGTTTGAAAATAAAACTGAAAGGGACATTGATAACCTGATTTGACACTGAAAACCAGATGTGACAAGCTGCTAATCGATTTGACAAAGGAAAAGGGTTCCTGGATGTGAAACTTAACTGTGAAAGAAGAATTTTTCTTTATTTTTGATTTTAATGCACTTTACTTCTGCTTTCTGATTCTTTACAGATCATGGCTAAGCTAAATAATCAAGCTAGAATTGCCAGGCGCTGTAGATACATGATGTTGGATTGGTAGTTATGTGTGGAATCTTGTTTATAGTGATGATTGTGGGAATGTCTGTTCCTGATTTGAAAAGAGCTACTTTTACTTCTGCTCCTGAAACTACTACTGTAACAGCTTTGGCGAGGTTTAAGTTAGATGAGAAGAACTTGCATGATTATACTAATGCACAAGAAGAGCTTTCTTCTAACGTTTTCTATTGCTTATTGAATGAATATGTTGAGACAATGTGTGCGAGGAATTGTCTTGTGTGTACACAAATTCCTTCGTCAGTAGAAGAAGGGGTTACGTACCATAGTCTTCCACTAACTTATGGAATAAGCTGTTACTTGCTACTAACAAGGTTCTATAATCAAGAGTATATACAGTATTTTTACTCTAATTATGATTTGGTGTTTTCGTTTGTTACTATTTTAAGATATCTGAGTAGAGTTGCTAAAGAGTATGATATAGTCTTAGTTAGAGGATTCTTTAAGCCTACACTAACATTTGGAACCGCATAAGCACACAAGAACAACCTCATATGTTTGCATACACCTTTAGAAAAGAGTTTCATAGGGCATACTGATAATAGGAACAAAGCATTAAAGGAGAAATTAGAAAAAGGTATAGAGAAAAGGACTTACAAGAATGATTATGCTTACACTGCTATTAAAACGCAAGGGAAATTAGCCTTAGATGCACTACATTTAGGGAAGCTTTGTATATATAGGCCAAAATCACACACTGATACTTTATTTGTGGGTACAAGTGAATGTTTTTGTTTCAGAGTAAGTGGACTTTTATGTTGAACGGTCAGGACCCTGCGATTCCTGGGATTTATTATATTTGTGGACTAAATGCTTATTACCATCTTCCAAGAGGATGGTATGGGACATGTTATTTGGGGATAGTTTTCCCTAAAATTTACCAAATAGATGACTTAAAAAAGTTTCCGAAATTTACTGAATTATATCATAAGCGACAGAGGAGGGAAACCTCTTCTGCAATTATGGGAGTTATCTTTGGTGCAGTGATTTCTTCAGTGGGAGTCATTCTGAATTCGATCAAGATCCGAAAGTTGCCTACTATTGTAGATAACATGCTGACAAATTTTACAGGGGCAATACTTCTGAGAGATACTGAATTAGCCACGGATAGAGCTATGATGCTTCAAAATAGGTTTGCTTTAGACATTTTTTTAGCGAAAGACGGCGGAGTCTGTAAGATGATTAATGCTAGGCATTGTTGTTCTTATATACCGGACAATGATAGGGGAATAAGAGACTTAGGCCCTCATTCTGACCTTGGCGGGCGGCGGAGGCCGCCCGCCAAAGTCCCGCCGTCAGGTTACCGTTCCGCGGTCGAAAGACCGCGGCGGTAATTCTGACTTTCCCGCTGGGCTGGCGGGCGGTCGCCTTCAGACCGCCAGCCAGCCCAGCGGGAAAGAGGCTTCCACGATGAAGCCGGCTCGGAATCGAGCCGGCGGAGTGGAAGCTGTGCGACGGGTGCAGTTGCACCCGTCGCGTATTTCACTGTCTGCGCAGCAGACAGTGAAATACATGTAGGGGCCCTCTTACGGGGGCCCCTGCAATGCCCATGCCAGTGGCATGGGCACTGCAGGGGCCCCCAGGGGCCCCGCGACCCCCCCTACCGCCATCCGGATCTCGGCGGTCCGACCGCCGGGATCTGGATGGCGGTAGGGGGGGTCGGAATCCCCACGGCGGTGCAGCAAGCTGCGCCGCCGCGGAGGATTCAATGGGGCCGCGGTACACTGGCGGGACCCCGCCAGTGGTGCCGGTCCGACCGCGGCTTTACTGCCGCGGTCGGAATCCCCATTGGAGCACCGCCGGCCTGTCGGCGGTGCTCCCGCGGTCCTCCGCCCTGGCGGTCAAAGACCGCCAGGGTCAGAATGACCACCTTACTCACTAATCTGACAAACTCAAGTAAGGATTTGAAGGAATTGAGGGAGCCAGGTGTTTTGGAAAAGGTTAGAAAAGGATTTGCTTCAGTAGGAAATTGGCTTAGTCAAATTTGGAATGGGGTATTATTAAAAATCATACAAGGGATATTAATTATGATTCCTTGCATATTAGGAAGATGGGGTTCATGTAATTATGTCAAAAGATAAAACTGAAAAGATCTAAAAATAATCAGAGGAGGGAAGAATGAAACAGGGAAAGAATTTATAAGGAAGATCTGAAAAGGAGACAAAATACAGCAGAAACAGAATTGTGAAATGATGGGGAAAGAAAGGTGTGATGACATATTTAGTCATCAGAGGATGGACTGTTCAAGCAGATATGCTAATTTGAAATTAATAATAAATGTTTATATGTTATGATTAACAAAAGTTCATAGAGAAATTAATTGTACAGAAAATAATGTGCACGTTTGAAAATGTGCCCACAGAGAATGGCAGCTACTTAAACGAAAAATTGTACTAAAATGATTTAAAAATATGTGAAATAATGAAAAATGTAATAATAATGTAGTAATGTGCCATATTGAGATGTATAACCTATGTTTTGCATTATATTGTAGAGTTAACTTAGCCAAAGTTGTGGCCTAGTTGCCAGGCCTCCTGCAGAAGCTGAATTATAAGAGCATGGTGGAGGAAAGCGACCGCGTTAAACTAACCTTGACCACTTGTGTTAATAAAATCTGCTTTGCTAGAGTTTTCTGCAATGTACCGGTGGACAGGAGATGATGGAACTAAGGCCCGTATTTATACTCCGTTTGCGCCGAATTAGCGTTGTTTTTTTCGACGCAAATTCGGTGCAAAACTAACGCCATATTTATACTTTGGCGTTAGACGCGTCTAGCGCCAAAGTATGGGCAAATAGCGTCATTTTTTTGCGTGAACGCCTTCCTTGCGTTAATGAGATGCAAGGAAGGCGTTCCCGTCTAAAAAAATGACGGCGACGCAAATGCGTCGTATTTATACTCCCGGGCAAAAATCACGCCCGGGAGGTGGCGGGTCAAAAAACCCCGCATTTCCGCCACTATTTAACGCCTGGGTCAGGGTAGGCGTTAAGGGGCCTGTGGGCTCAAAATGAGCCCACAGGTGCCCTCCCCTGCCCCCAGGGACCCCCCCTGCCACCCCTGCCCACCCCAGGAGGACACCCAAGGATGGAGGGACCCACCCCAGGGACATTCAGGTAAGTTCAGGTAAGTATAATTTTTTATATTTTTTAATTTTTTTTGGGTGGCATAGGGGGGCCTTATTTGTGCCCCCCTACATGCCACTATGCCCAATGACCATGCCCAGGGGACATAAGTCCCCTGGGCATGGCCATTGGGCAAGGGGGCATGACTCCTGTCTTTACTAAGACAGGAGTCATTTAAATGGCGTCTGGGGGTCGAAAATAATGGCGCAAATCGGGTTGAGGCGATTTTTTTGCCTCAACCTGACTTGCCCCATTTTAAGACGCCCTAACGCCATTTTCCCCCTACGCCGGCGCTGCCTGGTCTACGTGGGTTTTTTCCACGCACACCAGGCAGCGCCGGTCTGCTAGCGCCGGCTAACGCCATTCCATAAATACGGCGCCCGCATGGCGCTTCAGAATGGCGTTAGACGGCGCTAAATTTTTTGACGCTAAACTGCGTTAGCGCAGTTTAGCGTCAAAAAGTATAAATATGGGCCTAAAATTGTTACAATTTGGCGTAAGGCAGACTCGATGTAGAGACACTGACTGGAGAAGAAGATGTAACATTTTCGATACCTGATGAGCCAGATGATGAGGACATCGTACAGTGAACCAATCAATGAACTGAAAACGGCGAAATATTAGAATTAATAGATTTGCAAAATTAATTTTATTTGGTAGAGTAATAACTGGTGATTATTTGACCAATTAGGAATTAGGGGGATAGACTGAAAAACTCTAATAAAAAGTCATGACAGGGGGCTAAAACTTCAGATGTGAGGGGTGAAATGCTGATGCCAGAAGACACGATTCGAGATTCTGTTATTGGGCTCATGCGCTGAGAACATGATGCATTGCTGATCCATTGATGACCTGAAGACGAAGAATGTCTTTGTTGCTGATCCATTCCGTGGATAGGTAGCTATGATAATGTGACTTATTACCTTTGTGCCTTTTCTTCTAGGTATCAACTGCGCTGTTTAATAGTTTTTCTCTTAGCTAGGTGTTTTCCAAATTCACGTTTCTAAATTGTTTTTGCATGAAGTCCCACATGCTATATGCTAATCTGGGTTAGGTAGGATTCTTTGGGTGACGTTGACAGTGACAAATGATTGACAAACTGATTGCTGAACTCTGCTAATGATGTTGACATATTCATCTTTGTTGGCTTGTGCTGAAGCATTAGAGTATATGTTTTCTCAAGTTCTGATTAGACTGTGTTATTGGTGGTCGCTAATAAACTAATTCTGAGCTGATTGAATAAAGTTTAGTTAACCTTATGCACTAGAATTGTAACTAATAGGGAAATAAAAGTTGTTACAATGTATATTGAGTTGTGGGTATTCATGAAATGTTGATATAATTGTCTAATTATTAATGATTCTCCTATTGGTTAATGATGGGTCATATTGAATATTGATAACATTGGTCACTACATGGCTAGGATACTCCATGCGATCCAAAAGGTTAATCTGCCTATACGCGTCCCCTTGTAAGTTTACTTACTAAGGACCAGGGGAGCTAGCATGAGTATTAAACAAATATGAGTTAATCATATCTATATTGATTTAAATTAATTTATTAACGTGAGTCACATGTGTGAAGAGAAAAATAAATGCATGTTTAAAATTCTAATGTTGTAAATAATGTTTGCAATTAAATAATTTGCTATGCATATCTGATTCAAATTGTAAGGAGCGCAATAGAATTTATATGTATTAAGTGTATTAATAGGTATTTAGGATTTGGGCCTGAAGTTTCATTTTTGGAGCAGAAGAGGAAAAGTACTGATTCATATTGTTTCCTTTAACCTGAATTAACTCCTTGGTTGTTGATGTATGTCCTATTGTATTAAAGACAGAGAACATGTTTTGATAAATAACAAATGCAACAGTATTTGTTCTAGCTGTCAAACAAGACAGGAAGTTTTTTTAATTCACATGAGAAATGTTAGAATGGCCCTGTGAGCTGTGGGAAGGAATTGTAAAGTTACAATCAATGAGAAAGTGTTATAATTTGGCAGAACGGTATTAATTCATCGAGATGACTTTGCATCTTCCCGGAGAAAACCTGGAATAGTTGCGAACTTGATATCATCAATGGTTTTCCATTGGATATTGATTAATTTGTGCAAGATGGGCCCACACATTCAACCAATTAGAATTTAATGGAAATTTCTAGGAGAGACTTCTGAAACTAGTAGTCATTCTGAGAGAGTTCTCTTTGGGTGTTCTTGCTGTCACCTTTTGTTTCTTTCTAAGTCTGCTGCCATATTTCAGTCTTTATGTTGTGAGTTTTACTATCGTCTTATATTTCCCGTTACTTATACTGTTATACTGTTATACTGTTCAGTACTAACATGCCCAATAAAATCTGAACTGCTGACCTGCCCATGTTCTGCACTGCTGTCTACTGATGCTAAGAAGCTGTGAACGCTCTGTCTCGATGAAGCTTTCCTGTCTGCCGTCCCATGAGGAGAGGTATAATCTAAATGTGGTTTCTTATTTCCCTTTCAGCTTAGATGATTACACCAGTGTATTTTTAGTGAGATTACCCTTGTTAGATTTTCCAAATTATTTTTGTCTCTTCTTTTGTTTTGCCCGCATGTGTTAGTCCATCCCAACACATGCAAGTCCAAATTTGTATAAGCGATAAGGATGTCCCAACCCTGATAAATAATTACCACTAATAACATTTTTATGATTTACTGATGTCACTATTATCTGCTTTGAAATTAGATTCTAATGTGATTATTATAATTCTATCAATTTGTGTTATACTCTTGGAGTGTTTAATAGCATTGATGTTTAGTAGGCTTAATCTCTTATGTTTATAACTTACTTTTGTGCACCATTTACGCTACATTGATTTTGTGGTTTTAATAAAGCTTTCAAACCTTATTCAGTTTGAAGTCTTGATTTTGTAGTCAAAATGGTGATAATGTTTAAATTTGTTTATATTTCTCATGTTATTGATCTGTGTTAATGAATCCGATTACCACACTCCTCACTGAGTCCAAAGATCCGGTCGATTTCTAGGGTGGGTGGGATAAGTTGTGGTGTCTTACCAGAGCGTGTGCAGTTTCTGAACCCTTGGTGGGAAGAAGGCCTCCGCGAGCACTCCAGCAGTTTTGGTACCAGAGTTATGGTTTCTCCTCATGAGGGGGGGGACTGGACATTGCCCACATTGTTAGTTGTTCTTGGTGAAGTGTAGGGGGTATATGAAATTCCAGTGTTGTGCTACAAGTGTACAGTATGTGTTTTAAGTAGGGTTTGCGCTTGCAATGCTTTTGGCTGTATTGTGGTAAAGTGTAATGTGTGAAGTGAGTAGGGGGTTTACGTAATCCAAATAACCGAGTGGGGAGTTTACGTACTCCAAGTGAATGTTGCGCTTTGTACAAAAAATTGTCCACATGTTTGTTGTTGTTTACAGGTCCTGCGTGGAATAAGACTCCAGAGTACCACATAATTGTATGGAGACACTTGGTTAATTTATTGTCTGCAGTGAGGTGTTGGTCAATTGAGCGCTGTCGACAATGCCAGTAGATTCACTGAGTGTGTGAGCTGTTGGTTGGTATTAGGTAAATCCTGAGTGCACACGGAGAATCCGTATCAACCGGGGTGAGATTTGACGGTCAAATCCTACTTGAGTATGTGCAACCATAAAGCTTTCAAAGAGTTTGAGTCCTACAAATAGTGAGCAGGCAGGTTTGTTTTTTGTGCTTGCAATATTTGCATTTAGGGTGTATACGTGAGAGGTGTTTGAGATGGCTCTAAGGTGAGTCTAGCTGCAGAGTGAAGAGAGTGTGACGTAATTTGGTCCACGCTGGGATTGGTCGATTAGTGAGAAAAGCTGCACACGGATTGGTGGGCACGACTGCACTGCTGTAGTTTGAGGATAGCTCGTGCAGAGGATTGTGGGATTTAAAAGTACTTACCGGGTTCGTAGAATTTGTGTTTGTGAGGTAAATTAGTGTAAAAATGAAGGTTTTCAAAGCTTTAAGGAGTGCACTGAGATGAGATGTTTTTATTCCAGTTAGAGAGGGTGAGCCTACTCCACCTGAGGGTACACCAGCATTTGAAGTAACTGTGGAAAGAGGAGTTTCAGCATGTCTTTGGATAAAACAGTGGTGTAAAATAACTGAGAAGGAAGGTATCTTAGCTTTTCTCTGTTACAGAACGTTCAATTTTAGGGTATTGGAGAATCTGAGGAAAGTATTGTATGAATCGAAACCCCTTCCTAGATCTGCACAATTTGAAGCACTTGCCATTTGGTAATTAGTTGCGAGACTCAGAAATTCGAGAGGAGGAGGAAAGAAGAAAAGATGTTGGCAGAAGCTAGATGGGATGAAGAGCAGAGAATGTGGAGAGCAGATACATTGCATGCAGTGAAATTATTCCCAGTGATCAAACAGGAAGATTATGAAACTGTTAGATCTAAAGCCAAAAAGAAACCTGCAGAAGATCTAGAACAGTAGTTAGATGAACACCAAAGGGCAACAGCCGCCAAAAGCAATTCAGATGCTGAGCTTATAACTCAGATGTTGCAGAATCGTCCCCCATCGTATAATGCAGTTGAATCAGTAAAATAGAATGTAGTCCTGAGTATAGCCACAGCTCCAGTTGCGCAAAGCCAGATTCAAATAGCTCCTCATGTACCTACTGCTACTGTAGCACAGGTGCGGGCAGTTTATCTGTCAGTTCCAATTGTTAATACAGCCCAGACTGTCACAGTTCCAGTTATGCCACAGCCAATTCAGAATTCAGGAATGACTCAATTTGAGTCTACACCTAATGTAAAGACATCTGCACAAATTGTGAATTAGAGGCAGAAAATTCCCATGTTTTCTCCAGTAACGACACCACAGAATGTTGCCCCAAATCAGTCAAATCAGACTTTTGGTACAGTATTAACTGGTCAAGGTAAAGGACTGATGTTCCCATCAAGTCAAACAAGTTTGTCAGGACTAGATGCATTGACAGTTCCTGTGACAATAGGTCCAGCTGTTCCACTGTATGCCAAGGGTAAAAATTAGAGAGTGGTCCACAGATTCCAAATTCAACATCAGCAGTACATTCTCCTTTTGGAACTAATGCAGAGATGGAAAGACTGAGCACTACTGTGCCAGCAATGGCCCCTATGAACTCTCCTGGTTCTAACCAAATATATGATAAAGTAGGTTCAATGCTTGATCTGACATGTCACCCATGCTCAATAGGTTCATCTGTGCTGACTCAGGAGCAAGCTATGGGAGCGCCATGTAATATTCCCCAGCTTATACCTCAAGATGGTAGTAATAATGAGTTTACAAGGATTATCGTCTCAACAACTAATTGAAAGGTTAGACAGTTTAAGTGGACTATCAGATACAGGAAACACACCAGAAGGAGAGAAAACATTGAATATGGCTAGACTTAAATCTTGAATTCAAATTGAACTAAATGATTGAGGGAACACATGAATTGGACAGATTCGATTCTTACAATGAAAAAGAATCACACTTTATGTGCAAGGATGTTACAAATCATGCAGGACAGAACTATATGAAATTAGCTAATTTGACAGAAAAATATGAAATTGAGATGAATAAATCTAAACAGTTAAAAATAAGTTACTGGTTAGAAATCTAGAGACATTGCAAACATGAGATCACCTAGTATGAAAATTCACATTAGGGAATTGAGTCAGAGCACCCAAAGACGGGGAGCAATGGATAAGTGGGAAGGCAGATGGGCAAAGAAAATAGATCAGAAGATAAAGCTAACTGCACCTTCAAATGGTATACAGCAGGCTGAGGGTGCTGTAAAAATTATGCCAATGAGAGAAATTCCAGGAGGGAATATTGTTCATGCCCCATGGAGTAGAAGTGACATACTGTCATTTACTAATGATTACCCGAAGTTGAGGGAGAAACCAGTGGAAGGGTACCAGCAAACAGAAAGGTTTGTGAATCTTGCAAAGGGGTTGTGGGAAGATTTTAACACTTTATTTGAAACTGTGATTCCAGCAGATTTGCGGGTCAAATGTAAGCGGAGTGTTGATTGGCCAACTTGCGAGCCACCAAGGAATACAATAACAGGTGCTCAGTCAGAAGAGGTGATGAAAAATTATTATAAGGTGATCAAATTTTTTAAAAGAGGAGTTTCCCTTAAAGATGTTGATTGGCAGAGAATTGACAGGACAGCTCAGGAGTCAAAAGAGTCTGTTTGTGCTTATTATGAGACATTGTTGCAAGCATTTAAACAATACCGTGGCACAGAGATTATTGAACCAAGAGATATGATACATTTTGTGTTCAGATTTGTCCAAGAATTGAAGCCTGAAATTAGCAATATGATTCAGAATCATTTGATTTTCTGGAAGGTTAAAAAGATTGATGAAGTGCTGCAGTACGTAAAACACTGTGGTGACGAAACTGGATTAAAGCAGAAGAGGTTAAAGGAGAAGGTGATGCAAATTAAATCTGCTCAAGCAGCAGGTATGCAGGGATCGCAAGGAACGCTGAATGCAGGAGGAATGCAAGGAGTACAACAGCAAGGCAATAAGGTGCCTCAGTTTAGAGGTAGAGGTTGTGGAATTCGAGTAGATCAGAATGTCAATGTGGCTGAAGTTTAAAACATGAGGACAATGTTTCCTTGTCTTGCACGTGGGAACGTGAAACTGGAGTGTCAATATAATGGTGTAAATAATTTGGTGCAAGGAGGTGGTGGTGTGCAGATGGTTGACAGCAGTCAATTACAAAATCAGAGTTCAAAGGTCTCAAAATCAAAACATGAATGTTCCTGCTGGAGCAGTACAAATGCAAGTACCCCAACAACAAGTACAATTTCCCCAATAGCAAATTCAGACCCCACAGCCAATGCAGGTTCCACAGGCTCCGACGGCACAGCAACAGGTAATGGTTTCTAGGTATAACACAAACCAAAGAGAAAATGCTAATGTAAATCAGTTAATCACACATTGCCCATTAATGGATTTCAGTGGTGATGAAGTGAGTGAAGAATATCTATGTGAGAATTCATAAGAGGAAGAATGTGTGTTGGTTGTCTCACTGGAGGTAGATCAGCGTGGTCCTTATTTAAATGCAAGTATTATGGGTCATTATGTTTTGTTTCTGGTTAACACTGGAGCAACTCGTTCCACTGTCAGATCTGCAGAAGTCCCTAATAAGCCCCTTTTTGGAAGGATGATTCAGGTAGTGACAAGCCAGTATCTGGTAAACCCCATTACGGAGTACATCCCGGTTAAAATAGGAATCTTTGAGGATTTGCAACAATTTGTAGTCTGCGATTCAAGTCATGTGAGTTTGTTAGGAAGAGATTTGCTACGCAAATTAAAATGCCCCATCACTTAAACGCATGGAGGGATAGCAATTCAAACACACAGTGATGTTGACACTTCCAATCAAATTGATGAGATGTATCCTCTCATTTTATTGTTTCCTGCCATGACAGTCAGAGACTTGCCTGATGAATTACAAGATACAGTAATATTGAGAGTATGGGATCTCTCCAGAAAAGATATTGGACTCATAGAAGGTGCTAAGCCAGTCAAAGTGATTACAAAGCCAAATGCAGTCTTTCCCAGAATGCTACAGTATAATATGACCCCAGAAGTAATTTAGGGAATTACCCCAATAATTACAGACTTTGTTGAGCAGAGAGTTCTAAAAAGTGATGGGTAGCCTGTATAATTCTCTAATTATGGGTTTGCAAAAGTGAAGTGGGAAATACTGCATAGTCAAGGATTTGAGAAGATTAACAAAATTGTGGTATCCTGTTGTCCCGTGGTGCCCAATCCAGCAGTAATTTGATTTCAGATTCCAAGTGAATTAGAGTGGTTTTCTGTTATTTGTCTCAAGCCTTTTTCTCAGTACCTTTACATGAAGATAGTCAGTTTCTTTTCTCATTTAAGTTTGGCAACCATATGTATTCATGGTGACGTACTCACAGGGTTTCTAAGAATCAGCATCCATTTTTAATCGAATCCTGAAAAAGAACTTAGAGTCCTTAAATAAGCCATTTCAGTCCACCTTAGTACAATATATGGATGATTTGCATCCAATACACGTGAAGCCTATAGACAAGCTATCATAGCATTGTTGAATCATTTGGGTAAGAACAGACACAAGGTTTCCCCTACCAAATTACAGTATTGCCAGAAGGAAGTAAAATATTTGGGTCACCAGATTGAGAAAGGTGCAAGGAAGGTGTCCTGAGAGAGAGTTGCGACGATTATGCAAATAAATCCCCCAGTTACACAGAGAGATGTCAGAAGGTTTTTGGGCATGGTGAGCTGTTGTTGCCAATGGATCCCAAATTTTTCAGTAATTTCCAAACCACTGCAGAAGTTAACACAAAGAAATTACTGACCAAGTCCCGTTTGATGAAGAATGCATGAAAGCTGTCACTGAGTTGAGGGAGAGTTTGTGCAGAGCTCCGGCTTTGGGAATGCCTGATTACAATACATTTTTTTGCTGTTTTGTAATGAACGTGATGGTTGTGCTTTTTCTGTTTTGACACAGTTGCATGGAGGAACAAACAGACCTCTGGCATATTTTTCCACCACATTGGATCCTGCTGTTGCAGTTTTGCCCAGTTGCTTCAAGAATGTGGCTGCCACTGGTGTAAGTCTTGGTCAATGCGAAGGCATTGTGATGGAACACCCCTTAACTGTTTATGTCCCACATTCAGTTGAGGTCCTCTTGACCCGAACAAAAATCCAATATTTGACTAGTGCCCATCTTACCCGTTATGAGATATTAATTCTCGGCTTTTCCAATGTGTCTATCAAAAGGTGCTCAGCTTTAAATCCTGCTACACAGTTACCTGTTAATGTTGATGATCTAAATGACGTAAATCAAATGTAACATGACTACCTCTATGTCACTGAACTATGCACCAAACCCAGACCTGATATTCAGGATACTCCTTTAGAGGAGAATGATCAAGTTGTATTTGTCGATGGCTCTTGTTTAAGAGACAATGAGGGTACCCTGAGAGCTGGTTATGCAGTCTGCACCATCTCAGGAGTAGTCAAAGCTTCATGGCATCAAGGAGTTATTTCTGCCCAGCTAGCTGAATTGGTTGCCCTTACAAGAGCATGCTGTGTATCTGAACAGCTCAAAGTGACAGTATTCACAGGTAGCTAACAAGGATTTAGGGCCTGATTCTAACTTTGGAGGACGGTGTTAAACCGTCCCAAAAGTGGCGGATATACCACCTACCGTATTACGAGTTCCATAGGATATAATGGACTCGTAATACGGTAGGTGGTATATCCGCCACTTTTGGGACGGTTTAACACCGTCCTCCAAAGTTAGAATCAGGCCCAAAGTGTGGTACAAGACTTCAGGCAGTTATGGCACCAGAGAGGTTTCATGACCTCTTTGGGATCACCCATTCAAAATGGTGAAAGAATAGACAGTTTATTAAATGCATTACAATTACTTGAGAAAATTGCAGTTGTAAAGTGTAACGCACATCAAAGATCAAACAATTATGTTTCATTGGGCTATGCCTAGGCTGAGCAAATTGTCAGATATTGTGTACTCCATTGCATCAGCTTCAGTTAAAAGTGGAATGGTGGAAGTGACGCCGGTGAGACAAATCAAAGCTTCCTAATGTCAGTGGTTGATACTGGGGATGAAATGAAGAGATTACAGGAAAAGGCAACAGAGGAAGAATGCAGAAGTTGGAGAAAGCAGGTTGCGTACAAAGAGAGGAAGCTGATGTCTGGATTGAAAATGAAGGGAAAGTCGGGTTGCCGGATTGTTTACCCGACCTCCATGGCACTATGGTCAAGTTTATCTCGGCAGAGATGCAATGATTCACACATTTAAACAAACATGGTACAACTCCAGATTTAGGTTACTTGCAGAAGCGGTATGTAACAGATGTGTTACATGTCAACAAATGAAAGAGGGAAATGCACTGTGGTTAATTTCAGCCATATAGGCATATTGGGAGGTTCATTTAACAGAATGCAGCTTGATTTTGTTGAAATGTCTGTCATGGATCAAAGTATGTGCTGGTAATTGTGTGCGTGTTTTCACATTGGATAGAAGTCTATCCAACATGTAGGAATGACAGTCCTACTGTAGCCAAGCTACTTGTCAGGGAACAGATACTTAGATTTGGCTTCCCGACGTCTTTGGAATCAGATCAAGGAACTCATTTTAATTATGAGATCATAAATGTTTGTGTGCAACACTGAGAAAAAATTGCACTACAGTTACCAACCTGTGGCATCTTGGTTGGTGGAACAAATGAATGGAATAATAAAAGCTCGAATGACAAAGGTTTGTGCTTCTACGACATTGAAATTGCCTGATGAATTACCACTTGTCCTGATGAGCATGGTTAGCAACCCTGACAGGAAAACAGGATTGTCACTGCATAAAATCTTTAAAGGGCATGCAATGAGGTTACCAGCAGTACTTGCCAATGCACTTGTGAGCATAACAGATGACTTAGTGCTAGATTACTGCAAAGCACTTGCTGATGTGGTTCACTCTTTATCTTATTAGGTTGAAGCAGCAAGGGTTCATGCGGCTCAAGAACAGTGCCACAGCTTGATGGCTGGCGAATGGGTGCTTATCAAAAAACATGTGAGGAAGATATGCCTAGAACCATGGTAGATAGGACCGTATCAAGTCATCTTGGTGACCCAACAGCTCTGAAGTGTGCTGGTCTTCCGAACTAGATACATTCAAGCCACACACGTAAGGTTCCATGTCCTCTTGAAGACACAGGGTCTGATCCCCTAAGAGTGAATGTAGAAGAAGAAGGGGTTCAGATTAACCAAGCTGTGAGGACTGAACATGTGGCTGAAGCAGAATTCGTGGGAGATGATTAAGATGCAAGCATTCCAGATGCAGATAAAGATGCAGGAGAGCAAAATTAACTCCTGCAAACACAGCAAATGTTGTGAGACCTGTCCTACCCAAAATGAAAACTGTAAAGGGAGATGAATGGCCTGCATCCACACTTGACTTGGTTGCTGATAAAATCCCACCTATAACAGAAACAGTTAAAGAATAGAAGTGAGGCCAAAATTTGTGCTATGAGGAGAACAAAGAGAAAAAGAGTGTTAAGCCGAGAATACTCTTCACCTGAATGGATCTATCTTGTTGCAAATGAATAGGAGAACAAGTTTTTGGCCTTTTGTTTTGACCATGAGAATTCAGTTAAACATTCCGAAACTTGAACTGAGTTTTGAAAGAACTTTGCCAGTTGACCAGCAGAGACATTACACACTGGAGGTGATACTAATTGATCATCAGACTGTTATTTATTATCAATGAACATTTTGAGCTATTTTGAGAACCTTTTAGCTGAAACTTGATGATCTTTCTAGAAGATCGAGAATTGTTGTAACTAAGTGAAGAAAGACTTTTTGAATAGCCGCATTGGATTTGATTTTGCTTGCTTACACTTTTTTACCCTTTTTCTTCTCTGATTCTACAGAAGTCATGAACCTAGAACGGAGTAAACATAGTAGATGTTAAAATGTGTGCATTGGTTTAGGTATAGTATGTATGACTGTGTGCATTTTATTGATTGCAGGAATGAGTATTTCAGTGAAAGAAGATATGCAAAGCACAGCAACTCCAGTGCAGGGAATAACACCATCTAAGTGGGACAAGTCTCATAAGGATGAGGAATTACTTAATTTAGATGACACAAAGGGAGATTTGTCTTCAAATGTTTATTATAGTTTTCTGTATGAGTATGTGGATACAATGAGTGAGCGTGACTGTTACGTGTGCACACAGATTCCTTCATCAGTACAATAAGGGATCACATATCACAGCTTACCATTGACTTATGGTATTAGTTGCAGCTTATTGTTAACATGTTTGTACAATCAAGAGTACATTCAGTGTTTTTATTCAAATTTCAACCTTGTTTTCTCTTTTGTTCCTGTTAATCAGCATTTGAGAAGCACTGCAAAGACTAATAAAATAGATATAGTATGTGGATTCTTTGAACCTACACTAACGTTTGGCACAGCATATGCACATAGGAATGATCTAACGTCTTCTCACACAAGTAGAGAAAGTTTATTATTGAAGTTGATGGCAGAAGGAAAACAATGAAAGAAAAGATAGATAAGGGCATAGTTTCACATGATTACAAGAAGAAATCTGTTCATAACATGCTTAATACACAATGACACTTAGCTTTAGATTGGCAACATGTAGGGAAGCTTTGTATATATAGGCCGCAATCAAAAACTGACAATAGGTTTGTAGGAACTAGCGAATGTAGACATGTGTTTTTGTTTAAGAATGTATGGGATTTTATATAAAATGGACAAGACCCCGCTGTGCCTAGTCTATATGATATTGTTGGGCAGCACGCTTATTACAGATTACCAAAAGGTAGGCATGGTAACATGCTACTTCAGAGTGTTTTTGTCAGAAAATCTACCAAGTAGACAACATTGACAATCCAGCTGGGAGTTGAGAGATTCAAGATGAGGAATAAAAGAGGAGCAAGTAGTTTAGAGATTACCAGAGATATTTTTGGAGCGTGTATTCCATTAGTAGGTGTGATCCTAAATTACATTAAGATAAGGAAGTTATAAACTATTGTAAATAAAATGTCAGCTGATTTTGCAGGTGCAATGCTCCTAATGGACACGGAAATGGTTGTGGTAAGATCAATGGTTTAGCAGAATTGCATTGCGTTAGACATCCCTTTAGCAAAAGAAGGTTGAGTCTGTTGAGTTTTAAAGATGCAACATTGTTGTATGTACATACCGGACAACAGTAAAGAGATAAGGAAATACCTTTCTAAACTGACGAGTCTGAAAATGACTTAAATGACCTGAAACAGACAAACATTTGGGAAACAGTAGGTGAAGGATTCTCTAAAGTAGGATCTTGGTTTGGACATTTGGGTAATGGGTTTGTGAGAATGATCCTGAAACCTTTATTGTTTGTGACAGTGTGCATAATTTGCGCACTTGGATTTTACAAGACTTACAATTTTTCGAAGAGGCAAAGAATAGACAGAAGAGGGAAGAGTTTGAAATAGAGAATATGTTAAATATATTACAAGACCAGGAAGGGAATTGAACATTACCACAGATCTAGACCTATGTGTTATCATACTACAAGACTTTGATTAGTCTCATTGTAAACCAGAATGTCCTTTTGTGACGGCACAAATTGCCATCAGAGGAGGAAATGAAAGAGATCAAATTTTACTAATACATTAGTGACATAGAAGTTAGCATGTGTTGACTTATAAACCTTCGTTTAAAAGGCCTAACTGAGAAATTAACATGAAATGTAAAAATGTGCACGTTTGAAATATGGTGGACAATGTGATCTCCATTCGTATTTGACATCGTATTTTGCCATGAAAGAGGTTGTGCATTTATATTTGAGTGAATTACTGACATGATTTAATATTAACAGTATTATTCTTAGAAGAATAGTAGAACAGAAGTATGTTATGAATATTAAATGAATATGAATTATTCATACTTGATTTTGATTTAAATTAATTTATTAACCTGAGTCACATGTGCAGAGAAATAAATGCACATTTAAAACTATTTCTGTTGTAAATAATGTTTGCAATTAAATAATTTGCTATGCATATTTGATTCAAATTGTAGGAGCGCAATTGGATTTCTCTTATTAAGTGCATTAATAGGTATTTAGGCTTTCTTATATAGACTAGGCCTGAAGTTTCATTTATGGAGCAGTTGAGTAAAGGTACTGATTCATTCAGTTTCCTTTAATCTGAATTAATTCCTACGTTGTTGATGTGTTGGTGAATGTCCTATTGTACTAAAGACTGAGAACATGTTTTGATAAATGACAAATGTACCAGTATTTGTTCTAGCTCTCAAACAAGACAGGAAGTTCTGTTAAATTCACATGAGAAATGTTACAATCACCCTGTGAGCTGTGGGAAAGAATTGTAAAGTTGCAATCGACGTACAAGTGTTAGAATTTGGCAGAACTGTATGAATTAATCAAGATGACTTCCATCTTCCCTGAGAAAATCCGCAATAGTTGCAAACCTGGTGTCATCAATGGTTTTCCAGTGGATATTGATTAATTTGTGCAAGATGGACACACACAGTCAACCAATCAGAACTTAATGGATATTTCTGCTAAGGGAGAGACTTCTGAAACTAGTAGTCAGTCTGAGAGAGTTCTCCTTGGTTGTTCGTGCTGTCACCTTTTGTTACACTCCAAGGGTCACATGTACAAAAATCAGGTTTTGCGACTCGCAAATTGCGAGTCAGAGTGGCTCGCAATTTGCGACTCGCAATACCTGATGAAGAACAGTGTCAATGACACTGTTTGCCATTCCCAATGGGGTCGCAAATGACCTACCTCATGAATATTCATGGGGTAGGTCGCAATTTGCGACCCCATTGGAAATGGCTGCCCTCACAGGGATGGTGTCCTACTGGAGACAGCAGACCACCATGTCTGTGATAGCTTTTAAATAAAGCAGTTTAAAAAAAAAAAAATGCAGCTCTTTTTCCTTATAGGAAAACGAGATGCATTTCAAAATCAAAAATGAAAAGTTTTCTTTTCATTTTTTCCAGAGCAGGCAGTGGTCCATTGAACCACTGCCTGTTCTGAAAAAATAATTTTGCTACCATTCACAAAGGGGAAGGGGTCCCACATTCGGGGTCACAAAACAATCATACATACCATCTGGATTCGGTATTAGGAAGGGACGCCCTTGTCACGGCCCTTCCTAATACCGAATCGCAAAACCCAAACTGCGATTAGGTAATAAGTTACTGAGTCACAGTTTGGGCTTTGTACATCCCAAATAGCAATTTTCAAGTCGCAAATTGGCCGATTCGCCGTTTGCTACTTGAAAACTGCTTTGTACATCTGGCCCCAAGTCTTCTGCCATATTTCAGTCTTTATGTTGTGAGTTTTACTATAGTCTCATATGGCTGTTACGTATGTTATTCAGTACTAATATGCCCAATAAATTCAGAACTACTGCCCTATGTGCAGACAGTGTTCTGCACTGCCCTCGATGCTGCTGTCTAGTGATGCTAAGAAGCTGTGAAGGCTCTATCTCGATGAAGCTTTTACATCTGCTGGAGAGGTATAATCTAAATGTGGTTTCTTGTTTCACTTTCAGCATAGATGATTACACCAGTGTATTTTTAGTGAGTTACTCTAATTAGATGATTTTCCAAATTATTTTTGCCTTTTCTTTTGATTTGCCTGCAGTTACCCACACATGCAAGTCCAAATTCCTATTAGGGATAAGGATGGCTCAGCCCTGAAAACGAATTATCATTAATTGAATTTTGATGATTTAATTTTAATCTGATTATTATAATTCTGCTAATTTGTGTTATCCTCTTGAAGTGTTTAAAAGCAGTGATGTTCAATAGGCTTAATCTCTTTAGACGTTTTGGTCAGCCTATGATTTTCATGTATGTTTATAACTTAGGCCCTCATTACGACCCTGGCAGTGGGTGATAAAGTGGCGGTAATACCGCCAACTGGCTGGTGGTAATTACTGCCAAATTATGACCAAGGCGGTGATATCTCCAATAGACAGCCGATGTACCACACCAACCGCCAGTGCGGAAACAACAGTTAGCCGCCTACAGCCAGGCGGAAGACAAAGGACCGCCCACCATATCTTGACACACAAATCCACCACCTTTTTCCGGGGCAGTACCAACGCTATCAAAAGCCTGGTGGACTCAGAGCACAAAAGTCAAAGGACTCACCATTGGGGACACAGGGAAGAACCACGCTGCCATGGAACCCGAACTGCAAGTCTTTCCGATGATCTTCTACGTTATGATCCGCCTGGAACACCAACGCTGGCGAAGACGACGACGGTGAGAACAGCCGCCTACCACGCAAGGGCGGGTGCAAGGAAAACAAGATTGATACACACACCCGACATACACATGCCATACACACAACCATATGAATTACAAAAACAACTTGACCAAGAAAATCTGCAGAATAATGCAAGGACAACAGGAATTGACAAAAGTGATTGTAATCAGTCCAACAATAAAATCAACAATTCAATTTGGCCATAAAACAGATATGTACACTTGTATAAAAAAGGGACACTGCCCAGTTCATAGTTCAAAGGGCCCACATGGCCACAGGGCACAGTCCAAGGCCTCACTCGAATCCTGCACCAATCCGGATAGAATACTGCAGGGGCTTCAGTTGTCAAATAGGCAGGCACCTCAGGGGGAGGGGTGAGGGCACGTCAGCCCGATGCGGGAACAAGCTCACTGGTTCTGGAGGGGGCAACATGCCCTGTGCTTTGTCCTGGGGACTGCAAGGCCACAGTCTCTCGAGTGGGTGTCTTGCCCACTGGTTCTGTAGGGAGCAACATGCCCTGTGCTTTGTCCTGGGGAGTGCAAGGCCACAGTCTCTCAAGTGGGTTAATAACCCACTGGTTCTGGTGGGGGCAGGCTGCACAGCAGCCCTTGGAGGATGGACTATATGGCGTCCGCCAGCAGTGATGGCTGCACTGTAGTGGTGGTTGTGGGAGGCTGCTGCTCAGCCCCAGCACTCTCTGATGGCTGCACTGTGGTGGTGGTTGGGGGAGTTTCCTGCTCATCCCCTGCATACTCTGATGGCTGCAGTGTGGTGGTGGTTGGCGGAGGCTCCTGCTCAGCCCCTGCACCCTCTGATGGCTCCACTGTGGTGGTGGTTGGGGGAGGCTCCAGCTCAGCTCCTGCACTCTATTGTGGGTGCACTGTGGTGGTGGTTGGGGGAGGCTCCTGCTCAGCACCTGCACTCTCTGATGGCTGCACAACCATGGCTGGTGGTGGGGGCCCTGTGACAGCAGGTGGTGGTGGTGGTGTTTGGCTGGCAGCTTCCACTGGCGTAGATTGCCTCCTCTCCTCCTGGTCATGAGTTGGGGATCCCTTACCCTTCTTGGCAGTAGTGGATGGGCTCTTCCACCCTTTGCCTGCTGGTGCAGGCTCCTTCCCCTTCTTTCCAGTTGGTGCAGGCTCCTTCCCCTTCTTACTGGGCTGGTACAGGCTCCTTCCCCTTCTTTCCAGGTGATGCAGGCTCCTTCCGCTTCTTCGTAGCTGGTGCAGGCTCCTTCCCCTTCAGTATTGTTGGTCTGGAATCCCTACTACCACGAGTAGGTGGTGCTACCACTGGGCCCGTGGATTGTTTGGCTGAGGTGCTGGGCTGCGTCCTTGCTACCCTGCCCATACGTGCTGGAAGGGGGGAAGGGGTAGGGAAGAGGTTAATCGTGAAAAGGAAAAGCTTTTTAGGTACGTCGGGGCAGGAAGAGGGGGGAGTAATGGGAGTGGAGGATGAGGGAGTGGTTGTTGGAGGTGTTTGTCTGCTGGATTTGGGTGCAGGTGCATGGGCTGTATGCTGTTGTGAGGTGGATGGCTGTTCTGTGTCTGAGTGCTTGCATTTGTGTCCTTTAGGAGGGGGGACAGACACAGTGGGAGAGGACACAGGGGACGCATGCATGGATGTTCTGGAGGTGTCTGCCAGTGAGGTGTGTGTTCTTGGTGTGGTAATGATGCTGGTAGTGGATATTAATGTAGTGCATGCAGGTGTGAGTGTAGACGTAACTGGGTGGGAGTTGGAGGAGGAGGAGGGGGAGACAGTGGATGTTGTGGAGGTGTCTGCAACTGAATTGTGTTTGTATGAGTGCCTGTGGAATGAAGTGTGGTGTTTGCCTGTGACACTCTTGGGTGTCTTGTGTGCATGCTCGTCTGGCTGTGTACTTGGGATGGGTTGGGGTTGAGGAGAATGGGACTGGGAAGTGGAAGTTAGAGGGGGGACGGTTGAAACAGGGACAATGGCTGCCATCAGAGAGGAGGCCAGAGCCTGAATCGATCTCTGTTGTGCTGCCAATCCACCATGAATGCCCTCCAGGAATGCATTTGATTGCTGCATCTAGGCTGCCAGCTCCTGGATGGCATTCACAATGGGTGTTTACCCTACAGAGATGGATCTCAGGTCAATAGCTTCCTCACTCAGGGCAGCAGGGCTAACTGGGGCAGGGCCTGAGGTGCCTGGGGCGGAGGAGATGCCCACCCTCCTGGGTGAGGGGGCACGGGCAAATCACTGAGGGGCTACTGGGAGGATGGTGCTGGTATGGGGGTGGCGGCTGTACCTGCAGCTGGGGTGGTCACAGAGGTGTCCGCCACCACCAGGGAGCTCCCATCGGAGGAGTTATCAGAGTCTGTGTTGTCCCCTCCAGTCTCCACAGTGGTGCTCCCCTCGCCCTCCATCCCACTGGTGCCCTCAGCATAGGTGGACTCTGCCTCCAGGGTCCTGTAGGATGCAAAGCTCAGCCCACAACATGTACACCACCGAGAGGACATCCACCCACGCCCCTTACACGTGGCCTTCACACACAACTCCATGCATTCATGCCACATGCATTGCGTACCAGGTGTACTCACCTTTTGGTCTGGAGGCCCATACAGCAGTCCGTACTGGGGTAGGACCCCATCCACCAGTCACTCCAACTCCTCAGAAGTGAAGGCTGGGGCCCTCTCCCCGGTCACACGGGCCATGGTAGGTTCCTGACACAGGTCACAGCAGCACATGCAGCGTAGGTCCTCTCCTATGGAAGGTCAGGAAACAAGTGAGAAATCAGATAGAAAATGTTGGTCACTTCCATGGCAGTGCATACCGTCACTGCTGGCGTAGATCACCATAGGCCACTGTACCCCATAGGGCCCATTATTAACCAATGAGGAATTGCACGGCGGTTCACGACCGCCTACCGCCTACCGCCACAGCGCACAACATCAGCGGCATTACCTCACTTCCACCTGTCCTTACACACAGGACAGGCGGTCACCATTTCAGGGGGGGGGTTAAACAGACCTATCAAGTATTGCTGCGTCACAGGATAAATAGGCACATACTTCACTAATTGTACTGTCCCATAACATGTTTGCACATTGCGGACTGCTGTTGTGGCTCCATTGTTCAGTTTGTGACAGCCTACTCACTCTTGTGTCCCTTAGATGCCTACCACTGCGGATGAATAGGAGATGGAGACATACCCCCGTGTACAGATCCCTGGTGGACTTGGCTACACTGGAGGACAGGCACATAATACTCACCTATGGACTCAACAGGGCGACAATCACAGAGCTGTGTGCCCAATTGGAGCCTGACCTGATATCTGCTATCCGTCACACCACTGGGATCCCCCCTCTTGTGCAAGTGCTATCAGTGCTCCATTTCCTGGCAACTGGTTCTTTCCAAGTGACAGTGGGCTTGGCAGCAGGAATGTCACAGCCAATGTTCTCAAACGTGCTAACAAGAGTGTGGTCTGCCCTGATAAAACACATGTGCAGTTACATTACTTTCCCCCAGGTTGAGGATTTGGCCACTGTGAAGGCCGGATTCTATGCAATGGGCCATATCTCCAATTTGTTTGGTGTGATTGATGGAACACATATTGCATTTGTACGCCCGCCAGAATGAACAGGTGTTCAAGAACCATAAGAGTTTCCACTCCATGAATGTGCACATGGTGTGCTTGGCGGACCAGTACATCTCCCACATCAATGCTAAGTATCCTGGGTCGGTGCATGATGCCTTTGTCCTGAGGAATAGCAGCAACCCAAATATGATGGCCCACCTATAGAGGCACAGGGTGTGGCTAATAGGTGAGCCCTGGTTCCCACCCAGTATATGTTGGTGTATGCCTATGGTGGTGGCCATATAGGATAGTGTGCGGCTAAATGTTGTCCCTCAATATTTGCAGGTGTCTCTGGTTACCCAAACCTATCATGGCTGCTGAGCCCTGTGAGGAATGCCAGGACAAGGGCAGAAGAACATTTTAATGATACGCATGGGCAAACCAGAAGGACCAGTGAAAGGACCTTTGGCCTCCTGAAGGCCAGGTTCAGGTGCCTCCATCTGACAGGTAGATCCTGTGCTACTCACCCAAGAACGTCTGCCAGATAGTAGTGGCACGCTGCATGTTGCACAACCTGGCCCTCAGATGCCATGTACCTTTTCTGCAGGAGGAGGAGACTGGAGATGCCCCTGTGGGAGCAGTGGACCCGGAGGACAGTGAGGATGAGGAGGCAGAGGATGAGGATGTGGACAACAGAACATCTGTGATACGTCAGTACTTCCAATGACACACAGGTGAGACAGTGTAACTTCACATTTCTATGACTATTGGTGTATTCTGTGTGGCATTGCCATGCTGGCATTACCGACTTCTTTGCCCTACTTACTATTACCTCTGGATATTCATTTTGCAGATGGTGATATGACACATTCTCCTGGTATGATTACAACAGTCAGCTACAGGTCATTCATTCTTTGCTCATTCTATGTACAGTTCATTTGCAATGGTTGTAGCTGTTTCAATCAATTCAAATTTGCAATACATGAAATACTAGTAGTCGAGTTTTATCCAAGGGTTTTTATTGCAGTGCTAAAATATAGAGGGGAAAGTGCAGTGGAATGGGGTGATGATGGAGGAAAGTCCAGGGTATTGTTCCAGTCTGTTTGTAGCTGAGGTGCAATGTCCATGGGGACATAGGAAAGGGAGCAATGGCAGTTCAAGGTGGACAAGGTGACTGAGTGGGACACAAGGGGGAACAATCAGAAGAGTCTCATTTCCTGGCAGTGGTCTTGGCAAGTGTCTCTGGCTTCTGTCTGGTTCGCAGGGAATGTTTACGGGGTGGTTCACCTTCTGTAGGGGGAGGGGTGCTGGTGGCATGTTGGTCCGGTGGCAGGGCCTCTTGGCCACTAGAGGCAGCGGAAGTGGAGGGCTGTTCAGATGGCTGGCTAGTGATAGGGGCCCGCTGGTGTGACACTGACTCCCTCATGATGTTGGCCATGTCTGCCAGCACCCCTGCTCTGGAGACCTGGGCAGTGTTAATGGCCTGCAAGTCCTCCCTGATCCCCTGATACTGTCCCTCCTGCAGCCACCTGTTCTCCTGCACGTTGTCTAGGATCTGGCCCATCGTGCCCTAGGAATGTTGGTAGGCTCCCAGGATCTTGGAGAGTGCCTCCTGGATAGTCGGGTCCCTGGTCCAGTCCTCCCCCTGGCGCACAGCAGTCCTCCCAGTGTCCCTGTTGGCCTGTGCCTCTGTCCCCTGAACAGTGTGCCCACTGCACCTGACCCAAGGTCCCCGATTGTCTTGTGTACGAGGTGTGGCCTGGGGTCCCTGTACATGTGGGCACACTGCTGATTGATGTGTCCTGGGGACAGAGGTGTGGGTACGATGGGTAGGTGCTGTGGTGTTGGATCCTGATGGGGGAGGCTCTGTGGTGATCTGTGACTAGGCTTGGGTAACCGACTGTCCAGTGGTCTCTGATGGGCCAGGGAGATTGTCCAGACCATGACGTCCAGAGTTACTGTCAGCACTGTGGGCCTCTTCTGTTGAGGGACTGGATAGTGGTGGCACCTCGTCTCCAGTGACATTGGCTGGGGTACCTGTGGGGATGTAAATTATGTATTATGCTTCAGGTGTCTGACATTTGTACTTCTGTACCTTCCCCTCTATGGTTGTTGTTCCCCTGCCAGCTTTTGCTTGTGTATGTTGGTGTATAGTAGTTATGATAGGTTCCCTATGGTGTGCATGCTTTGGCGGGCATGCAGGGCTGGGAGGGGTGTCCATGCTTTGGTGCAGCATGCAGGGCTTGGCATTGGGATTAGTGTGATGTGATGGTGGAGTGTGTGGGATGGAGTGGAGTGATGGGAGTGAGGGTGAGAGTGTGTGATGGCATGCAGGTATGGGGGTGATAATTGTTAAAAGTTGACTTACCAGTGTCCAGTCCTCCTTCAACTCCGACCAGACCCTTAGGATGCAGTATTGCCAGTACCTGCTCTTCCCATGCTGTGAGTTGTTGGTGAGGAGGTGGGGGCCCACCGCCAGTCTTCTGTATAGCGAGCTGGTGTCTTGCTGCAATGGAACATACCTTCCCCATAGGTTGTTCCACCTCTTCCTGATGTCGTCCCTTGTTCTAGGGTGCTGTCCCACGGCGTTGACCCTGTCCACGATTCTCCGCCATAGCTCCATCTTCCTTGCTATTGGTATCTGCTACACCTGTGCTCTAAAGAGCTGTGGCTCTACCCTGACGATTTCCTCCACCATGACCCTTAACTCCTCCTCACTGAAACAGGGGTGCCTTTGAGGTGCCATGGGTGTTATGTGATGTGTGTTGGTGAGGGTGTGTTGGGTAATGTGCTGGGGTGCGTGAGGAGTGTATAGGGTGAGTGGTGTGTGTGTGTGTGTCTAGTTGTCTCTGTGCTCTTCTTCTAAAATATCCTCAGGACGTGAACAACCTCCATTTTTAAGTTTCTGTTCAAAATCCAAGCATTCAATTCTTTACGGTTGATGACCAACTGGAAACCACCTAATTTGTTTGCCACTATGAACAGGTTGCTCAGAAAACCCCTGGGGTAAGGTGAACAAGACCCGATGGTGGGTTTCCGAAGTAGAGACAGAATTTATTGGTCTATGAATGTCTGCTTTTCATAAGAGAACTGTATCTACTTCTGCAAAGCTAATTGCACTGGAGTTGCATAGAACTACAAATGGAATCCATAAACAGTTTCTACAATCCACACATCCAGCGTAAGAATACGTTTACTTTGCCTTGCGGTTCTACTAGGGAAGAAAGTAGTACGCTCACCAGTGTAAGAAAAAGTGATGGATGCCCCTGGGGAATCCCCATGGACAGATCAGCCTCAAAATTCTCTGGTACAGAAGGAGGAACATCTATTGACTCTTTGGAAATCACTCCAAGCCCCTTGCTTTCGTAGTTGTCGTCTAAGAGGTGTACACATGCCTGAAACAAATTAGGGAAATGGGTGCTATCACTTCTCCACATTCCACCACCATAGACACATTGGTTTGGAGAGACATTGAACAGAAACCCTGTAGGAGGCTGGCCTGGTTTGTAGTGGGTACCAAAGGTACTTACACCATATGCCAGGTCCAGTTATCCCTCATTAGTGAAATGTAGTCAGTGTCTAGAAGCCAGACTGTTTAAGGGTAGCTGTAGCTGAGCAGCCAAGGCTTATCTAGGAGACATGCAAAGCTCATGCAACACCACTGTAGTCACACAGTACTTGCACACACAAAAGAAAATACTCAGTGTTACAAAAGTAAAGGTAATTTATTTTGGTGACACAAATGCCAAATATACCTTGGAGACTATACTCCCTTAGGACATAAGTAATATACACAGTAAACACACTAGAATGCAGAAATAGCTGTAAAAACTGTTAGAAAACAGTGCAAATAGTGAAAATCACAATAGGGTGCAATGGGCCTAGGAGGAACACAAACCATATATTAAAATAGTGGAATGTGAAAGTCAGTTTCCCATCTAGGCAAGTATAGTGTGTAGAGGGGCGCTGGGAGTGTAAGAAAACGCCAAAGGTAAGTAATAGAACCCGCCCCAGAGCCCAGGAAAACAGGAGTAAATCACACAAAATTTCTTAGAACACACAAGAAGTTGTGACAGAAGATTATGCAAGAACCAGAAGAGACTGCAAGACAGCAACGATGGATTCCTGGACCTGAAGACCTGTGGAAGAAGGGGACCAAGTCCAAGAAGCACTGAAGAGTCCAGGGAGAACAGGAGCCCCTGCTAACCCAGATGAAGGTGCAAAAGAAGAACCACCGGTGAGAAGACAAAGTCAGTTATGCACCCAAGAAGACAGATGCAGGTTTCTGGTTGGTGCAGAAGAGGTCCCACGTCGGATGGATGACTGCATTCTGGTTTGTGTCACTGGATTCAGCCAACAAGCCTTGGCACATGCAAGGCTTGCGGTTAGCAGAAAATGGCACTGTCCGGGACCAGGAGGGGGAGGCAGAGGGGGCTCTCAGCAACTCAGAGAGCCCTCAGAAGACCAGGCAGCGCGCATAGGAGTCCCACAGCACAGGGACAAAAAAGGTGCAGATGGAGGTCCACACAGCAAGACAAAGGGATCCCATGCTGCCGGAGAACCAATCGGGAAGCTGTGTATCACAGGATAAAGTGCTGGGGGCCTACGTTTTGCTGTGCACGAAGAACTTATTGGAAGGTCACAAACAAACCTTGGCAACTGCAAGTCATGCGGTGCACAGGGGTACTGTCTTGTGTGGGGAGGCAAGCTCTTACCTCCACCAAAGTTGGACAGCTGGACCTTGGGACCGTCGGGTTCACTTTAGTCCACCACCCATGTAGCTGGATCCACGCTCGTCATCAGTAGAGGGGACCCACGCCACCATTGTCGCTGCAGAGGTGTGCCTGTTGAAGCAGGGAAGTGACTCCATCACTCCTTCGGTTCTTCTGGGGCAGGCTTAAGACAGGCAGTCCTTGGAGGATGCACGACCTGGAAACAGCTGCAGTTGCTGGCAAGAGCTGAAGATACAATGTTTTAGAAGTCGTCTTTGCTTCTTTGTTGCAGTTTATGAGGTTCCTGGAGGGTTTAGCTGTGGTTCAGTCGGTAGAAGATGAAGTAAAGGATGCAGAGAATTCCTGCTGGAGTCCTGCAATCCGAATCTGAAGAAACACCCTGAAGAGAGACCCTAAATAGCCCTGAAAGGGAGACTGGTCTGCTACACAGGTAAGCACCTATCAGGGGAGGGCTCTGAAGTCACCTGCTGGCACTTGCCACTCAGATGCTCCCAGAGTGCCCCACCACCTAGGAATCCATGATGGCAAAACCCAAGGACACTCTGGAGGAGCTCTAAGCACCACCCCTGGGATGGGGATGGACAGGGGAGTGGTCACTCCCCTTTCCTTTGTCCAGTTTCGCGCCAGAGCAGGGCCTGGGGGGGGGTCCCTGAAGCGTTGTATAATGGATTATGCAAGGAGGGCACCATCTGTGCCCTTCAATCATTTCCAGAGGCTCTGGGAGGTTACCCCTCCAATGCCTGGAACACCTATTACCAAAGGGAGAGTGTGTAACACCCCTCTCCCAAAGGAAATGCTTTGTTCTGCCTTCCTGGGCTTGAGCTGCTCAAGCAACATAAGGGCATAAATATGTCTGTGAGGTGGCAGCAGCTGGGGCTCCCTGGAAAACCTAAAAAGGCTGGTGTGGCAGTACTGGGGGTCCACTGTGGAGCCCCAGAGTGCATGGAATTGTAAAACCAATACTAGAATCAGGATTGGGGTGCAATTCCCAGATGTTAGACACCTTATAAGGCCATATTCGGAGTTACCACTGTGAAGCTGGACATAGGTATTGACCTATGTTCAGTGCACGCATAAAATAGCGTCTCTGCACTCACGAAGTCCGGGAAAATGGTCCTGGATGACATGGGTCACCTCTGCTAGTGCAAGGGTGCCCTCACACACAGGTTCTTTGCACCCAGCCTTCAGGGTTGGAAGGCCTGACATATAGGTAACTATAAGTGACCTGGTGCAGTGTAATTGGCTGTGAAATGGTGCATGCACCATTTCACACAGGCTGCAATGGCAGTCCTGCAGAAGTCTTTGCATGGGCTCCCTATGGGTGGCAAAAGTAATGCTGCAGCCCATAGGGATCCCCTAGAACCCCAATGCCCTGGGTACCTAAGTACCACATAATAGGGACTTATAAGGGGTGACCAGTATGCCCATTAGGAATGAAATACTGGGTTACCAGTATGTAGTGACAAATTTGAGAGGAGAGAGAGCATAAGCATTGGGGTCCTGGTTAGCAGGACACCAGTGACACAGTCAAACACACTGACAGGCAGAAATTGGGGGTAACATGGCAAAAAGAGGGTACTTTCCTACAAACCCTGACAAGGATGATGGTTGTTTTGTAAGTGCCTCTGACGATCAGGTTGAACCTCCTACTATATCTGCTTTCTATATAGATCAGGAGGTGCCTCATAACAAAAAAGAGCTCATCTTTTTTAAATTCCTTTGTGGACACTAGATGCATGGCTTTTTTACTCTTTTTGAAACAAGTTTTGAAGGGAACATTTGAGGGCCCCCACTCATGTGGATTACTTTGCAGTTACCCTTCCAAACAAAATAGTCCAGTTAATGAATAAGGTGAAGGATAACCTTAATGCCAGCTAGCAGCTTATGAATGATGGGTTTGAACAGAAAATGACCTTCCTGACTACTAAGAAGGACAGAATGTCCTCAGCCAAAAGCCAGTTTGTTCTTGAACTCTGCAAGACAAGTGCTGTGTTCCCACTGGTTAACTTAGGTGCCATGAGCAAATCCCACACATCATCCATAACTAGGTGACCAGCACCTAACTGTAAGCTCAACCCAATCAAGATAACATTTCTGTTATCTGACAAGAAATGACAGGAACCTTGAGTGCTTTGAACCCCAACTTTAATTGATTGCAAAATCAATTGATTCACCCTGGACCCCAACCTCACCCTCAAGGAACATATTGCCAAAAACAGTGATAGCCTGGTACCAGCTCTCGCTTTTAAGCTAAAGTGAAACTGTCTCTTCAGAAAAAGTGACTTCACAACTACTGTTCAAGCTCTCGTACTCTTGCATCTGGAAGGTGGTAACAACATGCTCTATGGCCTTATAGACTATACACTAGCACCCCTTAAGGGCATCTACATGCCACAGCAGATCTCATCCAGGGCCTCATTATCCACATCCTGCTGGAACTCCAGTGAATCCCCTGGTCAGCCTGGATCATCTTTAAAATGAGCGACATCATTTACAAAAGCAAAAAAACTAAAATGATGGACGGAATGCGGAACCAATCAAACATTCACCCCCAGCCACAAATCTGGGATTAATCTATCAATTCTTTTTGCTCATCATGCCACCCCAGTACTGTACTGGGGGTGAATGTTTGACATTGTTCAGCATTCTGTCCATCACTTGTTCTTTTTGCATTTGTCACCTTAAGTAGGAAGGGAATACCGAGACGTGGGTCCCTTGCTCCTCATGCCACTGCAGTCAAGCTAGCCTGGCTGATGAAGGGTGAAATCCTGAAACCGGCCCCAAAATGCTTGCTTACCGTCCAGAAAGGACCTGGCATGCCAGTTCGGGCTGGACTGTTCCCATGGGGAGAAGGGTCAAGACTGATTTGCATTTGGCTGTGTCCAAACTGAAATGGAATGGGCAGCAAAATAACAATAGATTTAGGCCCAGATCTCTGTACGGGGGTGAATGTTTGACGTTGTTCACCATTCGGTCCATTACTTGTTCTTTTTGCATCATTAACAAAGTAATAGCGACCAGCATCCCAGCTTGTACTGCAGCAAGCGCACTGTACCTAGTGGTTCTTGGCACACTTGCATTTGGAATAACATCAAAATGTAGAAATGTAAAAAAGAACAAAATGTCAGCAGGTCTTTTCCATCTATACACCCAGGATCTGGAACAGTTTACCAGTATCCTTCAGGACTGCCTGGCTTGGTTCAAGGTATATAGCAATATCACATCTATACATAAGTGCACCAAGCAGGTTAGGCAAGACTTTGAGCCCTTCCCAAACTGTTACATGAGACTGTGAAAGATGACTCAAAGAAGAAAGTCATTCCCACTCTCAAAGGCGACACCTGTTAAGCAGGAAGTGCACCAAGCAATATCGTTTTGCCCACCCCAGCCTCAGGTTAACTCTAGTTTGGGTCCATGACATTGACAAAAGGGGACAGGTTTGTCTGTAAAAAGAATAAAAAGAAAAAAATAATTAGGAATGACAAACCACATTTTAAAAAGCATTACGATAGACGCGGCCGACATGCTAGACCTAGAAGTGCTTCTGAAGGTTCATGGGTCAGGACCAATGGACCCTGAGAAAGGGTCGACCTCTGTGTGGACTGTGAAGGACTCAAGTCACTTACAAAGACGGATGCCAATCCTTTTCACGAGTTACTGAGCTTGTTGATTAGTTGGGCACATCTACTGTAAGTACTTCTGAATTGATGATCAGCTTCTTGCTAATTGCCTACATAGTTGGAAGTAAAGTAAAAATTGTGTTCTTGCTGTGCAAGAGCTTTCAACTTTTGCCTAAAGTGCTCCAGCCACATTCGGGAGCCAATGCACCATATGCTGGATGATACATCTGCCTTTAGCAACAGCTGATCAGACAGTAACTAAGACTATTCCAGCAGTTGCAGTCTCCATTGCAGACCAAACTGATAAAAAAGCTACTGAGTACTAAACTGGTCAACTATTTATTGTTTCCACCCTGTGGTAAGTGTTAAAGATCAAACCTCTCAAACCCAGAATCCGCGCAGTGGAGGCTCCCTCTACTTACAGTTTATTGGGGGTGGTTTGCAAGCTACTATGGGACCCTATGTGCCTCCCTAGTGACCATGATCAGCAAGAAAGAGCCCACAAATGTCATCTGTACTCCCATCTGAAGACAGTTTTTTTTTTTTTTTTACAAAGCACCTGAAGCGAAACTGCAGTCAGACAGTCTTTCAACACAGAGTGATGCTTTCAACAAGGGCGCTGGGGACATTCTGGATGAGTTCGAAGAGAAAGGCACAGGTCATCCAGTAGACTTAATTAGTGTGCCATTGTTATGCCCGAAGTTGTTCCATGATTCTTTGGGATTGTATTTATGGTCCAGTGGGGCCATACACTTCTTAAGTGACTCATGACTATATTGGACGGATAGAATAAGCTGGTGCAACATCACACCTCGAGGCTCTAGAATTTTATTTAGAACAGATTTTTCATTAATATACTCTTCCGTCGCCTCTTATGTTTGGATTGCCTGGCTTTTATCGGGGAAGCAAATGTAACTTTTGCTTCGTGGTAAAGGGTGTCAACTAAAATTATGCTGTGTTCTTTTTAATTGTGTTAGTTTTTAATCCTAGTAAGATAACTGTAGTAACATTTTATAATTGTTTTATTGATTGCAATATTCAATTGAGTGATGCAGTTTGTATTTTATATGTTACGTGGTTTGAGTGGTTTTAAAGTGATATTAATTATTGTATGGTTTATGCCGATCACAATTAACAACCAGTGAGCAATAATACATTTGTGAATTTCCCTTCAAAAGTTGGACTTCAGTGTGGACCCTAAGATCTGGGATGTCCCCTGGAAATGGAGTCTGTCGGAGCTAAATTTCTCTGCATGACTGTGGCTGTTATTTTTCAGGCACAAATCATGAGTATTTGATGGTGCACTGAAGGAGTTCCACATGTTTGCCGAACTCTGCAGTAGTAGAGCCAAGCTGCGCTGATCTGAGGCGGGGATAAATGGCCCATAGAGAACCCTCAATATGAGTAAACATGGCCACTACCTCCTCTTCGAAGCCTGTGAGGTGACTGGTGCTTTCTGGTATAGGCCTTTTTACCTGTACCACTGTTGGAAGAATGCCTCCGGTCATTTCTCGATAAAGGTCTGTCCAATAAGCAGTAACAGGACCCTTGCCTAGCTCATGTGTTGGTAGGGTATGTTTGTCAAGCGTGTTTCACAAGGGAGAGTGAATGACGTCCATTTGGGTTACTGTGTACCTGTTGTACAGGGTTGTGGGGATCCTTGAAGGTTGGCTGTCGTCCTTTGGACAGGTCAAGCTGCATGCTCCTTTCTAGGGGTGTACCCACTATTTCTGAAAATTGTATAACCTGTAGGTAGCAGAGGCCGCCCTGTGTTTGGAGTACTTTACACCTGGTATGGTGAATCTCACACATTGTCCTCAACTAGTGCTGCTGATTGTCGCCTAACTACAGCAAGCAGCTCTGTCAGGCCTTAAAGCAACAAAAAAATACTATGACCAATTCGAACACCACTGGCCTGTGTCTCTGCTCTGGAAGCCCACGAAAACAGAACACCCAAGGAAAATGCACATCTGGAATAGAGAAGGACTTGAATAAAAAAAAAAAACCTTAGTGAGAAATATATTGGCCCTTTGAGTCAGTATCTTGTAAACTGGAGACCGTACACAACCAGAGTAAACAATTCCAGGAACTGACCCTTTTCTGGTTTGCCCTTCATTGAGCTACAAAGATACTCTCCTTTCAAGGAACTGGTTAGGCTGCACTACTCCTGGCCCTCCTGGTACTCTTAGGGGTTTCATTGGGTGGGAGAAGTTGTCAAGATTCAGGAACTGCTTAAAACCTCTAAGCTGTGGCTGCAACCCTGTAGTCTGGTGCTCCAGTGGGACCTTGTGAGCTCTTTTTCTGGAACTCAGAATTCACTGTGCCTTACTCCTGTGGGCTAGGGCATTTTACCACCGTTGAGGCTGCACCTTTTGAATATCTTGACGCCTATCCAGTCTTGGTGCAGAGTTCTTCCGATCCTGAAATCCAAGCATTTATATAACAAAAGGCTTTTCAGAAACATGCTAAGACAGGGCGGCACTGTTCCACAAAGCTTTACAGAGGGCTTTTGCTGTAACAGTGTTCGCTTCCCAGATTAAACTGCCTGGGCTCCAGTCCTGACTAGGAGAACCGCAGTCCTCAGATTGGGTAATCCTTTGAGAAAGCCCCAAAGTGTACCGATTTTTGGTTGTTATACTAGATATCTATGAATTTCTGCTCTCTTTTTATCACACTTATCTACTCATCACTCTTATGTCATGTCTCTATCAAACTATCCTCCATTCTCACTCGGACTCATCCCAAATCCCTTCGACCACTTTCATCTCCTAAATATCTCTGCCTAAGCTCTTCCCTCCACCTCCACATCTAACTCACCAAACCTCACTCTACCTCTGTGACCTCCCACACAACCCTACTAAATTCTCCTGCATTCATCTCACCCTGCTACTATGCTCTCCCTAACCCTTCCACATCCTCTTTCCCCTCCGCCCCCCTTTTATTCATCCCAAGCCTTTGGATTGAGTAAATGAAGGATAAACTCCCAATTAACACTTCTGGATTTCTTTCCTCCTCCACCCCTCCATTACTCCAGTCAATCTAACTAACAAACTCTCATATCCGCAACTCAAATTAACTCATAATAATACTAAAACTGTACTCCTTATTAAATTATACTAATCCATCACTAATTCTTGTTGGGTACCGGAGTAGCGTGCTACTCATCGAAAAGCGCTTCGACGCCTCGTCAGGGGTAGTAAGCGCTATATAAATACGATTACAATACAATACAATACAATATCCCTGCCTTATGTCCAACAGATAAGTGCAATGTAAGTGTCCCATCAGCCACTTGACAAGTATGTGGATCTGTCTAAAGCATAAACCACATAAAAAACATAAGCGCTGTAATGCCCTACACACTGGCAAGCACGCTTTCCAAAACAGACCAGTTCTGTTCCCTAGAGAGTAGTTTGCAGCTGATAAAGGCCACCGGATGCTCCTTCCCTTTCTGCTGAAGGTCCATGTAGGTGTGACCATAGTCAAGGGACTTCAGAAAAGGAGCATTGCCTAGTGCCCATTTTAGATCATCAAATGCCTTTGGATGGAAATCAGGACAAATAACTTTCTTGGACTGCTTTTGGAGCTTAGCGCTGTCAATTAGACATCTATCATACAGTAGCTGGTACCAATGTTCCAACAGTAGCAAATGGCCCAAGAAGGAATTCACCTAAGTCTTGGTAGTGGGAACCTCCACCCACAAATCCAGCACTGCTTAGACTTTACCCTCCAGGTATCTACTCTAAACCCATGTGGACCAAGATGACCTGGTCAGTCTGGCCCTAGACTGCTTTGTCAGTATGAGCCCCATGCATCATAGCCAACAGAATTTAACGGTGTGCCATGTGACCTTGATGCACTGAAGCAACACAAAGGGGTGCTGGACGGAGTGCTGAACAATGCAAACACTCACCCCCAGTCACAGATCTTGGTGTAATCCATCATTCTTTTGCTCACCATGCCACCCCCAGTTCGGACCCAGCCATGTGCAAATCATTCTTGACCCTGTTCCTCATGGGAACAGTCCAGCCCGAACTGCCAAGCCAGGTCCTCCCTGGACCGGAAAGAAGCATCCAGGGTATCACCCTCTTGGGGATTTTTCGTTATTATGTTTCACCTTGTGCATTTAGGGAAATATTTCTGTGCATTTACTTTAGTTTCTTTGTGATTAATTAAAAGGAGTAGGATGAAGGAGCAGGGGTTTTGCGTTATCATGCATGTAATTAGTGGGATGAAGAGAGGGGCTAAGAAGGGACTAGGTATTATTGGGTTTCAGAAAGAGTAGGGTGGCGATCTGTGGAATGGTGAGTAGGACATAAGTAGAGATACATAATAAAAAATAAAGGCAGTGGGACATGCAATTATGTAGTTTCTTTGCTGGACATTTGGCGTTGTGGATCCTACAAACAGTATGGTGTTTTTTGGCTTTTTGATAAATCATTTGCACATTTTGTTGTGTCTGTGTAAATGTAATTTGTCAAGAAGGTTTCTTGATTTCCACAAGGTGTGTTGATGCATTGTGATATGCCCTTGTATCTTTTTAAGCATCATTCCTCACTCCAAGGATTGCTCTTCTCCTTTTTGTTTGTTTTGTAAATCTTATCGGGAATGTCAAAGGCTGAACTCATCCAGTTATGTAGCTACTTCACTCAATTTGTCTTTGTTCAGCGTTAGAAATTAGTTAGGATGCAGTTCTGGGCTGAATGGCGAGTTTTATGTGCAGAATAAATGCGCATGTCTTTTTGGCCGGACATGTGCACTTTGCATTTCTCCAACCGTCTGTATTGAGCAGCCGGGAGGAGAAAGTGCACAGGCCTTCACTCCCACTTGGAGCGTGGAAGCAGGGCGCTCACACCAATCATGACGTTGCTGTCATGCTGGTGGCAGCAGCGTCGTGATTGGATGGGAACTTGTGTGCTACCAGGAAGAGGACGGAGGATACACGCATGTGTCTCTAGTAGAAAGAGGTAAGTGTTTTTTTTGTTTTTTGTTAATTATCTTTTTTACACCCCCTCAAATCTCCCCCATTTGACTAATCTTCACAAAAATTTCAAATCTATTATGACAGTTAATTCAGCTGTTGTATTGAGAATTTCAAGGTGATTTGTCAAGTGGGGAGGGGCCTAGAAAAAATAGTCGGTCCCAAAACACTGTTTCCCCATTCACACGTATGAGACGTTTTGAATTTTTGAACACAACTACAGTCTGAATCGCTGAATGGATTTACACCTAATTTGTCAGGAAGATAGATCTTGGTCCAGAAAGCGTGCTATTTATATTTGGTTGCAAATCTGTTCAGTAGTTTTTGAGTTAACGTTGAAAAGTATTGATATGTAGCAACGCGGATCATTCATGGATCCACTCATGAAGGATTCACGGATCAGGAGGAGAAGCAAGCCCCTGATTGACTGGCTGCAACCTGAAAGGAAAGTTGTGGCCACCATTTTGTTTCTTTCATTGGCTCGGGGGAGGTAAAAATATACTGTAAAAACATATAGGGGGTCAGCATACAGGCATCCTAACATCATAGGGCAGATGGATGGGTCCAGGCAAAAGACTGTGCAGTTTTTTTTATTGTCCAACCCATGGATTCACCATGGCACTCAGCGCAGTCTCCCTGTGTAATCTCACAAAGGATCTGTGGATTCAGGTAAAAATGAAAAAAAAAAATACATCCATTGCATCCAACCCCATGGTGTGCATGACCTTTGGCCTTTTGTGGGCTTGGGTGCATGTGGGAGGGCTGGACGAAGGCCGTGCACAGCAGTGGTTGTATTCATGTGGAATAAGTAGATATTACTTCATGTTTAAAAAACATAGAAATTCACAGAAAAAAATGAAGGTTACATGGACGTTGTAGTTAGGTTAACTGTTACCTGTAGACAACTACTGAAAATCAGCAGTTATAGCTACGCTTATACGTATCTGAAGAAACTGTAACTCAAGCTGAAAAGTAACATTAGGCAACGAGTTATAGTTTCTTAACATAAGTATAACCACAACTGCTGAATTTCTATGGTTCTTTTATTGGTAAAAAAGTTAAAAAAAAGTCAACCTAACCATAACGGCCCTGTAACCTTGAGCTTTTTCAGTGAAAAAAAAAAAAAAAATATATATATATATATATATATATATATATATATATATATATATATATATATATATGTTTTTTTTTTTTTATTGAAAAACCTTTATTTAGATTATTAAAAAATCATAAATGCACACAATCATAACAGACATTTACAGTTAATAAAAAATATTAAAAACCACAAGCTTAAAATCCACAAATCTCATCAATAGCAAAGGCACATAGGCAGGCAAATTTAAAAAACAGGCATCATACTGAAAAAAAAAAAAAAAAAAGTTTTTAAGAGAAAAAAAAACCTCAGACGATTACAATAAAAGCCCAAAATTCATGATCTTATTCCAGCGGAGTGCACTCTTCAGAAAGCCGGGAACTGCCATGGCAACAATAGGTTCATTCATCATTTGTAAATATATAAAAGTGGGCTGGAATTGATAAAAAAAAAAACTTTGGCTTTAAGAACAGGCAGCACAAACCTACTAGGTGGATCGTAACGACTATAGAACAATACCAGATGTTCTAGGGTCTGGCGCGAAGCATTTTCACAAGGGCAGACCTTAATCGAAGATGGCTCATATTGCCCGGGGCAGGAAACACAGGCTATATCGGACTGAGCCTAATCTGAACCTGATGATGAGGACTCTCTCCCATGGGTTTCTGACAGAAGAGAGATAAGGTTCTGGGCCAGAGCTAGTATTTAAAAGCATAAAAGCCCTGGCTGAGTGACTACCCAAAACCAAGCTTTCTCTGCTCTCTCTAGCTTGCTGAAGAAATAACTCCTTCACAAGCTTTCAGCCTGCCCGTTTTAGCAGTTCCAGGTTATAAAATAATTCAAGGCGCCCTAGTGACAGCAAGGAAATATATATATATATATACACACACACTGGAAAATTTCAGCGACAATGTAATATTTTAAATGTACAAAATCACTGAAATTTACTAGTTATAGTTATCGCTGTTAACCATAATGCATGCCCTAAAGTAACTATAACTCACACTTTGGCCATGCACCGTTTTCTTATCAACTTCATTGCAGATGTTGCACTAATATTATCAATGATGTCTTAGATGTCATGAGTGATGTAATATGTGGGGTAAGTAGCAGTGCATAGCGAGGGCGCAAGGTATAGTTACTTTAGGGCACAAGTTATCAGATTAAAATTAAAAATGTTTTTGGCCCCAGGTTGGGGTCCCTCTGAGGCCCCACCACCAGCCCCTGGGGGTCAGAGTATCCCTACCATTCCACTCTGTATTTATTGGCATTTACACTGTTCATCGTTGTTGATGTGGTGGCAGGCAATCATATCTCTCCATGAAATCTGTCGGCTCCACAGATCCTCTGTGGCGTGAAATATACATAGTTTTTTAGACTTGAATGTTCAAAAACTACTGAATGGATTTACACCAAATCACAAAAAGCACTCTTTCTGGACCAAGATCTAGCTTTCTGCCAAATTTGGTGTAAATATATTTAGAACTTTCAGCTATAGTTGTGTCTAAAGTAGATATAGAAAAGAGAATGAGGAAAATACTTTCCAAGATGCCCCTTTTTACTCGACCCTGCTTGACTGATCCCTCCCCGAAACATTCCAGTTAGGAGCAAATTTGAAAAAAACGATTTTGGGAAAGTTTTGTGAAGAGTTGTCAAACGGTGTCAAAGATATAAGCAAATATCTAATTCCTCTGTTTGTGGTCTAAACCCTGCTGCTTTCTGTGGTATTTGTCTAAACGGAAAAAAGAATGCATACAATGCAACTGGGATGATGGGAGTGTGGTCTTGGGACGAATTTTGACAATCCCCCCCATTTTAAGGGGTACTCCCGTCATTGGCAAGAGTTCTACAGGGGCCTTGCCATACCACTAGACTTGCCACACCAGTGGCGTAATATTAGCTCGGGCAGCCCCTGAGGTGCGGGGGGCCCCTCGAAGTCCCAGAGGGCCCCCTCAGCACACTACACAGAGCAAAGTGATAGGTTGGTGGCCGGGGGGCACTCATCACAAGCACCAGAGAGTCAGTGGCCAATGAAGTGTTATTCTGGCTAGGGGTTCCTGACAGGGCATTAAATCATGATCTCGCTGGAACCACTACAGTTAAGAAGGTAATTCCAACAGTTCCAGAATCAGTGTGACCCCGAGCTTGTGGCCTGGGATCCTACAGAAAGGTCGAAGTGAAGGATGGAAAGAACCCAGGGGAAGCTGGGGTAGCAGTTTCATTGAAGTCTGACTTGGATCTGGTCCACAATCCCACTGGTACCAAGGGATTGGAGAAAATTCTGGCATGTTGTGGGCATAGTTTATTGGCTAACTTTTCTAAAATAATTGCTGAAGGAAGCTGACCTGGTGTGTGGTGAGCACCTATGGTGTTATCTCCTTATACCAGGTCGAGGTATCCCCTATTAGTGAGGTGTAGTCAGTGTCTAGGAAGCAAGGGCTCTCTAGAGGTAACTGTGGATGAGCAGCCACGACTTATCTAGGAGACATGCAAAGCTTATGCAATACCACTATAGTCACACAGCACTCACACACATGAAAGAACCACACAGTTTTTACAAAAATAAAGGACTTTATTATGGTAACACAATCATTAAAATACTGTATAGGCAATACTCTACTAGCAGGTGAGTAAACACACTATTATGTGCACATTAGGAGTCAGTGATTAGCATAAGAGGCAATACAAAACAGTCAAAACAATAGTAAGTACTGAAGGCCCTAGGGGGACCAAACCATATACTAAGAAAGTGGAAATGCGAAAGTCAGGCCCTCACTCAAGGAAGTGGAATCAGTAGGGGGGAGCTGGGGGACCTAGGAACCCCAAAAGCTAAGTACCAGAGTGCCCCGCAAAGACCAGGAGAAAAGAGGTAAGTACCTGGTTCTCCCCAAACCCACAAAATAACTTCAGAACAGGATTTTGCAAGATCCAAACAAGACTGCAAGATCGTTCCTGGAAGAGGAAGACATGTAAAGGAAGGGGATCAAGTGCAGTTCACTTTGGAGTGTCCGGTCGTGGCAGGAGCCACTACCACTCATCTGTGGATCCAGGACCAGGTCGCCGGTGAACGACGACAGTCATCAGTGCAGCACCGGAGCAGCTGAAGAGTTCCTGAAGTGATTAAGTCGACATCCCATGTTGGAAGAAGGATTGCAGTTGGTCAGTGGTGTGGAAAAACCACCAACAAGCCTTGGCAAAGACAAAAGTCATGGAAGATAAAATGCAGAGCTGCCCGAGTCCCGGTTAACACTCATCAGTGAGGAGAGTCACAGGAAGAGGAGGCAGCAACCACAGGCGAGACACAGGCAGCAAGCACAGGAGCCGCGGTGAGGCCCATGCAGCACACCTAGAAAGCAGTCCTAAGTCACTGGAGAAGCACACAGATGACTGTGCCTCACAGGGAAGGGTGCTGGGGCTACATGGAGCCAACAAGCCTTGGTAGAAGCAAGAGACACGGTCCACAGGATGGGAAGAGGCTACTGTCCTGCGTGGAGAGGAAAGGACTTACCTTCTCCAAAGTGGACAGCTGGTAGAGAGGACCAAGGGGACCAATCCAGACCACAACTCGTGATGCAGGATCTACGCAGCTTTGGAGGAGAGGAGATCAATGCAGCTGATCGTCTTTGAGGTTGGTGCCTGGGGATGCAGGGGAGTGACTCCTTCACTTCAAGGAAGGAGTCCATTGACCAGTTTCGCGCCGAAGCAGGGACCGGGGGTCCCTGGACTGGTGCAATCCGGTTTATGCAAGGAGGGGACCAAATGTGCCCTTCAAAGCATACCAGTGGCTTGGGGAGGCTACCACCCCCCACCCCCCAAGCCATGTAATGCCTATTTCCAAAGGGAGAGGGTGTTGCCTCCCTCTCTCAAAGGCACTCCTTTGTTCTGCTTTCCAGGCTTGAGCTGGTCAAGCAGCAGGAGAGCAGAAACCTGTCTGTAGGATGGCATCAGCGTGGGCTTCCCAGGAAAACCATGCAAACAGGTAGGAGTAAAGCTGGGGGTCCTCTGGGGAGCACCTAAAGTGCATGGAATCATACAACCTATACTGGCAACAGGTTTGGAGTTACCATTATGTAGCTGGACATAGGTAGAGGCCTATGTCCAGTACACACGTAAAATGGCATCCCTGCACTCACAAAGTCCAGGAAAATGGAGCTGGAGTTTGTAGGGGCACCTCTGCTCATGCAGGGGGGCCCTCACACATAGGTATCCACACCCTGCCCTCCTGTCTAAGAGGGCCTACTATAGGGGTGACTTATAGTGACCTGGTGCAGTGAGCTGAAGTGAAAGGGTGCATGCACATTTTCAAGCAGGCTGCAATGGGAGGCCTGGAGACACATTTACATAGGCTCCCATGGGTGGCATAATAAATCATGCAGCCCATGGAGAACCCCTGGTGCCCCAATTCCCTGGGGACCTTGGTACCATATTCTAGGTACTTATATGGGGGCCCCAGTATGCCACATTGGGGGGGGGGCTGAAGTCCCAAGCAACTACATTTAGAGGGAGAGAGCACAGTCACTGGAGTCCTGGTTAGCAGGATCTAGTGAACACAGTCAAAACATACTGACAGCAGGCAAAAAGTAGGGGTAACCATACCAAAAAAGAGGGTACTTTCCTACAATTGCATTTTAAAATGTGGTATGGTGATCTCTCCTCATCAATTAGATAGAGTATTCACCAGAAATAGCAATACTGAAGTTAAGTAGTTTGTTGTTCTGATGAATACTTCTAACATTAGAATATATACCAAAGCAATACCTCCCTAAGGTGGACGGTCTGTGGAGTGGGCTCAGACATAAAAGTCTTGCAGGACTGAGAAGGCAAAATGTCCTTCTCACCAGAACTGGCTGTCAAAGTAGTAGTGCTTACTGAATATATTCACAGACACCCAAATCACAGCCTGGCAAGTGTCAAGAACGGGCACTTTGGATGCCAATGCAGTGGTAGCAGCCTCATGGCATGGGCTCTCAGATCTTCTGGAGGCTGTTTTGTGACCAGTGTGTAGCATATCTTACTGCAGAGAACTATCCAGCTCAACAAAGTCCTCTCCTGCACAGCCCTCCCTTTCTTCACTCTAGAGAACCTTAGTTAGTTAGTCTTAGTCCACAGCACCAGTTTATCCAGGAAAACGATGGTGTAGGGAAATTGCACTGAAAGTGGCTGCAGTACACTTGTACAACGAAGAAGACACCCTCATGGTCAGGAGATGCAGCAAGCAGCTATGCAGCATCTAAAAGGGCGTAAAAAGAGAAATGCCAAGAGCAAGTTAAGGTCCCAGTTTGGCATTATAAATGGCATGGAAGGAAATGTGTGATCTGAACAAGGACCATTGGCCAGGGAAATGTAGAAATGCTGAAAGACTCAACAAATGACCTTTTTTAGTACCCATTGCAAGGCCTTGCTGGGCTAAAGACAAATCAAACAAAAGGACGTCCAGGGCCAATGCTGCAAACACCACAGTAGGGGCCAGATGTAGGTAGGCTTTTGCACCTCGCAAACGGCGAAAAACGCCGTTTGCGAGGTGCAAGAGCCCTCAATGGATGCAGAAACACATTTTGCGAGTCGGAACCGACTCGCAAAATGTGTTTCCGACTCGCAAATAGGAAGGGGTGTTCCCTTCCTATTTGCGACTCGCACCGCGATTTAAGTTGATTTGTGACTGCGAAAGCGGTCGCAAATCAACTCGCAGTTACCATCCACTTGAAGTGGATGGTAACTCATTCGCAAAGGGGAAGGGGTCCCCACGGGACCCCTTCCCCTTTGTGAATGCTCACAAAATTATTTTTTCAGAGCAGGCAGTGGTCCTATGGACCACTGCCTACTCTGAAAAAAAACGAAACAAAAGGTTTCGGTATTTTTTTCTATTTGCAGCTCGTTTTCCTTTAAGGAAAACGGGCTGCAAAGAGAAAAAAAAAACTGCTTTATTTCAAAGCAGTCACGCAGATGGTGGTCTGCTGTCTCCAGCAGGCCACCATCCCCGTGAGTGCCTAGACTCGCTATGGGGTCGCAAACTGCGACCCACCTCATAAATATTTATGAGGTGGGTCTTTGCGACCCCATAGCGAGTTGCAGAAGGTGTCTGAGAAACCTTTCTGCATTCCAAATTGCGACTTGCAATTTGCGAGTCGCAGGGACTCGCAAATTGCAAATCGCAATTTGGAATCTTTCTACATCTGGCCCTAGGTTACAAATTTGTCCCAGTGACCATCATATATGGATTTTGTGGAAGGGTGCTTGGCAGCAACGATGACATCCACCACGTAAGGCGGCAAATCAAACACTTTAAATTACTGCTGCTTAATTTCTATGCATGTAGGTGTAGATTCGGGTTGAGGAGCCTGCCCTGTTGCTGAGATGGGAGATCCTTGCGAAGTGGTAGTCTGATCAGTGGGACAGATGCTCATGCAGATGATTTCTAGACACCACTCTATCCTTGCCCAAGCTGAGGCCACTAGGATGACTTGACCCTGGAATCTCTTGATCTTCTTCAGAATATGGGGCAGGAGAGGTAAAATTGGTAGGTGTACAGAAGTCCCTTTTTCCATTCCATCCAGAAAAGACCTCCTAACAAACGTTTTTGCTAAAATTCCAAAGTACAAAATTGTTGGCCCTGCGAGTTCTCTATGGAAGGGACTAGCCAGGGTTTTCCCCACTAAAGAAGACATCCTGCATCACCTTGGGATGTAGACCCTATTTATGTTCTGTGGATGAAGGTCTGCTATGTTCGTCAACTCTGGCATTCAGGGATCCTGGCAAGTGATTTATGATGACGAAGATGCCCTGGTGCCCCAATCGACCCCAGAGATGTAAAGCTACCTGGCAAAGGAACCAAGAACCCACTCCACCCTGTTTGTGGCTGTACCACATGGTGGTAGTTTTGTCCGTGAGAACCTGCACCAGCCTGCCCTTGATGGACGCGAGACAGGCATTTTCTAGCCAGATGAATGGCCCACAATTTTAGCAGACTGACGTGGAGCCGGCCTTCCCTTGGAGACCAAAATCCTCTGATTTCCACCTCCCCCAGATGACCTCTACAGCCCAGCAATGATACATCCTACACTACCATCAGCTCTGGCTGAGGAAGGAAGAGGTGCCTACAGCTGTACCAATTGTGCTTGAGTACCCACCACTGCATATCTCAAGCCTTCTCCTCCAAGACCTAGATAGTGTCAGAAAGGCTGCCTTGTTGCTTGGCTCACTGAAAGTCAAGTTCCATTATAGAGCATGCATGTGCAAGATGACAAGGACAATACATAAGGCTAAGAGGCCAAAACGTCTCAGAACCACTCTTGCCATGATCTAGGACCAAGCGTGAAACATCACATTCATAGCCTAAATGTTCTGAATTTGCTTCTGAGGAGGAAAAGGCCTGAACTTCATTGTGTCCAGGACTGCCCCAATGAACGGAAACCTCTGCAAAGAAAACTGTTGGCACTTAGGCTCATTTATAGTGAACCACAAAGACATCAAGGGTTCTGCCATTTTCTGGAGGTGGTCCATGGCTGACTGTGGTATGCCTGTGTTGTATGGGAATAAAGGGACTGCAGTCTTCCTAAGACGGGAAGCAATCACCACCATTACTTTTGTGAACACCCAAGGGGTGCTGGTGAGGCCGAAGGGGAACATCGCATAACTGAAAATGCTTCTGACCCACTTTGAACTGCCAATACCTCCTATAGGTTTGCTGGACAGGTATATGCTAATAATGTCCTGTAAGTCCAAGGACACTACCTAGTCCCCTTACTTCAGACTAGAAAGTATCTGGGACTGCATGAACATTTTGAATTTGTCCATCGGCAGGAAGGGAGTCAGGAGTCTAAGTGTAGGACAGGCTTGAGGCCTCCATCCTCTATCAGGAAGAAGAAATAGCAAGAGTAACAAGCCCCACCTCTTTCCGTGTCTGGTACCCTGCCTATGGAACCCTTGGAGAGCAACAGGCACACGTCTTTTAGCAGGGTGGATAGACGCTTATCCGAAATTCATTTTGGTGTGGAAGTGGATCCTATTTAGTTTTCATGGGAATCAGGAGTTTAGCTTAGCCTTGTGGCTTACAGGCCTGTGCCCCTGTCACCTAGTGACTTTTAACCTACTTAGCCTTCTCTATTTTAGCGCATTTATTAAATTATTTACTCCAAGATAGTTGCCATGTTTATAGATCGGAAGATGTTTTAATTTCACGTTATCAGTGCAATTCTGTGGAGGCGTGACTATCAGCGTCAAAGATAACCGATCTACGTAGGTATTCACAACATGTCCCTTTCCAACTTACGTGTGACAGGAACATAATGTACTTTTGGAAATAATTGTTTATATAATTGCTGCCCCAAGCATGCCTTCTTATCTATTGTTTGGGAACATACCTGCGTCAGGGGTCCTTCAAGATTTGTGTAAATACTTCTCAGGCAGACAAGGGTATCAGAGGGATTCCTACCAGATGCCATCAACGCTATCTATGTCGCCTTGATGCAGACCCAGTCTTTGTGTCCCCACAGAGTCTGATTTAGAGTCCTCATTTCAAGATAACAATGGTTGGAGGGGGTTCTTCTCATGGACACAGTACTGGCAGATTAGTTTTAGCACGCCTAGCTCTCCTTAGGTTAGAGATTAGGTTCTCCATGCTAGGATTCTAGCGATATTTCACATCTCATGTTATTGCAAGATGGTGGGAGTCTTTATGTTCACGACTTGTTAATAAAATCGATTGAAAACTTTACTGCAGCCCCTTCATTCCCTGTGTATGAATGAGACTTGTTGTTCATGTGAGAAAAGGGTAATCTCCATTTAACCATGAGTCCCCTGAGATGTTGCATTCTTGAGTCCATGCGTAAAGGGTGCCAGAAATTACCTTTACTGTTTGGGTTTTTGGTGAGGTACTGTTTGTGTGCCGGGAGGGTTGGACTGACAGTTGCGACTTGTTTTTAGGATTGGCTTAGCCACCTACAAACAAAAGTGCATCATCCCTAAACTAGCAGTCTTGCCTAGAGAAAGAGTCCAATTATGACACCTGCTTTCAGTAGCCTATTTCTGTGGTATGGAAATACAGATACTCCAGACTTCTGAAGATGGGAAGCAATCACTGCCATAACTTTTCTGAACACCCAAGGGGTGCTGGTGAGGATGAAGGGGAGCACCACATAACTGAAAATGCTCCTCACCCACTTTGAACTGCTGATACCGCCTATAAGACTGCTGGAGAGGTATATGATAATACATGTCCTGTAAGTCCAAGGACACTACATGGTCCCCCTGCTCCAGACTAGACAGTATCTGGGACTGCATGAACATTTTGAATTTATCCATCAGCAGGCAGGGATGCAGGCAAAGTGTAGGACAAGCTTGAGGCCTCCATCCTTTATCGGGATGAAGAAATAGCAAGAGTAGCAATGCCCACCTCTTTCTGTGTCTGATACCCTTAATCAATCAATCAATCAATCAATCATTCGCATTTATAAAGCGCGCTACTCACCCATAAAGGGTCTCAAGGCGCTGGGGGGGGGGGGGGGTCAGTGCTTGAAGAGCCAGGTCTTGAGCTGCCTTCTGAAGGAGAGGTGTTCAGGTATGGCGCGAAGGTGGCTGAGCAGAGAGTTCCAGGTCTTCGCTGCCAGGAAAGAGAAGGATCTTCCTCCGGCGGTGGCTTTGCGGATGCGGGGTACGGCTGCCAGGGCCTGTCCGGCGGATCGTAGAGTGCGCGGAGGAGTGTAGAAGGAGACGCGGTTGTTGATGAGTTTGGGTCCGAGGTTGTGAAGGGCTTTGTGTGCGTGGGTGAGGAGTCGGAAGGTGATCCTCTTGTTGACGGGGAGCCAATGGAGTTTTTTCAAGTGTCCTGAGATGTGGTGGTGGCGAGGGATGTCCAGGATGAGTCTTGCGGCAGCGTTCTGGATCCGTTGGAGTTTCCTCAGCAGTTTGGTGGTGATGCCCGCGTACAGGGTGTTCCCGTAGTCCAAGCGACTGGTGACGAGGGCGTGGGTGACAGTCTTCCTGGTGTCGGTGGGGATCCAGCGGAAGATCTTGCGGAGCATGCGTAGGGTGTTGAAGCATGCTGAGGTCACCGAGTTCACCTGTCTGGTCATGGTGAGGGATGAGTCCAGGATGAAGCCGAGGTTGCGTGCGTGGTCGGTGGGTTGGGGAGTGCTGCCTAGGGCAGGGGGCCACCAGGAGTCGTCCCATGCGGTGGGGGTGGGGCCGAGGATGAGGACCTCCGTCTTGTCGGCGTTCAGTTTCAGGTGGCTGTCTGTCATCCAGTTCGCCACTTCCTTCATTCCTTCATGAAATCTGGTCCTAGCTGAGGTGGGGTTGTTTGTGAGGGATAAGATGAGCTGGGTGTCGTCGGCGTATGATATTAGGTCGAGTCCGTGTTTGCGTGCGATGTTCGCCAGGGGGGTCATGTAGATGTTGAAGAGAGTGGGGCTGAAGGAGGATCCTTGAGGTACGCCGCAGATGATCTCCGTGGCTGTGGATCTGAAGGGGGGCAGGCGGACTCTCTGAGTCCTTCCGGAGAGGAAGGAGATGATCCATTCGAGGGCCTTGCCTCTGATGCCGGCGTTGCTGAGGCGTCGTATCAGGGTGCGGTGGCAGACCGTGTCGAAGGCTGCGGAGAGGTCCAGGAGTACGAGGGCCACGGTCTCACCCTTGTCGGTCAGGGCTCTGATGTTGTCCGTGGCTGCGATGAGGGCGGTTTCGGTGCTGTGGTTGGTCCTGAAACCGAACTGTGTGGGGTCGAGGGAGTCGTTGGTTTCCAGGGCGTTGGTGAGTTGAGTGTTGACAATTTTCTCAATCACTTTGGCGGGGAACGGCAGGAGAGAGATGGGCCGGAAGTTTTTGAGTTCGGTGGGGTCTGCTGTGGGTTTCTTTAAGAGGGCGTTGAGCTCTGCGTGTTTCCAGCTCTCCGGGAAGGTGGCGGTGGTGAGGGAGGCGTTGATGACATCTCGGAGGTGCGGTGCGATGATGTCGTCGGCTTTGTTGTAGATGTGGTGCGGGCAGGGGTCCGATGGGGATCCGGAGTGGATCGAGTTCATGACGCGGGTGGTCTCCTCGGTGGTGGTTGGGCTCCAGGTGAGGATGGTGGCGATGTCGGTAGCGGGTTCCGGGGGGGGGTTCGCGTCGGTGGTCGGGAAGCTGTTGTATATGTCGGTGATCTTATGGTGGAAGAAGGTCGAGAGGGAGTCGCAGAGGTCCTGTGATGGAGGGATGGAGTTGTTTTCTGCGTCCGGGTTGGAGAGCTCTTTGACGATGCCAAATAGTTCCTTGCTGTTGTGGGCGTTGTTGTCAAGTCTGATCCGGTAGGCTGTTTTTCGTGCGGCGCGGAGGCGTTGGTGGTGTTGGCGGGTGGCGTCCTTGAGAGCTGACATGTTCTCTTCGGTCTGGTTGAGGCGCCGCGTCTTCACCCTTAGAGAGCAACAGGTACACCTCTTTCAGCAGGGTGAATAGATTCTTATCCGAAATTCATTTTGGTGTGGGAGGGAGAAAAGACAGGCCATAGCCATTTTGAACAATCTTTAAGACCCATAGGTTGGATATGATGGAATCTCAATCCAGGAGGAAATGTTGAATCCTGCTCCTCACTGGTTGGACATGCACCATTAAGAGCAAACTAAAGTGGTATTTTGTAGCAGGGGAGAAGGAGTTGATACCCCTGCTGGCCCGTATGCTGCATATCAGATCTGCATCCATGAACATATAAGGACTGGGTTGTCTGCGGGATCACTGGCTGGTAAAGATGTCTCCGTCTATGCTCCGGCTCTCTAGAATAGCCTCTGAATTTCCGGAATTGACGCAGAAAATGTTTGGCGGGGTTTAACAGTCCCAAGGAAGACACTTTAGCTCTACTGTCTTTAAAATGTTCTAACACAGATTCGTCCTTCTCTCTAAAGAGGCTGGACACATCAAAGGACATGTCTATTAGGGAGACCTGTATGTTGCCAGAGATTCCAAGGGATTTCATCCAGTTGTGTATACAAAGGACAACACTGGTACTGACCACCCTGTCCAGGCAATATGTGGTATCCAGGCCTGCACGGATAATATACTTGGCCGAATCCTGCCAATATTTTATTCTTTGGATTGCAGACCATAACATCTATTGGGACTGCCAGCAAGATCTCGCTGGCCATGTCCCAAAGGGCATGTGTGTAGCAGCTCAGCGGGAGAGTGTGTTCACAGATTACAGTGCCAGACTGCCAAAATAAAACATGTGGTTGCCAAAAGCATCAATCCTCTTGAATTTCCTATCTATAGGAGAGGTTGGAATCAAGTTTGGATTCTCTAAGCAGTTGAAGCCTTCAAACTAAGGTTTCATGGAGTTGGGTGCTTGGAGAGAAAACCTGGATCACCAGTCACAAGTCTACGATGCCTGGACACCTTCCTTTACGCAGGCAGACAAGAACATGATTTTGATTAAATAGCCATCAGAATAGCTGTAAAAACATAATAAAATTGAGGTAGGGGCCCAGATGTGACTGGCCCAGGCTGCAGAATTTCTGTCAATACTTTGGTTTTGGTCTGATTGTGAGACAGTTGTAATACCAGTACCTCATCTGCCCTGGAACCACCACTGCAAATGAAGTACTCTCTTCAATTGGTGGCCCATGTGGCAAGTCAAGCTAGGCCTCAGGAAGAGTTCAACAGTGACACCTAATGCATTCCTGACGGGGCTCAATGCCTAAAGGGCAAACCTCTGTTTCACTTCCTACTTCAGCAAAACTGAAGTGAGGTACCTTGATGTATTAGAAAATCATACAAATAATACGATTTTCACTACTTTATGTCTCAAGCCAACTCAGATAAGCTCTTTGCTACTGTATATTAGTAACTGCTATCTAGCTGTTTCCTTTAGAACTTATGTGCCAACTTGAATGGGTAGATATTAATTACTTCAGTTAAAAGGTGAGTCTTTCTCGTATGGACTGTCTCTGAATTGCTGCAAATCAGTCCTTTGAAGCTCATAGCTGTACTCTCCTCATATTCATCTTCGTCCTAGGCACTGCCACTCCCATCATCATGCCATATCCTCAGTGGCCAAATTACCACTATTGACATCATCAGTGTCCCCAGGAGCATGCCTTGTGGGCCCAGATTCTACTTGTGCTGCTCCTGGAGCTTTCAACTGCCTAAAGTATAGGGACTGATATAGACTATAGTTGCCAGACACCTCTCTCTTTTTTTGGGGTCGAGCGCACAAGCGCTCAGTCCCTGTTGTAATCTCTCTTTGGGCTTGTAACCATGCCCATGTCACCCCTGTCACTTTCATTGGTTTGTGTGCTTGCCTTGTAAAATCCACTTTCTTTAATTAGTGAAAGGCATGCATAAGTCATGCCTTTTCCGGTGTTTAGCACTCCTCAAACGCACCAGCCAACTACTGAAAACATAAGAGGCTCGAGGTTTTCAGCCTGGTTTCTGCACTACTTCATCTTTTTATTTTTAAACACAGCACAATTGCGTTTTTTTTCTTTCCATTTGTGTGGTAAGAAAAGTCCGGTTTGGAGTTTACAATGCTAATAGCTCTAACTCGAGCAAATGTGAGACCCATTGCATTGCAAATGCTTGTTTCCTTTGACACCAACCTCACCCTCTAGGAAAGCATCACCAAAGAAACAAAGCAGCTTGATACCAACTCTGTCTTCTATAAAAAGTCAACAGTTTCTTCCAGAAAGCGGCTTTAGAACTGCTGTTTAAGCCCTACTGCTCTCACATCTGGATGGTGGCAATGCCCTACTCTCTGGCCTCCCAGAATTCCCACTTGTACTCCTTAGGGGCACCCAACACATCGCAACGTGTCTCACCCAAGGCGTGAAGAAATATAATCACACCACCACCATCCTGATGGAACTCCATTGGCTCCCTTTGCTTGCAGGAACAGCTTCACAATCAGCTGCTTCATTTATTAAGCCATCATGACCAGCACTCCTGCTTATCTTACAGACAAGCTCACTATCTCTGGTGGATCTCTGCACCCCTGCAGCCGGGACACCATCAGCTTGCAGACTAGTAAGTTACCAAAAAGATTAAAACAAAGCAGCAGCCCTCTTCCATCTATGTACTCAGGTTTTGGACCAACATAATGTTGACAATCGGGCCACCTAAACAGTGTTAAATTCAAGAAAACGTTGAAGACTCACCTCTTTAAAGAATACTACATTACAATGCATTAAATGTCCAAAACCCATTTTCCTCTCCCATTTCTTGTTGACTTTATGCTTGTCTTTGACCAAGTACAGTGCTCCGCTGCCTTTTGGCTAGGTTCACTATAGAAATACCACATAAAATACATGCAATAATTAAGTGGGTTGTCTCCTCAAAGTTCTTTACCTGGATTAGATGCTATTCTCTGTTCTGGTGCTCTGATGATGATTTAAAGGTCTGAAAACTGCTTCCTTGATTGTTTTTGTGTTGATGATTTGATATCGGAGTGCATTTTGCAACGAAGACCCCTCACTGCTCTATGCTCTAGGATATGACAGTCATTCAACAGCTTTTCAACATTTGTATGAGCATTGTGCATGCAGGGTTTTTCATGGTCAATGACACTAAACTTATTATTTTGCTGTGACTTTTGTTTGCCACTTTTGGGATTTTGTGAATAACATCTTTAGAGGAATAGTTCCTCAAACAACTCCTTGTTCAGTACCCAGGCCTCTCCCGAAATGTCCATTTTAAGTACAGGATTAAACTTCAGTGTCTTACAGTTTTGGGGCTTTCTGTAGCCTGGCACAACATAAGGGGCTATGGCTCTATTTTCCCAAAATACCAAAGATAATACGCATTGGCAAAGCCAATAGTTCTTGCCTTTAAATGGAACTGTTGTGTAGCCATTTTAGGTATAGCTTCATACACGTTCTTTAGCAAACTAGGCCTGCCGCTGTGCACTTTAACCTAGACATATTTTATTTAGCTTTGTTTTGTTATGTTAATAAAAGCCACATTTGCGGTCGTGTTTTATTTTCTCTATCTAGCTGTTGTTTGCCTAGGCCAGCACGGCGTTCTTAAACAAGACATTTCTTTCACTCTGTGCTTTTCTCAAGGCTGCAATAAGATAGGTTGCCGGAAAAGGTGGTATCGCTTTGTCTCTAGTGTTCATAGAAACATACACACTCTTACATAGGGATCCTTTGTTGGAACATCATCTGTTTTATTATAAAAACACTACTTTGACCCATGTACGTTAGAGGGAGATTCCAGCCTGATGACCACAACTGTATGCTGTTTGCTGAATGCTTCGCTACAGCTGCTTATGTAGACTACAGACCTCTTGCTCAGGTATGAGGGATGATGTGGTCCCAGGGTAACCTGAAGGGCAGAACTGGAGCTTAACATGCTGTACTCTAATATAGCCCTGGTAGGAATTATTTTAATGATTCTAGTGACAATATGGTAGCATTATTCTTATGCTTTACTCTCCTTGATACAATTTTAATCCTGCCATGCTTCATCATCCTAGTTATTGCAGTACATGCTTTTTTATCGAAGATGCAGTTGATTCATTAAAATCTTTTTTAAATATATGCTGCCTCTGATTGTCCTTGTATATGTGAGACTAATGTAACTAAGAGAAACGGATGCAATCTGAGTGACCACGATTTCCCTGAGGAGTCAATTGTGTCATGAACTCAGCTGCCCAATCACCCCTGCTCCTGGGTGGAGATGAGGCACTACTAGTTAGCCAGAGCAAAACCTGGATTAGGCCGACAGGTGTCACCTGTAGTGAGTTTAGACTCAGCCTCCCACAGCGCAAGTGATTCTGCCGTCCAAATCCAGTAGTCTTATTAGGATAATGAGAGCCTACCTGACATGGCGCCGCCAACGTTTGGTCAGGCTCTAATTTTCGGGTCCTCCTGAGTATCTCTGTCTCACTACATACAAAGGCACCTCAGTACTATGTACGGAAACGTCCGAGGTATTGAGGATTTTCCTCCTCGGCTAAGTAGGGAGTACCTAACTAATGCTGAAGGTTGTTAAAGCTTGAACCATTAAAAGGATAATCCCCATTTGTAATGCTTATCTCCGAAAAGAATTTACCATTCGTTATGGCAAATCCGCAACAGGTAGCAATTGCAGTTACTATGTGACCACCCCTTACTGCACATCTATTGGCACACGGCCTAACAGCCAAGGGGGGGTCTAGTTACATTTGTTGTTGAGGCTCACCCAGCCTATAGAACAGATTTTTTTTATTCTTAGGTCACATTTCCAGCAGCTGATGGGAACACAAATACATTTCATCACTATACACCTGCAAACGTACCTGCACAATACTGAGCATATGCATATCTAGAAATACCTCTATCTTATAAAGAACATAATAATTGGCCTGATGGTGCCGTACCCCATTCAATTCTACACGTTAGGTTAGGTCATGTAAGTAATGATGGCCCTACCTGGCCATTATTGGCCACTTATACACCTCACCCTGCCGCAGCGAACTTAACAGCAGCTGAAGTCCGTCACTTATATGCTGAGTTTATGGCAATATATAGTACAGTTTGTAATGCCAACATTAAATACAAACCCAGCACGTGGTGCTCCAGGTCAACCACAAGCAGTAACCCCAGGCATTAATCCGGCGACTGTACATGCCACCATGGGTAAAGTACCAGCCATACAAGAAGAAATTCCGTTTTGGTTAGCTCAAAAAATAAATGCACTGGAAGCAGTATTTCCCCATAGCTCAGGATAAGCATAGAATATTAACTATGTGCTTGCCATTTAGGATGGTTCACACTAGAGATAACTGCAATACATGGGGCACAGTATTTGCCACGTTCTATACTACCGCACATGGTACACCGACACTTGCCAATTTACCGGACGTGTTGAAACAACTTCAAGACGAATACGGGGCTGCCCCGGCCCTGGACTTGGGGATGCAACTAATGGGCAATTTTGCCACAGTATCCTCAATTATATTAAGTAACCTTAAAGGGGAAGCAGTTGCACTAGCAGTGCGAATGCGGCTCCGGGATGTTCCTCCTCAGGATCAAGAACGTGAGCTGCCAAAGATTGTCACCGAGACTTACTCTAGCATTGGTCGAGATAGTCTGGGAGCCAGACCCACAAAACCACAGCTACAAGGTAAATCTAATAAAGATTTTACCAAGCAAGCTCCTGAGGGTACTAATAAATGCTGGGATAAAAAAATAAAAAAATCTAAAAAAGAAAGGGGAGAATCTCCACATACGAAGACCCCACAGAATAGATATAGGGCCTGATTCTAACTTTGGAGGACGGTGTTAAACCGTCCCAAAAGTGGCGGATATACCACCTACCGTATTACGAGTCCATTATATCCTATGGAACTCGTAATACGGTAGGTGGTATATCCGCCACTTTTGGGACGGTTTAACACCGTCCTCCAAAGTTAGAATCAGGCCCATAATCTCAGAAATAGAGGTAATATAAAAATGCCTGACAGATATCAATATACTGATAAGCGCCAATCTCGTTCCTTTCAGGACTCACCAGAAAACGCAGTGAGAAAGGTGAGCGGTCAGAGCGAAGAACTGAGTACGTGAAATAGAGACAGGAATCACAACGCTCAACAGAAGTTTCTGTTAAAAAAGAAGAGAAACTTCCCCAACAAAAACCCCAATTCAAAAAGAAAAAAAGTGGCAGCAGTTGCAGTTCGACATGGCACTCAAGAAGAGGGCTCTACTGAAGAACAAGAAGTGGGCATTAGCGTTATTAAACAGCGCGGCAGAGGTCACAATAGTTCGCCGGAATCTTCTAGAGCATCTGGAGGTGACAGCAACTGATGATTTCTTACAAGTTGAAACTGCGGACATGTGTTTCTCCGCGCCTGATAGGATGTACAAAGTAACGTTACAGTTAGAAGGAGACATTGAACGCACAATTGACGCAATCTTTTGGGACCGCGTTGGAAACATGCATGACATTCTACTGGCTGAAAGGGATTGGCCACCTGAATTTGTCCGTACTTACCCATATGGGAAAGATGTTATCAAACATTCTTTCTCGCTCCTTGTTCCCGAGGAGCTAGCAGAATCCTACGCCATTGACTGGGCACCCGCGTTATATCGCAACCACTTAGTGTGGGATAAAGATTCCCCCATCATGTAATTCCTATGAAAAATCAGCCCCAACCACAACCCCAGTATCCAATAAAACATGATGCTAAAGCACCCGTGAGGGAAATCCTCACACAAATAGAGTACCAGGGCGTAACTGAACCCTGTGTCTTACCAATGAATAATCCTTTATTCCCGGTGGCTACACCGGACCATTCATACAGAATAATCTTAGACTATAGACAAACAGCCATACACGCACATATGCTGTACAAAACTCACACAGCACAGCACTCATGAATAACACAGTGCGCAAAAAATACAAAACAACGCTGGATATTTCCAATGGTTTCTTCTGCCAAAATATAGCACCTCAGAGTAGAGACTTAACAAGTTTCAGCGCACTAGGCTCCCAGAACAAATACTGTTGTTTACCCCAGGGGTACAAGAACAGTCCAGGACTGTTCACGGCTCGTGTGACTTCAATATTGCACGACATTGACCCTGAAGCATTGTCCTATGTAGATGATATCTATGTCACGGATGATGAATTACTGCAGCATCTAAGATGGGTATCCCACATTGTTGTAGGATTTGCCAAATTTGGCTTTAAATTCAATATAAAAAAAAACTAAAATAGCCTTCTTTAGCGTCCTGTTTTTGGGTTACCAGCTATAAAGTGAAGGAAAGAGACTAGCGCCACAATTATTGGAAAAATGCGTGCAGTTACAGCCTCCAAATACAATTAAAAAACTCCAATCGCTATTGGGTTTCCTAAATTTTGGCAAAACTTACATTCCAGATTACGCATCACATGTAAAACCTTTATATGACTTAATACATCCTGACTTTTCTAGTAAATTTTGGACAATCGAACACACGCATTCTCAGAGCTTTGCAAACAGACATGCTTGCAGCACAACACTTACATACAAGGAACATTTCTATTCAGCAACAGAACAATGCTTTGCTCCCACAGAGAAAATTCTCACTGCTGTTCAGATGGCTGTCATTAAAGAAAGACCACTAGCCCAGGGGAAACACATTATTGCCATATCTCCAATTCCAGCCCTTGAGGCTGTTATCAAAGCTAGCGTTCCAAATGCTAAAGCATTACATCCACGTTGGATTCAATGGGCAACGTCTTTGACAGCCACTGATGTTGACTACATTTTTGACCCAAAATTACAAACTCAAGAATTTTTGCAATATGAACTAGAATACCCAGACTGCCTATTCATCAACATCAATGAGTCATGTACACCGATGGCTCGGCACAACCTGCAATTGGCACAAAGCATCAATACTCCGCTACTTGCGCAGTCTTAAGTGGCTACGTGGAGGATAATAACTTTTTCTCCCAACATACATACACGCAAACCCTAGGGGATTGCACAGCACAATTAGCAGAGCTAAAGGCTCTGGTGATGGCACTGGAACACACGGATCCTGCACAGCTAACACTGATTATCTGTGATTCGTATTACTGTGTCCAGTCCTTCAATGAATACCTGCATTACTGGCGCAAGAATGGGTTCAGAGATCCTAAAGGCAACACCATCAAACACAGACTTCTGTGGGGGAAAGTTGCGGATCCGAAGGAAACACTACCAGATGTCTATGTTGTACATTCACTTTAACACCAGCGCACTGGAATTCACATTGCTGGAAGTACACTGGCTCATGAAGCAGCCAAATCAGCAGTAGCTACTGCTGCTGTTGCTGCAGTAACTCGTTCTGGAACGAAACCGGACGATGACATATGGGCTGCAGTGAAAGCTATGGGTGAAGGCACACCCTATCCAAAAGCATTTCTTTCTAAATATTCCTACCGAATGGGAGGCTTTCTTGAGGCGGAAGTAAAAATACCAGGTGTGGGAGTTCGAGTAATTCCCAATAAAGACATAAGACCAGAGTTGATTAAGGCAATGCATCTGCCCATGCTGGTGTGGCGGCTACAATATCATTATTGCAAGCACGTTATTGGTGGCCAGGTCTATACAAACAGATCAAGCAGTATGTCCTTTTTTGTGACATCTGCCAACAAATTAAGGGTTCCACCATCAAACGCCCACCGCAGACACCCCTCCTAACTTCCAACAAACCTTTACAATGTGTGTACTTGGACCATTGTGGTCCCATAACTCCGGATAGTGCATACAAATACATCTTAGTTGCCGTCGACTCTTGCTCCAGATTTCTATGGGTGAGGCCACAATGCTCGGCTGATGCTCAGAATGTTATTAAAGATTTGCAAGTCTTTATCGGCACATATGCAGTTGCGGCTTTCCATTCGGACCAGGGGTCTGCTTTTGCCACAAAGGCACTCAGGGACCCCATGGCTTCATTAGGGGTCCAACTCCATTACTCGTCTCCATTTCATCCCGAGGGAAATAGTGTTGTGAAGCGATGAAACTGGGATTTAAAGCAGTCCTTAACAGCCAGAGTATTAGGTACCGGTCGTAGTTGGTCGTAGTTGGCTTAATCACCTGTATGGAGTCCAGAGAGCACTTAATAATCTGGCTAGAAGGTTCCTGGAGGGGTCGTACTTTATACGAGTGCCTGTTTGGAACTCAAATGTATGTTCCAGATCTTGATGGTCCTGGCGTGGAGGCAGCAGAGACACCTTTTGTCACTGTCTTGCAGGAATTACAACAGTTCAGTGACTACAACGCTTCTGCCAGTGCTGCATCCGCAGGAATTAAGGATGTACCAATAACATCCACCGGCTGGATTCCAAAAGTTTGGGATCTAGTACATGAAAAGGTTGCAGTGAAAAAGGAGTTTGGCCCATCTTATTGTGCACAGGTCCAAGTCTTGGAAATACACGGTACCAGAACTATCATTCTACCACCGTTGGCTGGTGCTAAAGAAAACCACTTTTTATCTATCGACAATGTCAAGTTACACAATGTGGCCGATCCTGCACAGCAGACAGAGGAGCAGCCAGTAGTTCCCGAATCCCTCTCACTAGTGGTCAAGAGGTCCCTCTACAAGTTTTGGGCAGCAACGCTGACACCTCTCCGAGGTTGGGGAGGGTAGAAAATGATCATGCATTAGTTCCACTAACATCTGTTACAACAAATGATGTAGAAATTACTGATCGATTTGACACAATTTCAACACAGACGGATGGCGTCATTTACTTTGAACGACCGCGGGAGACCCCTACCAGTTCTCCTCCTACAAATACAATTCCAGCTTTTGCACGAACTGCTTCTGGATACTTTGCCGACATCAACAACACTTTCTCTGACTCATTTGCCTCTTCTACATCTGAACTGCCAAAAACACCTAAGCTGATAACCTGGCTTAACCTCTTCGCTGCCAGGCCTTTTCCCCATCAGGTGCCAAGCCTTTTTTTGGCTGTTTGGGGCAGTTCGCCCTTAGGCCCTCATAACTTTTTGTCCACATGAGCTACCCACACCAAATTTGAGTCCTTTTTTTTCCAACATCTTAGGGATTCTAGAGGTACCCAGACTCTGTGGGTTCCCCTGAAGGAGACCAAGAAATTAGCCAAAATACAGCAAAAGTTTTGTTTTGTTTAAAAAGAAAATGGTAAAAAAGAGCTGCAGAAGATGGCTTGTGTTTTTTTCCCTGAAAACGGCATCAACAAAGGGTTTGCTGTGCCAAAATCACCATCTTCCCAGCTTTCAGGAACAGGCAGAGTTGAATCAGAAAACCCAATTTTTCAACACAATTTGGGCATTTTACTGGGACATATTAACAATTTTTTGTGATTTCAGCCTCCTTCCAGTTAGTGACAGAAATGGGTGTGAAACCAATGCTGGATCCCAGAAAGCTAAACATTTCTGAAAAGCAGACAAAATTCTGAATTCAGGAAGGGGTAATTTGTGTAGATCCTACAAGGGTTTCCTACAGAAAATAGCTGCAATAAAAACATATTGAAATTGAGGTAAAAAAACAGCCAGTTTTCTCCACGTTTTACTCTGTAACTTTTTCCTGCGATGTCAGATTTTTGAAAGCAATATACCGTTACGTCTGCTGGACTCTTCTGGTTAGGGCCTGTAGGTTCATCCAGAACCCTAGGTACCCAGAGCCAAAAAATTAGCTGCACCTTGCAATGGGTTTTCATTCTATACCGGGTATATAGCAATTCATTTGCTGAAATATAAAGAATGAAAGAATAGGTATCAAGAAAACCTTTGTATCTCCAAAATGGGCACAAGATAAGGTGTTGAGAAGCAGTGGTTATTTGCACATCTCTGAATTCCGGGGAGCCCAAACTAGCATGTGAATTACAGGGCATTTCTCAAATAGACGTCTTTTTTACACACTGTCTTACATTTGGAAGGAAAAAATGTAGAGAAAGAAAAGAGGCAATAAAACGTGCTTTGCTATTCTGTGTTTCCCCAAGTCTCCCAATAAAAGTGGTACCTCACTTGCGTGGCTAGGCCTAATGCGCCCGATAGGAAACGCAACATGGACACATCACATTTTCCCAAAGAAAACAGACGTGTTTTTTGCAAAGTGCCTAGCTGTGGATTTTGGTCTCTAGCTCAGCCAGCACCCAGGGAAACCTACCAAAACTGCACATTTTTTTAAAACTAGAAATCTAGGGAAATCCAAGATGGGGTGCCTTGTGCGGCTCTCACCAGGTTCTGTTACCCAGAATCCTTTGCAAACCTCAAAATGTGTACAAAAAACACTTTTTACGCACATTTCGGTGACAGAAAGTTCTGGAATCTGAGAGGAGCCACAAATTTCATTCCACCCAGCATTCCCCCAAGTCTCCTGATAAAAATAGTACCTCACTTGTGTGGGTAGGCCTAGCGCCCGCGACAGGAAATGCCCCAAAACACATCGTGGACACATCACATTTCCCCAAAGAAAACAGACCTGTTTTTTAGAAAGTGCTTAGCTGTGGATTTTGGCCCAAGCTCAGCCTGCACCTAGGGAAACCTACCAAACCTGCGCATTTTTGAAAACTAGACACTTAGGGGAATCCAAGATGGGGTGACTTGTGGGGCTCACACCTGGTTCTGTTACCCAGAATATATTACAAAACTCAAGATTTGGACAAAAAAACACTTTTTCCTCACCTTTCTGAAATCTGAGAGGAGCCACAATCTACTGATAAAAATGGTACCTCACCTGTGTGGGTAGGCCTAGTGTCCGCAAAAGAAAAGGCCCCAAAACACTATCTGGACACATCAAAATTATCAAATACAAAATTACCTGTTTTTTTTTTGGGGGGGGGGTGGGTGGTGGCACCTGTGTTTTTGGTCCTGGGCTCAGCAGCCATCTAGGGAAACCTACCAAACCCAGACACTTCTGAAAACTAGACAGCAGAGGGAGTTCAGGGAGGTGTGACTTGCGTGGATCCCCAAATGTTTACTTACCCAGAATCCTCAGCAAACCTCAAATTTAGCTAAAAAAATAAATACAATTTTTCCCACATTTCTGTGTGGGATCACTGCCCTGGGACAAATTTCCTACCACCCAATGTTCCCCTCAGTCTCCTGGTAAAAATGATACCTCACTTGTGTAGGTGGGCCAAGTGCATGTGACAGGGGAGAGCCAAAAACATGTCGAAATTGAGTGGGAACCAAAGCAGGTCCAAAAGGCAGTTTGAAAAAAAAACTTTTTAGGCTGACAAGTGCAGCAGAATTTTTATCGATATAGATAAGACAATGCTGGGTGGTGGGAATTTTGTGTATTCTGGAAAGTTCCATCACAAAAATGTGGGAAAAATGTGTGATTTCCAGCGAAGTTGGACGCGAGCAGGGCATTGTAGGTAAGAAAATGGTGCGGGTGCAGGTGAAGCACACCACCTTGGAATCACCCAGATGTTTAGTTTTCAGATGTGTCTAGGTCTTGTGGATTTTTCTACATGGCAGCGTCTCAAAGTCCAAAAAGTGCAGCCGTCACCATTCCAAGTGGGACGATTTTGAGAGTTAGCCAAGCTCTCATGGCCCAAATGTAAAACCAAAACCCAAAATAATCAAATTTCCTTTTGCTTGCCATGGGATGAGATGTTTTAGTGTGCGGGGGAAGAGCTTAAAGACTGTTACTCCCTTCAGTTGGAGTGGGGGCATAACCAGGCCCACACTGGTTTGTAGCCACCACCCCACTATTTTTTTTTTTAATTCCCTGGCCTCTAGTAGACTTTTTCCCCCCCCGGGGTATGGATCGGGGGTAATTGTCCCATCTGCCCACCAGTGGGCAGAACAATTTTGGCCCTATTTATTTGGAGTGGGGGTATGGCCATACCCCCACCCTCTTATTTTGGAAAAAAAATCTTCCCTGGTCTCTGGTGGGCTTTCTGCCCCCCTTGGGGGCAGATGGGCCTTCCAAAAATAGGCCAATCTGCCCCCCAGGGGGGCAGATATGACCAACAGTAATGTGACCCCATAGGGAGCGACCCTTGCCCAAGGGGCTGCTTCCCAAACAAAACACACACATACACACACACCAATCCCTGGTGCCTAAGTGGTTTCTGACCCACTGGGGGCAGATCAACCTAATAGAAATAGGTATTGTCAGAACCCTGTACAGAGGACCACAGGCAAGCAGGAGCTACTGGGCTAAACCATAGGGGTTGAGGTATTCACTCCTGATGTCCCAGGGCCTGACCTGCTACAGGTACTGAGCAACTGGGCCAAGTACCCCTTCATCACTTGACCCTCAGGAATAGCGTTGTCGGAGCAATCCAAGGCTCCCTTCAGGGGCAGGTGGATACAGAAGGGGGCTAGAGGGAGGGGCAGTGTGGGTGAATACAGGCTCACGACTGAAAATATGGGCAGTAGCAGCAATAAACAACTGTCCAGCCAAATACTCACTTTTATGATAAAACAAATATTTTATTTTACTGCTAACCACACAAAGTGTGATAGGACATTCATAAAAACTACACAGTTCCCCCGAGGTCTGGGTTCTAGAGTTTCATAGGCCGTTACCTGTGTCCCACTCCCCCCTCGCTCTAGCAATAGTGGTTATCCCATAGTCACTATAGGCAACCTCCAAGTTAAGCCATACTAGTAGTCAGAGTCTCAAGAGTCCACTCTGATTCTGTATTAAAGTCATAAGTGTTCCATTGCCAAAGTAATAATTAGCAAGTAAGTTCCCCCGGGGATGACTGGCCGGAATTCAGTCTTACCCACAACTACAGGGTCAAAAGCTCCTGAACATGCCCCCCCCGCTTCTGGACGCTGGAGCGGCAGTGGCTATTTCAGGTGAGTTCACTATACGCAGCCCTGGCAGGCTGTGCTCAGAGGTTTCTTGCATCTCCTCTTGGTACGGTAAGTCTTTGATTCATTCCATGGTTTTGGGATGGGGGGGGTTTGAGGTAAGTAGTACGAAGGTCCTATTGTTGATCCTTGTCCCGGTTTAGGTGCCTAGGGATTCCCACGGGGGCCTTAATCCTCTGCCGATGATCTTGGTCAGGTCACAGTTCTTGCTGGTCCATGTGTCCCCTCTGGCATACAGGGTCACCGTATCTCTACTGCACACAGGCTTCAACCTGATTGGTACAGCAAATGCCTGCACTGTTGCATTCTCCTGGCATACGGGTCACAGGCTCTTCACTCGCAAGGGCTATGACCCACTCCGCACGGATATCCTTTCACGGCAGCCCTTACTGGCATATAGAGGGTCATTCTGACCCTGGCGGCCGGTGGCCGCCAGGGCCACCGACCACGGGAGCACCGCCAACAGGCTGGCGGTGCTCCAATGAGCATTCTGACCGCGGCGGTTCAGCCACGGTCAGAAGCGGAAAGTCAGCGGTCTCCCGCTGACTTTCCGCTGCTCTTTGGAATCCTCCATGGCTGCGGAGCACGCTCCGCAGCCATGAGGATTCTGACCCCCCCTACCGCCATCCAGTTCATGGCGGGAAAGCCGCCATGAACAGGATGGCGGTAGGGGGGGGTCGCGGGGCCCCTGGGGGCCCCTGCCGTGCCCATGCCAATGGCATGGGCACGGCAGGGGCCCCCGTAAGAGGGCCCCGAAAAGTATTTCAGTGTCTGCCTTGCAGACACTGAAATACGCGACGGGTGCCACTGCACCCGTCGCACCTTCCCACTCCGCCGGCTCGATTACGAGCCGGCATCCTCGTGGGAAGGTCGTTTTCCCCTGGGCTGGCGGGCGGTTTTACTGGAACCGCCCGCCAGCCCAGGGGAAAACTCGTAATACCCGCCGCGGTCTTTTGACCGCGGCGCGGTAATTTGGAGGGCGGGATCCTGGCGGGCGGCCTCCGCCGCCCGCCAGGGTCATAATGAGGCCCATAATGTTGACGATCCTTCACTGCTCATGGGCTCTGACCCCATCATTACAGCAACGATTACAGTTCACTTTGCGGCGCCCATTCTTGCATTCGCAGTCGCTGACGTCTCACTGCACACAGGCTTTGGCGATACCCACAGTGGCCCCCCCTGGCATACAGGGGGGTCAACTGATAAGTGCAGTAGCCGTCTCCTGACTTCTTGCAAAGAGAGTCCGCTCAACAGGATTCCCCACTGGACCTCTCTCCAACGCTCTTCTCTTCCTCAGAGAGCACACTGGTCTTGGTAAGAAGACAAGCGCTCCAGACTCCAGGGCAGTTGCTTATATCACAAATACCTGCCTCCTTGTGTACCTTTTTTTCCTGTCACTTTTTTAGTAACATTTTCCTTGCCTTTTTTTTACATCTCTTGTGTTTTTTTTTTTTTTTTTAATAAGTTTTTATTTTATTTAACACAGAGAAGAAAAAAGAAAAGAAAAAACATAGTGGAGGTATACAAATCAGCGTAATGCAATGCACTTCATGCAAATTTCCCCCGGATCTTATGATTACAATAATTTATCTGTATGTAGCAGTGCTCACAGGAGGCCCAGAGTGTTAAAAAGGTTTTTGGCGAGCGCGCTGTAAGTGGAGCGAGGGAGGGGGAAACTAAATTGGGGGAACTATGTTGTATGAGAAAAGGAAACAAGAAAAATATCAATAGGAGGAGGGAGTATGGGAGGGCCAGGACGGAGAGGAGCCAGCGGGGACACCCCGACTGCAGTCCCCCGGCGGAGGGGGGAGCAGCCCAGAGGCACACATTGCCAATTGTGCGCGCATCCGGGTCCCCCAGCCCCCCGCTCAGGGTATGTCCATTCCTTTATTTGTGGTGTGGTAAGCTGTTTAAATTGTGGAGGATCAAACTGGGGATTCAGGAGGAGTTTGGTGGTGTTATGGGTATTGCTGTTTATAATGCTAGGGGTGTTGTTTTTTTATTTTATTTTTATTTAGTTTTTTATTTATTTATTTGGGAGTTCATGGTGGGCGTACATCGTCTTTGTTTTCAAGTTTTGTGACAAAGGAGTTCCAAGTATTCAGTCCCTTAATCGGGATCCCCCTGGCCACTAGTGATTGCAGCGTACGAGCCTCGGCTCTAGCCCAACGCAGCAACTCTGAGCGCCACAAGTCAATCCCAGGGGCTGCTGGGGCTTTCCTATGCATAGCTATTAGGCGTCTGTACATCACCAGCGCCAGGGCTATACATCTTAGTGGGTGCTTCAGTTTTTTAGGGAGGGGGCCTATGCCAAGCAAGCACAGTTCCGGAGTGAGAGGGAGCTTAATTGCCGTCCAATCCGACAACAGGGTTATGATATCATCCCAAGTTGTATGGACTGGGGGGCAGTCCCAAGTCATATGAAAGAAATTGGCATCGGAAGTTGCACATCTAGGGCAGACCTGTGATGATTGGGGGAACATACGTGTGATGCGGTGAGGTGATAGGTAAGTTTGATGTACATAGTTAAACTGGGTATAACGAAATCGTGGGTTGCGTGAGACTTCTTTTACCATGTTCAGGGCTTGGGACCAGGCGCGCTGTGTCAGAGGATCAGACAGCACACCGTCCCATCTAATTTTTGCTTGGTCTTGAGTATGCTCTGTTTGAGAGGCGAGGATCATGTGTATTCTGGATATGTTTAGGGGGGCGGATATGCTGCTGAGTAGATCGTGAAGCGTGGTGGATATGCTAGGCTCGAGGCTGCCAGAGCTCCAGATGGCGCGAAGCACTTGTCGCACTGCTCCATATGTTATGAAGCTACCCTGCCCTAAGTTGTATTTAGTGGAGAGAGTGGTGAATGTTAGGAGGTGGCCTTCGCTGGATAGATCCCCTATGGTGCTTATGCCTTTATCGATCCATCTGCCCAGACCCACCTTGGGAGCTATATTTGCGAGTTTTGAGTTAGCTAGTAGTGGGATCCTGGGAGAGTACGGCGGGGATTGAGCATCTGATAGTACGTAGCGGCCCCATATCTGATGTGCTATTTTCAGTAATATATTCTGTGGGTGTTTGGGGTTCTCACGGTTCATAAAGTATTGAAGTACTCCTGTGATGCCCAAGGAGAAGAGGATCTGTTGTGGTTCCGCTTTGTCGGGGCTACCAAGCCAAGCGGACGTCCAGTGTAACTGGGCGGCTGTGTAGTATAGTTCAAATCTGGGAGCTCCCATGCCACCCATGGTCAATGGTTGATGTATTTTAGTTAACGCTACCCGTCGCCTACCATTACCCCAAATTAATGCTGTTAGGAGGCTATTCAGTGGTTTAAAGAATGAGGCTGGTAGTATCAACGGTAGAGCCATGAAGAAATATAGGAGACGGGGGAGGATTAACATTTTGGCAATGGCCGCTCTTCCCATAGGTGAGAGCGGGAGAGAGCTCCAGAAGGGCAAGGAGCCTCTAATGGATCTGATCGCCTGCCCTAGATTTCCGTCTCTGAGATCTTGTTTATCGTGGAATATATTTAAGCCGAAGTATTTAAAAGTGGTGAAGCACCATTTCAATCCGTCTGGATTGGGGGGTGCCCTGTGAGCCTCAGGAACCGATCGCATGGGGAATATACACGATTTTGACCAGTTCACCTCCAATCCGGCCAGTGAGCCGAATTCACGCAAAATGTCCAATAAGGGAGGCAGGGAGTTGTTATAATTACGGAGAAAGATAAGGGCGTCGTCTGCATATAGGGATACTATACGGTGTGTTTGGTCATCCTGGATACCCCATAAGGGAGCGACCAACCGTAGGCGGGCCGCCAAGGGTTCGATGGCAAGGGCAAATAATAGTGGGGATAATGGGCATCCTTGTCTGGTTCCCCTTTCGATATTAAATGACTGGGAGATTGTGTCACCTGTTTTGACTCGGGCGGTAGGTTTAGTATAAAGCACTCTCACCGATGCAATGTACGCCCGTCCGAAGCCCATGCGGTGGAGGGTTTCCATCAGGAAGGGCCAACCAAGCGTGTCGAATGCTTTTTCTATGTCTAAGGACACCGCGACACTGGAGTGATCGTTCGTTGGAGAGTTCGCCATTAAACGTAATAAATTTCTGATATTGCTATAGGTGCTGCGTCCGGGGATGAAACCGGACTGATCCTGATGGATCAGGTCCATCATGTTTGGGAGCAGTCGATTGGCCAATAGTTTACCTAATAATTTACAGTCTGTGTTCAATAGCGATAGAGGTCTGTATGAGCGTACATCTAGAGGGTCACGGCCTGGTTTAGGGAGTACTGCTATTAGAGCTTCCCGACTAGTGTCAGGTAGTTGGCCCCGATCTCTCGCTTCGGATAACATCGTGAGGTATGGGGTTAAAATTTGCGATGAGAACGTGGTGTAATACTCCGGAGGAAGACCATCGTTGCCGGGTGCTTTGTTTTGCGCCAATTGCTGCAGTGCCTGTTGTATTTCTTGTATGTCTATTGGCTTGTCCAGTTCAGCTATTTGTATCACGGTCAGGCGGTTTATAGTAATGTCTTCAAAGAACTCGTCTATATTGGCTGTGGAGGGAGGAGGGTGGGCTTTATAGAGTGTGCAATAGTAGTCTCTGAAGGCGCCATTAATGTCCGCCTGGGTATTCATGATTAGACCTGTGCCTAGGCGAATGGCGCCTATGGGGGAGTTCCGTGGGTTGGATCTTGTGAGCCATGATAGAAGTTTCCCTGGTCTATCACCCTCCGAGTGCGTGCGAGCCATGTGGTGTCGATAGTCGAAGATACTAGTCGTTTGTCTGTTTCATACCACTTTGCTCTTGCATCGGAGAGCTCCGCCTGGCTAATCGAGCCACTAGCAAATTTATTTTCTGAGAGGTGGACTTCCGCTTCTAGGTCGCGCAGTTCATGTGCTAATGTTTGCCTAACACCTACTATCTTTGATATGCAGGCTCCCCTTATTACTGCTTTGTGGGCATCCCATTCGATTGCTCTAGAGTTCGATGTCCCGTCATTTTGAGTGAAGTAGGAAGAGAGCTGTACGGATAAGTCATTTCTAAAAGGCGGGTCCTGCAGCAATTGGGTTTGTAGTCGCCATGTAGGAATGCAGGCGCGTGGCCTGCCCCATCTAATGTAAGCTATAAGTGGGGAGTGGTCTGAGATTACCCTGGCAGAATATTCGATGCTCGTGATTTTATGTGTTAGATCCGGAGAAGTGAAAATGAGGTCTATGCGGGTGTGGAGAAGGTGTACCGGGGAATAGTAGGAGAATTCACGGTCTTGTGGGTGTAAGTGCCTCCAGGTATCTATTAGGTGGCGATCTATCATCCATTTTCGCATCAGTTGCGAATTTTTGGTGGCTGGGGTAGCGGCGATAGGGGGTTGTGATCTATCCTTATCTATTTCGGGACACAATTCATATCTCCGCCCCATATGCATGCTGTGAGTGAGTCTTTAGATATGTGGGAGATGGTATTGTGTAGAAAGTCTCCTTGTCCTACATTCGGGGTGTATAATCCGTTAATCACCAGCCTCTCTCCGTCTAACTGGCCTATTAGATGTATATACCTGCCATTTTTATCCGTAACACTTTGTTGTACTGTGTAAGGGACCCCAGGTGCTATCCACACAAGGACTCCTCTTGCGAAGGATGAATTACCTGAGCCGTACGTCTGTCCCCCCCCAGCTCCTCATTAGTCGGGGAATATCTTCTGAAGGAATGTGTGTTTCTTAGAGGATAGCGATATGGATGTGGTCTCTTTTTAAGTGTACGTGTATTTTACTGCGTTTTTTTTTACCCGCCATGCCCTTCACATTCCAAGTCATGATGCTATATGTAGGTGATTTATTCATTATATTGGGGAGGGGCTTGGCGCGTTGAGGCCATGGACTCGGGATCCCATCCCCGTTGACCAGCTTGAGTTGCCATCCATTTTGCGTGTAATTTGTGCGTGTAGTGCGATCGTGTACTGCCATTTGATACATTCTGTTTTGACCAATGACTTTGTGTTTCACCACTGCGCATATTAGTTGCTCAATGTACACCAGTAGCACATGGTATGTTTTGTTCAGTTTAGCCGCCTATGGGCTTTGACATTGCATTAGCCATTACATTCTGTATTCTGCCTATTGGCTTTGACATGCTGTATCCAGTCTAGCCGCCTATTGGCTTTGACATTGCATTCCTATTGGCTTTGACATGATGTATTCTGCCTATTGACTTTGACATGCTATTAGATATTCTGCCTATGGGCTTTGACATGATATTATATATTGCATTTTGTATTCAGCTCCGCTGCCTATTGGCTTTGACATGATATCATATATTACATTTTATATTCAGCTCAGCTGCCTATTGGCTTTGACATGATCTTATACATTGCATTTTGTATTCAGCTCAGCTGCCTATGGGCTTTGACATGATATTATATATTGCATTTTGTATTCAGCTCAGCTGCCTATTGGCTTTGACATGATATTATACATTGCATTTTATATTCAGCTCAGCTGCCTATTGGCTTTGACATGATATTCTTATTGGCTTTGACATGACACTAGACATTGCATTTGATATCTAGGTTAGCTGCCTATTGCCTTTAACGTGGAGTTAGATCTTGCAGTTGAGAATCCAAGCTGTATTTTTCCAAGCTGTGTTTTTGCACCAGAGAACCAAGATGTTTTTCTCACAGTAGACTAGACCTGATAAGAGAGGGTACATGGTGTTGTTCTCTCTGCTTGAGCTTGGGAACAGGAGTAGTCTTGGAGACCTGGCCAGTCTCCAAAAGGCTTGCTCAGTTTCCCAGGTCTGAGAGGAGGGGGCACACCTTTGTAACGAATGTAACAGGCTGCAGAGGGTCAGATTCGAATCTGCCGGACCTCGTGCTGGAGCTTGGCGCCAGCTGCCAGCAATCCCGTGTGGGTAGATGAATCTCTTTCTCGCGGCTGACAGGGGTCATCAGCTTGCAGACCTTAGAAAGATGAAGCTGTAGATAGTTCCCACACGGTGAAGTATTTGTTTTGCTTTGCATTCAATATCTTATAAATATAACCTGCTGTGTATATTGCAAATTGATATATTTTGTTTGATTAACGCGGACTTGAAAGCTACTAATTCGTCATTCATAAATATTGTGGTTGGGGAAGAATTAACAACAATAAAAGTCTTCTTTGACCTCAGAAGTGCATTTCTGTTGTGTTATGTTAGTGCTTAGAAACTAGCTAAGAGGAAAGCACTACAGATCGCTCCGCCCCCGCCCGGCGAGCCCCCCCGGCCCAGGGAAACTGTGCTAGATGACAGACAAGGAGAATAAGGGAGAGAGAAACAACAATAAACCAATAAAAAGGATATATCGGGGGATGCCCGAATTGTTACAATTTGGCACAACCAGTGCCTAAACAGCAGTCCAAACGGTTCAGTTCCATTCGGAAATTTTTCGGTTGAGGGGGAGCGTGGATTGGTAGAGGGTGGGCTACACGAGGTCCACCGGCAGGATAGTTATGTCCCTTTGTGCCTGGTGCGGTGGTCATGCCCATGGGAATCGTTTCAGTGTTTAGTCAGTATGTTCGCTGCGGTCCCGGCTCTCGCGCGAGATGCGCACAAACCCCCGACTGAGCCCATCCGAGGAGCAGGGGGGCCCTGTGCCCCGGTGCAACGCCCGGGGAGAGCGCGGCAGCGGCGCGTAGGATGACATTAAAGTCGTCGGCAGAACGAAGGGTGAGGTCTGGGCCGATTAGGAGCTGGGAGTGGGGAGAGCCAGATTCATCTCCAGGAGAGCTGCTGTCGGAGGTGCAAGCCACACTTCTGTTGTCAGCTTGGGATCCAGTGAATGTGCTGGTTTCTCTTAAGCTTTGCGCCTGATCCGCTTCTATTTGCGATCTCGACGGCCGAGATATTGTTTTAGTTTTCTTTTTCTTGTTGCGAGCAGGCATGATCCATTCTTCAGTTGTATCTTTGCTATTAGGGGAGCCGGCCAGTCCTTTTGCATTGATCCAGGTCCAAGCATCTTCTGGGGTTGAGAACATGAGGGTTTTTTCATCGCTGACTACTCGAAGCCGGGCGGGAAACAATAATGAATAAGAGATACTGTGTTCTCGTAGTAGTTGCTTTATTTTGAAAAATGTGGCACGTTTACGTTGTACTTCCATCGTGTAATCCGGGTAAGCGGATATGGTGCTGTTCTCCAAGTTAATGGGGTTGGATTTCCGGAAGTGCTGGAGAACTGAATCTCTCACTCTTTAGTTCAAGAAGCGGGCGTGGTGGAGCGCCGGGTCGCGGGGGTCTGCTCGGGATTCCGTGCGCCCTTTCTATTACTGGCACATTTGTGGTGCTTTGAATGTTCATTATTTCTGTTAGCCATTTCTCTATGAAGTCCTCGGCTGTTGGAAGTTCCATACGCTCCGGGATGCCGACAAATCTTATGTTGTTGCGCCTTGATCGACCCTCCGCCTCTTCAGTTTTGCGTTGCAGCTGTTCTAGTTCTGTTTCCAGGTGTTGGATTTTGCTTTTCATAGTTGTCACTTCTGGTTGAGTTTGTTCTAATGAGAGTTCTGTGGATTGCACTCTTTTAATTTACAGTGGTCAGCGCGTAGCTGTGAGACTTTCAGAGCAGCGGCGTCTATTTTACTTTCCAGCGATGTTTTCGTCTCCAGTATTGCTTGCATGATTTTGTCGAATTGGAGGGAGTGCGTTTGAAGTGTCTCGCTCAACTGGAGCAGCGTGGGTTCTTGTGTGATTGAGCGCCCAGCAATGAGGGGAGGATCCCCTTCGGATGGGGCCCCCAATTTGGGGTGTTTAGGTTTAACCATGGTGTGATCTATACTGCTGAGGTGTGTGGCTTGGGATAATTTCTTGGGGAGGTCCTGGTGGGGCTGGTCGGATGTCTCGTCTGTGCTGGCAGTTGCTGGTGTGCTGGCAATACGGGATGGCCGCGAGTGGCATGGTCCTGTGGCAGGGCCCTGATTGCTTCTGTGCAGGTAGAGTCTATGTTGTCTCTATCGGTGTTGACCCTGGGGCCATAGGTCCCGAATCCGAGGAGAAAGATGTGCCGTTAACAGGCTGTGTTGTAGAGTACCTCCTGCAGTGAGACTGCAGCTTCCCACCACTCCTCTATGCAGCAGTTGGTAGTTTTGATCTTATTTTCCCTCTTTTTTTTTTTCTCTCCTTTATCCCCTCTATTTTTTTAAATATTTTTTTTATTGTTGAGCTCCCTCGTGCGAGCCCTTCAGCGTGAATGCAGCTGCTTTGATTCCACTTTGGTTCTGGGACTGGGTCGCGGGGTCTCCTTATGCCGGGGGGAGAGGCAGGCAGGCACCAGCAAAGAATCGCGGTCTCTCCTCCGGGCCGTCCGATCTTTGGGCCGAAGCGGCCTAGGGGTGGAGCTCCATTGACCCGGGCCGCTCCGACGGCACCGGCAACACGCAGGCGGCACCCCAACTAGACGCCCGCCCGCAGCTCACCGGGCCCAATCCAAGCAGCCCGGTCCAGCGATCCCGCGGCCCCTGGGGCACCGTCAAGGCCGTGGCTCCGTAAGCCGGCCGCGCACAGGAGCCCGGGGCACGACCGGACCGCGGCTGACTCACGGGGTAGAGAACGCCCCAGCAACACCCGGCCGGGCGGCACACGATCTCGCAGTGAGCCGCCGGGTGTCAGGACCTCGGGGCAAACCGGCGCGAGCCACAGAAAGGCCCGCCGCCCAACGGGGCCGAGGCCGCAGACACGCCCGCTCCCTGTTCCGGGCTAGGGCCACCACCGAAGTGGCCCGAATGGTTGTTTAGAGTGCAGGGCTTACCCCAGTTGTTGTGGGGGAGCCCCAGTTGTATAGGGCACTACAGGGACCAGGATAATTATGCAGGAAGGCGGACCGTAAGCGGAGCTCCAAGCTCAAGCGGCCGCCACGGCCGCCATCTTGGCCACGCCCCCTACATCTCTTGTGTTAACAGATGATTGCTGGTAATGTAAAGAGAACTGCAGGCCTAAGTGTTCACAACATGTAAGTTCACAGAGGCTTTATTGAGCTAACAGTCAATAGTACAGGAAGAGAGTTAGTCATCATTTGCCCAACAGGATGTCATACAAGTTCCAAGATGTCATGAAGGTGCAGCACAGCAGGATGTCACCAATAACAGAAGTTCTTTCTATTCCCTTCCACTCTTTCATTGTTTTTCAGAAAGGTCCATTATAATATGAAATATTGCAATGTTGTATGGTTATGGTAGTGGTATGATCATGGATTAATTTATACAACACAGCTACTGTAATTCTGTTAAGTATGTTTAGGAAAAATCTTGGCCATGACCAAGAATCACCCCCCAAAAAATCCAATGACCCTAGGTGCCCAGCAATGTTCTGCTATTGTACTACTGTACATAAATAAGTGTTTGTCTCATTTACTACAGTTCAATATTCACTTTTCTCCATTCTTTGGATCCATCTAGCTACTCCTGCCACAGGACCTTCCCTGGAGGCCCAACTCTACCCAGGAGACAACAGCCTAGCCTAACAATTATAACAAACAAGGTTCTTCTTATTCCAAATGATGCTGGTGAGGTGAAGTAGCCGAGGGACCTTTATTCTGCATTACAGGCAACTAAACTAACAAAAAAAACAGTGAGTGGTCAATCCAAGAATGAGACTACCTAGTGTTGAGTTGTTATGTACTAAAGTAAAAATCTTGACGCCCTCAACATTCAAGAGTAAGGACTCAGGAAAATAGAGTTACTTCACTGAAATCCAATGGGCATAGATTGTGTAACAATGTTGAGATTAAGTCTCTGCACTATGATGCCCTTTCATGCCTGGATAGAAGGGGTGATTTGAGGAAACTTATATTTTGGTACCTACTTCCTGTAACAGTTGATGCCACTTTAACCACATCCAGCCCCGCCAAGTGTGAGATATGTTGATGGTGGAAATTAACACACTTCTGAACTGAAAAGGGATAGGGGTTTCATGAATTCATGGGTATGGGAACGTGGGGAAAGGTGAGAGATAGATAAAGACAACATTCATCAAGTTGATGACCACATCACATCAGTTGTGGAAGGAAGATGACAATTGAGTTACCAAATGCAAACAGTAGATCGGCCCCTAAACTCCTAAGTTATCTATTTGATTTATTACCATGGCTTGAAAAGTGCACAATAGGGGGGGACCTACACAGTTCAAAATTAGTTATAGTTAGGAAAAGAATAATGATACTGTATACCAATGGAATGATGCATCTGCATTCTTTTGACTTTGTCTGTCTTAGGGACCAGCAAAGAGAGCTCTGTGGGGCATTCTTCTTACAAAAGTGATGACCTAAGGAATGCAAAAATTTAATGTTAATACTAGAGAGTCAAGGTAAGCATCATTGTGCATGAGGAGCAAAGGGGCAGGGCTTATGCTGGTACAGTGGTGTGGCATTAATTAACAAGTGAGAAGAACCAATATAGTATCACCAGTCTCAGATAACTAGCTCCGTGTTCCCAGCTGATGACTAACAATAGCAACAATCTGCTGTGCCCCTCATGTGTCCACTCAAGCAGACCACAAGTCATCCACTTAATTGAGTTTGTCATTTGAGCTACTACTCTGTATTTTCCTAACCAGCTCACCTTTCTCAAGTCTGCAGGGTTAGTCCTCTTTTAGGCCTTGTTTCCCATTGAAGCAGATAGGTAATGATTGTTGTTCTAGCTGTTGACAATGGTACTTTAGGATTTAATCCAACATAGACAGACCTGTAGTGTTGATATCGTAGTAAAATATGAGGCAAGCATTGATGCAGAATAATCCTGCACATTACATTATCAAGTTTAGTTTACCAGCCCCAATCTTGCTACCACAACATGAATCATCTGGTATTACGTATTGGTGCATGTAAGTTACCTGTTTTAAGTGTGGTGCCATTTACTTATATGTTAGTCTTCTCCATGCAAGCAATACACAATAAAGGGCAGTTTTTTAAATCCTCACTGGTGGCCCAGTAATGGAATAAAACAAAGCATAGAGAAGAGATATCTTCTTAGGAAATGGAGGCCTCTATTGCAGCAGAATCTCACAATTTGCTAATTTCAAAGTCTACGGTTGAATTCTCAGCTCTTCCCACTCAGTCAGTCCTGGCCAAAATATTTGCTCTCTACTTTTTGATTGACTGTTTGTGTTATGCACACTGATCCACTCCATTTTTTAATTATTCACGATACAAGGGGTATGCGGTGAAAGTGACACACCAAATATACATTTTATACTAATCTCTCCACCTTTTGAGGTGAAAGACTGGTACTTCTTGCTATGACAACTGCACCACCTGCATTGAAAACATACTTTAAAGACACACTGGATACTGGACATGCTAGAATGTGGAATTCTGCTGAGTTACATGAATCCAGAGATTCAAGAATTTCCACAAACAGGCAGAAATCGGTATGTCGCTGTTCTCGTGCTAATTTTTAACACCAGGAGTTCGTTCAGAGCTGAAATACCAGCATGAATGGGACCACGCAGCGCGCGGGACGGTACTGCTGCTTGAGCCGATTTTGTTGACTCTCACCGAGAATGGCCGCGACCGCCCTTGTTGGGAAAATCTCACTGGGTACCCTCTTAGCGTCTGAAAGTCGTGCTAGGAGACTCTAATTCTTGCTCAAACTCATCAACTTGTCGTTGGCAAGCTACTGTTTGCGTAATTTGACCAGAATTCCGCATTACAAGCATAACACGGAATGGCCAAAATTCCTCCAACTCAACCGGCGGTGCGGAATTTAATGCCCACTCATAATCTTGATCCAGGTACACCTCTGTTTAGTCATCTAGATAGTCTTGAACCATTTTCTGAATTGACATTGGTTGTGCCACTTACTGTGCTTCTGCTGCCTGCTCCTCTGCACTTCACCTGGTCCTGAACTAAACCAACCCATTGCAGAGGTTGGCAGTGAACTCGAAGCAGTTTTTGCTGTGGGTTTGGGTGTAGCTGGCAATGGAGTAAGTTTCTGCTGCCAAGACTGGGTGTCAACAGCTGGAGGTTGAAGGCTGGACATTTTTATGAATTCTATTTTGCATCTGTTGTTCTTGATCACTCTCACACAATCTCTTTTGAAGCCTTTGATTAGTGTTCAAGTGAAGCATTAAGTTATAATAAGCTGATTCTTTATTGACAATGGTGAACATATGTTCCACCTTTTCAAATTACCTAATAGTAGGTGCAACCACAGGATTGCTTGGCTTTTGGTAGTCTTCCTTGCTGACTTCCTGTGTCAATCTCGAAAAGAAGCAGCATTTGTATCAGGCACACCACTAGCCACCATTTGCCCACCTCCATTGCCAAGGCCTCCGCCGATGCATCCCCTCTCCTTTGAATTACATTATTGTTGAGAGACTTGTACTGCTCAAACAAGCGCTGCAGCATGTATTAGGTTAAGTTTCAATGTGTTGGCAGCTCCTGTATGAGGGTTTTACATGTAGTTTATTGGCACTCTGAATGATCCTCAGCTGGTTCCTGGCTTTGAGTGAATGACTGAAATGAGTGCATATTCTTTGGCAGGTGACCAGTATGTTGCTGACGTTGTCTTTTTCCCTTTTTTGGAGAAAGTGCTGCACAATTAAGTTGATGCAGTGCGCTAAATACAGCACTCTGAAACATTCGCAGTCGGCTATATGTTGCTGCTATTGTTAGCAGCAACAAATCTAATTGTGAGACCTCTGGGTTTTTAGTCCTTGGTATTAAACTTGTTCAAGATGATGGCAGCTGTGTGTGTTTTCTCCATAGTGAATATTGCAACTGTTGCATGCTGGTTAATGCCCCGATAAACATAATCACTGGTGACACCAGTAGCTAGCCTTTGCTTAACTCCCTGGAAGAAGATTCAGTGTGCAGTGATGCACATGAAATCTGTTGCTTGACAACTAGTCCACAAGTTCGTTGTGAGGTAGATCGACTGAACAGTGCTGTTTCATAGTGTTGCCATCCAATTGCAGCACATATCATGCACCTCTGTCAACTGTGGGAAAATATGTCTGGCTGGAAACCTTTCATTTTGGACAGGCAGCCTCCACAAATTCCAGAAAGCCCACCCCTTCCATAAAGGAAAAAGAAAGGAGGTCAAGCGCTTACATTTTAATTAGCTTCTCGTTGTTGAAACAGGCTTTTTCAGTTTTACCGCAACTTCTTGGTAAACATACACTTAATAGTAGACTGTGTTTGTTGTGGTACTACTGCCACTACAAGCAACACACAGGTACCAGAAGCAGGTAGGCTGCCTGAGTATTTTGGTGTGGAAGTCGCTGTATCCTGCAGTGCCTTGTGCCATGCAGAGGTTGCTGCGGGTGAGGATTGTACATCATGGGGAGACTTACAGGGTTGCTTTGCAGTATGCTGACACTGGCATCCTCTTCCTCCCCACCACCTTCTCTGTCACTTCAGCTACTGCTTATTCTTATTTTATTATTTTTTCTTTAGATGTCCCCCATGTTCATTATCAGTAATATGAACTACTGTATTTGAACAAATCTTTGTATCCATTAGAGCGTACTTGTACAGTGATACTATTAGAATCAAAAACCATTTGGTTTTAACACCATTCCAAGATGGCCGACACTGTTGCTGTTATAATCGGCAACTTCGTAGTCTCGCAGGGTTTAGACCGAGATTTAGAATATGTTGCCTGACTATAAAATGGAGTCAGCACCATCCGGCAATCCTTACATCGGATGCCCGTGATTGCTATTTTTTTTGGGAAGAATCGGCGAAAAACAAAGGTACGCTCGTTGATAGGAATAGAAGTCCATGTTGAAAATATATAGGGGGCATAGAGGTATAGCGCTAATATTTGAGTTTTAAAAGAAAAAATTATAAAACGATTAAGACCTGTATGTTCATGTTTTTTATCAGTAAGAACATAGGGCTATACAACTTGTGGCATTTAAGTTGAGTGGAGTTTCCATTTAGAATTAATGCTGAGAGACAGTTTTTTTGCTAAAGAGATAGGAGAGATCGGTCACTGCTGACGAAACATCTTTACCCTACTGTTGTTTCTCTCTCTGTATGCAGACAGAGGAGGTGAGAGAACCTTTTGGAGGAACACCCCGGAAAAAATTGTTTCTCAAAAGATCATTTGGGTAGGTGAAGGAATTAACCCTTTTTCTCTCGGTAGAGGACCAGACTGCATCACAATAAACCCCCACCTTTCCCCTCCCCCATTCGCTGCCCTTCCCTCTACCTTCCCTTCCTCTCTTCCCTCTCTTTTTCCCCCTTTCCCCTTTCCTTCCCGCCCCCCTCTTCCCTTTCTCAGTTAGTTAGCATGTTTTGGTAAGCAAAATGAGGTGATTATATATATATTCGGTTCTGTGTTTTTATAAGGACTTACTCGTGAATTGAAGTAGAAACTAGAAAACTGATATCTGTCTGCACTGTAATTGAGGAAACTCAGCAATACCGTCGCCGGGTATTTATTTATTTATTTATTGATTATTTACTTTTCAATGCTGGTATTGGTGGCTATACACACAAAGGTGATGGCGGTTTATTTAATTATTTGTTCAACTCACTTTTTATTTGAAGTTCTTTTACTTTTCCTTTTTATTTTTTCACATCTCATTTTATTTTTGCCTGGGTGTTTTCTGTTTTCACTTCATAATTTATTGGTTGTCGATTCTGTGGTTTTTAGTCATGGGTGGATAGTGGAATCTCAAGAACCTGGATTAAAATGCATTATTCTTTTTACTTTATATTTATCAGAATTTATCCGATGGGAAAGATGAGAATTTATTTAATCTACGATATTAAGTACTAAGTATGGAACAGGAACGGCCCTGAAGAAGGCGGCTTTTCAAATTTGGTGGCTTCCGCCGAAACGCGCGTAGGCTTTGTTCCTACAATTGGTCGGTCTTTGTACGGACCCTGAATGTATGGGGTCAAAATAGAAGTTTTTTTCTTATCAAGTAAGATGTAGACTTAAACAGGAATTGAATAATAATATGATACTTTTGTGAATATTTTTTCAGCTCCAGAAAAACTAATTGTATGTTCTTTATTTGTATTTCACTGTATTGTAAGACAACTTATGTGTATGTTTGTGTAGTGTCATGGACTGATTAGTTTCATTGTTTTGTCTGATGTGTTAGGTTGTCTCTGTTTAATTCATATATATATGTAAATATTTATATAAATATTTTCTTGTTTTCCCATGTTTATTTGTATATATTTGTATATTCGAATACTGATTTATGTTGTTATTTGACATACATTTGTAATAAATATTCTCTTTTGAAATTTCGTTACAGGCTTTTTTTCTATGTTAGATAAAAGTGAACATTGATTGTAGCTCATTACTTTTTCTTGTATTCAAGTATTATTCCCTGGATGGGCTACTCATCACACCAGGGACCCTCGATAGTCTTTTTTCACTGCTTATTCTCTCACCACCACCAGCTATGTTTTGAGGTGCTCTTTCCACATGATTGTGTGTTTTTTCAAATTAGACATTTGGCCTTCTGGACCATAGTGCCCACCTAGCTTACCACAACAGACTTTCTTGGGTAAAACTGTGGAGGAGAGCTTTCCTAAAGTGCCAACGCCTGAAGAACTAGAGTTAGATATAGGTGGATATGCTGTTTGCCTTTCTGTAAGTGGTTCATGAGTGGTAGAGGTGGTGGCCGCTGCAGGTTTCTGGAATCTTGGAAATATGGAAACCGGAGGAGTTGATGCAACAGCAGACTGACTAGAGGTGACCCCTAATTCCTCTGAGCCACTCTCCACAATATCACTGGCTCCTCCTCATCTTCATCATCACCATTGTAGGAAGTTGGCTCTGTATGTACTATTTCAAAGTAAGGAATAGCATGCACAGAGACCAAGGGTTCCCCTTAGAGGTAAGATAGTGTCAAAAAGAGATAATTCTAATGCTCTATTTTGTGGTAGTGGGGTCGAGCAGTAGGCTTATCAGAGGGTAGTGTTAAGCATTTGTTGTACACACACACAGACAATAAATGAGGAACACACAATCAAAGACAATTGCAGGCCAATAGGCTTTTATATAGAAAAATATCTTTTCTTAGTTTATTTTAAGAACCACAGGTTCAAGATTTACAAACAATACTTTAAATGAAAGGTATTTCACTCAGGTATCTTAGGAACTTCACAACAGCATGTACAGTTTTGGCAAAAGTGGCAATAAGCTATTTTAAAAATGGACACAGTGCAAAAATCAACAGTTCCTGGGGGAGGTAAGTATTTGTTAGGTTCACAGGTAAGTAAAGCACTTACAGGGTTCAAAGTTGGGTCCAAGATAGCCCACCGTTGGGGGTTCAGGGCAACCCCAAAGTTACCACACCAGCAGCTCAGGGCCGGTCAGGTGCAGAGGTCAAAGTGGTGCCCAAAACACATAGGCTTCAATGGAAATACGGGTGCCCCGGTTCCAGTCTGCCAGCAGGTAAGTACCCGCGACTTCGGAGGGCAGACCAGGGGGGGGGTTGTAGGGCACCGGGGGGGACACAAGTAGGCACAGAAAGTACACCTTCAGCGTCACAGGGGCGGCCGGGTGCAGAGTGCAAACAGGCGTCGGGTTTGCAATAGGATTCAATGGGAGACCCAGGGGTCTCTTCAGCGATGCAGGCAGGCAAAGGGGGGGCTCCTCGGGGTAGCCACCACCTGGGCTAGGAAGAGGGCCGCCTGGGGGTCGCTCCTGCACTGGAGTTCGGTTCCTTCAGGTCCTGGGGGCTGCGGGTACAGTGTCTTTACCAGGCGTCGGGTTCCTTGAAGCAGGCAGTAGCGGTCAGAGGGAGCCTCTGGATTCCCTCTGCAGGCGACGCTGTGGGGGCTCAGGGGGGTCAACTCTGGCTACTCACGGGCTCGCAGTCACAGGGGAGTCCTCCCTGTAGAGTTGGTTTTCCGCAGGTCGAGCCGGGGGCATCGGGTGCAGAGTGGAAAGTCTCACGCTTCCGGCGGGAAACGTGTGGTCTTTAAAAGTTGCTTCTTTGTTGCAAAGTTGCAGTCTTTGTGGAACAGGGCCACTGTCCTCTGGAGTTTCTTGGTCCTTTTAGATGCAGGGTAGTCCTCTGAGGCTTCAGAGGTCGCTGGACCCTGGGGGACGCGTTGCTGTTGCAGTTTTTCTCAAAGTGGGGAGACAGGCCGGTAGGGCTGGGGCCAAAGCAGTTGGTGTCTCCGTCTTCTCTGCAGGGCTTCAGGTCAGCAGTCCTTCTTCGTCTTCAGGTTGCAGGAATCTAGTTTCCTGGGTTCTGGGGAGCCCCTAAGTACTGAATTAAGGGTTGTGTTTAGGTCTGGGAGGGCAGAAGCCAATGGCTACTGTCCTTGTGGGTGGCTACACCCTCTTTGTGCCTCCTCCCTGAGGGGAGTGGGTGGCACATTTCTAGTCCTATTGGGGGAATCCTCCAAAATCAAGATGGAGGATTTCTAAAGGCAGGGGTCATCTCAGCTCAGGACACCTTAGGGGCTGTCCTGACTGGTGGGTGACTCCTCCTTGTCTTTCTCATTATCTCCCTTGGACTTGCTGCCCAAAAGTGGGGGCTGTGTCCAGGGGGCGGGCATCTCCACTAGCTGGAGTGCCCTGGGGCATTGTAACACGAAGCCTGAGCCTTTGAGGCTCACTGCTAGGTGTTACAGTTCCAGCAGGGGGGAGGTGTGAAGCACCTCCACCCAGAGCAGGCTTTTGTTTCTGTACTCAGAGAGCACAAAGGCCCTCACCACATGGGGTCAGAAACTCATCTCTCAGCAGCAGGCTGGCACAAACCAGTCAGTCCTGCACTGAACAATTGGGTAAAATATAGGGGGCATCTCTAAGGTTAATAATAACTGGCATCAGTGTGGGTTTATTATTCTGAGAAGTTTGATACCAAACTTCCCAGTATTCAGTGTAGCCATTATGGAGCTGTGGAGTTTGTTTTCGACAAACTCCCAGACCATATACTTAATATGGCCACAACTGTACTTACAATGTCTAAGAATATACTTAGACACTGTAGGGGCATATTGCTCATGCAGCTATGCCCTCACCTGTGGTATAGTGCACCCTGCCTTAGGGCTGTAAGGCCTGCTAGAGGGGTGACTTACCTATGCCACAGGCAGTATTTTGTGTGCATGGCATCCTGAGGGGGATGCCATGTCGACTTTGCCTTTTTCTCCCCACCAACACACACAATCTACAATGGCAGTGTGCATGTGTTAGGTGAGGGGGTCCCTTAGGGTGGCACAACATATGCTGCAGCCCTTAGGGACCTTCCCTGGTCACAGGGCCCTTGGTACCACTGGTACCTTTTACAAGGGACTTATCTGTGAGCCAGGGGTGTGCCAATTGTGGAAACAATGGTACATTTTAGGTGAAAGAACCCTGGTGCTGGGGCCTGGTTAGCAGGGTCCCAGCACACTTCTCAGTCAAGTCAGCATCAGTATCAGGCAAAAAGTGGGGGGTAACTGCAACAGGGGGCCATTTCCTTACAACCATCATCACCATCTTCCTCACCTGCACGGATTTCAGGAACCTTCCTTTACCCTTGTCTCGCAGACTCAGCCGTGGTCCAAGCCATGTCTGTATCATCAAAAAGGGGGCTTGGAGAAGACGAGGGAGTACTCTTTCTTTTCCTGGCAGAGATCATGAAGCCAATGGAGAAACATCAGTCTTCTCAACAACATCTTGCGCAGCATGAAAGCTCAACCTCTTGTTCTACTTGTACGACCAGAAGATCTGTTGTTGACTCCCGTTGTTGATTTTCCTGCGATGGTTTGGTTTGTGGCTGAGACAATTTAATTTCAGATTTACAGCTGTACATGACTGCAGTCACTGAGAGAGGTTTTGATGATGTGGTGCTGTTGATGCGGAAGTGATCCCCCCAGTTTCTTTCTGCCCAGGAGAGGGTGCACAAGGTATATAACATTCCCTGAAAAAGGAAGTCAGCTTTCCGATTCACAGCTTTCCATGACTGCAGTCACTGCAGCACTGAGAGACATGGGTTTAGGTTTCGATGATGTGGTGCCGTTGATGTAGAAGTGATCTCCACAGTCTTCTTCTGCCCAGGGCAAGGTGCAGCACATATATAACATTCCCTGAAAAGGCTGAGGGCTTGATGCCTGAGGCGACTACAGATTTCTCCTCCCCACTGGCCAGTTCCTTGGGAGGAAACTCCTTCTTTGGGGCTGCTTTCTTAGTACTTGCAGTTGGCATATAACACAATCAGAGACATTAGCAGAGGAGGACTCAGGTGTCACTCTCATCTAATTCAAAGATTTCTCCATCAGTAACATGTGTGATGTCTTTTGTACCCACAAGCAACAACAAAAAGACAGTGAAACATGGGCAATCCGATTATAACTAATGTAACATAAGATAATTCATCATCATCATCTCCAGTGCATAACAATGGCGATGCATAAACTACTTTTCTCAGTATAACATCATAAAGAAAAATGTTAGTTTGTGTTCTTTCAGAGTCATGGGTCCCCTATGGGAGTAAAGGGCTGAAAGGAAAAATTGGATAAATTATCTAATTCAGTGCCTTTTATCATGTGGTCCGAAGACTCCTGTGCGTCTGCAGCCACTTACTAAATTAAATAACAGATTAGTAAAATATCTATAAATAAAGAAGCAACATTTACAATTGAAAATGTTAATACCTTCTGTAAATGTGAAGAACTTTGAAAATGAAGGTTCAAAATTTAGTTAGTATTCTGAGATTGATTTCTGAGAGCAGTGCAAGTGCATCAAACCGAATATAGTATAGACGAAGAGTAGCCTAAATTGAATTTGAAAAGATACAACCTTCCTATTAAATATTTCGATTTTTTTGTATTTGTTTGTGAATTAAATACAATATTTCTTCATTTGTGTACTTGTTTGATAGATGCTTATTTCTGTATTTTTTATGCATTCTGTTGTGGTTCAAATTATTGAAATGCTTAGGCTGGGGTCCTAACCTTCCACTAATGATTCTCTGGGGTCCACGTATTCCAGTAATGATTCAGTGTGGGTCCACTGGTTTCAGGAATGATTAAGTGGGGATCCACAGAAGCCAAAACCCTAAGTACCACTGCTCTAATTAATTGCTGGTGTACACCAGGAGCTTGGCTCCCTTAGTGGAGGAAGGGAAGCGGGGAGGGCCAGGCAAAAATCGAAAAAATACAAGGATAATTGCTGATGCCCCCTCCTGCGCCATGGGTCCTCTATGGGAAGAAGGAGGTGTAGGGAAAAATTGAATACATGATTGAATTAACTTCTGGTGTACACCCCAAACCATGGGACCCTCATGGAAGGCAGGCAAAAATAAAAAAAATACATGAAATAATTGCTGGCGCCATGGATCCTCTATGGGAAGCAGGGAAAAACTGAATAAATGATTGAATTTCTGGTGTATATCTCAAGCCATGGGACACTTATGGGAGGCAGGCAAAAATCGAAACAATAAATGTAATAATTGCAGGTGCTCCTCCAGGGCTGTGGCACCCCTGTGGGAGGGAGGGTGTGCAGGGAAAAATTAAAATAAATCATTTAGGCCCTCATAATGACATTGATAGTAAATCCTGCTTACCGTCATGCCGCCAACATAACGCTGCGGATGTGGATAACCGCCAAGCATATTATGACACACACATACCAATCCGTCAATATACAGCCACACACACAAATCCGCCAGCCCAAAGGTCAGTGATAAAACTGGTGGTAGCAAAACCCACACTGTTACGCCAACAGAACAACGCCCACAGCATTATGACCCACGAATCACCGCGGTGGACATTCAATGGTGATAAACCATTGGCGGTACATACCACTGCGCTCAAAATACACACACTCAAAACTACACCACATTGGACAATTCAAAATACACACGCCTGACACACATACACACACCACACCCACACACCACTATAAAACACCCACCCACAGTACCCGGAACCCTTTACGACTACAAACCATTGCCAAGAGAGAGAGAGCAAGAGCACCCACACAACCGGAGCCACATAACATCATCATCTATACACCATCCACGCAGGTTACATCACACACCCAAACACATCACCACACACACCCTCACCCACACCACTCACACTACACCGATGGCACCACAACACCACCCCAGGTTCTCAGAGGAGGAGCTAAGGGTCATGGTGGAGGAAATCATCCAGGGAGAGCCACAGCTATTTGGATCCCATGTGCAGCAGACATCCATTGCTAGGAAGATGGAGCTATGGCGGAGAATCATGGACAGGGTCAATGCCGTGGGACAGCACCCAAGAACAAGAAATGCCATCAGGAAGAGGTGGAACGACCTACGGGGGAAGGTACGTTCCACAGCAGCAAGACACCAACTAGCTGTACAGAGGACTGGTGGTGGACCCCCACCTCCTCCCCCACAACTAACAACATGGGAGGAGCAAGTCTTGGCAATCCTGCATCCTGAGGGCCTGGCAGGAATAGGAGGAGGACTGGACTCTGGTAAGTCAACTCTCTATTACTATCAACCCCACCTACCTGCATGCCATCACAAACCCCCATCCTTACCCTCACTCCCATCACTCCACCACCTCCAACATACCCCACCATCACAACCCACTCATCCCAATACCAAGCCCTGCATGTAACACCAATGCATGGACACCCCTCACAGACCTGCATGGACACCTATCACCACTGCATGCACACTGGAGAGAATCACCTAGCCCTCCAAATAGCAACTCACACAAAGGCAAATCTGCCAGGGCAACAACAACGATAGAGGCCAACACATCCATGCACATGATGTCACATGCAGAAACAATAACACTGCATTTACATCCCCACAGGTCCCCCAGCCAATGTTACCGGAGAAGAGGTGCCAGCAACATCCAGTCCCCAGCCCCAGAAGAGTCCCACAGTGATGAGAGCAGCTCTGATCGCCTGGATCTGGAGGACCACCTGGCCCATCAGGGATCTCCAGACAGTTGGTTACCCAGGCACACTCTCACATGACCCCAGAGCTTCCCCACTCAGGAAACACCACCACAGCACCCACCCAGCAGGCCCATATCTCTGTCCCCAGGACACGTCAATCAGCAGTGTGTCCACCACTACAGGGACCTCAGGCCACCCCATAAACACAGGACGACCAAGGACCTGGAGTCAGTGGCAGTGGGCACACGGTTTAGGGGACAGAGGCACAGGACAACAGGGAAGCTGGGAGGACTGCTGTGCGACAGGGGGAGGACAAGCCCAGGGAACCGACTCTCCAGGAGGCACTCACAGCGATCCTGGGAGCATACCAACATTCCCAGGATACACTGGGCCAGATACTGGACAAGTTGCAGGAGAACATGTGGCTGCAGGAGGGACAGTACCTGGGGATCACAGAGGACTTGAAGGACATCAACACCACCCTGGTCTTCATTGCAGGGGTGCTGGTAGACATGGCCAACACTATGAGGAGGCAGTGGCACCCCACTGGGCCTCTGTCACTAGTCAAACTGATGAAAGCCTTCCACCTCTGCTGCCGCTAGTGGACAGGAGGCCCCGCCACAGGACCAACAGGCCACCAGCACCCCTCCTCCTGCAGAAGGAGAACCACCCCACAAACGTTCCCTGCGATCCAGGCAGAAGCCAGAGACTATTGCCAAGACCCCTGCAAGGAAATAAGACTCTCCTGATTGTCATTGTTGTGTCCCACTCTGTCACCCTGTCCACCTTGAACTGCCATTGGTCCCCTTCTTATGCCCCCTTGGACAATGCACCTGTGATACAAATAGACTAGACTCTAACCTGGACTTTTCTCCATCATCACCCCAGCCCAATGCACATCCCCCTCTACTTCTTAGCACTTAAATAAACACCCTTTCAAAAAAATATAAGTATGGAGCATGTCAAATGATTTAAGTATGTATTCGTTTAACAAGGTTTAAACATTGAAAATCTACTGTACAATAATGTATACATAGGAATGACCTGTAGTTGGCTGCAGTCAACACACCAGGAACGATAGTGGTGTACAAATATCTACAAATAGAGATGCCAAAGGGTACAGTGAGTGGCCATAGAAGTGGGAAAATCAGCCAGCAAGTGACAATGTCAAACATAAAACAGTCATTTAAATGTGAAGTTACACTGTCTTGCCTGTGTGACATTGGAAGTATTGTTGAATTATTGCACTTCTGTTATCCTCCTCCTCATCCTCTGCCTCCTCATCTTCACTGTCCACAGGGTCCACTGCTGCCACACGGCCATCTCCAGCCTCATCCTCCTGCAGAAAAGGCACATGGCATCTCAAGGCAAGGTTGTGCAACATACAGCATGACACAATGATCTGGCAGGCCTTCTTGGGTGAGTAGTACAGGGATCCACCAGTTAGATGGAGGCAATGAAACCTGGCCTTCAGAAGGCCAAAGGTCCTCTCTATAATTCTTCTTATTTGCCCATGTGCCTCACTGTAACGTTCCTCTGCCTTTGTCCTGGGATTCCTCACAGGGGTCAGTAGCCATGAGAGGTTGGGGTAACCAGAGTCACCTACAAATATCGAGGGACAACTGTTAGCCACACACCAACCCTTAGGGCCCACACCATACCCATACACCAACATATACTGGGCGGGAAACAGGGCTCACCTATTAGCCACACCCTGTGCCTCTGGAGTTGAGCCATCACATATGGGATGCTGCTATTCCTCAGGATAAAGGCATCATGCACAGACCCAGGATGTTTTGCATTGACGTGCGAGATGTATTGGTCCGCCAGGCACACCATCTGCACATTCATGGAGTAAAAGCTCTTTCGATTTCTGAACACCTGTTCATTCCGCGGGGGGACAAAAGCAATGGGTACCATCAATTGCCCCAATAATGTTGGGGATATGTCCCATTGCATAGGAATCAGCTTTCACTGTGGCCAAATCCTCCACCTAGGGGGAAACGATGTAGCTGCACATGTGTTTAATCAGGGCAGACAACACACTTCACTGCCTGTTGTGATTGTAACAGTATTTTGTTTGAGATGTCCAAATGGTGCATATGTGTACTGTGACACAGTTAGAAGCCATGGCCTGCCCCCCCCCCCTGAAATGGCATCCGCCTGTCCTGCTTGGAGGGACAGGTGGAAATGAGGTAATTCCGCTGATGTTGTGCGCCGTTGCGGGAGGCGGTTGAAAACCACCGTGCAACTCCTCATTGGTTAACATTGGTCCCAATGGGGTACAATGGCCAATAGTGATGTACGCCGGCAGGGCCGGTATGCACCGCTGCGGACGTCATCGCCACTCACTTGCTACCTGACCTTCAACAGGAGAGGACCCACACTGCATGTGCTGCTGTGACCTGTGTCTGAAACTGACCATAGGTCGTGTCACTGGGGAAAGGGCCCCTGCCTTCACCTTGGTGGAGTTTGAGAGACTGGTGGATGGGGTCTTACCCCAGTACCGAATGCTGTATGGGCCTCCAGACCAACAGGTGAGTATACTGTGAGTACGATGCATGGGCTGTGAATTCATGGAGTACTAGTGTGAAGCCTCATGTAGGGTGGGGTGGATGGGCCCTGGGCAGCATGCAGTATGTATGGTGGGCCATGTCAGTGCTAATGGGGATGGTAAGGGACATGGTGGGCCATGAGTGTAACTGGCAGGACGGTCTGACTAATTCCTTTCCCTGTGTCCATTTCCCTGCAGGTCAGAGCCCATCAGAAAAAGGGTATATGGCGTGCCATCGCCAAGGACGTGCGGACCCTGGGGAGTCTACCGCAGGTGGAGCACCCACTGTTGCAAACAGTGGGAGGACCTGAGACGCTGGGCATGGAAGATGGCAGAGGCCCAGCTGGGGATGGCCTCCCAATGAGGAAGGGGTGCCTGTCGAACCATGACCCCCCGGATGGCCCGCATACTGGTGGTGGCCTATCCGGAGCTGGATGGGCACTTGGGGGCATCACAGCAGCCACAAGGGGTGAGTACAGTGCCCAAATATACAACTTGCACCTGGGGGGGTGGAATCCGGGTGGGGGATGTGGGCCTGTGGGTGCCCCTAGGCCTGGCCTGACATTGCAGAGTAGGTCCCATGTTGGGCAGGGTTCTGATGTAAAAACCTTCAACCAAGCTAGTAGGCATCCACTACTGGGCAGGGGTCTGTGGGTCTCAGGTATGCTGCAATTGGCATTAAGTGTCCCTATCCATGACCTGGTGACTAGCATTGTGACTGGAAGTGCGCTGCCTAGTGCGTAGGGCTGTTTGTGTGTGTGTCGTGTATGCCAACGGTGGTGGTGTTGCCGCCATTGACCAAGTGAATCCTTTGTCTCTTCCCCCCACCTTTTTGTTTTGTCACCCTGTCCTTATGTGCATTAGCATCATCTGGCGGAGGAGCAGAGGCACCGGCGACGGAGGGAGCTTCATCCCACTGCACCCAGGAGGCCGAATCCACCAACGGTGAGGGCACCAGTGGGACGGAGGGCATGGGGAGCACCACAGCGGAGACGGGAGGGGACAGTTCAGACACAGATTCCTCCTCTGATGGAAGCTTCCTGGTGTGGCAGACACCTCTGTACCCACCCCAGCTACAAGTACAGCTGCCACCCCCGTACCAGCACTGCCCTCCCAGCAGCCCCTCAGCGAGTTTCTTGTGCCCGCTCACAAAGGAGGGTGGGCATCTCCTTCGCCCCAGGCACCTCAGGCCCCGCCCCAGTTAGCCCTGCTGCCCTGAGTGACGAGGGTATTGGCCTCCTGCGATCCATCTCTGTTGGGCAGTCAACCATTGTGTAACTGCCAACAGCAAGGCAGAAGATAAATTGAATTAGCTGCTGGATTCCCTCCAGGGTCATGGGGTCTCTAAGTGAGACAGAGGAAGGCAGAAAAAACAAATAAATACATTAAATAATTGATAGTGCCCTTCCAGGGCCAATGAGGAGGCAGGGTGGTGGCAGGCAAAATCGAAAAATAAATAAAAACAACATTTCACTACATTCATTTAAAAGCACAAATAAAATATGTCAGGAAAAAAAGAAAATATTACCAAAAAGTCAGTGTTCTTCTATCAAGGTTCCTAGAAGAACCAGTTACTTACCTTTGGTAACGCTCTTTCTGGTAAAGACTATCTATGTGCAAAATCCTCCAGGCATCAGTCTGGATCCAGAAACTTTTCAGCCCTACCTATGCGTGCTAGAAGGTGGCACTGTGTGGCTCTAAACAGATGCCATTCTGCTTCAAAAATGACAAATGGAGCTTACATAGGTACCACTGCTGCACGTCAGTTGCTTTCAAGACTCTCCACGCCCCCAGACGCAGAGCCCCAAGAGCAAATTGGTTGTGAGCAGTGTGCAGATTTCTAGACTTGGGATCTTATTAATGAATACAGTCCAATCACAGAACAGGGAGAATAGAAGCGTCACTGAGGAATCTATGGGTAGATAGAGTCTCTACCAGAAAGAGCAATACTGAAGATAAGTAACTTGTTCTTCTTATAAGGACTTTTAGCTATAGATTTCTCCTCCCTTGTGGGTCTGTCTGTGAATGAATTCAAAACAGAATGTCCTGCAGGACGGAGTGGGCAAAATGCCTCTCTCTGTGAACCTGACTGTCCAGGCAATAATGTGAACGTATAGAGGGATACCCGCGTAGCCACCTGGTATATGTCCAGGACAGGGACTCCACGTGCCAGGTTGCAGCTTAAGCCCTGGTGAAATGAGGACACAGTCCTTCCAGAGTCTGCTTTTTAGCCAACGCTTAGCAGATTTTAGTGAAAAGCATGATCCAGCAGAAGATGGTGCTCTTCTGAACAGCCTTACCTTTTTTCTCTCCAGAGATTTCTAAAAAGAGCTGATCGTCCACGCTGTGTTCTTTGGTATGATCAGCATAAAAGCCTTGATCTTAGAGGACTGAGGTGAAGCACAGAATGCTAGCAAGAGACATCTTCATCAGATTTGTCTTTGGTGCTTGGGGTAGAGTCACAACTTGACTGAGGTGGAACAGCATCACATTGCACAAGAAAGTTGCCCCTGTTCGCAAAACCAGATTGTCTGGGAAAAAAGTGCTGTATGGTGGGTTGACACAGAGCTTGAAGCTCACTTACATGCTGCACCAATATTATGCTGACGAGGAACATTGTCTTGAGGGTGAGAAGCTGCAAGAAGCAGCTGTGAAGCAGCTTGAAGTGAGTGCACATAAGACATGTGAGGACCAAGTTAAGGTTCCCCTGTGGCATGAGAAAGAAAGAACATATGTGTAAACTTTACAAAATCGCATAGGAACTAGACACTTAATAAGGACTGATTGAGCAACTGCAAAAAAGACCAAAGGTAACCTTTGACTGTGCCCAGAGAAAAGCTTAGATAGCTTTGCCTTGTGGGGTCCTTTTGTCAAGCTCCACACCAAGCCACAAATATGTCCCAATGGCAGGCATATAAAGTTTTTGTTGCTGGACACCTTGCTACCAAGATGATGTCAACCACCTCCAAAGGAAGATCAAAATGCTCAGCTGTTGCTGCTCAGTGGCCAAACAAGTAGCTGTTGATTGCAAATCCCTGGGTGCAGAGCCATGCTCTGCTGCTGCATCAGCAAATCCTCCAAGAGGGGCAGCCTGATTGAAAGACATATCCTCAAGCCTAGGAGTTCTGGATAACATGCTCTATGCACCCAATCCCTTGCTACTAGGAAGACTTGGGGCCATTCGGTCCTGTTCTTCTTTAGAAAAGGAGTGGTATTAGCAGAAAGGTATACAGGAGTCCCAAGTTTCACTTGAGGCAGAATTTGTCTCTGACCGAGAAGTGCTGACATTGCACGGTCTTGGAGGAGGCGAACTGATTGAACTGAGAATCTCCCCATTCACTAAACAGATCTTGGACCGCCTCCAGGTGTAATGTCACTCATGATCTGCTAGGTGCCAACAGCAGAACTCTTCTGCCCTGGCACTCAACAATCTTTCCAGGTGGTTCACCATCTCAAAAATGTCCTGGTAGTCAAGTCATTTCAAGAGGCACAGGCCCTTCGGGCACAGGGTCCGTGGCCACATCCTGTCCTGTTTTTTGCAGTACTACATAGGGATTGGTCTTGTCCATGCGCACCCATACCAACCTCCCCTGGATGAGTTTAAGGAAGGCTTTCAACGTCAAAGCGGATGGCCCTCAGCTCCAGAAGGTTAATATGTAGCTGGTACTCTGCCAGAGACCTCTGATCTCCACCTCTCCCGGATGTTCACCCCAACCCAGAAGAGATGCAGTGGCCACCACTGTCAGTTCTGTGTGGTGGAAGAGAGCTGGGTCTGCTGCTGGCAAAATTGCAATCAAGCAACCACTGCTGCAGAAGTCTCCTCGATGTTGGGTCCACTGAGACTTCAGATATTTAATATATTGATAACTGTTGTGTTTGTAAAGCGCTTTGTTGCCCCAAGGGGCGTCCTGGCACTGAGGAAATAGATTGCCTCTAATATGCAGGGTGGGGTGGTTGAAAAAAGGGAGCCTGAATATAATCTTGCTGGGAGAAGAAGCCAGGTCTTGGGTTGCTTGCAAAATCGGGATTCTATTCTTAAGGAGAAGGGAAGCTGGTTCCATTCGGAGGGCCTGCCACTTCTGGTAGTCATCCTATAACTCCTGTAAATAGGCATTAGAGAATCAAAGAAGTCTCTTGTAAGGAACAACCCTCTTTCTGAGGTAGAGCAGCCCAGTGCCTCTAAACGCTTTGCGGGGCAATGTCAAAGCCTTTAATTTGAACCTCTCATGGATAGGGAGCCAATGCAAGGCCCGTCCGAAGAGCTTGTGACCCTGAGGTCCTTCTGCTAATCTTTAATCTTGTCCTTGCTGCTGTATGTTGGATAATCTGGGGGCATTTGATATGGTATTTTGGCAAGCCCATGAAGAGGGAATTGCTGTAATCCAATCAGGGAGTGTTCAGTACATGTATCACTGTGTTACGAGCAGTTAGAGGTAAGAGAGCAAGACATTTTTCCAAGGTTCTTAGCAGTGGAAAACAAGTTACTAAGATATTAGGACTATGCAGCCTGAATGAGAGGTCCGAGTCAAACCTTATCTTCAGGTATTTCACCATGGTGGTGGGTGGAGGGGACGAGGGTGGCTATGACCTCAGGCCACCAGTTTGTCAGCAAGAACACATTAGATTTACCAAATAGGATAACTTCTGTTTATTCCGAGTTGCAATTTAGGTGTTTGTGATTCACCCAGTTGAACACCTCCCCCGAGACACTTCTGGAAGCTGAGCTCAGAACTGGATAGCTGCTGCTCTAGTGAAAGAATTAACTGGGTGTCATCTACATAAGAAATAACTGTGATGCCAAAGGATTCGATAAGTTGGGCCAAAGGTGTCAAATACGATAGAGTGGTGCTAAGGGACAAACACCGAGGGACCCCAAATATGAGGGAGATGGCTTAAAATGTAAAAGTTGGTAACATGACTGAGTTCTATCTGAGACAAAAGAAAAAAAAACATCTCAGGTCAGTCACTACTATCTCCACTCCTTCTAGGCATCGCAGCAGAAGTATGTGGGGGATTGTGTTGAATGCGGCCTACAGATCTAATAGTACCAGGACGCATTCTTCCCCTTGTAGAACGTCATCTTGGCTTAAGAAGCACTCTCTTCAGTGGCAGGCCCAGGCGGTGAGGGGAACCCCAACTCAGAGAGGTATGCAGGCTACTAGTCTCCTGCAGGTTATCATACCGATTCTCCTCATGGTATGGCTAACGAATCTCATCACCCGCATCGTAATCATTGCCCGAATCTGTACAGAACAGGGAATGCAGGGGAATGCTTCTTTGTGGAGGCTGTAAATCCAGTGGGGCCTCTACAGTGTTGAGTGCAGCTTCAGTTGTGGTGGAATCAACACTGACTCTGCATTAAAGAGGCCAATTGGGGTCTCGTCTTTTTTTCTTATTTTTATATATTTTGGTGGAGCACTAACGATCCTGGTGGGATTGATAAGGAAGCAATCACTGTCTTCATATTGGTCTACTAGTCCCTTGATGAAAACTGCTATATTTCCATTAACTAGGAGTCGAGACTGGTGTTTGTTTCCGTAGTGGATGCTGAATTTTGTAGAAAATGCTGCAGCAATGCCACAAGATCACCCTGATTGTGATCACCTCTTCAAGATTCGACCTGTTCTTGACCATTTTATGGAGTGTTTCTCTGTTATTTTTGTTCCAGAAAAATATATATCTGTGGATGAGTCTCTGGTCTTCAGCAAGGGCCATTTGGTTTTCACACAATACATTCCCAGCAAGAGAACACATTAGGGTATGAAGCTGTATATGTTGTGTTGAAAAGCCACTGGATATGCATATAATTTCACGGTGTATATTGGCAGGGATTCTTCAATTAAAACCCCTCGTCCCCATGTCCTTCCACTTTTGAAGCCAGTGTAAATATTTTGTGTGGAAGAGATGGCCACATGCTCACAACTATTCATAATGAAAATACTGCGGATGTGACTGTTTGGGGTCAGGTAGAAAAAGTGCACAAACCAGTGTGCATTCTAGACTACAACAAGGACATGTGAGGTGTCGCTAGAGTAGATCAAAGGTTTACAATGCTGCTCGAAAGCTCCAAGTTAGGTGTTCATCTGTTTCATTTAGCATTCTTCACTGCTTATTTTGTTTTTAAGAATTGTTTTCCAGATTACAAGATGACTTTTGTACAGTTTCAGCAGTTCATGATAGGCTGCCTTGTTGCAGTTGAGCAGGCAAGTCTTCCTAGATTTGGAGTGGGGGAGGATGTGGCTGATTAAGAGATCGCCACTTTCCTGAATACATTCCTCAAACACTCAAATAAGACTTCCCTTGACGGAGATGTACAGTCTGTGTCCGAAGAGGAGTATGACAGAAGAATCGTATGTAGTGCCTTGAGTGTCCCTCTAATTATGGCCTACGTTGCCGACATGTTTTAAATTGTTCCATACACAATTCAAGCTTTAGAGTAAAAAGGAACTGACTGTGGTCTGTATTGCTCTATATTTCCTGTTTTGATACCTGGTTGGCAGTAGCTTGTGCTTAGTTACACCTGTTGAGTATGCAGTCGTAGCTGGTATTTCATATTCTTTTCAGTAAGTTGGTTCTTTCTATTTGGGAAAAATGTGTTGTTTTTAGTTGTCTGTTTTACTTTTTTCCTGGCTATGCTTTATGTGTCCAATCTGTTCATTGTGGGAGTGTTTTAGAAATTAAAGTGTTGAGAAGCTTCGGGGTGATGTCTGAGTGGTGTTTGACTGGAGGTGTGTGTGGCTGTCATCTGGCTGGCAGTGTATGTGGACTGGCATTTGGCTGCCTGTGTGTGTGCAGTAAGTCACTACAGATACATTCAGCAAAACGGCAGTCCACACATTCCGCCAGCTGCCAGGTGGCATGATTGCTGTGTCTGAAATGCTGTGTAGCTGGCATCTGGTTGGTGGTGTGTGTGTGAACTGGCATTTGGCTGCTGGGGAGGGGCGTGTGTAGTGACATGCTGCTGGGCACTACACATACCGGCAGCTAAACGCCAGTCCACACACTCCATTAGCTGCCAGGCAGTATGATTGCTGTGTCAGTCCTGAGGGCATATGAAAGTGATGGGCCCTTGAATGGCACCATTTGTTGATGTGAGTGTTGTAATGTGGTAGTAGGCCCATGGCCGTGGCTGTGAATGGTTTTGTGTGTGTGTGTGACGAGTTAAAGGTGTGTGAAAGGCCTGTAAAGTGGATGGTGTCTTGTCATGGTTTTAGAGCTCATGAGCTGTCAGTCACTGGTTCAGCATTACTAACTTTTAATTTCCTTAGTAACAGTGATTTCCATGTTTTAATTTTCATGAAATCTTTTAACAAAATACATTTTGAACTTTTCACTCATCCTTGTGCCAAATCCAACCAATATGTGTGTGTACTTGAGTAGCAGATGGAGGTGCAGTAATATTTTTCTCTTCTGTCTTTGCCAGGGTGTGCATAGTCAGTAGGGAAAATGTACCAACCTCTTATATTTTCATAAACTAGACACCAGGGGAACTCCAGGGTGGTGTGACTTGCAATAACCCCACAAGGCTTTCTTACCAGAAGCCTTTGTAATCCTCAAACATAGGATGAAACACATTTTCTTCATATTTCTGTGCCTCAAAGTACAGGAGTCTGCAAGGAGCCGCAAATTTCCTGGCAACCAGAGTTCCCACGTGTCCTGATAAAAATGGTACTTTAACTGTGTGGGTGAGCCTACCACCGGCAAATGGGAAGGTTCGAAGATGCAATGTGGCAACATCAACAAAAAGGGGTAGCTGTAGTTTTTAGGCCTAGGATTGGCGGCATCCCAGGGAAACCTAACAATCTCAGGCATTTCTGAAAACTACACATACAGGGAAGTACAGAGTGGCGTGCCTCTTGTGGATCCCACAAAGTGTCCTTACCCAAAATGTCCCGCAAACCTCCATATTTGCCTAAAATCACACATTTTCCTTGCATTTCTGTGATGTATTCTTCCAGAATCAGAAGGAAACTACAAAATTCCTACAACCCACTGTTACCCCACGTTTCCCGATAAAAATAGTGCCTGTGACATGAACGGTTCAAACTAAGGTCAATGGGAGCCTTCGCAACGAGCCATTCATTGACCTTGGTTTTATTTGTTCCTGTCATGCGTGCTCGGTCCAGCCACACAAGTGAGGCATCATTTTTATTGGGAGACTTGGGGGGACCGTAGGTGGTGGGAAATATGTCGCTCCCTTAATATTCCAGAACTTTCCATCACAGAAATGTGAGGAAAATGTGCTTTTTAGTCAAAGTGTGAGGTTTGCAAGAGTTTCTGGGTTAGAAAACCTGGTGAGAGCCATGCAAGTAACACCACCCTGGATTCCCTCGGGTGTCAATTTTTTAAAAAAAATATGCAGAGGCGCTAGGTTTCTCAGTGTTGGCTGAGCTAGGGCCAAAAAAAAAAAACACAGCTAGCTACATTGCAAAACAAAGGGTACTTTTTCAGTGGAAAAATATTTTGTGCCCATGTATTTTGGGCCCTTTCCTGTCACAGGCACTAGGTCTACTCACACAAGTGAGGTACTATTTTTATTGACAGATATTTAGAAATACAGAGTAGTAGAACATTTGCTACTACCTACTGAATTTCTCCGCATTTGTGCCTTCCAAACGTGAGCCACTGTGTAAGATAGAAGACATTTTGAAAAATGCTCTCTGAATCGCATGCTTGTCTCGGTACCTATGAATTCAGAGATGTACAAATAACCACTGCTCCTAAACTCCTTATCTGGTGTCTGTTTCAGAAATACATTGGTTTCTTTGATATCCATTTTTCAGTCTTTATATTGACCACATGAATTGCTCTATTCCAGATAGACAACACTGTTTCTCTGGCTCCTTCCAGCAACTGCAACATTTCTCCGGCTGTGCATCTTCTGAGGTCAACGAGACTCCAGCCTGCACCAAGAAGTAAAAGGGATCTCCCTTGGAATGAAGGAGTTACTACCCTGCAACTGTAGGCACCAACTACAATGATGACAGGCTGTGTGGATCCTCTCTGCCATGCATCACAGGTGGTGGTCTGGAGTGGTCCCCTTGGTCCTCTCTGCCAGCTGTCCAACTTGGGAGACATTAACCTGTGCCTCTCCGTGCAGGACATTACCCTTGTGCACCATAAATCTTGCAGCTAGCAAGGCTTGTTTGCTCCTCCTCCTAGGGATCTTCAGGCTTCGTGTAGCTCTGGCCTCCAGCACTTCTTCCTGCCTCCTCTCTGCTGCTCCAGCGATGTGGGACTCTTCTTCAGGTGTGCTGAGTGGGCCTCACTGCGACTGCTGTGCCTGCTGCCAGTGGGTTGCCTGTGGGGGTTGGCTCCTCTCCTAGAGACTACCCCGACTGCTGAGGGTCACCCCTGACTGCCCTTCTTGGGTCGAGTCCCCTGGGCCTTGCTAGCTGTCTTCAGCCTTGCAACACTTCTTTTCTCTGCTTTTGCGTTTGCCAAGGCTTGTTGGCGGCCTTCCTGCACCACCGACCCACTGCAACCAGACGGTCAACGTGGGACACCAACTGCATCACTTCAGGGACTCCTCTTCAGCGCTGGTGCTGCACAGCTGGTCTTCTTCATTACCCCATCGACCTGGTCCTGCATCCACAGGTGCCACAACAGGACACTCCATCACGAATTGGACTTGGTTCCCTTCCTTTGCAGGTCCTCTTCTGCCAGAATCCACCTTTGGGTTTGTTCGGTCTTGCACAATACTTTTTCAAAGTCGTCCTGTTGGGTTTGGGGAAAACCAGGTACATACCTCTGCTCTCCTGGTCACTGGGGAGGTCACTCTGGTACTCAACTCTTGAGGTTCCTAATTCCTCCAGGTCCCCTCTACTGATCCCATATGCTTGGGTGGGGGACTGTATCTCGCATTCCACTTATTTAGTATATGATTTGGCCCTCCCCTAGGGCCTACACTGTTTACTAATCCTCTGCCAATGCTTATTGCTTTTTATGCTCTTTTCTGATTGTAATGTGTATAAAATCATGTGTTTTCTTACCTCCAGTTGGGGGGACTGCCCAATAGTATACCGGTCTTTGTGTTACCATAAAAAAGTACTCTTATTTTTGTAACACCGTGTGGTTCTTTCAGGTGTGATAGTGCTGTCTGGCTATAGTGGTATTGCATAAGCTTTGCATGTCTCCTAGATAAGTCTTGGCTATTCATCTACAGCGACCTCTAGATAGCACTGGTTTCCGAGACACTGCCTACATCTTACTTATAGGGAATACATGGGCCTGGTATAATGTGATAACACCATAGTTGCTCACTAAACCCCCAGGCCAGCTTCCTATATTGGTGGTGCAGCGGTGGGATAAGACACTTGCGATTGCCTTACCACTTTGTCACTAATCACTTTCCAAAGGAAAGACCATTACTAGTTATTAGGTACACACTGCACCTAGTGCTCAGGATTTCTAGTCTCCTAGTTTGAGTAAGTTTGGGGTCTAGCACAGCCTTTGCTCCAAACACTTCTAGGGAGCCTAGTTGTTAGAGTAGTCAGGTGCACCCACACTACTCTAGCAAGATGTCTTCAGTGGAGCACATCACTCAGGCCCTAGACTCTCACTATGAGAGCCTTACTTTCCAAATGTTGAGGGAGATAGTATAAGGTGATAACACCACAGGTGCTCACCACACACCAGGCTAGCTTCCTACATTCTGGATCAGCCATGGGTTTCACCCTAGTTTTCACCACAAACTGAAAGTAGGTTGAAAGCACAAAAACTAGGAAAAAATTAGCTACCTCTGAAAAATGCCAAAACTGATTTTTTTTTATTCAGCTTTACATGTTCCAGAAAGCTGGGGAAGTGGTGACTTTAGCACAGTAAACTTTTAATTGATGCCATTTTTAGGACAAAAAACAGACTTTTTTGTGGAGCATTTTTTTCCCAACCCCGCTCGAACATTTTGCTATATTTTGTCAATTTTTTCAGTCCCCTCTAGGGAATCCATAAACCCTGGGTACCTTTGGAATCCCCAGAAAGCTGAACAAAGGATGCAAATTAGGCATGATAACTGTAGGAAGTTGGCTCTGTATATACTATCTCAAAGTGAGAGATCGTGTGCACAGAGTCCAAGGGTTCCCCTTAGAGGTTGACAGTGGCAACATTAGATAATTCTAATGCTCTATTTTGTGGTAGTGTGGTCGAGCAGTAGGCTCATCAGAGGGTAGTGATAAGCATTTGTTGTACACACACAGGCAATAAATGAAAAACGCACACTCAAAGACTTAACTCTAGGCCAATAGTTTTTATATAGAAAAATATAAACAGACAACCCCATCACAAAGAGGCACACAACACCATCACCCACACAACATCCACGCACCAAACACCACACACCACTACACATCACCACACTCATCACCACATACACCACCCCACACATCACACACACCACCCCATGTCACGCCAAAGACAGCCCCGCTTCTCCGAGGAGGAGCTCAGGGTCATGGTGGAGGAAATCATCCGTGTAGAGCCACAGCTATTTGGCTCACAGGTACAGCACACATCAATTGCCAGGAAGATGGAGCTATGGCGCAGAATAGTGGACAGGGTCAACGCCGTGGGACAGGACCCAAGAAATTGGGAGGACATCAGGAAGAGGTGGAACGACCTACGGGGGAAGGTGCGTTCAACGGTCTCCAGGCACAACATCGCGGTGCAGCGGACTGGCGGCGGACCCCCACCTCCTCCCCCACAACTAACAACATGGGAGGAGCAAGTCTTGACCATCATGCATCCAGAAGGCCTCAGAGGAGTCGGTGGAGGAATGGACACTGGTAAGTCAAATCTTAACTATCATATCCCCCACCCTACCTGCATGCTCTCACACACCCCCACCCTCACACCCTCCCCTATCACTCCAACTCCTCACTAATGTACTAATAACACAAACCACACATCCCAACACCAAGCCCTGCATGATACAACTAAGCATGGTCACCCCTCACTAAAGCATGCTCACTGCACATACCCAGAACAACCCCCTAACCATCATCACACAAGCCCCCACACAGGAATGCTTGCACTGGGATACACAGACACCCACCCATTGCACACCATCACACACACATGCAATAATTATGCTCTTATGCCCCTGCAGGAACCCGAAGGACTGTCACCACACCAGAGGGTCCAGACAACACCACTCCACCCCCAGAAGAGGCCCACAGTGACGATAGCAGCTCTGCCCTACTGGATCCTGATGACCAGCCCGGACCATCGTGGGCCTCGGGACAGTCTGTTGCCCTTGCACAGGCACAGCCCAACACTGACCTTCCACCCTCTGGTAACACCAGCACAGCACCCACCCAGCGGGCCCAAACCTCCCTACCCAGGACAGGTCAATTAGCTGTGTGTCCACCACTACAGGGAACCCAGGATAACCCACCACCCCAACAACAACAGGGACCTGGGGGCAGTGGTAGTGGGCACACGGTCCAGGGCATGGAGGCCCAGGAACACAGGGGAACTGGGAGGGCTGCTGTGCGACAGGGGGCGGACAGGCCAAGGGAACCCACTCTCCACGAGGCCCTATCCTCCATCATGGGAGCCTACCACCACTCCCAGGAGACGATGGCGATGGTCCAGGAACAGTATTTGGGGTTCAGGGAGGAGCTCAGGACCATCAGCTCCGCCTTGGGCACCATCTTAGGGGTGCTGAAGGACATACAGAACACCATGAGGGACACCGTGGCACTCCAAGGGGCCCTTGACACTAGCCAGGACGATGAACTGCCCACCACGTCCGCCGGCGCTAGGGGACAGGACGCCCCGCCACAGGACCAACACACCAGCACCTCACCCCCTGCAGACGGACAACCACCACGCAAGCAGTCCCTGAGATCAAGGAACAGGACAGAGCAAGATGGCAAGACCCCCGCCAGGAAATGAGACCACCCTGTTTGTCCTCCCACTGTACCACCTTGTTACCCTATCCATACTTAAACTGCCCCAGCTCCACTTCCTATGCCCAGATGGGCAGTGCATCTGTGAGACTAATAGACTGGACTCTGCCATGGACATTCCTACGCCATCACCCATCCTCTTTTTACAACCCCCTCACATTTCTGAGCACTTCAATAAAAACCCTTGAAACACAAAACAATCTTGAGTCAGTCTGTGATTGACTAATTATGTATTATCAATGACAGTGTCATAATGCGTTTCCCATTGTAAGGCTAACATACCTATGTCACACATCACAAGTCCTTGAAGGATGCAAGCAGATGACACGTTGGTAACCACACCTGTGAAACCGTAATGGAAAGGTACAACTCAGTTACCAAATAGTGTTTGAAATCGACAAACCGGATAGAGGTAGACGTGTGAAAGTTAATGTAATGTTAAACATGAAAATGTTCTCACCTGTGTGTCACTGGAAATATTGCTGTATGACTGACTCCCTGTTGTCGTTGTCTTCTTCCTCAGCTTCCTCCTCATCACTGTCCACAGGCTCCACAGCTGCAACAACACCGTCATCTGGATCATCCTCCTGCAGAAAAGGCACCTAGCGTCGCAAAGCCAAATTATGGAGCATGGAGCAGGCGATGATGATCTGGCACACCTTCTTCGGTGAGTAGAATAGGGATCCACCTGTCATATGGAGGCACCTGAACCTGGCCTTCAGGAGGCCGAAGGTGCGTTCGATCACCCTCCTAGTCCGCCCATGGGCCTCATTGTAGCGTTCCTCTGCCCTGGTCCTGGGATTCCTCACTGGGGTCAATAGCCAGGAAAGGTTGGGGTAACCAGAGTCCCCCAATAGCCATATGCCTCTAGAGTTGACCCATAATATCAGGGATGCTGTTATTTCGCAGGATGTAGGCGTCATGCACTGAGCCAGGGAACATAGCATTTACCTGCGAGATGTACTGGTCTGCCAAACATACCATCTGGACATTCATTGAATGATAACTCTTCCTGTTCCTATACACCTGTTCACTCCTGTGAGGGGGGACCAGAGCTACATGGGTTTCATCAATGGCACCTATGACATTGGGGATATGTCCAAGGGCATAGAAGGGGCATAGAAGTCACCTTTCACTGTAGCCAAATCTGCCAACACAGGGAAAATTATGTATCTCCTTACGTGTTTCAGCAGGGCAGACAGCACTCTGGACAACACGTTGGAAAACAAAGGCTGGGACATCCCTGATGCCATGGCCACTGTTGTCTGAAAAGACCCACTTGCAAAGAAATGGAGCACTGACAGCACCTGCACGTCAGGGGGGATTCTAGTCGGATGGTGGATTGGTGACATCAGGTCTGGCTCCAACTGGGTACATAATTCCTGGATTGTGGCACGGTCAAACCGGTAGGTGACAATGACATGTCGCTCTTCCATTGTCAACAGGTCCACCAGCGGTCGGTACACCAGAGGATTCCGCCATCTTCTCAACTGTCCCAGCTGACGGTGCCTACGAAGGACAACAGCGAAGAATCAGTCATTATTCCTCCAGGTATGTACCCACAGTTACACACAAGACTACACCACTCACAGAACCCTTCCTGTATGTGTGTTGAGTGTAGGCCTAGCTATGTGTGACGCAGAGGTAAATTAAGCCATGTGGGCCCCTGAAATGGCGGCTGCCTGACCTCTAAACTGGGACAATGGGATTGTGGGGTAACTGCGCTGGCGTTGCACACCGTCGCGGTAGGCGGTCGTAGACCGCGGCGCAATGCTGCATTGGTTAACTTTGGACCCTTTGGGTCCCAGGAGCCAATGAACAGGTGCGCCGGCGGTGATGATGCGCACCGCCGCGGACGTCACCGCCATTTTCTATCTGTTCAATCACTAGATACCTGACCTTCAACAGGAGAGGACCTACACTGCAAGTGCTGCTGTGACCACGGTCTGGAAGCAACGATGGCTGCTGCGTCTGGGGAAAGGCCCCCTGCCTTCACTGCACAGGAGTTGGAGAAACTGGTAGACGGGGTCCTCCCCCAGTACACGCTACTCTACGGTCCTCCAGACCAACAGGTTAGTACACAGGGAGCACATGGTATGGGCTAGGCCTAGGTGGAGAGGGCTGGTTGGAAGAGGGAAGGGGGCAGAGTTCATAGTACATTAATGCATGGGAATGAACGGGCCACATGGCCAGAGTAGGGAGGGGGCCACTCACAACGACGTGCAGTTGTTAATGACAGTTCCTCTTTCCTTGTGCATGTCATGTAGGTCAGCGCCCACCAGAAGAGGGACATTTGGCGTCCCATCGCCAAGGAGGTCCGGACCCTGGGGGCCCACCAGAGATGGGGCACCCACTGCCGTAAGAGATGGGAGGACATTCGCCGCTGCAGCAAGAAGACGGCGGAGGCTCAGCTGGGGATGGCCTCCCAACGTGGGAGGGGTGCCCGCGCACCATGACCCCCCTGATGTTCCGGATCCTGGCGGTGGCCTACCCGGAGTTGGATGGGCGCTTGAGGGCATCACAGCAGACACAAGGGGGTGAGTACACTCTCATTCTGCGGACTTTGCGCACAGTGGAGGTGTCTGGGTGGGGGAGGTGGGCTGTGGGTGTCCCTAGGCCAGGGCGAGTTCGGTAGGCAAGGCCCCTCCATAATGTAGGCCATGTGGCACTCTACCCCACCTCAGCAGAGTGCCAAGTCGAGGTATAGTTGCCCCTGTGGCATCCATGTGCGCAGATGTCCACCATTGCCATGTAGGCCATATCCCAGGAATTGCATGTGCAGAGGACAGGAGAACGGCGTAATGCAGGGGGCTGCTGTGTCTGTCTTGTCCGCCAACGGTAGCGGTATGCCATGCACTAAGACTCTCTTTCTTCTGTCTCCCCCCCTTTTTCTGCTCTCCCTGTCCTTTTGTCCATCAGCATCATCAGGCGGAGGTACAGTGGCACCGGAGCACGAGGGAGCTGCATCCCACATGGCCATGGAGGGCCACACCACGGACTCAGAATGCACCAGTGGGACGGGGGGGCGAGGGGAGCTTCACGTCGGCCACCAGATCACCAAGCAGCGACACGGACTCGTCCGCCGATGGGGGCTCCCTTGTGGTGGCGGCACCATCTGTGCACCCCACTTCTACAGGTACAGCCGCCACCTCTCCTACCAGCACCACCCTCCCAGCAGCCCTTCAGCGTTCGCCCCGTACCCGCTCACCCAGGAGGGTGGGCATCACCTTCGCCCCAGGCACCTCAGGCCCTGCCCCAGTCACCCCTGCTGCCCTCAGTGAGGAGGCCATTGACCTCCTCAGGACACTCACTGTTGGACAGTCTACCATTGTGAATGCCATCCAGGGTGTAGAACGAGAGTTGCAACACGGTAATGCATTCCTGGAGGGCATTCATTCTGGTCAGGCTGTCCTTCAGCGAACCCTGCAAACTCTGGCCTCAGCACTGATGGCAGCCATTGTCCCTGTGTCTAGCCTCCCCCCTCCAACCTCCTCCACCCAGACCCAATCTCCTGTACCCCAGCCCATCCCAAGCACACCTACAGACCAGCATGCACACAAGTCAGCACACACAGGTAGCTCAAGCAAACATAGGCACCACACAACCCACAGGCACTCACGCAAGCCTCACTCACGTACAGACACAGCAACATCCACTGCCTCCACTGTGTCCCCCTCCTCCTCTTCTCCCTCCTCCCTCCCAGCCTCGTCTACACACACACCTGCATGCACCACATCTACAGGCAACATGAATCGCCACACCACAAGCCGCTCACCTGCACTCACCACCTTCACTCCCATTTACACGTCCCCCGTGTCCTCTCCCAGTGTGTCTGTGACGCCCCCTCCCAAAGTACCCAAACGCCGGCAATCACTCACCCAACATCCATCCACCTCACGACAGCCTCCAGTACCTGCACCTGCACCCAAAACACCTAAAGTGACACCTCCGACAACCACCTCCTCTTCCTCCACTCCCAGGCCCCCTCCAACTACCCATCCCAGTGTTCGTCAGAAACTGTCCCTCTGTAAAGTTGACCTTTTTGCCCCCACCCTCCCCCCCTCCAATTCATCAGTCCTGTCGTAGCGCCTCAGACAAAAAGCCTCCAATACCAGTGGTGCCTGTTCAAGGTTTGTGGAGTGCACCGGCCACCAGGGCAGGCAGTATGACCCAGAGCCAAGGCACTGGCAGCCCACCCCCTGTAGAGGCTCTAAAATTGGAGAGTGGACGACGGGACCGTGTGAAGACTCCTGGTGGGAAAACAACTCACATGGGTTCCAAGGGGATTGGAGAGTCAGCTGTGACTCCACCAAAGGTAGGGAAGGGCCAGACGAAGTCTGCCCAGCCTGTTGTGAGTGTCACGGCGGAGAAGTGCGCCATCATTTCCGGCGGTCGAGACACAACCGCCTGCACCGTCGTCACTGGTCCAGAGACCACCGCCAGAGTCACAGCCCAGGAGGGCCCAAGTATCGTCACTGGTCAGGAGACCACCGCCAGAGTCACAGCCCAGGAGGGCCCAAGTATCGTCACTGTTCAGGAGACCTCCGCCAGAGTCACAGCCCAGGAGGGCCCAAGTATCGTCACTCGTCAGGAGACCACCGCCGGAGTCACAGCCCAGGAGGGCCCCCAGCTGCCACAGCCCAGGTGGGCTATGATGGAACGTCATGCCACACACCAACGCCCAGTGTAGGGAACGTCATGCCACACACCAATGTCCGTACCAGAACCGCCATGGCAAAGCACCGCTGAACTGGGCAAAGACCGCCATGGCAAAGCACCGCTGAACAGTCCTGAACCGCCATGTCAAAGCACCGCTGAAAAGGGCAAAGAGCGCCATGGCAAAGCACCGCTGAACAGGGCAAAGACCGCCATGGCAAAGCACCGCTGAACAGGGCAAAGAAAGCCATGGCAAAGCACCGCTGAACAGTCCTGAACCGCCATGTCAAAGCACCGCTGAACAGGGCAAAGAGCGCCATGGCAAAGCACCGGGTAGGAATGAATAGGTCGCCACATCAGGCATCCTTATCCCATGTGCAGCTGGGACAGTGACAGGACAGGAACTTTCACCGGGAGACTCATCCAGTCTGGGCACCAGTCCCCCTCCAGAACCAGTGGAGACCTGCATCTACTTGAGAGACTGTGGCTTTGCACTCCCCAGGATGGCACATTGGGCAAGCCACCCACTGTAGAGACTTGAGAGACTGTGGCTTTGCACTCCCCAGGATGGTACAGTGGGCAAACCACCCACTTGTGAGACTTGAGAGACTGTGGCTTTGCACTCCCCAGGATGGTACAGTGGGCAAACCACCCACTTGTGAGACTTGAGAGACTGTGGCTTTGCACTCCCCAGGATGGTACAGTGGGCACCCCACCCACTGTAGAGACTTGAGAGACTGTGGCTTTGCACTCCCAGGGATACATAAATGGGCATGGAGCCCCGTCGTGGATCCGGCTTTGCAGTCATCCGGCTGAGGTGCCCCCCTTTCCCTTCCCCCTGAGGTGCCTGTAGTATTTCTATCTGATGCCCCAGCAGTGTTCTCTCCGATTGTGGTCAGGTATCCTTTGTGGAACTCGCCCATGCATTTTTGGACTGTTGGTGCACGGACATTGTTGTGTACATATCTGCACTACTTCTCGTACTGTCTATAATTATGACTGATTTTCATATATATCTGTATATTTTTGTATGACATGTATATTGCCACATTACAATGTTTGACCAAATTTCGCTTTGTCTTTTCATTCTTCCGGGGGGATTGTAGGTTGTTACTGTGATTTTTGTGAATGCATTGGTGTGTATGTTGTATAATGCGAGGTTGGGGGTGGGGGTGTTTGGTGGGTGTCCCCCTAACGTTTGCCTTCCCCCTCCCCCATGTCGTAGGTGCAGTACTCACCGTTGTCTTCGGCGCCTACGTAGATGATGGTCGTAGAGGAGCAGAAACACAAGGGCAGGGAGTATTTGGAGTTCCGGGTCCATGGAGTCCTCGTTCCTCGTGGGATGTGTTCAGGTGATCGTTTTCCCATTGCCAAAGCTGTTTCCGCCGTGTTTTTATCCACGGTGAATCTGCCCGTAAAAGGTGGCGGATTGGCGGGTTGTGATACTATGGGCGGTACATTGTCTTCCGCCTGTCTGTTGGCGGTGACCGCCGCGCTGCTTGTCTGTACCGCCATGGCGGGCGGTGTGTTAAAGTGGCTGTTTTTGTTGGCGGCTCCCGCCAGGGTCATAATTCTCTTTTTTTGTCCGCCGGCCTGTTGGCGGTCTTACCGCCGCTTTAACACCGTCTGCAAGGGTTGTAATGACCACCAATGTCTCTGACTTGGAGAATCGTGTTCCAACCAGAGTCTATGCTATGGGATGCCAATCTGGCTCCGTATTGGAGTCAGGCAGAACAATGGGGTTGTTACCGCCGGGAACGGGGCTACTGGAACAGACTCCAGAAAGGTTGCGGGGGGCTCCTCTCAAACCCGTGGGGCCCGAAGGTACTCCAGAGGGGTTGGCCCACCTAAATATGAAGTTCATGGGGTCATAACTCCTTTAACTGTGTGGGGGTTGCTCTGGGAAATTCTGAGAGCCGCAGAGCAGACCCAGACTTGATGGCTGATGCATGGGAGCAAGACGTAGATTTGCAGCATTGTTCTTGCACCTCGTCCGAAGACTAGGACTGGCACGGCAAAGTCGAAGAGCTTTTTTCACTTTTAGGATTGTTTATGTGACTTAACTGATGATGACTGAGTGCGATGATGAGCGCAGGGAGTGGCGCTGAGAACGTGCTTGGGACATTCCACAAGACCTGGAGCATTGTAGATTTGACTGGTGGCAGGTGACCAAGAACTTCAATGCAGCTCTCTTGAACTGTTTTAGGGTTCATGGCTCAACAGACGAGACAGGCCTTGGAGTAGTGGTCTGGCTCCAGACACCAGAGGCAAACAAAGTGGTGGTCTGTCACAGACATCTGCCTGTGACAGGAACCACAGGGTTTTAAATCCACAGGTTTTTTTTTCAGGGGACATTCCCTATGAACACATGGGGAGGAAAGGCTCAAATGAATTTGATAAATCAAAAACAGTAGACCTAAAAAACCTCTCCCCAGATCTGCACGGAGGTGTGGAAATAAAAGTTATGTAAACATGCTTGTTTGGTGCACCACACATGTTACATCCAGAGCTGACTACGCTGATACAATCGATATCACCTTTTGCCACGCAGAAATACTGCTCAAGACTTTCTGAATTCAGTCAGACGCCTGGGAAACATTCTACTGTAAGGAATCTGGCTAGAAGTCTCTATCAGATGCTTGTTGACTTAGATCAGAGTCTGAACCAATAAGTAGCAGGGGTGTGGCTTGGAGGCAAAGGGATGGTTTTATCCGAGTCAGAATAGGCTTGTTGCATCGGGTTCTGTGTCCACTCAAACTTGGTCAAAGGAGATATTGATTTAGCTCAGTTTCAGAGAAGACTATGGAACTATGTCAATGGAGTCATCCTCTGGTGCCTTCATTGGAAGTCCACGTTGGAGCAGAACCAGAGATGGCTTAATAAAGCATAGACGGCACTGCTGGTGTAATCCCAAATGTAGGACTCCACTGATCCTTGGTGCCTGAAGAAGCGCTAGAGGAAGCTGGGAGAGTGCTAAAAAATTTCAACATGGTCTCTCTGAAAGCCTCAATCAGTTGCAACATCATCAATGGACCTGAAAACTCTTGGTGCATTGGAATCAGTTACTGAATCAACTGTTCAGCAGGGGAACAGGACTGAGAGAAAAGCGAGAAATTATGGCACCCTGACATCCAAGACTTCCCAAAGAGTGGGGTGGACTAGGCCGACTCCTGCTGAGTCCTGTGATTCTGGTTCGATTTTGACTTATCAGAAGACTTGAACCTCAATGATAATCTGTCACAAAAAAGAGACCTTGAGCGGCCAAAGGTTTTCTTCCAAGGCTTCTTAAAGTGTTTGGAGATTTACAGCTTTGTTCTCCTTTCCCAGATTGTCATCCAGTTCATAAGGGTGCACTTGTTTGCAGGACCTGGAGTTGTGTGCCAAACACAAAAACCATAGGCAGACCTTAGTGGGGATCAGTCAGTGTGGAGCCACACAACATCACTTACTGACATGGAAGAGCAATGCTATTTAAATAGTCTGAATCCAGTTTAAAAGGCCTGGACTCTGCAGTTAGAAGTATCCATCGGAAACTGATTTTTTTCTTTGACAGCACTGGGTTCAATGGGCATTTCCTTATCAGTGGGGTGGAGGGTAGGCTTGCCTGATTAGTCTACTTTGAAATAGTCCGTACCTTAAGTGACACCACGTTTCAATCCTTGTCATTGGTGCAGTTGTTGTCTTGGCACCCAACTGGAATCTCTCTGAAGACATATTTTTATTTAGTTTCTTTCACTGACCTTTTGTTTTCTTGAGTCGGTTTCCTAGTCTATTCACTCTTCTTCTGCCACTAGCTGATAACAGGTGACCAGATATCTGACTCCAAACAGCAGGGTCTGAGGTCCTTTAGCAAGTGCAGACGTCTTCGATTTCTCAAGCTGGTTTAGAAGCCCTTACCTGATCTCCAGAGAAGATGCTTCAGCCTTCTCAAGGACTATCAAAGCCAACCTTCACTCCTTGTTCTTCAGTACCTTCATTGAGAATGTGCTACAAATGTCACATTTAATAGGGTTGTGAGAATGGTGCAGGCAGACACTTGGTGTGAGGATCATCCATGTAGAGTCTCCCTTTTTCCTCAGGCTTTACAAGCCCTGAACAGAAAGGTCTTCTCAAAATCAGTATTCTTTTAGCTTTACGGTATTAGGTGTGGATGCCTTCAACAATCCATCTAGCTAAGCCACCTTTTGAGATTGGGGAACTCTTATGAGGATTTGCGAAGACCACAGAGATATCTTGAGTTTTACAAAAAGGTATAGTTCTATCAACGTAGTATGTTAGTGAGCAGTTAAAATCTAATGTTTAAAGAGCTCTTTACGGTACTGTGTCTGGCTTAGGGAAAAATACTGAGCTCTCAATTGTTTGGTTAAGGTGAAAAGGAGCCATAATCCCTGTGAACTTGAAGGAAAGGCTCTAGTAGGGTAAAGACTTGCAGCTCACTAATGCGCCCAAAGGTGTAATAGCTATAAGGAAGGCTACTTTCCAAAAGAGGAACTTTAAAGGGCTACAGTGTAATAGTTCAAATGGACAATCCATGTGTCTTTTAAGAACACAATTGAGGTTCCATACATGATCAGATGGAACTCCAAGTGGAATAACTCTTACGTTCTTCCATCAAAGCTTTAACATCAGGGATTATAATTAGTGAGTGTTCTCTATTCTGTATATATGCTGCATAAGCATCCAAGTGAAGACATATAGACGCTTAAGCTTACCTGGACTTTGAAGGGGCACCAAGTAACAAATATTCGGGAAAGTTAAGTTTGAGCAGTATGTAGGATGTACGCTCTGTATATATTATCTCAAAGTGAGAGATAGTGTGCACAGAGTCCAAGGGTTCCCCTTAGAGGTTGATAGTGGCAAAATTAGATAATATTAATGCTCTATTTTGTGGTAGTGTGGTCGAGCAGTAGGCTTGTCAGAGGGTAGTGTTAAGCAATTGCTGTACACACACACACAGGCAATAAATTAGAACACACACTCAATGTTCCCTCTAATTTTTTTCCACTGTGTGCGGTCTCTGTGCGCTGCAGCCAAGGATACGCGCGCCAAGAAATTGACCATTCACGCGAGCGCAGCGCATAACTAGCCAAGATCTTTGGCATTAGCCTCTCCATACCACTAAAGCAAAAAAGGGATATCATTGCTCCATGCAATAGGGCATTAAGGCAGTTTTGTGACCTGGTTGCACACCCCAAGGACATGACCTGTTAAGTGCCACCTACACCCCAGTTAGAGAAAACAGAAATCAGGAGGTTCAACCATTATGAAACTTTAATGAATACTCTTAGAGTGCTGCAGAGGACCCCGCACATCAAATACAGCCAGTTGTACAATTGGTTAACATTTACAATTTGATGAGCACACTGCTGATGAATGCCATGATGCCCCTGCCAAGATACAGGCTGAGAAATGTTCCTACCCCACCCACACACGGACTGTAGGAGGAGCCGCATCAGTGTTTAGACAAGTCAGGTGCCAACGTTAGATGTGTGGCATGTTTGTTTTTCTCGCCGGTCCTTGCCATTTTTCCAGTGCTGATAAACTCGGTCTAAATCAACTTTCCCATTTGAGAGGTAAGCCTTTGTCCTCATCAGCATATCTAAGTGAGTCTCCTCTAGTCTGTTTCTTAATTTGGACTTGATTGAGTTCATGAGGCTGAATCCTCGTTCGCAGTCTGCACTTGAAGCCTGGAAAGTTGCACAGATATCAACAAGCTGAGATACAACACTATACTGTGCAGCATTCTGCATTGTGAAATTCACCATGTCTTGAAAAGTCCTAAACAATCAGTTTCTTATATGCGCTGCCACCACATATTTATAATCTCTGTACTGCCGAACAACATCACCAGGGGTGTCACAATCACCCAGGACCAAGACCTTCTTATACTTTTCAACAAGTCTTTGTACATTCTCAGTCCCAAAATCAAACTGTGATTGTGTTGTTACTGTATGGAAATCAAAGCTTGTCCATTCCTTCAATTCATCTTCTGGGAACCTTCTTTCCATGTGCTCACAAAGAAGTTTAATGAAAGATAACATCGGCTCACTCTCATACTCTCGGTCCTACCTGCACAAAGCCATCAGATCTCTTACTGTGTTGCTCCAAAAGACAGTGTCGCCCAAGTACTGTTCCTTCATTTGGGTAATTTTTGCTCTTGATTACTGTACAGCTTCAACGGTGGTCAAAGAGCTTTTCTGAAACAACTTGCACAAAGATGCAAGTTCACCCAGAATGTCATTTAGTGCTGCAAAGGATATATGGTAGTATAAGTCAGATAGTTTTTTGTAGCAATATTTAGCAATTGGGTCATTCTCCTCAACTCTTTCATGATCAAAGTATTTGAGAGCAACCTCATAATTACGCAAGAGTGCACCAACAGCAAAATGCCTTGAAAGCCACTGCACCTCATTGAGTGGCCGAAAGGAGACCACTTCACATTCAGTGACCAAAGCAATTTCGTCCAGCTTAGAATTCCTTAAAGGTGAGCGGGAAAACACAGTGTAGACAGTCCTCAGTAATGTTTCCATTTCCCTGATCATCAGCACTTTTTTCCAGGCATCATCAACTCCCAAATCTTCTCTGTGCGCAACACAGTGCTGCTCAGCTAGATGAGGAATGGATTGTTTGAGGCAGGTAGCAACACCATTGTTCTTTCCCAGCATTACTGATGCACCATCTGATGTAAACATGACCATTTTCATAAGGTCCAGCTTAATGGCAGTGTAGAACTCTTTTACAGCTATAGTGATAGCCTCCGCATTGCATGCACTCAGAGTTACAATTCCCCCAAACACTGTTTTGTACTCTGTTGATGTTACAGATTGGAACTTGAAGTAGAGGATGAGCATTTTTGTAACTGAAATATCTGTGCTCTCATCAATTATCAATGTGTGATACCGAGCATTGTGAAGTTCTGCCATGAAGTCAGAGCGTTTTACGCTGTTTATGGCCTCCAAAAACTCAAAGGCGTAGTTCTTGCTCCTCCAGCTGTCTGGTATCTTCACATACAATGCAACATGGTCATGGATGTCTTGAACAGATAACATTGATGTGTTCATTTTGACTGCTAGCAACACATTGTTGATGAGAATCTTTATCTCTTTAGGCAGGGATCTTTGCCGTTCAACTACTTCTAGTCTGTTTGCTCTGTCACTGGCGGTTTCCGTTAGCATGGTGCGCACTCCAAAACCCAGCCTGGCAGCAGCACTTTTATTTCTCAGTGTCACCAAAGCAGATTCATGAACTTTGCTACATAGATGGTGTTTCAAGTAGTCCAGCTTCCAGCCATCACTCCATTTCTTCCCAGTAGAAAAGTCCCCTGTGATCTTTGCTTCTGCACATACTTTGCAAATCAGGCCTACTTCTGGATTGTATAGAAATAGCTCTCCCAGTTGTACGCAAACTTTGCTCCTGGACTTCTGTGTCTCAGTCTCCACAATTTCTTTCAGCCATTCTTCTTTGAACACAAGACAGCATTTCTTCCTTTGTGGTGAAGCACTGCTCTCTGCAGAAGTCACAGCTTTGCACTTGAACATTTTGGTGGCAATCAGTCTGAGCCTACTGTGCCGCAAAGCCTGCAAAAAAAAAAAAAAAAAAGGACATTAATTAAAGTGAGGAACATTATTTAAAGTTGTTTTTTATGCTACTGAATGCAATCTACCGGACAAGACTGAGCTATCTCTTGGAAAATGTAGCAAGTAATTACCTGGGCCTTTCTGTTTGATCTCACACCTGCCTGTAGATGTAACACTGTCTAAGATGTCTGCAATAGAAGAAAAAACATGGTTACAGCACATGCTTGTGTTCAAGATGTACTACAAGGAAAAACTTCGAAATATTTACCTGGTCTTTCTGCTTGTAGTCATGTCTGCTGTTTCTAACCAATGTTAGCACTGTCTAAGAAGCCTGCAAAAGAACCAAAAAAGGGTTGAAGAATGTTTTCATTTTATAATGTACTAGGTGCATCACAAGTGACATCTACCAAATAACTACCTTGTCTTTCTGCTTCTACTCACATGCGACTTTTCGTAATATTGAGTAGTGCTGTTGGAGATGTCTGCAACAGAAGAAAAGGTGGGTAAGGTGGTTAAAGTAGGTTTTCATATTCCACTGTACTAGGTGCACCTCAATGAAAATCTGCTACATTATTACCTTGACTTTCTGCTTCTACTCACGTTTGCCTGTTCAAATTTGTGTAGCAGGGTCTAAGATGCCTGTACAAGAGGAAAAAATGATTAAAGCACCTGAATGTTTCAATGGCTCAGTTGCACCATAAGGAAAAACTAGCAAATAATAACCTGCTCTTTCTGCTGCTACTCCGGTCTGCCTATCCTCATCTATGACCAGTACTGTCTGAGATGCCTGCAGCAAAAGAAAAGATAGTTAACAGTTGGTTACATCATGTTGTCATATTATAATGTGCCAGGTGACCCAGATGGGGTGCCTACCAAATAATTACCTGGTCCTTATGCTTCTACACATGTCGGTCCATTCAAATCTCTAACTTGCTCGGTCCGACAAACCTGTAATAAAAGCAAAGGTGTGGATCATGAACGTGATTTATGTAGAGACCCTTAATCCCACCTGGAACGTCTACAGATTTACCTGGTCTTCCTTGGTACTCACGCCTGCCTGTTCAAATGCAAATGATGACCGGCTGTAATTGGAAAGAAGATATTTAGCTTAGGCTATAGGAGTTACAAAAACATTATGCATGACAGTTCCAGAGCAATTGAGTAGTTACCTGGGCTTACAGTTTAGATGAACTCTGGTTCCATACTATCATCTGTTTGGAAACCTACATCACGCGTTAGACCTTCGACGATGCAGCCTTTACAGGCCTCAAGTTATCTGCTCAGCCACTCGCTATGACTAATAGGATTTATAAGGGTGAGCCATTTTTAGGCCTACTGGCTAGTTCTGGCAAGCGGACAAAAAAAAGTGTTCTGTCCATTCAGACGGTGAATGAGCAATGAAGGTGCCTTTAAGTCTTGTTGTTGTCTTGTCACATTTGCTGTGGATTCAACGACAGAAGAAGCTTATGTCTTCTTACAATTTGCTGCTTATTTTATCCTGGAGATTAATGGTTACTTTTTTGCTCTGACTGCAACATTAGAGGATTTAATAAAGTGTGCTGTGGAATTAAGTTTGCAATGAATTAGCGTAAAAAGAATCACGCTACTTCGGCACAGAGTCCTGCCTTTTACTTTTTTTTAATATACAGGCCCTGGGCACATGTAGTGCACTTCACTGGGCACTTATAGGCAAATAAAATATGCCAATTGGGAATTAACCAAAGATACCATGATTAAGGGAGAGAGCATATGAACTTTAGCACTGGTTAGCAGGGGTACTGTGCACAGAGTCCTAAAACCAGCAAAAAAAGAGTAAAAAAAAGTGGAGGGAGGCAGGCAAAAAGTTGTGGGATGACCACCCGAAGGCCGTCAGGTCTAACATGTGTCCCCACCTCCCCCCCCAGCTGAAAGTGGGGATAGCTACCCAGCCCCCTGGGAGCTCTCATCACTAAGACGGAAGAATCTGGTGGAACCACGAGCATTCACATTCTACATCCGTAAAGCTCTGACGTGAGTGACACTGCCTTCAGTTACATACCCGCAATAACCCACCACCTTCTATTTTTTGCATTGATGACACACAACAATGTGATATAAAACACTGCAGTAATTAATGCTATTTCACTGTACGTTGCTTCCAGATTCAATGTGCGGGGGCAGTAGAAGGTTAAAAACACAAATCTGGTTTCATTCTGAACAAATTGTCCCCCATGAAACCAGTGTAAAAAAAGGTTAAATTCACATTACTCTACTTCTGCAGTCCATCCTCCACAGAACAATTACATGAAGCGGTGGTACTAATTAAATTGAGCAAGGGGGCGTTGCTACTGGGTGGAGTTAGAGACATGATGATACAAAGACATTTCTATAGAGTATTCATTTTGCCCTTCCTTTGCCCTTGACCTGTGGGTGTAGTTTTTGCTAAATCTTAAAGCTTAGTTTGCTAAAATGTGACAGACATCAAAGTATGAGGGCATGTTTATCACTTACATATATATGGCAATATACTATTTTATGTCTCCATTTATTCTCAAAACACAAAATAAACATGGATAAATACCAATAAGATGGCCAAAAACAAATCTGTGAGTGTACCTATATGAGTTTTATATGCCTTCACAGTTAGAAAGCAGTGCTTAATTTGTGCTTGTTGTTTCCGGTGCTAAGCACCGGCACTCATTTTTGGGGCCGGGGCTTATTGTTCTGCCTCAAGCATTTGCTGCGAGCAAAAGACACACATGGGACAGACGGAGGAAGGGAAACAACAACTGCATGTTTATTCTGCACAAAATAAGAACCCCTTCTGATGTACAGCTCCCAGTTTACAGCGGGCTTCTGGTCCTTTTTAACTGTCGTTTTTTGTCCTGCTCAGCCGCAAAGAGTGAACCTGTTTTCGTGCTGTTTCTATTTTTTAAAAGCAGCGCTGACGTCCTCTCTCCCACATGATACAGGCAGCGACATCACATAGCGCAACGCTCAAGGTGGCTTGTTACGCTGCTTGAAAATTTGACAAATATGTCCTTTGCTCTAACACTCTCTCACTTAGAACCCTGTCTGTGACTGCTCACTCTCGCTACCCTTAGAGTCAAGTGCTTAGAGGCTAGTATTTGACCCATTTTACCAAGCAATAAAAGGATGAACCCTAGAACGCCAGATGTAAATGACATCAACTACCATAGTTGGAACCCAATAGCCCGTCTGGCATGTGGTTCCCCTAATGTAGTCTGACAATCACCATCAAGCACAGTAATATAAATATCATACATTTTGTCTACAGCACTATACTTGCCCCAGAGAGTGTTGATGTTCTAAATAAAAGGTGCTTCTGCTACCTTCCTTAATATAATATGGAAGAAATCCTTGAAGAAATTGGTTATTGGCTACAAAATGATGACGTGGAGATTGGTCATCGTGTTTTCGCAGATTTCTTTTGTAATAAACATAGACGTCAGCTTCTGTTGTATCCACATTAATAAATCGCATTGTAAAACATTGCTGCTTTGCTCCTATGGCTGCGCTGTGTAAACAAAACTAAAGCAGCATACATGACAGGGAACCTCGAAGTTTCGAAATTGAGGGGTTGTTGGCACTTAATTTTAATTGATAGAGCCCTGATACTGTAGTTGTGCTATGTAACTAAAGAAAAGTAGCACAAGCCGTTCTCTGGTTACCTTCTGTGGTGTATGAGTTTGATTATAACTTTATCAGACACACCAGGGGTACGTTTCTCCCATTCCCAGTCCGTTTTAATACAGTATATGCATGCAGCCACCGCATGAACTCTAGAAGGAACCGGGAGTGGGGGAGGTTTTTCATATAAATGATGATGAAAACCAATGTGAAAACCATCATTCTAACCCCGACAGGTAACTTTTGCAAAGGTTCAGAGGGGCTAAATAAATGGTCACAATTCACTCCTGAATGAAAAACAACAGGTCGGTGCTAAATATGGCTAGACAGGGAGACGAAACTAGTTGATGCCAGTCACATAATTCACAAACCTTTCAGGTGGCAGCAGTAGATGTCCCTGCATCTGGGAAGGCAGAAATTGATTCTCTGCCGTCTTTAGAAAATCAGTTGAATGCTCTTACCAAAAGCAGCAGTTTGAACATCTTCCAATTTGGCATCTTCTGCTCCTTTCTAAAGTAACAGGTACAAATCGAAACTACGTAGGCCATTGGTGGCTCTTGCATTGATTAGTAGAGTAGTGTTTTCTTAGAAACTCCTGCAAAACTAACGAAAAGATCACACGAGATACCGAAAAATGCTGCACATGCACTAGCAGAGGCAGTCAAGTTCCACCATGTTTTGATTTCCACATTTCTAACAATAAAGACCAGGATAAAAGCAATCTTCAGGTTTAGGGGTACTGTATATACATATGTTTCTGCACGAAGTGAGCCCGAGCACACTGGGTATAGCCCATTTGTTGGAATGACGAGACAGAAATCGTAAAACATCAGGCAGCAATTGGGCGACAAAGTGTTGCTCTCTATGGAGCTGAGGCAGTGAAATAAAATGAACTATTTCAGACATAAAGGAAACCACTAATTTTGAGCAATTCAAGAGGTGGAAATCCTCATGTGTGAATATCTACGGCAGTGAATTTGCTTTGGGAATCAGCAACAGCAGCTAGAAGAAACGCTCTTGAAATGGGTGTGAACATTATTTGGAACTTCAAAAAAGAGTTTTACGTTGGCCATTAATCAGGCAAGTAATGATGAAGATTACCTAGTCAATACTGTTTTCTCGAGTAGAAAGCTTCTATCTGTATACAGTAGAATGTCCTTTTGATTCTGGCACCAAAGTTGCTAAAGATCATAAACTGTGCTCTGATCTTGTGGGGGCATTAAACATGTGCTAATCTAGTCTTTGAAGATGCTGAACAGTGCACAGTGTGATGCACATTAAAATGAAAGAATGAAGAAAAAGGGATCATTGATTCCGGTGCAAGTTTGGGGAAGATAGTGCCGGAACACTACACAGAAACACTGCTGAATCTCTTGTGTTCTCAGCACATTTTTCTTTCACAGATGCTTTCTGTGCCCCTGAGGCCCTCTAAATACAAATACACGTACCTGCTTGAATGCAGTGATCTATCCGGTGGTTTCACTTTCGTTTTTCGTCCTGAAGATGTCCTTCCTGCTCGGCGGCAAAGAGTGACCCTGTCCTCGCGCTGTGTCTGTTTTGTAAACGCAGCGCTGACGCTCTCTCTCCCGCATGATTCAGGGAGCGACGTTGCAAGAACGTGGCAACTTGCACGCTTGACAAAGAGGTCTGCGCAGTGGGGGAAGGAAGGGTGCGCGCGCGCTCGCGTGGGCACCTTACAGGGAACATTGCACACACTCAAAGACTTAACTCCAGGCCAAAAGATTTTTATATAGAAAAATATTATTTTCTTAATTTATTTTAGAACCACAAGATTCAGAATTTAGGTAAGTACATACATTGTAGGGTATGTCACACAGGTAAGTATGGAACTTTGAATTAAAACAGTAATGTACATTGGCAAAATGGCAAATAGCTATTTTAAAAGTGGACACAGTGCAAAAATCAACAGTTCCTGGGGGAGGTAAGTATTGGTTAATTTCTCAGGTAAGTAAAGCACTTACAAGTTCAGTCTCCTGGGCATAGGCAGCCTACCGTTGGGGGTTCAAGGCAACCCCAAACCCTCAGCACCAGCAACACAGGGCCGGTCAGGTGCAGAGGTCAAAGGAGGGCCCAAATAACATAAGCGCCTATGGAGAACAGGGGTGCTCCGGTTCCAGTCTGCTAGCAGGTAAGTACCTGCGCCCCCGGGGAGCAGACCAGGGGGGTTTTCTAGAGCACTGAGGGTCCGGGGGGACACACAGGCACACAAAATACGCCCTCAGCGGCACAGGGGCAGCCAGGTGCAGTGTACAAAGTAGGTGTTGGGTTTTGCGTTGAAAGCAATGGAGGGATCCCGGAGGTCACTCTGGCGATGCAGGCGGGGCACAGGGGGGCTTTTGGGCCAGCCTTTGACTGGGCTAGGATGAGGGCCACCTGTTCGTCACTCCTGCACTGGTAGGTGCTTCCTCTCGGTTCTGGGGGCTGCGGGTGCAGTGCTTGGTCCAGGCGTCGAGTTCCTTTGTTACCAGGCAGTCATGGTCAGGGGGAGCCTCTGGATGCAGGGAGGTCGACACAGGGTGTCCACGTCATTGGAGTCACCTGGGGGCCCTCTCTGCGGTGTTGGTTCTCCTGAACTCGAGCCGGGGGCATCGGGTGCAGAGTGTGAAGACTCATGCTTCTGGAGTGAGGCGAGAGTCTCTTTAAAGTAGGTTTCTTGTTTCTGTTTTTGAACAGAGCCGCTGTTCTCAGGAGGTTCTTGGTCCTTTAGGGCAGTCCTTTGAGTCCTCAGAGGTCGCTGGCCCTGCTGGATGCGTCGCTGTACAGGTTCTTTGAGTCTGGAGACAGGCCGGTAGGGCTGGGGCCAAGTCAGTTGTTGTCTCTGTCATCTCTGAGGGGCTTTCAGGTCAGCAGTCCTTCTTTCTTCAGGTTGCAGGAATCGGATTTCCTGGGTTCAGGGTCGCCCCTAAACACTCAATTTAGGGGTGTTTAGGTCTTGGGGGCCGTAGCCAATGGCTACTGTCCTGGAGGGTGGCTACACCCTCTTTGTGCCTCCTCCCTGTGGGGAGGGGGACACATCCCTAATCCTATTGGGGGACTCCTTCAAAACAAGATGGAGGATTTCTTAAGGCAAGGGTCACCTCAGCTCAGGACACCTTAACGGCTGTCCTGACTGGTGGGTGAGTCCTCCTTGTTTTTCTCATTATCTCCTCCGGACTTGCCGCCAAAAGTGGGGGCTGTGTCCGGAAGGGCGGGCATCTCCACTAGCTGGAGTGCCCTAGGGCGCTGTAACACCAGGCGTGAGCCTTTGAGGCTCACCGCCAGGTGTTACAGTTCCTGCAGGGGGAGGTGAGAAGCACCTCCACCCAGTGCAGGCTTTGTTCATGGCCAAAGAGTGACAAATGCACTGACCTCATGTGGCCAAAAACCTGTCTGGGTGTGGCAGGAACTGGTCAGCCTAACACTAGCATTTGGACTGGTATACAGGGGGGGTCTCTAAGATGCCCTATGTGTGCATTTTGCAATAAATCCCACACTGGCATCAGTGTGGATTTATTGTGCTGAGAAGTTTGATACCAAACTTCCCAGAATTCAGTGTAGCCATTATGGAACTATGGAGTTTGTGTTTGACAAACTCCCAGACCATATACTCCTTTTGGCTGCCCTGCACTTACAATGTCTAAGATTTGGCTTAGACAGCACACACTTTTAGGACTTTTAGAAATCCTCCATCTTGCAGATGGAGGATTTCCCCAATAGGATTAGGGATGTGACCCCCTCCCCACCGGGAGGAGGCACAAAGAGGGTGTAGCCAACCTCAGGGCTAGTAGCCATTGGCTACTATCCTCCCAGACATAAACACACCCCTAAATTGAGTATTTAGGGGCCCCCAGAACCTAGAAAGACAGATTCCTGCAACCTGAAGACGAAGAAGGACTGCTGACCTGAAGCCCTGCAGAGAAGACGGAGACACCAACTGCTTTGGCCCCAGCCCTACCGGCCTGTCTCCCCACTTCAAGAAAAACTGCAACAGCGATGCGTCCCCCAGGGTCCAGCGACCTCTGAAGCCTGCCTGCATCTAAAAGAACCAAGAAGCTCCCGAAGACAGTGGCCCTGTTCACAAGAACTGCAACTTTGCAACAAAGAAGCAACTTTTAAAGACCACATGTTTCGCGCCGGAAGCGTGAGACATTCCACTCTGCACCCGACGCCCCCGGCTCGACCTGTGGAAAACTAACTCTACAGGGAGGACTCCCCAGCGACTGCGAGCCCGTGAGTAGCCAGAGTTGACCCCCTTGAGCCCCCACAGCGAGGCCTGCAGAGGGAATCCAGAGGCTCCCCCTGACCGCGACTGCCTGCTTCAAGGAACCCGACGCCTGGAAAACAATCTGCACCCACAGCCCCCAGGAACTGAAGGAACCGAACTCCAGTGCAGAAGCGACCCCCAGGTGACCCTCTTCCTAGCCCAGGTGGTGGCTACCCCAAGGAGCCCCCCCCTGTGCCTGCCTGCATCGCTGAAGAGACCCCCGGGTCTCCCCATTGAATCCTAGTGAAAACCCGACGCCTGTTTGCACTCTGCACCCGGACGCCCCAGTGCCGCTGAGGGTGTACTTTCTGTGCATACTTGTGTCCCCCCGGTGACCTACAAAACCCCCCTGGTCTGCCCTCCGATGTCGCGGGTACTTACCTGCTGGCAGACTGGAAACAGGGCACCCCTATTTCCATTGAAGCCTATGTGTTTTGGGCACCACTTTGACCTCTGCACCTGACTGGCCCTGAGATGCTGGTGTGGTAACATTGGGGTTGCCTTGAACCCCCAATGGTGGGCTACCTTGGACCCAACTTTGAACCCTGTAAGTGTTTTACTAACCTGTGAACTTAACAATTACTTACCTCCCCCAGGAACTGTTGATTTTTGCACTGTGTCCACTTTTAGAATTGCTTATTGCCATTGTTGCCAAAACTGTACATGCTATTGTGATGATTCAAAGTTCCTAGGATACCTGAGTGAAATACCTTTCATTTAAAGTATTGTTTGTAAATCTTGAACCTGTGGTTCTTAAAATAAACTAAGAAAATATATTTTTCTATATAAAAACCTATTGGCCTGGAATTGTCTGAGTGTGTGTTCCTCATTTATTGCCTGTGTGTGTACAAAAAATGCTTAACACTACCCTCTGATAAGCCTACTGCTCGACCACACTACCACAAAATAGAGCATTAGAATTATCTCTTTTTGCCACTATCTTACCTCTAAGGGGAACCCTTGGACTCTGTGCATGCTTTTTCTTACTTTGAAATAGTATATACAGAGCCAACTTCCTACAAGTACCCATCGAGAGATGGTACATTTTTGGTCCGCCTTCCCTTTCATCACACCCACATACCCGACAAAGAGTTGATTGCCCACCTGGAAAACTTTAGTACGATTAAGATAGAACGGCAATGCTCTTTTTGGTCCAGATGGTAGAGTCTCTCCCCCTCATGGGAAGAATGTAGGGGTGCGTAGAAAGTAGGCAGGGTGATGGACTGGCCTACATGAAAAGGCATAATCACCTTTGGAAGGAAGGGAGCCTTAGTGCGCAACACCACTTTGTCACAGTGCACAGACAAGTATGGAGGTTTGGACGAAAGGGTCTGAAGCACACTCACCATGCGAACGGAAGAGATGGCAAGAAGAAAGACAATTTTGAAGGTGAGGAGCCATAAGGGACAATTGTGCATCGGCTCAAAGGGAGTACACATTAAATAAGTAAGGACAAGATTGAGGTCCCACTGAGGCATGATAAATCGAGTGAGAGGAAATAAATGGGTGAGACCTTTTAGGAATCTACTCACAATAGGAGACTTAAAGAGTGAAGGCTGATCAGATAACCTAAGTAAGGCCGAAATGGCAGATAAATACCTTTAAAGGGTACCCAAAGCAGAGCCCTGCTGGGCCAAACAAAGAATGAACAAAAAAAACTCAGATAGGGGGACAGAGAGGGGATCAACCTATTTGTTGGTGTACCATGCCACAAATTTATGCCAACGACAGGCGTATACTGTTTTGGTGGAGGGACGCCTAGCTGTCAAGATAACATCACAGACTTTGGGTGGAAGATCAAAAGTCGTCAACTGTCCCGCTCAATCTCCACGCATAAAGGCGGAGATTGGACAGGTTCGAGTGAAGAACTGTCCCCTACTGCTGCGACAAAAGATCCACCCAAAGAGGCAGTCTGAGTGGAGGATCGATGGCCATACTCAATGGCTCTGGATACCACACTTTCTCCGTGTCCAGTCCAGAGCCACCAAGATGACTTGGGCCCAGTCATTCTTGATCTTCTTGAGAACAAAGTGGTATAGGCAGAAAGATGGCCAGAGTTCCACTCAAGACGAAAAGCGCCTCCGAGCGAGTGCCGCCTTGGAAACTCCAATGCGCAGAACAGCTGACATTGTGCTTTCTCTGCAGAGGCGAACAGATCTAACCAAGGCTCTCCCCACTGCTGAAAGAGACCCTGTGCCACCTCCGGATGGAGATGCCATTTGTGATCGCTGTGCATCAACGGCGCGGCTGAGTTCGTCCGCTCTGGCGTTGAGAACCCACCAGATGTTGAACCACCAGGATAATGCCCTGTTGTTCCAGCCCTGGACCCTTTGTCAGGACGTAGTGCCTCCTGACAAAGGGTCCAGGACCCTACTCCGCCCTGTTTGTTGCAGTACCACATGGCAGTAGTATTGTCCGTGAACACCTGAACTACCTTCCCTTTGAGAGAGGGAAGAAATGCTTTCAACGCAAGCCTGATCGTCTGGAGCTCCAGAAGATTGATATGGAGCCCAGACTCCGCTGGAGACCAGAGGACTCTGATCTCCGCCTCTCCCATGTGGCCACCCCAAACCAGAGACAACGCATCTGTCACTATAGACAGATCAGACTAGGGAAGGGCGAGGGATCTGCAGTGGACCCAATGTGGATTCAAAAGCCACGACTGTAGGTCTTTCGCAGTCCCCTCCGAGTTTTGGACCATGCAGGAGAGATTCCCCTGATGCTGCTCCCACTGGAACTTCAAGTCCTACTGCAGAGCCCGCATATTGCCATGTGTCACAAGCAGGATGCAGGAGGCCATGAGGCCCAGCAGCCTCAAAGTCAGTCTTACCGAAGCCCAAGACAGAAGCTGAAAGATCAAAATCATAGCCTGAATATCTTGGACTCTCTTTTCGGGAGGATAAGCCCGAAACTGCTCTATGTTGAGAACAACTCAGATAAAAGGGAGCCTTTGAGAGGGAGTCAGGTGTGACATCAGCACCTTTATAGTGAACCCCAGCGTGTGCAGGAGGATCGCCGTAGTCTGAAGGTGGGAGATGACTTTCTGGGGCGAGTCTGCCTTCAACAGCCAGTCGTCGAAGTAGGGGAAGACTGAGACCCCTAACCTGCGCAGATGAGCTGCAACCACCCGTGAACACCTGGGGGGCCCTGGTAAGGCCGAAGGGGAGCATGGTAAACTGATAGTGCTCATGACCTACCATGAATCGTAGGTAACGTCTGTGGGCAGGCAGGATGGGGATGTGGAAATAAGCGTCCTTCAAGTCCAACGCTACCATCCAGTCTCCTGGGTCCAAGACAGATAGAAACTGAGCCAGGGTGAGCATTTTGAATTTCTCCTTCTTGAGGAAGTAGTTGAGGTCCCGAAGGTCTAGGATAGGACGTAAGCCCTTGTCCTTTTTTGGCACCAGAAAGTAGCGGGAATAACAACCACAACCTACTTCTGGCACAGGGACCTTCTCTATAGCTCCCTTGGCCAACATAGCTGTGACTTCCTGGCGGAGAAGTGCCAAGTGATCCTCTGGGAGTTGGCTGAGTGATGGAGGCATGGCTGGTGGGGTGGACTAGAAAGGGAGGGAGTATCGCTTTCGAACGATCTGCAAAACCCACCTGTCCGTAGTGACGGATTCCTAGTGAAGCAGGTGATGGCGAAGCCTGCTGCCAACTGGATGGGAGTGAGGGGACGGACTAGGAGGGTTTGGAGGCTGCAGCGGGGGCAGAGGTGGACTGGGCAGACCTCTGGTTCCCTGTCCCACATCCACATGGGGTTCCATGTCCCCGGCCACGCAGTGGCTAAACAGCATGGGTGACAAGGTGGCTGGGTGGGGGACGCAATAGGGAGCCCCTCTGTGGCCACGAAAGGGGCGAAAAGGGGACTGCTGGGGGTGAGGGGCAGCGGAAAGACCAAGGGACCTAGCAGTAGCCCGGGAATCCTTGAATCACTCCAAGGCCGAGTCCGCTTTGTCTCCAAAGAGATGGGAGCCATCAAAAGGCATATCCATGAGAGGCTGTTGGACATCCAGAGAAAAACCAGAAGTACGCAACCAGTGGTGGCATCTCAAGGCCACTGTCGTAGCAACTGATCTGCCCAGAGAGTTGGCCGTGTCCAGCAGCACATCTCTCATCCTTGACAGCTTGGGAGATGATAGCACGGGCCTCCTCTGGTATCTGCGGCAGGACTTGCGCAACCGTGTCCTACAGAGAGTGGGTATAGCAGCCCAAAAGGCATGCGGTGTTCATGGACCGCAGCGCAAGACTGGAGGAAGAAAACAACTTCTTCCCAAATTGTTCCAGCCTTTTTGATTCCCTATGCAGGGTTTGCAGAAGGGATTGCGCCTGAGGAACAGGAAGCCTGTATGACGATACTCTCAGGTGTGGGTTGTTGGGACAGGAATTTAGGGTCATTCGGAGCAGGCCGATGGCGGCGTGTAATAGTCCTATTCACAGGAGCCCCTGTGTTAGGTTTGGAACAAGTTCCCAAAAGGACATCAGTGAGGGCTTCATTGAAAGGTAAAAGGGGCTCAGATGTCGAAGCCCCTGGCTGAAGCACCTCCGTCAGGAGGTTGGACCTGACCTCTACAGTAGGTAGCTCAAGTCCAAGAACCTCGGCTGCCCTACTGACCACCAAACCATAAGTCACTCCCTCCGCCGTATACACAGTAGGAGGAGACAGCATGCCAGCGTCTGGAGAAGTGTCCAGTCCACTAGCCTCACCCAATTCCTGTGCCCAGTCCAAAGATGGGTCATCCTGGTATTCATAAGGGTCCAGGGACCACTCCAATCCTTCCCTGAATTCGTACCCATAGGAAAAAGGGTCCAAATCTGACCTGGGGTGAGTAGGCCTCCTCAAAGACAGAGGCAGCGTCGACCGATGCCACTCCGCGTCGTCGGGGATAAGAATCGGACCCGGCGCCGGGGAAGGTCCCAGTGGTACGACCGGAGGGGACCCCTGTGGCCGGAGCCGAAGCTGCAAAACCCAAAGGCCCCTGAACCAAAACCCCTGGGCCGAAGGCTCCGTATGGGGTCGGTTCCCCCCAAAAATGAGGCTCATGCCCTCAAAGAATTCCCTAAGCTGGGCGGGGGTTGCTCCGGCTCTCGGAAACTCGGGGAAGCATGGAGCGGACCCAGAAGCAGGCTCCGAGGACAGAGGCCTTGAGCTTCGACGCTGCTCCCGCGTCCCGTCAGCCGAGCGACGGGACGAAGTCGAAGTGCGATGAGACCGCTTTCACTTCTTCTTCCGAAGATATCTCCATATCAGGTAATCAGGCATTGCCTATAGCAAGAGCAGAGTCCTGTTTATGGGCAGTGTGCACCACTGATGAGTCCAGGGAGACATGAACCTTGATGTAAGAAGATTTTGAGGAAGACGAGTGGTGATGGCTCCGCAAACGCTTTCAAGACTTGCCTCTCGAGCGAGACCAGGACCTACGTGGAGTTGAGCGCCGGGCCGCCATAAGCTTGAGAGACCGCTTCCTCAAGGCCTTCGGGTGCATGGCCCGGCACTCGAAGCACGACTTCAGGTCATGCTCGAGACACCACAGAAAAACCCGATGCGGACCTGTCACCGACATCTCGCGGTGACAGTCCTCGTACGGCTTGAACTCGGTCTTCGGGGACATCCTTGACGCACTAAAATGGGTCGTTTAACCTAAGGGTTTTGGAGAATTTAAGATTTGTGCTGTACGACATGAAAGTACCTCCAAGGCCAGCACAGTTTGAGGCGCTAGCAATCTGGGAGATAATAGCTAGAAACCAGCAACAAAAGAAATTTGAGACAAGAATAAGAAAAGTAGAAAAGACACTAGCAGATGCTAGATGGGATAGTACACAAAAAGTTTGGCGATCAGACGTATTGCAGGGAATTAAATTGTTCCCGGCAATTACTGATGAAGAAGAGACGGAGGGAAAGAAAGCTACCTATAAAACAAACAGGAGTCAGTCCAGAGATAGAGAGAACAACAGAAACTCGAAAAGGTCAGACGAGTCAGACGATGAGGAGTTTATTATACAATTGCTGAATGATCGCCCGCCACCATATGTGGAAAGCGAAAAAGGATCAAGCATTAGTACTGCCCCTCCAGAACCATTACAGGGTAATGTGACACTGAATTTGAGAACACTGCAAAGACAGAGCGGTCCTGACATGTCATTTTCACCACAAATACCCCAAATTCAGAGAATATATCCTGACGTGCCTAAATTGAAACCTGTCGATAATTATCAGCCGCAGATTCAAAGGCACTGCTGTGATGAGCATAACTTGGGAACGACTTCTGGCTAAGGGGCTCAGGGAGGACAGAGTTATCAAAACCCGACGTTGATTCAAGACGAATCAACACAAATTTTGATGCCTCAAAAGCAGGTACAAGAAGTGCCGAGGTACACTTGAGTAACAGAGGGCCAGATAGGTATGCCAGCAACGATAAATCATAATGTGGGAATTAACATGCAACACAATTCAGGGAACAGACAGAATCCGGATGCAATATCTCTGCCTATTACTGTGGGTCCGCTAGTACCACTGTATATACAGGCAAACGCAGGCGACCAAGGAGTAATGGCACAAAGTGAGACAGAGAGAAGATGCATAGGAAACACTCCAGAAATGACTCCGATAGCAACACTGCCAAATGGATCTGGGTCCTTGTCGGAATTTAGTCCAGTTCCAATTTGTGCTCCGTCGACTGTGGTAAGGTCAAATCCACCACTATTAATACCGTTAACTTCAAAGACTGAAAAGTTACCGCAGCCATCAGTAGCAGTTGACGTAAGCGCTACATTGATGGGACTGAACGCACAACAGCTAACACAATGGTTCAACAACCTGAACTCCCCACAGAGTACATCCAGTGGAAAGGGAGAATAATACCTGAATAAAAGAAGATTGGGCATGGAAGCAGATGAACTAGTAGAGGGAACAATGGGTCTGAACAGGTTAGAGTCATACACAGAAGAAGAGTTGAGATACATGTGCCCCAGGATTACTAGAGAAGTGAGCAACATACATAAGAAGTTACAAGAAATTGCAGACAGAAATGAGATTGACCTAGGTAAGACTAAACACTTGAGCAGAAGTTACAGGCTAGACTTTGAGACAAAAGATTTTGAACACATGAGATCGGCAGGGATGAAGACGCACCTTAAAGAGATACTGCAGAGTGCACAGGTCTGGAGATGTCTAGATAAATGGGAAAGTAGATGGGTTAAGAAAAAGGACAAAAAGAAAGAAAGTACCCCAGATTGGAATGAAAAAGCACAACAGAATGACGACCTGATAACCATGTTGCCAATGAGAGAGACAGCAGGGGGAAAACTTGTACATGTGCCATGGCACAGATGCGACATTCAATCCTTTACGGATGATTTCCCCAAATTGAGAGAGAAACCGATTGAATGGTATCAACAGACAGATAGATTCGTGAAACTCGCAAAATGCCTCTGGGAAGACCTGAATGCTTTATTTGAAATTGTGGTTCCGGCGGATTTATGGGAAGATTGCAAAAGGGCTGTAGGTTGGCCGACGAGTGAACCAGAAAGAGATAGGGACACAGGTGCACCATCGCCTACGGCAGTGGTTCCCAATCTGTGCGCCGCGGCTCGCTGGTGCGCCATCAAAACTAGCCAGGGGCGCCGCACACAGTTTGGGAACCACTGAGCTATTTATAGCCCTTGGGCCAGTTCGTACAAAATAAAACTACTCAGTTTTAGCAGCTCTTTTTTAATTTTGTCCTTGAGCGCCCTCTGGTGGTTAAACACAACTAAAGGGATTCTACATTTCACAATATTTAAACAGTTATGTTATAACTACATAAAAATGAGACCTGCCCATTTTACTAGGGTTACCGTCAACCAATATTTTCCCCTTACTAAAAAACCCTATGCATGCTGTAATTAAACAACTGTTACATTTTTATTTTTTACAGTTATATATAGAATTACAATACCTTCATTGGCGTCATCCCAATTCTTTTCAGGGAGAAAAATGGATGTACTCCCTAGGCCAGGCTTACATCCCCCACCCGCCAACAAAAAGTAACATAATGGGGAGCCGCAGCCAGTGGCCAATAGATCAAGGGAGCCGTGGGTCGAAAATGTTTGGGAACCACTGGCCTACGGTAATGAGTTTTACCATAAGGTGATCGAGCACTTGAAAACCAAGGTTGCGTCGAAAAATGTGGATTGGCAGAGGATTGACAGGACAGCACTAGAGGCTAAAGAATCGATACATGCATACTATGAGAGATTGTTGAAAGCATTTAAAAATTACAGTGGCACGGAAACGATTGAGGCAAAAGACATGCTCCATTTTGTGTTCAGATTTGTGGAAGGGCTGAGACCTGAGGTCAGTCAAATGATTAAAATGCATTTGATTTGTTGGCAGTCAAAATCGATCGATGAAGTGTTGAACTATGCAAAATACTGCAGTGATGAGATTGAGACGAAACAGAAAAGGTTGGAGGAAAAGGTGATGGTGATGCAGCTTAGAGCAGCTCAGACAGGTTTGCAAGGTTTTCAACAACAGATGCCGCAGCAGCAACAGCAGGGAAATGTTATGTTTCAGCCGCAGATGAGAGGCAGAGGTCGAGGAGGTTTTGTGAATAATGGTCCTGACATAAATACTGTTATGATTCCAAATGGTATACAGGCAATGAAGAAGGTGATGCCATGTCACACGTGCGGGATCGTCGGGCATTGGAAACGGGAGTGCCCAATGATGGTGCAGGAAGGGGTAGGTCAGCAAAACAATGATGTCAATGCATTTCAGAATATGAGAGGACCGAAATCCAAATTTCCAGAATAATATGAATCAGATGCAGGGTTTACAACCCATAAAACCGCAACAGGTGCAAATGCCCTGTGCACAAATGGCACAGTTGCAGCCAATGCAACAGCAGTTTCCCATGGTACCTAATCAGCAAATGCAAATACCCTTAGCACCAATGAATCAGCAACAAGTAATGCTTCCTCAACAGGTCACGGGTCAAGTAATGAACCAAAATGACACAGTACACCAATTCCCTTTACACAGTGAGGATGGAATAAACGATATATGGGAGAGTGAAAGTTCAGATGAGGAGGGAAATTGTATGCTTGCAGCATCTTTGGAAGTTGATCAAAAGGGTCCGTATGTGGAAGGAAGAGTTATGGGTCATCGTGTTTCATTCTTGGTTGACACCGGAGCTACTCGCTCTACAGTTAGAAGCATCGAAGTACCAAATTTGCCACTTTCAGGGAGAACAGTTCAAGTAGTGGGAGTGGCAAATAGGTACCTGACGAACCCAATCACAGATCCAGTGCAAGTCAGGATCGGTAACTATCAAGGGTCACATAAATTTGTGGTGTGTGACTCAAGCCCGATATAACTGTTAGGGAGAGACCTATTGTGCAAATTGGGATGTTCGATTATGTGCTCAAATTATGGAATTAAAATTCAGACAAACAGTGATGGGGAAGAAGAGGACAGTGTAGGAGGGGACGAAGTGGAAACTGTCGATGAAGAGTATCCCCTGATTACTCTTTAACCAATACTCACCGAAGCAGATATTCCTGCTGAGTTGCAGGAAACAGTCGGAAAGGAAGTGTGGGATATGACAGGGAAAGAAGTAGGATTGGTCAAAGGAGTAGAACCAGTGAAAGTGACTGTAAAGCCCAATGTAACTTTTCCTCAGACCCCACAATACCATATGGCGCAAGACACCCTCATGAAAGTCGCCCAACTCATTGATGAGTTTGTAAAACAGGGAGTACTGAAAGAAGTGTTAAGCAGTCCATGCAACTCACCAATTATGGGACTGATAAAGCCGAGTGGAAAGGTCCGGATTGTTCAGGATTTGAGGAAGATAAATGACATAATAGTCAAATGTTGTCCCGTAGTACCAAATCCAGCTGTGATAATGTTTCAAGTTCCCTGTGATGCTGAGCGGTTCTCAGTCATCGACCTGTCACAAGCATTCTTTTCTGTGCCTCTTCATGAGGACAGCCAATTTCTCTTTTGTTTCAAATTCCTGGACAGGGTCTACAGTTGGTGTCGAATTCCACAAGGGTTTTCGGAGTCACCATCAATTTTCAATCAGATTCTAAAGAAAGATTTGGAATCGTTGGAATTACCGTTCGAATCAACCTTGGTGCAATACATTGATGATCTGCTAATCGCATCTAAGACAGAAAGTGACTGTACAGCAGATACCATTGCCCTACTGAATCATTTGGGAAGGAACGGACACAAAGTGTCCCCTTCAAAGTTACAATTCTGCCAGAAGAAGGTGAAATATTTGGGTCACCAAATAGAGAAAGGGTCACGAAGAATTATGAAAGAAAGGATAACAAGTGTGCTCCAGATGAGTCCACCAAAGACGAGAAGAGAAGTGAGAAAGTTTTTGGGAATGGTGAGCTACTGTCGCCAATGGATTCCCAATTTTTCGACTCTAGCAAAACCTTTACTGAAACTGACCCAGAAAGATGCGCTGTATGAAATAGAGTTGAAAGGAGATGAGATGGATGCTTTTATTGAGTTAAAGGAATGCATGTGCAGGGCTCCGGCTTTAGGTATGCCTGATTACACGAAGCCTTTCACTCTGTTTTGTCATGAAAGTGATGCATGTTCCTTGTCTGTCTTGACTCAAGCCCATGGCGGCATTAACAGACCAGTAGCATATTTGTCAGCTACTTTGGATCCGGTCGCAGCAGCACTGCCAGGGTGCTTGCGTGCCGTAGCAGCAGATGGTATCAGCCTAACCCAGAGTGAAGGAATTGTGATGGAACATCCTTTAACAGTCATGGTCCCTCACTCAGTCGAGATACTTTTGACACGTTCCCGAACACAGCACATGACTGGTGCTAGGCTTACCAGGTACGAGACAATAATTTTGGGTTCACCAAATGTGCAGCTGAAAAGGTGCACTACGTTGAATCCAGCAACCTTGTTTCCCAGTGAGAATGTCGAGATTGAGAACGCTGAAGACGTCGAGCACGACTGTCTTAAGGTGACTGAATTTTGTACAAAACCAAGACCTGACATCAAAGACACCCGATTGGAAGACAATGATCAAATCCTCTTCGTTGATGGTTCATGTTTGAGAGATGCACTGGGAATATTGAAAGCAGGATATGCTGTATGTACGATAACAGGTGTTCTGGAAGCATCTTGGCTTCAAGGAGTTTACTCTGCACAAGTAGCGGAATTGGTATCACTTACCAGAGCTTGCCAACTTTCCGCATTGATGAAAGTCACCATTTATACTGACAGTCAGTACGGATTTGGAATAGTGCATGGCTTTGGACAATTGTGGTCACAAAGAGGCTTCATGACCTCTTCAGGCTCACCAGTGAAAAATGGCTAAAGAATAAGAGAGTTGTTACATGCCATCCAATTACCAGGAGAAGTGGCAGTAGTAAAATGCAGTGCACACTCGAAATCACAGGATTACATTTCTTTGGGAAATGGATATGCAGATCAAGTCGCAAGATTTTGCGCATTGAACTGTATATTGCTCAGAGATGAATGGAACTTGATAAATGAGCCAGAACTTGAACCAAGCGAAGCCTTTGCTCTAAAAATCGTAGATACAATAGATGAATTGAAGTCTTTACAAAACGATGTTAGCGAAGATGAAAAACTCTCATGGAGTAAATTGCAATGTGTAAAGAAGCCAGATGATTTGTGGGTCTCAAGTGAAGGGAAATTGGTTCTGCCTAACAGTCTGTTGACACAATTGGCCAGATTCTACCATGGACAGGCTCATCTTGGAAGGGACGCCATGGTCAGACTATTCAAAACTGATTGGTTTAACCCCAAATTCCGCCAAGTTGCTGAAGCAGTTTGCCACCGTTGCGTCATTTGTCAACAAATGAACGCGGGGAAAGGAACAATTGTAAATTTGAGCCACATTGGGAGAGCTGGAGGTCCATTCAGCAGGATGCAAATGGATTTTATTGAAATGCCTGTGCATGGAGGCTTGAAGTATGTGTTGGTGATTGTGTGTATTTTTAGTCACTGGATTGAAGCATACCCCACACGTAGAAATGACAGTCTCACAGTTGCCAAACTACTCTTGAGGAAACTAATACCACGTTTTGGATTCCCGATCTCTTTAGAATCAGATAGGGGAAGTCAGTTCAATAACAAAGTAATAAAATTACTGTGTGCAGCGCTGAACATTGAGCAAAAGTTGCATTGTAGCTACCGCCCTGAAGCCTCAGGTCTAGTGGAGCAAATGAATGGCACATTGAAGTCAAGGATGGCGAAAATATGTGCATCAACAAACTTGAAATGGCCTGACGCATTGCCCTTGGTATTAATGTCTATGAGAAACACCCCTGATAGGAAAACTGGACTGTCCCCGCACGAGATCCTCATGGGCAGGGCTATGAGACTTCCAGCAGTTCCTGCAAATGCACTTTTGAATATTACAGATGATATGGTGTTGGACTACTGCAAAGGTCTAGCTGATGTGGTACGCTCTTTTTCTCACCAGGTGGAGGCAACCACCTTGCCACCGATCCAAGCTCCAGGACACGCCCTGAAAGCAGGCGACTGGGTCGTGATAAAGAAGCACGTGAGGAAGTCGTGTCTGGAACCTCGTTGGAAAGGACCTTTCCAAGTGATTCTGACGACTACTACCGCTGTGAAGTGTGCGGGAGTTCCCAATTGGATTCACGCCAGTCACACGAAAAGGGTGACGTGCCCCACTGAAGAGGAAGTTGAAGCACTGAAATCACCAGTGACCGACAAGAAAGTACCAGACACCGAGACAAAGCAACGAGAACCTGGAGGTGACCAAGCAGAATTAGAGGAGGGAGAGATATTCTCTGAGGAAGAAACAGCCGATCCATTTGAGGTGAACGGAGGAGAGATATCAGAAAGCGACGGAGACCTTGAGGGTGACAAAGAGCCTGCAACAAGAGAAGAAGCAGGAGAGCCTGATCAGAGGAGGGCATTCCCAGAAGCAGACGATACAGGAAAAGAAAAGGAAAATCTGATCGACCTCCTGGAGGAAGAAAAAGAGGAGGGACAAAGTGAAATCGCTCAACTCCTTCTGGAATCGGTTGCAGGTCCCTCGGGTGAAAACAGTGCGAAACGGAGACAAAGTATATCACCAGTGAAACTAAGGATCAAGGAAATACCAAATGAGAATGAAGAACCAAAGTTGAAAGAGAAAAGAAGTGTCTGTCGCAATAGCAACACCAAGTGAAGAGAAAGACCTGACCAAGGAAGAAAGCACCCGTGAGAGAGAATCAGAGGGAGATGCAAAATTGAAAAGAAAAAGAATACCGAGCAGAAGGTACTCTGGTCCGGAGTGGGCATACATAGCGGCTAACGATTGGTCAGACGAATTCTTATCTCTCAGTCTCGAGAACGAAGAGGCAGAACTTCACTTTGGCACTTGAGAAGTGAAACCCCATGAACTTTACCGAATAAGACTTTGATAACCTGATTGACTTTTAAACCGGCTAAGACATTGCTAAACTTGATTGACTCTGAAACCGATTTTAAGACAAAGCTGCTAACCGATAAGAGACTAAGCTGCTAAAGAAAACTGTGTGAACATTGGACTCGTTCAGCTTTGTATATATCTGCAAATCCGATTTGATAAAGTGTCTTCAACTTTCTGATTCTATACAGATCATGACAGGCTACACTACATAGGGACATAAAATGAAGTGTTGTAAATACATGTGTATAGGTCTAATAACTGCATGCGTACTAATCATTGTAGCAATAGTTCTTAAAATGCATGGGAAGGATGAGAGAGAAATGAATGACGCTTTTACTTCTAGACCTATTATTACTACTGAACTAACAGCTTTAAAAAGACTCGAACAAGACGAAAGACATCTGCATGATAAAAAGGAGCTTTCTTCTAATGTTTTCTATCGCTTGCTGAGTGAGTATGTTGAGACTATGGATGCAAAACATTGTTATGTGTGCACACAAATACCTACCTCAGTAGTGGAAGGGGTGACGTATCATAGCATGCCTCTTACGTATGGAATTACATGTAGTATAATAATGTCCAGATTCTATGGTCAGCAGTACATTCATTATTTTTACTCTAATTATGAAGTTACATTTGCATATGTCCCCATAATCGAGTACCTGAGTAAAGTAGCCAGAGATTATTACATAAAATTAATGAGAGGCTTCTTTGAGCCGTTGTCACCTTTTCACACAGCTCACGCACATAGAGAGAACCTTACATGCTTGCTTTCACCGGTGGAGATAAACTTCTTAGACCGCACTGACGACAGGAGGAAAGAAATGAAGGAGGAATTAGAAAGGGAATGACATAAAAGGACATCTGTAGATAACTATGCTTTTGCCGCGATAAAGACACAAGGAAAAATAGCTTTAGATACGTTACACGTAGGGAGATTCTGTATACATAGACATAAATCATATTATGACACAGTCTTTGTGGGAACGAGTGAATGCAAACACACGTTTTTGTTTCAACCTAAATGGACGTTCATGCTGAATGGACAAGACCCGGTTATTCCAGGGGTATATTATATTTGTGAACTTAACGCCTATTATCGTCTTCCTAAAGGGTGGTCTGGGAGATATTATTTGGGAATAGTGTTTCCAAAGATTTACCAACTAGACGACTTAAAGAAATTTCCAAAGCTGTCTGAATCACATCACGTTCAGAAGAGAGAGACAGCTTCTGGTGTGGTAGGAGATATATTTGGAGCTTTGATTCCTTCAGTGGGAGTCATTTTGAACTCAATTAAGATACGAAAGTTGTCTACTATTGTGGATAACATGCTGACAAAATTCTCAGGAGCTATAATCCTGATGGATGCTGAACTTGCTGCAGAACGAGCTATGACTCTTCAAAATAGGCTTGCCTTAGACATTCTTTTAGCAAAGGATGGCGGCGTTTGCAAAATGCTTGGTACGCGTCACTGTTGTACATATATACCGGACAGCAGTGGGCGAATTAGAAAAATGCTTACAAACTTAACTAACGAAAGTACAGATTTGAAGGAATTGAAAGAACCAGGAGTATGGGAGAAGGTTGGAAAAGGATTTGCTTCAGTGGGAAATTGGCTCAGCAACGTTTGGAACGGATTATTTCTGAAAATAATGAAGGGAATATTAATAATATTAATTTGTGTATTAGGCATTTCGGGAATATGGAAAGCTATCAAAATGTTAAAAGCAAGGAACAAAAGGAAAAGAGAAGAGAAAATAGAGAACAATATAGTAGAAATATACAGAGAAAAATCAAAGGGAACCAAAAGAAAGAGGGAATTAACTGAAATGCCAAATTACTAAACAGAATTTTAATGGAATAAAATTTGTGGGAAGATTTGATGTGATGACATAATTAGTCATCAGAGGAGGGATTGATGACGCAGAAAAAGAGGGTCTAGCATATATCCACGTATCATGTAACCAAAATCGTATAATGTAGTGTGATTTTAGCAAAGAAAATAATGTACGGGGGAAATTGTGCCCTCGGAGTAGTTCGCCAATATTATAAACGTGCTTTATTAATTATGAAGAATTGAAAAATGTAGTAATCCGTCATAATTACAAATGTGTGCCATGATTTCTTATTGAAACAGTTTGTGCTTAGCTTAACTTTAGTAGAGGCTTTGGCCTAGTTGCCTGGTTTCAAATTCTAACTGCGTGGCTTTTCCTTGAACTAATGTAACATATATTCACGTTTAAAGTTGTATTTTTTCCAGTAGAGATGACTAATACACTTATCTCCAAGGTTTCGTACTAGGCCAGTTTCATCCCCTTTGAAGCAAGGTCAGTCTCTGCAGGTGCGGACAATAAGAGTACTGATATCGAAGTAATTGAAAAACCATGTTACAACTTGTGTTCCAAGGCCCCAAGGACAATGTATGCATAAATGAGTACTAGGAGAAAAACACTTTTCATTGGTCAATTTGAAGCCACCTTATGAACTCTCCAATGGAAGACCCTGCAGAATTTGGAATGTTTCTTATTTAAACCCACTGGACAAAGAGAAGTCAGCCATTTTCCTTGATGCCATCTTTGAAGCCAAATGCCAGACGCCATCTTAGACGACATCTTGATGACCTTTTCTCTATTACTGAGAAAGAGACTTTTGAGAATTCTCACCCTAGAGACTTTAACTTTAAATTGCCCCATCTTGCCTATGCAGTAACGTTGCCCATTCTCCTTGCTGCTGCAAGGAAACTTGCCCTAACTTTGCCCCTTTGAAATTCTGCCCCATGCTGACCGAACCGGTACCTGAAGGACGAAGATATTCTTGAATGCTGATTGTAATTGGTAATTATGAAAGGATAATTGTATTATGCATTGTGTTCTTCCCTCTAGGTACCAACTGCTATTTTGTTAGTGCCCAAGTTAGAAGTTTTCCAAATTTGTGTTGACTAAATTTGTTTTGCATGAAGCCCCACATGCCAATGCTAATTAGAGGTTGGTCGAGGTATGCAATTGATGCACCATGTTGAATTGAAAACTTGTTATGCTGACCAATGTACGAGATTAGTCAAATACAGTTACTCATATTAGTGATTTGCATTGCCATAACTGAATGAACCATTATTCAGATATTTCGTAGACTGCGTTTCTTCTGCCGTTATGGACAGCTAGTAATGTTCGTATACATATATCATTTGGTTTTGAGACTTATATACATTGTGCTAGCTTTGTTAATATAGGGAAATAAATTCATTAATTTTTAATAAACCGGTGTGGTTATTCATGACTGAAAGGTCATGGTGCGTCGAAATACCAACTGTTATTGATTCCTAATATGATATCTTGATCTGTTAATTGAGTATTGGCTATCGCGCACAACAGTTAATGATTATTGATTTAATAACCCGACTATTCGAGAATGAGGAGAGCCCAACTTGGCTAAAAGGTTCACCGACCTCCAACGTGTCCAGATACAGATCATTTATAAGGGCTGGACGTGTTATCACCTGTATCAGAGTAGGATTGTGGTAAATCCTGGGGTGGGTGGCATGGGTGAGTGTCGTAGAAGAGTTGGAGGCTGGGGAAGAGGTGGCGAGAGAGGAGGAGCTAGAATAAAAGGAGGAGGGCTGGTGGCCATGTCTGAGTCTTTTGGGTGTGGGCATCAGAACCAAGGCCCGTTTTAAAAAGCAAGCCTTTTTTTTAGGTCGAGCCTAGACAGCGCTTCGCTGTCACTTAGCAACCTGTTGTAGTTTGTGAGGTTCAGCTCCACCCAGTTACTGTGATTTGCGTATGCCATTGTCCTTTAAAAATCGTTCCTTGCTACTGGGCAATCGTGCTCTTTGTCCCACCTTTTTAGGGTCGAGCCTGCGTTGCGTGCGCTCGCGCATGCGTATCGCAGCGAGACGCTTTAGTTAGTAGAAAAGGGCTTGGAGCCCTATCGACGTCAGGTCAGTGTGTTTGATTGGTTCGTGGGCTTGCCTAGTAAAATCTGCTTGCTTTCATTAGTGGAAGGCATGCACACGGCATGCCTTTTCCGGTGGTTAGCCCTCCTCGAGCGCAGCAACCACGTACCGAAAACGTTCGAGGCTCACTGTTTTCTGTCAGATCGTGGACTACTTTTTCTCTATTTTCCTAGCGCGATTTCGCTTGGCAGAAGTCGAGCGTTTACACAGTTAATTTCACTTTTTTACGTACATAAAAGCACTTTTGCCGACAGATGAAAAGTCGGGTTAGGAGTTTACAACGCGATCAGCTCTAACATGAGCAAACGCGAGACCCGTTGCATTGCAAATGCTTGTTTCTTTTTTGCCTCCTACCAGGAGATCAGACCAACTACTATCTAAATACACTGCTCACCATTTTAAGATGTGTTCAAGGACTACTTTCATCTGAAGAACTGGAGGTAATGCTCGTCTTTTAAAGATCTGCTGTAAATAGGGCTGTAAATCTTATCTTGTCACATTTTGTAGGAGGCTGGACTGGCTTGTAGTGAGTACCTAGGGGTACTTGCACCTTGCCCCAGGCCCAGTTATCCCTTATTAGTGTATAGGGTGTCTAGCAGCATAGGCTGATAGATAATGGTAGCTTAGCAGAGCAGCTTAGGCTGAACTAGGAGACGAGTGAAGCTCCTACAGTACCACTTAGTGTCATATGCACAATATCATAAGAAAACACAATACACAGATATACTAAAAATAAAGGTACTTTATTTTTATGACAATATGCCAAAAGTATCTCAGTGAGTACCCTCAGTATGAGGATAGCAAATATACACAAGATATATGTACACAATACCAAAATATGCAGTAATAGTATTAGAAAACAGTGCAAACAATGTATAGTTACAATAGGATGCAATAGAGACACATAGGGATAGGGGCAACACAAACCATATACTCCAAAAGTGGAATGTGAATCACGAATGGACCCCAAACCTATGTGACCTTGTAGAGGGTCGCTGGGACTATTAGAAAATAGTAAGGGTTAGAAAAATAGCCCACCCCAAGACCCTGAAAAGTGAGTGCAAAGTGCACTAAAGTTCCCCAAAAGACATAGAAGTCGTGATAGGGGAATTCTGCAGGAAAGACACAAACCAACAATGCAACAACGATGGATTTCCAGTCGAGGGTACCTGTGGAACAAGGGGACCAAGTCCAAAAGTCACAAGCAAGTCGGAGAAGGGCAAATGCCCAGGAAATGCCAGCTGTGGGTGCAAAGATGCTGCTACTGGACAGTAGAAGTGTAGGTTTCTGCAAGAACGACAAGGGCTAGAGACTTTCCCTTTGGAGGACGGATCCCTCACACCGTGGAGAGTCATGCAAAAGTGTTTTCCCGCCGAAAGACTGCCAACAAGCCTTGCTAGCTGCAAATCGTGCGGTTAGTGTTTTTGGATGCTGCTGTGGCCCAGGAGGGACCAGGATGTCGCCAATTGCGTCAGGGGACAGAGGGGGCGTCGAGCAAGACAAGGAGCCCTCTCAGCAGCAGGCAGCACCCACAGAAGTGCCAGAAACAGGCACTACAAGGATGCGTGAAACGGTGCTCACCCGAAGTCGCACAAAGGAGTCCCACGTCGCCGTAGAACAACTTAGGAGGTCGTGCAATGCAGGTTAGAGTGCCGTGGACCCAGGCTGGACTGTGCACAAAGGATTTCCGCCGGAAGTGCACGGAGGCCGGAGTAGCTGCAAAAGTCGCGGTTCCCAGCAATGCAGTCTGGCATGGGGAGGCAAGGACTTACCTCCACCAAACTTGGACTGAAGAGTCACTGGACTGTGGGAGTCACTTGGACAGAGTTGCTGGATTCAAGGGACCTCGCTCGTCGTGCTGAGAGGAGACCCAAGGCACCGGTGATGCAGTTCTTTGGTGCCTGCGGTTGCAGGGGGACGATTCCGTCGACCCACGGGAGATTTCTTCGCAGCTTCTAGTGCAGAGAGGAGGCAGACTACCCCCACAGCATGCACCACCAGGAAAACAGTCGAGAAGGCGGCAGGATCAGCGTTACAGAGTTGCAGTAGTCGTCTTTGCTACTATGTTGCAGTTTTGCAGGCTTCCAGCGCGGTCAGCAGTCGATTCCTTGGCAGAAGGTGAAGAGAGAGATGCAGAGGAACTCGGATGAGCTCTTGCATTCGTTATCTAAGGAATCCCAAGAGACAGAGACCCTAAATAGCCAGAAAAGAGGGTTTGGCTACCTAGGAGAGAGGATAGGCTAGCAACACCTGAAGGAGCCTATCAGGAGGAGTCTCTGACGTCACCTGGTGGCACTGGCCACTCAGAGCAGTCCAGTGTGCCAGCAGCACCTCTGTTTCCAAGATGGCAGAGGTCTGGAGCACACTGGAGGAGCTCTGGGCACCTCCCAGGGGAGGTACAGGTCAGGGGAGTGGTCACTCCCCTTTCCTTTGTCCAGTTTCGCGCCAGAGCAGGGCTAAGGGGTCCCTGAACCGGTGTAGACTGGCTTATGCAGAAATGGGAACCAAATGTGCCCATGAAAGCATTTCCAGAGGCTGGGGGAGGCTACTCCTCCCCTGCCTTCACACCATTTTCCAAAGGGAGAGGGTGTAACACCCTCTCTCAGAGGAAGTCCTTTGTTCTGCCATCCTGGGCCATGCCTGGCTGGACCCCAGGAAGGCAGATGCCTGTCTGAGGGGTTGGCAGCAGCAGCAGCTGCAGTGAAACCCCGGGAAAGGCAGTTTGGCAGTACCAGGGTCTGTGCTACAGACCACTGGGATCATGGGATTGTGCCAACTATGCCAGGATGGTATAGAGGGGGCAATTCCATGATCATAGACATATTACATGGCCATATTCGGAGTTACCATTGTGAAGCTACATATAGGTAGTGACCTATATGTAGTGCACGCGTGTAATGGTGTCCCCGCACTCACAAAGTCCAGGGAATTGGCCCTGAACAATGTGGGGGCACCTTGGCTAGTGCCAGGGTGCCCACACACTAAGTAACTTAGCACCCAACCTTTACCAGGTAAAGGTTAGACATATAGGTGACTTATAAGTTACTTAAGTGCAGTGTAAAATGGCTGTGAAATAACGTGGACGTTATTTCACTCAGGCTGCACTGGCAGGCCTGTGTAAGAATTGTCAGAGCTCCCTATGGGTGGCAAAAGAAATGCTGCAGCCCATAGGGATCTCCTGGAACCCCAATACCCTGGGTACCTCAGTACCATATACTAGGGAATTATAAGGGTGTTCCAGTAAGCCAATGTAAATTGGTAAAATTGGTCACTAGCCTGTTAATGACAATTTGAAAGAAATGAGAGAGCATAACCACTGAGGTTCTGATTAGCAGAGCCTCAGTGAGACAGTTAGTCATAACACAGGTAACACATGCAGGCACACGTATGAGCACTGGGGCCCTGACTAGCAGGGTCCCAGTGACACATACAACTAAAACAACATATATACAGTGAAAAATGGGGGTAACATGCCAGGCAAGATGGTACTTTCCTACACAACCCCCCCCCAAACGAAGGACAATAAGACTAGCCATGACCTGATGAGTCTTCATTGTCTAAGTGGAAATATCTGGAGAGTCCATCTGCATTGGAGTGGCTACTCCCAGGTCTATGTTCCACTGTATAGTCCATTCCCTGTAGGGATATGGACCACCTCAATAATTTAGGATTTTCATCTTTCATTTGTTTTAGCCAAAGTAGAGGTTTTGGTCTGTCTGAACAATGAAGTGAGTGCCAAACAGGTATGGCCTCAACTTCTTCAGTGCCCAGACCACAGCAAAGGCCTCCCTCTCAATGGAAGACCAACGCTTTTCTCTAGGGGTCAACCTCCTACTAATAAAAGCAACAGGTTGATCCTGGCCCTCAGAATTAAGTTGTGAAAGGACTGCCCCTACTCCTAATTCAGATGCATCAGTTTGGACATAGACGTTTTTAGAGTAACAAGGGCTTTTCAGGACAGGTGCAGAGCACATGGCCTGCTTCAGCTCCTCAAAAGCTTTCTGACAGCTAGCTGTCCACAATACCTTTTTAGGCATCTTTTTGGATGTGAGGTCATTAAGAGGGGCTGCAATGGAGCCATAGTTCTTAATGAACCTCCTGTAATACCCAGTGAGGCCTAGGAAGGCTCTCACCTGAGTCTGAGTAGTAGGGGGAACCCAATCAACAATAGTTTGGATTTTCCCCTGAAGTGGTGCAATCTGTTCCCCACCAACAAGGTGTCCCAGATAAACCATCTTCCCCTGCCCTATCTGGCACTTTGAAGCCTTGATAGTGAGGCCTGCCTTTAGCAGGGCCTCTAAAACTTTCCATAGGTGGACCAGGTGATCATCCCAACTGGAGCTAAAGACAGCTATATCGTCCAAATATGCTGCACTAAAAGCTTCCAGCCCTTGCAGGACTGTGTTCACCAACCTCTGAAAAGTGGCAGGTGCATTTTTCAATCCAAAAGGCATTACTGTGAATTGGTAATGTCCTCCAATGGTTGAAAATGCAGTTTTAGGTTTAGCATCTTCTGATAATTTGATCTGCCAATACCCTGCAGTCAAATGAAAAGTGCTTAGATACTTGGCAGATGCCAGTGTATCTATGAGCTCATCTGCCCTGGGTATAGGGTGAGCATCAGTTTTGGTTACCTGGTTGAGACCTCTGTAATCTACACAAAACCGCATTTCCTTCTTTCCATCCTTGGAATGAGGTTTTGGTACAAGTACCACAGGAGAAGCCCATGGACTTTCAGAGTGCTCAACCACTCCTAGTTCTAACATTTTCTGCACCTCTTGCTTTATGCAGTCCCTGACATGGTCAGGCTGCCTATAGATCTTACTTTTGACAGGCAAGCTGTCTCCAGTATCTATAGTGTGCTCACACCAAGAAGTGGTACCTGGCACAGTAGAGAAGAGTTCAGAAAACTGACCCAGGAGATTTATGCAATGGTCTTTCTGCTCAGCAGTAAGACAATCAGCCAAAACTGCACCTTCCACTAGAGCATCTTGTTCTGTGGAAGAGAAGAGATCAGGTAGAGGATCACTGTCTTCTTCCTGTCCCTCATCAGCTGCCATGAGCAGGGTGAGATCAGCCCTGTCATAGTAGGGTTTCAGGCGATTGACATGGAGCACCCTAAGGGGACTCCTTGTAGTGCCTAAGTCAACTAAGTAGGTGACTTCACCCTTCTTTTCAACAATTATGTGGGGTCCTCTCCATTTATCTTGGAGTGCACTTGGGGCCACAGGCTCCAAGACCCACACTTTCTGCCCTGGTTGGTACTGAACCAAAACAGCCTTCTGATCATGCCATTGCTTCTGGAGCTCTTGGCTGGCCTGAAGGTTTTTACTGGCCTTTTTCATATACTCAGCCATCCTTGATCTGAGGCCAAGTACATAATCCACAATATCTTGCTTTGGAGCTTTTAAAGGTTGTTCCCAACCCTCCTTGACAAGTGTTAGTGGACCCCTAACAGGGTGTCCAAAGAGGAGTTCAAATGGGCTGAAGCCCACTCCTTTCTGGGGTACCTCCCTGTAGGCAAAAAGGAGGCATGGTAAAAGGATATCCCATCTCCTGCGGAGTTTTTCAGGGAGTCCCATAATCATGCCTTTGAGAGTTTTGTTAAATCTCTCCACCAGTCCATTTGTTTGTGGATGATAGGGTGTAGTGAACTTGTAAGTCACACCACACTCCTTCCACATGGCCTTTAAGTAAGCAGACATGAAATTGCTTCCCCTGTCTGATACTACTTCCGTTGGGAAGCCCACCCTAGAAAATATTCCTAGGAGGGCTTTTGCCACTGCAGGTGCCGTAGTGGTCCTTAAAGGAATTGCTTCAGGATATCTTGTGGCATGGTCCACTACCACCAAGATAAACCTATTGCCTGAAGCAGTAGGAGGGTCAAGGGGGCCAACTATGTCAACCCCTACCCTTTCAAAGGGAACCCCAACCACAGGCAGTGGAATAAGGGGTGCCTTTGGGGTGCCACCTGTCTTGCCACTGGCTTGACAGGTTTCACAGGACTTACAAAATTCTTTTGTGTCCTCAGACATTCTAGGCCAATGAAACAAGGGAACAAGCCTGTCCCAAGTTTTCATTTGTCCCAGATGTCCAGCTAGGGGAATGTCGTGGGCTAGAGTTAGGAGGAACTTTCTGTACTCCTGAGGAATCACTAACCTCCTGGCAGTTCCAGGTTTAGGATCCCTTGCCTCAGTGTACAAGAGGTTGTCCTCCCAGTAAACTCTGTGAGAGTCACTGACATCCCCATTAGCCTGTTTGACAGCTTGCTGTCTTAGACGCTCTAGTGTGGGACAGGTATGCTGTGCCACACTCAGCTCCTCCCTGGCAGGCCCCCCTTCACCCAAAAGCTCAGCAGTGTCTGCTTCCAGCTCCTCTGGTGTAGGTTCTGCACAGGGTGGAAATTCTTCTTCCTTAGAAGTAGAATCCACTGTAGAGGGAGGGATAGTAGGAAGTGCTTTACTTCTACTAGCCCTAGCTTTAGGGAGCACTTGGTCCATTGTTCCAGGATCCAAGTCACCCTGTCCTTTTTGCTTTTTGGCCTGAGCACTTGTTAAAGCAAAAATATGCCCTGGGATGCCCAGCATTGCTGCATGGGCCTCTAACTCCACATCTGACCAAGCTGATGTCTCCAAATCATTCCCTAATAGACAGTCTACAGGTAAATCTGAAGCTACCACAACTTTCTTTGGACCAGTAACCCAGCCCCCAGTTGAGATTTACAACAGCCATGGGGTGGCTAAGTGTGTTGTTGTGAGCATCGGTTACTTGGTACTGGTGACCAAGTAGGTGTTGTTCAGGGTGGACCAGTTTCTCTATGACCATAGTCACACTGGCTCCAGTGTCCCTGTAGGCCTGAAACTCAACACCATTTATTAGGGGTAGTTGCTTGTACTTATCCATGTTAAGGGGACAAGCAACCAAGGTGGCTAAATCAATAGCCCCCTCAGAGACTAACACAGCCTCTGTGGTCTCCCTAATCAGACCAACCCCAACTAAGTTACCAAAAGTAAGCCCAGCTACTCCCTTGGATTGGCTATTAGTAGGTTTGCTCCCACCACCACTGCTATTAGTAGGGACACTAGGTGTAGGAGAAGGGGTTGTAGTGGTAGGAGGCTTGGTGCTTTTCTTTGGACAACTGGGATCTGTTGTCCAATGGCCTTTTATTTTACATAAATAGCACCATGGTTTCTTTTCTTTGTTTTGATTTGAAGAGGATTTGGTCCCACCACCCCCACCAGAGTGTTTTTGTGGGCCTGATGAAGACTCATTTTTAGATTTGTCCCCACCCTTGTCAGAAGACTTACCATCCTTCTTGTTGTTGCCATCTTTGTCACCCCCTGTATGAACTTTTCTGTTCACCCTTGTTCTGACCCATTTGTCTGCCTTCTTTCCCAATTCTTGGGGAGAGGTCAGATCAGAGTCCACCAAGTATTGGTGCAACAAATCAGACACACAATTATTAAGAATATGCTCTCTCAGGATCAAGTTATACAGGCTGTCATAATCAGTAACTTTACTGCCATCTAACCACCCCTCCAAGGCCTTCACTGAATGGTCAATGGAATCCACCCAGTCTTGTGAAGACTCCTTTTTGGTCTCTCTGAACTTATCCTGTATTGTTCAGTGGTTAAGCCATAACCATCCAGGAGTGCATTCTTAAGAACTGTAAAATTATTGGCATCACTTTCTTTCACAGTAAGGAGCCTATCCCTGCCCTTTCCACTAAATGATAGCCATAGGATAGCAGCCCACTGCCTTTGAGGGACATCCTGTACAACACAGGCCCTCTCAAGTGCAGCAAACCACTTGTTAATGTCATCCCCCTCCTTATAAGGGGGAACTATCTTGTGCAGATTCCTAGAATCATGCTCTTTTGCAGGATGACTATTGGGAATACTGCTGCTGCCACCATGGGTTTCTAAACCCCGTTTCTGTCTCTCCTTCTCTACTTCTAAGGACTGTCTATCCAAATCCAGCTGTTGCTTCTTGAGCTTCAGTCTGGTTTGTTCCACTCTCAATCTATTGAGCTCCCTTTCTAACAATCTGTCATCAGGGTGGGTGGGAGGGATATTCCTTGACACAGAAGTGTGGTGAGAATGGACAGAAGGAGACCTGTCCCTTACAGAAGGCATCCTAACAGCTTGGTTAACAGAAACATCAGTTCTACTGTGGTGAGAATGAATGCTCTTGCTATGATGTGAGACAACACTATCTGTATGGTGTGACTCAACATCAGTACCAACTATGCTAGACTGTCTAGTAATGGGCAGGCTCTGAAGTTTCTTTCCTGAATCTTTTCCTAGGGGTGTCCCTGGATCAGATTGGGAACCATTAGCTACTTTTTCAACAGATGGGGCCCTTGTGGCCTTATCTTGTTCTCTAAGCATGTTAAGCAATAATTCCAAGGAAGGATTCTTCCCTACACTCAAACCTCTTTCTACACAGAGACTCCTTGCTCCTTTCCAGCTAAGGTGGTCATATGCAAGTTTGGACAGATGAACATTTTGGCCTGTGCCAGACATTTTTAGAAAGAGTTTAAGTGATAGAAAAAGAGAAAAAAGTTTTCAGAACTTTTAGAAAGACAGAAAAAAACTTTTTAAACTTTTAAGAACTTTTTAGAAAGTTTAGAGGTACTTTTCAGCACTTTAGAAAAGAGGTGAGAAAAGAAATGCAAAACTTTTTGGTTAGGTGTACATACACTGAACTTGTTTTGTATATTTTTCTCTTATGAAAAGTACAATGACAAGAGTGGTAAGTAGTCTCAAAGCACTGATCCCACCGCTGCACAACCAATGTAGGAGGCTGGACTGGCTTGTAGTGAGTACCTAGGGGTACTTGCACCTTGCACCAGGCCCAGTTATCCCTTATTAGTGTATAGGGTGTCTAGCAGCATAGGCTGATAGATAATGGTAGCTTAGCAGAGCAGCTTAGGCTGAACTAGGAGACGAGTGAAGCTCCTACAGTACCACTTAGTGTCATATGCACAATATCATAAGAAAACACAATACACAGATATACTAAAAATAAAGGTACTTTATTTTTATGACAATATGCCAAAAGTATCTCAGTGAGTACCCTCAGTATGAGGATAGCAAATATACACAAGATATATGTACACAATACCAAAATATGCAGTAATAGTATTAGAAAACATTGCAAACAATGTATAGTTACAATAGGATGAAATGGAGACACATAGGGATAGGGGCAACACAAACCATATACTCCAAAAGGGGAATGTGAATCACAAATGGACCCCAAACCTATGTGACCTTGTAGAGGGTCGCTGGGACTATTAGAAAATAGTAAGGGTTAGAAAAATAGCCCACCCCAAGACCCTGAAAAGTGAGTGCAAAGTGCACTAAAGTTCCCCAAAAGACATAGAAGTCGTGATAGGGGAATTCTGCAGGAAAGAAACAAACCAACAATGCAACAACGATGGATTTCCAGTCGAGGGTACCTGTGGAACAAGGGGACCAAGTCCAAAAGTCACAAGCAAGTCGGAGATGGGCAAATGCCCAGGAAATGCCAGCTGTGGGTGCAAAGATGCTGCTACTGGACAGTAGAAGTGTAGGTTTCTGCAAGAACGACAAGGGCTAGAGACTTCCCCTTTGGAGGACGGATCCCTCACGCTGTGGAGAGTCGTGCAGAAGAGTTTTCCCGCCGAAAGACCGCCAACAAGCCTTGCTAGCTGCAAATCGTGTGGTTAGTGTTTTTGGATGCTGCTGTGGCCCAGGAGGGACCAGGATGTCGCCAATTGCGTCAGGGGACAGAGGGGGCGTCGAGCAAGACAAGGAGCTCTCTCAGCAGCAGGCAGCACCCGCAGAAGTGCCAGAAACAGGCACTACAAGGATGTGTGAAACGGTGCTCACCCGAAGTCGCACAAAGGAGTCCCACGTCACTGGAGAACAACTTAGGAGGTCGTGCAATGCAGGTTAGAGTGCCGTGGACCCAGGCTGGGCTGTGCACAAAGGATTTCCGCCGGAAGCGCACGGAGGCCGGAGTAGCTGCAAAAGTCGCGGTTCCCAGCAATGCAGTCTGGCGTGGGGAGGCAAGGACTTACCTCCACCAAACTTGGACTGAAGAGTCACTGGACTGTGGGAGTCACTTGGAAAGAGTTGCTGGATTCAAGGGACCTCGCTCGTCGTGCTGAGAGGAGACCCAAGGCACTGGTGATGCAGTTCTTTGGTGCCTGCGGTTGCAGGGGGACGATTCCGTCGACCCACGGGAGATTTCTTCAGAGCTTCTAGTGCAGAGAGGAGGCAGACTACCCCCACAGCATGCACCACCAGGAAAACAGTCGAGAAGGCGGCAGGATCAGCGTTACAGAGTTGCAGTAGTCGTCTTTGCTACTATGTTGCAGTTTTGCAGGCTTCCAGCGCGGTCAGCAGTCAATTCCTTGGCAGAAGGTGAAGAGAGAGATGCAGAGGAACTCGGATGAGCTCTTGCATTCGTTATCTAAGGAATCCCAAGAGACAGAGACCCTAAATAGCCAGAAAAGACGGTTTGGCTACCTAGGAGAGAGGATAGGCTAGCAACACCTGAAGGAGCCTATCAGGAGGAGTCTCTGACGTCACCTGGTGGCACTGGCCACTCAGAGCAGTCCAGTGTGCCAGCAGCATCTCTGTTTCCAAGATGGCAGAGGTCTGGAGCACACTGGAGGAGCTCTGGGCACCTCCCAGGGGAGGTACAGGTCAGGGGAGTGGTCACTCCCCTTTCCTTTGTCCAGTTTCGTGCCAGAGCAGGGCTAAGGGGTCCCTGAACCGGTGTAGACTGGCTTATGCAGAAATGGGCACCAAATGTGCCCATGAAAGCATTTCCAGAGGCTGGGGGAGGCTACTCCTCCCCTGCCTTCACACCATTTTCCAAAGGGAGAGGGTGTAACACCCTCTCTCAGAGGAAGTCCTTTGTTCTGCCATCCTGGGCCAGGCCTGGCTGGACCCCAGGAGGGCAGATGCCTGTCTGAGGGGTTGGCAGCAGCAGCAGCTGCAGTGAAACCCCGGGAAAGGCAGTTTGGCAGTACCAGGGTCTGTGCTACAGACCACTGGGATCATGGGATTGTGCCAACTATGCCAGGATGGTATAGAGGGGGCAATTCCATGATCATAGACATATTACATGGCCATATTCGGAGTTACCATTGTGAAGCTACATATAGGTAGTGACCTATATGTAGTGCACGCGTGTAATGGTGTCCCCGCACTCACAAAGTCCGGGGAATTGGCCCTGAACAATGTGGGGGCACCTTGGCTAGTGCCAGGGTGCCCACACACTAAGTAACTTAGCACCCAACCTTTACCAGGTAAAGGTTAGACATATAGGTGACTTATAAGTTACTTAAGTGCAGTGTAAAATGGCTGTGAAATAACGTCGACGTTATTTCACTCAGGCTGCAGTGGCAGGCCTGTGTAAGAATTGTCAGAGCTCCCTATGGGTGGCAAAAGAAATGTTGCAGCCCATAGGGATCTCCTGGAACCCCAATACCCTGGGTACCTCAGTACCATATACTAGGGAATTATAAGGGTGTTCCAGTAAGCCAATGTAAATTGGTAAAATTGGTCACTAGCCTGTTAGTGACAATTTGAAAGAAATGAGAGAGCATAACCACTGAGGTTCTGATTAGCAGAGCCTCAGTGAGACAGTTAGTCATAACACATGTAACACATTCAGGCACACTTATGAGCACTGGGGCCCTGACTAGCAGGGTCCCAGTGACACATACAACTAAAACAACATATATACAGTGAAAAATGGGGGTAACATGCCAGGCAAGATGGTACTTTCCTACACATTTGTTATGAATTCAAAGACTGATATCGTGTTGCTTGTACTTTCCATCCTCCTCCCAGGGCTTAGATGTTTTTTAGTCTCACTCAGTATTCGTATAGATGCTCGCTATTTTAAAATTGCATGCTTCTTCCAAAGGTAAAAACTCACATTTGACTTTAAAACAAATATTAATAATAAGCAACCCTTTATTATGGTTAGTCCACTTAGCCAATAACACACCGATAAGCAATGTGTGCGGACATGTTTAGTGTTTTATATTTTCAAACTAAGCTGTGTGCTCGTCTAAATTGTCTAGGTTGCCGCGTTTGGCAGGCTTCATTTTCGAGGCCTAGCCATTGAGAGTCGGAGCCACTGTTGTTGTTCTGTTTTGTCCCATCCCTGTGTCCTAAGTGTGACTGACTCAGTATGATGGCCGTAGCACATTCTGATGCAACTTAATGTATAATGATGAGTTCATTCCGTGAAAAGGCTGGGGCTCCCTCCCACCTTGGCAGACAGGGCCCTGAGTGCACGTCTGTGGAACTGGAGGAGCATTGCCAGTTTGGAGAACACTTCACTCCCTCGGACATAAGACTGCAGTAAACCGTGACGACACACGTCCACAAACATCTGTCAGACTAGCTGGGCACATATAGGATTAAATGCAATGCGAGCTAAAAGTGTATGATTTCACTCATTTCTGTAAGGTGCCCACGTGGAGCGTCTGTTCTTCTTACCCTCATGTTGAGTCCAGTAAAGGTTATATTGTTGGCACCTATATACTGCACATTCAGTTACTGCCATGGCAGCATATCGAGGACAGATTTAAAACGCGCAACTTGCTACATATATTGGTAGAATACAACAGCAAAGTGCCGCCCAGCCCAGCATCCAAGAAAATAATACATTTCAACCTAGCTTAATATTATGGTGTCACCAGACGGGTGAGAACACTGCCTTTGAACGTGCTCATTCATGTGGGGTGCCCAGGTATTTACGACAAAGATACATATTCAATTTTGTCTAAATTTGCTGTCACTTGCCGGTCACCGAGAGCACGAAACACAAACATAAATATTAAGATAAGAAATATGTATACATAATAGATGAATATATACACACAGTAATGTTTCTTAAAATGCGCGTGCATGTGTGTGTCTGAGTGCTAGAGTAGGAACTGTCATTGATTGCATTATATATATATATATATATATATATACGTATGTATATGCTTATGCATATAAATATAGAATAGGCACATAAAATACGTCTGTACGCATACATCTGTACAAAATGTATAGACATGTATTTCGTAAGCATGAGCATGCACTTCAAGGCGTGCACAAGCATGTTGTGTGAGAGTGCGTATATTGTAATTATATTTATATAGCGCTTACTACCCCTGACAAGGCGAAGAGCTTGTGGGTGTGTACGTAACCAATATCAATACACTATGCTGTACCCTACTAAACATGCATATATCTATATACACACACAAATATTTATAGTTTATACGCAGTAATCCATTTTTAGTCTCATTTTTTAAATACAAATTTAAGACACCTGGACCCAAGACTACACCTCCTATCAAATACACTTTTAAAGACAAACAAGTGGCACACGAACACAATAACGCAATGTTATACATGCTTGTTGGTTCGGCACGGACTGCCACGGAATTAAATGTTCAGTGTGGATTTTGAAAATTCTTTTGTCACCTCAGAATCACAGAACATTCTCTTAAATCACCTTTACAAGCACCTTCTCTTCACTCCAGGACTCTCGTCTACAATGTATTCAGGTACTTTCCAATCCATCCCATTTGATCTCTTCTCTGCCCACACTCATGTGGTCCAATCCATCATAACTATATTATCATCCCCATCTCCCAGTAACCTTTAATACCCATCCAATATTACCACATCTACCATTCATATACCTCCAAGTGTACCTTTTATCTTCTATTATAACATCAGTCCTTTCATTACCCTACAGAACACCCCCCTTCCATTATCAAAAAAATTAAACTAGAACAAATTGGGATAACTTTGAATCCACTTTATACACAGCTTTCAGAAAGGGGGGTGTGGACACCCTGTCTCAAACTATACACTTTGTGTCTGCTGTTTTTTCAATAAAATATCAAACTATTGCTGCCCTCCAAAAACAGCCTTTATGTACAGCAGGGGTCTCCAAACTTTTCTGTAATTAGTTATTTTCAATAAAACTTATCGAAAACTACTAATCTTATTACTGTTGTAATACTAAGTATCTTAAAAGAAAATACATCAGTGACCATCATATGCAAGGTTACTACCAGCACTGATCACCAAAGTGCATCAGGTATGTTTGCAGGCGACATCTTAACTCCATTAGTGTGTGTGTCGGCCAATGACTGGCACACGCACACTCTCCATGGTGCGGGCCATGACCACTGGCCAAAGGCTTTTTTTTTTTTTTTTTTTTTTTTTTAATACCCTTGGGAGACGCGGACGATCTTCTGTGTCTTACCCTGCCCCTTCCTTCCATCTGTGAGAACATGCTGATGCCACACTTTTTCCCCCCACCAGAGGATCGAGGACAAGGTAAGTGTCCTCTCCCTAAGGCCAAGACGGCCTCCCCAGATGCCAGGGAGGTGTCGATAGAAAGGGGAGAGTCTTCCCTTTCCATTAATGCCTTCCTGCTGCGATCCATGGCCAGGAAATGGCCTAAGTCACCAGGGATCTTGTTGTGGGTGAAGGGGTGCAGGGGTCGGATGCCCTCCCCTGTGGGAGCAATATTAAAAGAAAAAGAAAATAAGGCTCCAGTATTTTATTTTTTACATATGGTTTTACTTTGGGTCGCGAGTCCAGGGGTTCCCCAACAGGCTTGACAGAGGCGATAATAGTTAATACTAGTGCTCTATTTGTGGTAGAGCGGTCGAGCAGTTAGGCTTATCAGAGGGTAGTGTTAAGCATTTGTTGTACACACACAAGCAATAAGTGAAAACACACTCAATGACTTAACTCCAGGCCAATAGGTTTTTATATAGGAAAACTATTGTGTTAGTTTATTATTAGAACCACAAGATTTATTTAGCAATGTAAGTACATTAAATGAAAGGTACTTTGCATAGTAATAGTTGAGACTTTGAATAGATTCAATATTGTACACAGTTTTAATTAAAATGGCAAAAACTATTTTAAAAGTGGACACTGCAATTTTCAACAGTTCCTGGGGGAGGTAAGTACAGCACAGTTTCAGAGGTAAGTACCACACTTACGGGTTCAATCTCTGGGGTAAAGGTAGTCCACCGTTGGGGATTCAAGGCAACCCCAAACACCCAGCACCAGCAACACAGGGCCGGTCAGGTGCAGAGGTCAAACAGGAGCCAAAATAACATGGGCGCCTATAGAGATAGGGGGTACTCCAGTTCCAGTCTGCTGGCAGGTAAGTGTCCGCTTTCTCGAAGAGCATACCAGGGGGTTTGGAGGAGTACTGGAGGGGCCCCAAGTAGGCACACAAACCACACCCTCAGCGGCAGGGTGCAGTGGGCAAACAGGGCATCGGGTTCTCAATAGAACTCTATGGAGGGACCCAGGGGTCACTTGGCGCTGCAGGTAGGGCTCAGGGGGGCCTCTCGGGCAAGCCACCAACTGGGCAAGGATGAGGGTCGTCTGCTGGTCGTTGCTGCACCAGTGGACGGTTTCTCACGGGTCTGGGGGCTGCAAGTGCAGTGCTTCTTCTAGGCGTTGGATATCTTCAGCCCCTGCAGTCTTGGTTAGGAGGGTCCTCTGGATTCCCTCTGCAGGCGTCGTCATGGGGGTGCAGGGAGGTGAGCCCAGGGTGGACACGTCATCAGAGTCGCCTGGGGTTCCTCTCTGGATAGTTGGTTTCTCTGGACACAGGTTGGGGGCGTCGGGTGCAGAGTGTTGGGGACTCACGCTTCTGGAGTGAGGTGGGATTCCCATTAAAGATGGATGTCTTCTTGTTGTTGGGCAGAGCCGTTGCCACAGGAGTTCTTGGTCCTCGGTAATGCAGCCAGTCCCCTGGAGGCTATTCAGGGGTCGCTGGTCCTGCAGAAAGCGTCTCTTCTCTGTTGCAGGGTTTCTGAAGCAGGAGACACGCCGGTAGGGCTGTGGCCAAGTCAGTTGTCTCCTTTTCTTCTGTGCCGGGTTTTCAGCTCAGCAGTCCTTCTTGTAAGGTCATCAGGAATCTGAAGAGCTGGGTTCAGGGTCGCTTCTAAGTACTATATTTAGGGGGGTGTTAGGGTTAGAGGGCAGTAGCCAATGGCTACTCTCCCTAAGGATGGCTGCACCCTCCTTGTGCCCACTCCCTCTTGGGAGGGGGAGCACACCCCTATCCCTATTGGTCCTAATCCTCCAAAGCAAGATGGAGGATTTCTCCAGGAGGGGATCACTTCAGTTCTGGCCACCTTAGGGGTCTCTGACTATGATTTGTGGAGAGAGGGTTCTTGGAGCTCTGGTCCCCTAATTAGGACAGGAGGGGGGAGTTCTCCCTCTTGTTCACTAATTTCCTCCCCATCTGAGGGAGAATCTTCCATCTCAGTGGGGTGGCCCCTTGTATACTCTGCCAAGAGCTCCTGGAGCTTGACCTTGGTAGGGTTGGACCCAAGTTTGATCTTTTTTAACTTCAGAGGGACCTTAGATCTGACATCCCTAGATGCAGGTAAGGGGAGATTGAGTTCCATCACCATCTCCTCTGGGTTATTCATTATGTCCCTAAATGTTGGGATTACGTTTTAAGAAACTAAACAATTAGGGGCCAGATGTAGCAAAGACTTTGCGACTTGCGAATGGCGAAAATCGCCGTTTGCGAGTCGCAAATGCGTCTTTGCTATGTAGAAATGCATTTTGCGAGTCGGAACCGACTCGCAAAATGCATTTCCGAGTCGCAAATAGGAAGGGGTGTTCCCTTCCTATTTGCGAGTCGCAATGGTATGCAATTCCATTTGCGACCGCAAAAGTGGTCGCAAATGGACTCGCAGTTACCATCCACTTGAAGTGGATGGTAACCCACTCGCAAACTGGACTTTGTGACTGGACCAAAAAATAATTTTTCAGAGCAGGCAGTGGTCCAATGGACCACTACCTGCCCTGAAAAATACCGAAACAAAAGGTTTTGGTTTATTTTTCAAAGTGCAGCTCGTTTTCCTTTAAGGAAAACGGGTTGCACTTTGAAAAAAAAAACTGCTTTATTTAAAAGCAGTCACGGACGTGGAGGTCTGCTGTTCCCAGCAGGCCTCAATCCCCGTGAGTGCCCTGTGTCGCTATGGGGTCGCAAATTGCGACCCACCTCATTAATATTAATGAGGTGGGTCTTTGCGACCCCATAGCGACTCGCAGAAGGTGTCTGAGACACCTTTCTGCATCCCAAATTGCGACTTGCAATTCACGAGTCGCAGGGACTCGCAAATTGCAAGTCGCAATTTGGGACTTTCCTACATCTGGCCCTTAAATCCTAACTTTTACAAAACTTTTCAACTTAAAAAGAAATGCTAGCAGGAACTTACAGAGGCCCCTAGCAGGACTTTTAAAAATTTGGAAAAATACTCAAAATTAAAAAATCAATTTTCTAATGACAATTTTGGAATTTAGTCGTGTGATCAGGTATTGGCTGAGTAGTTCAGCAGATGCAAAGTCTTAGACCCCACTGCTGAATCACCAATGTAGGAAGCTGGCTCTTTATATACTATATCAAAATGAGATATAGGGGGTTATTACAACTTTGGAGGAGGTGTTAAACCGTCCCAAAAGTGACGGTAAAGTGACGGATATACCACCAGCCGTATTACGAGTTCCATAGGATATAATGGACTCGTAATACGGCTGGTGGTATATCCGTCACTTTACAGTCACTTTTGGGACGGATTAACACCTCCTCCAAAATTGTAATAACCCCCTCAGTGTGCACAGAGACCAGGGGTTCCCCAAGAGGCTTGACAGAGGCAATATTAGATAATACTAGTGCTCTATTTGTGGTAGTGTGGTCGAGCAGTTAGGCTTAGCAGAGGGTAGTTTTAAGCATTTGTTGTACACACAGGTAATAAATGAGAACACAAACTCAATGACTTAACTTCAGGCCAATAGGTTTTTATGTAGAAAAAAATTTTTTTCTTAATTTATTTTAGAACCACAAGAGTCAAATTGCAGGTAAGTACATTAAATGTAAGGTACTTTGCATATGTATAGATAGAAGTTTGAATTAAAACAGTAATGTACACAGTTTGGCATAAAAAGGCAATAAGCAATCTTAAAAGTGGACCCTGCAAAATTCAACAGTTTCTGGGGGAGCTTAGTTTTTGAGGTAAGTAAAGCACTTACAAGTTCAGTCTCCAGGGCATAGGCAGCCCACCATTGGGGGTTCAAGTCAACCTCAAACCCTCAGCACCAGCAACACAGGGCCAGTGAGGTGCAGAGGTCAAACAGGGGCCCAAATAACATGGGTGCCTAGGGAGACTAGGGGTGATCCGGTTCCAGTCTGTTAGCAGATAATTTTACCTGCGTCCTCGGGGAGCAGAACAGGGGGGTTCTGTAGAGCACTGAGGGGGTCCCAAGCAGGCACACAAAATACACCCTCAGCGGCAAAGGGCCGGCCGGCTGCAGAGGGCAAACAAGGAGTGAGGTTTTGTATAGAAATCAATGGAGGGATCCGGGGGTCACTCTGACGATGAAGACAGGGCAGAAGGGGGGCTTCTCGGGCCAGCCACCGACTGGGCAAGGGTGAGGGCCGCCTGCTGGTCACTGCTGCACCGGTGGTTGGTTCTTCATGGGCCTGGGGTTGCGGGTGCAGTGCTTCTTCCGGGCGTCAGGTTTATTTGTTCCAGGGCAGTCGCGGTCAGGGGGTTCATCTGGATTCCCTCTGCAGGCTTTGTCGTGGGGGTGCAGAGAGGTTGGCTCAGGGTGGACACGTCGGAGTCGCATGGGGGTCCCCTCTGCGGCGTTGGTTTCTCTGTACACGGGACAGGGACGTCAGGTGCAGAGTGGCGGAGACTCACGCTTCTGAAGTGAGGTGAGAGTCCCTTTAAAGATGGTTTCTTCTTGTTGCTTTAGACAGGGCCGCTCTCCACAGGAGTTTCTGGGTCCTTTGGAGTTGCAGGGCAGAACTCTGAGTCGGCAGAGGTCTCTGGGCCGCAGGATGTGTCGCTGTTGCTGGTTCTTAGAATCAGAAGACAGGCCGGTAGGGCTGAGGCCAAAGCAGTTTTCATCTCCTCCTTCTCTGCTGGGTTTTCAGGTCAGCAGTCCTTCTTGTTAGGTCATCAGGAATCTGATTTCCTGGGTTCAGGGTCGGCCCTAAATACAAAATTTAGGGGTGTGTTTAGAGCTGGAGGGCTGTAGCCAATGGCTACTGTACTTAAGGGTGGCTACACCCCCCTTGTGCCTCCTCCCTTTGGGGAGGGACACACATCCCTAATGCTATTGTGCTAAATCCTCCAAAGCAAGATGGAGGATTTTCTATGGAGGGGGTCACATCAGCTCTGGTCACCTTAGGGGTGGACCTGGCTGGAGGGGTGACTCCTTGTTTTTCTCATTATCTCCTCAGACTTGCTGCCAAAAGTGGGGGCTGTGTCCGGGGGGCGGCCATCTCCGCTAGCTGGAGTGCCCTGGGGTGCTGTAACACCAGGCTTGAGCCTTTGAGGCTCTCCCCCAGGTGTTACAGTTCCTGCAGGGGGGGGGTGAAGCACCTCCACCCAGGACAGGCTTTGTTCCTGGTCACAGAGAGCACAAAGTCACTCACCCCATATGGCCAGAAACTAGTGGGGAAGTGGCAGGCTGGCAGAGACCGGTCAGCCTAGCACTAGCAGTTGGGCTGGCATGCAGGGGGCACCTCTAACATCCCCTCTGTGTGCATCTCTCAATAAATACCACACTGGCGTCATTGTGGATTTATTGTGCTGGGAAATTTGATACCAAACTTCCCAGTGTTCAGTGTAGCCATTATGGAACTGTGGAGTTTGCGTTTGATAAACTCTCAGACCATATGCTCTTTATGGCTTCCCAGCACTTACAATGTATAAGAATTGGCTTAGACACTGTAGGGGCATAGTGCCTATGCAGCTATACTCTCACCTGTGGTATAGTGCACCCTGCCTTAGGGCTGTAAGGCCTGCTAGAAGGGTTACTTACCTATGCCAAAGGCAGTGGTTTGTGGGCATCACATCCTGAGGGAATGCCTTCCTTAGCATGGCTACCACCTGACTTTTTGCCTTTTGTTGACGCCAGTTATGATTGAAAGTGTGCTGGGACCCTGCTAACCAGGCCCCAGCACCAGTGTCGCTTTCCCTAAACTGTACCTTTGTTTCCACAATTGGCACAGCCCTGGCACACAGGTAAGTCCCTTGTAAATAGTACCCCCGGTACCAAGGTCCCTGATGCCAGGGAAGGTCTCTAAGGGTTGCAGCATGTGTTATGCCACCCTGGGGACCCCTCACTCAGCACATGCACACTGCCTCACAGCTTGTGTGTGCTGGTGGGGAGAAAATGACCAAGTTGACATGGTACTCCCCTCAGAGTGCCATGCCCACCTCTCACTGCCTATGGCATAGGTAAGTCACCCCTCTAGCAGGCTTTACAGCCGTAAAGCAGGGTGCACAATACCACAGGTGAGGGTATATGTACATGAGCACTATGCCCCTACAGTGTCTAAGCAAAACCTTAGACATTGTAAGTGCAGGGTAGCCATAAAGAATATATGGTCTGGGAGTTTGTCAAACACAAACTCCACAGTTCCATGATGGCTACACTGAAATCTGGGAAGTTTGGTATCAAACTTCTCAGCACAATAAATGCACACTGATGCCAGTGTGCAATTTATTGTAAAATACACCCAGAGGGCATCTTAGAGATACCCCCTGAATACCAGTCCGACTCCTAGTGCTAGGCTGACCAGTTTCTGCCAGCCTGCCACAACCAGACGAGTTTCTGGCCACATGGGGTGAGTGCCTTTGTCACTCTGTGGCCAGGAACAAAGCTTGTACTGGGTGGAGGTGCTTCTCATCTCCCCCTGCAGGAACTGTAACACCTGGTGGTGAGCCTCAAAGGCTCATGCCTTTTGTTACAGCATACCAGGCCATTCCAGCTAGTGGAGATGCCCGCCCCTCTGGCCACTGCCCCCACTTTTGGCAGCAAGGCAAGAGAGGATAATGAGAAAAACAAGGAGGAGTCACCCACCAGTCAGGACAGCCCCTAAGGTGTCCTGAGCTGAGGTGACCCCTGCCTTTAGAAATCCTCCATCTTGAGATTGGAGAATTCCCCCAATAGGATTAGGGATGTGCCCCCGCTCCCCTCAGGGAGGAGGCACAAAGAGGGTGTAGCCACCCTCCAGGACAGTAGCCATTGGCTACTGCCCTCCAGACCTAAATACACCCCTAGATTTAGTATTTAGGGGTGACCCAGAACCCAGGAAATCAGATTCCTGTATCCTACACAAAGAAGAAGAACTGCTGATCTGAAAGCCCTGCAGAGATGGAGACAACAACTGACTTGGCCCCAGCCCTACCGGCCTGTCTCTAGACTTAAAGAACCTGCACAGAGACGCATCCGACAGGGACGAGCGACCTCTGAGGACTCAGAGGACTGCCCTGAACCTAAAGGACCACGAAACTCCTGAGAACAGTGGCACTGTTCACCAACTACAACTTTGAAACAACTTTGAAAGAACTCTCCGTTCCCGCCGGAAGTGTAAGACTTCTCACTCTGCACCAGACGCCCCCAGCTTGAGCTCCAGAGGACAAACAGTGCAGAGAGGACTCCCAGGCGACTGCGATGACGTGAGTAACCTGAGTCGACCCCCCCTGAACCCTCACAACGACGCCTGCAGAGAGGATCCAGAGGCTCCCCTGACTGCGACTGCCTAGTAACAAGGAACCCGACGCCTGGACCAAGCACTGCACCTGCAGCCCCCAGAACCAATAGGAACCAACCTCCAGTGCAGGAGTGATCAACAGGCAGCCCTCTTCCTAGCCCTGTCAGTGGCTGGCCCGAGAAGCCCCCCCCTATGCCCTGCCTGCATCACCTAAGTGACCCCTGGGTCCCTCCATTGCTTCCTATAGCAAACCCGATGCCAACTTTGCACACTGCACCCAGCTGCCCCTGTGCCGCTGAGGGAGTGTTTTCTGTGCCTGTTTGTGTCCCCCCCAGTGTTCTCCAAAACTCTCCTGGACTGCTCCCCGAGCACGCAGGTACCTACCTGCCAGCAGCCCAGAACCGGAGCACCCCTGTTCTCCATGGGCACCTTTGTGTTTTGGGCCCTCCTTTGACCTCTGCACCTGACCGGCCCTGTGTTGCTGGTGTGGTGACTTTGGGGTTGCCTTGAACCCCCATCAGTGGGCTGCCTATGCCCAGGAGACTAAATGTAAGTGCTTTACTTACCTCAGAAACTTAACCATACTTTTCTCCCTCTGGAACTGTTGATTTTTGCAGTGTCCACTTTAAAATAGCTTATTGCCATTTTAACCAAAACTGTGTGTACTACTGTTTCAAATCAAAGTTCCTTACTTACCTGTGTGGAGTACCTTGCATTTTATGTATTTACTTCCAATCTTAAATCTTGTGGTTCTAAAATAAATTAAGAAAAAATATTTTTTATATAAACCCTATTGGCCTGGAGTTAAGTCTTTGAGTGTGTGCTCCTCATTTATTGCCTGTGTTTGTACAACAAATGCTTAATACTACCCTCTGATAAGTCTACTGCTCGACCACACTACCACAAAATAGACCATGAGAATTATCTAATTTTGCCATCATCAACCTCTAAGGGGAATCCTTGTACTTTGTGCACACTATCTCTCACTTTGAGATAGTATATACAGAGCCAACTTTCTGCTTTGGGGATTTTTAGGATGTCCGTATTCTCTCTGACCCTATTTATTTTACTGCCACCATTTATGGGTGCTAAACCCATTTCTGCTCTCTCTCTTTCTAAAGCTAGGAGCTGTTTCTCCAAAGCTAATCTTTTGGCCATCATTGCTAAAAGGATGTCCTCCTCAATGTTCTCAGAGGGACTGGACTCCCCTGTGGAAGAACCAGAATATCGGAGTCTGATTTGTGAAGATAGGAGACTTGGAACCCTAGTCTCCGTAGTTAGGGTAGGAGGGGGGAGTTCTACCTTCTGATCCCCAACTTCTTCCCCATCTGAGGGGAGGTCTTCCCCTTCAGTAGGGTGGTCCCTAGTGTACTCTGCCAAGAGCTCCTGGAGCTTGACCTTGGTAGGGTTGGACCCAGTTTTAATTTTCCTTAACTTACAGAGGTACCTTAGCTCTGCCATCCTCAGATGCAGGTAAGGGGTGAGATTGAGTTCCATCACCCTATCCTCTGACTTACTCATTATGTCTCTAAAAGTTGGGCTTACTTTTTAAGAAACTAAAAACTACTTCTAGTACTTAAATCCTAACTTTTACAAACCTTTTAAACTTAAAAAACAGATGCTAACAGGGACTTACACAAGGCACTAGCAGGACTTTTAAACATTTGGAAAAATAGTCAAAATTCAAAAATCTATTTTGTAATGACAATTTTGGAATTTAGTGTGATCAGGTATTGGCTGAGTAGTCTAGCAAATGCAAAGTCTTAGACCCCACAGCTGATCCACCAATGTAGGAAGCTGGCTCTTCATATACTATATCAAAATGAGATATAGGCCCTCATTCTGACCTTGGCGGTCGGCGGAGAGGCGGCGGTCGGACCGCGAACAGACCGGCGGTATTAAAAATGGCATTCTGACCCTGGCGGGAACCGCCAACACAGCCCGCCAACTTAACACTCCGACCGCCACAGCGGTACAAACAAACAGCGCGGCGGTTCCCGCCAACAGCCCGGCGGCAGACAAAGTACCGCCGACCCTATTACGACCCACCAATCTGCCACCTTTTCCGGGGCGGGAGCACCGCCGATAAGAACACGGCGGAAACAGACTACGAACGGGAAAACGCTCACCTCTACGCACTCCACGCGAGATTCCGGCAGTATGGAGCCAGAGTTACAGGTCATCCCCGCACTCCTATTCCTCCTCATATACCAGGAGCACGCCCGGCGGCGCGGAAGACATCGGTGAGTACTGCACCTACGACACAGGGGAGGGAAAAGATTACCGGCACACACCCACCCACCCACACCCACTACAACACACACATCAATGCATTCCCACAGATCACTGTCACAACCCACAAACCACCCCCCTCCGAAATAATGCAAAGACCAAAAGAAGAGATCATAAACGGGCAGATATATTGAAATATGTACGCCATTAATCCCAATAAATAAATAAACTATGTACAAAATATATATGTGAGAAGGTAGCCTCTTTCTAGCCTTGTTACCCCCACTTTTGGCCTGTTTGTGAGTGTATGTCAGGGTGTTTGTCACTGTTTTCACTGTCTCACTGGGATCCTGATAGCCAGGCCTCAGTGCTCATAGTGAAAACACCATGTTTTCAGTATGGTTGTTATGTGTCACTGGGATCCTGCTAGTCAGGACCCCAGTGCTCATAGGTTTGTGGCCTATATGTATGTGTCACTGGGACCCTGTCACACAGGGCCCCAGTGCTCATAGGTGTGCATGTATATGTTCCCTGTGTGGTGCCTAACTGTCTCACTGAGGCTCTGCTAACCAGAACCTCAGTGGTTATGCTCTCTCATTACTTTCAAATTGTCACTAACAGGCTAGTGACCAATTTTACCAATTTACATTGGCTTACTGGAACACCCTTATAATTCCCTAGTATATGGTACTGAGGTACCCAGGGTATTGGGGTTCCAGGAGATCCCTATGGGCTGCAGCATTTCTTTTGCCACCCATAGGGAGCTCTGACAATTCTTACACAGGCCTGCCACTGCAGCCTGAGTGAAATAACGTCCACGTTATTTCACAGCCATTTTACACTGCACTTAAGTAACTTATAAGTCACCTATATGTCTAACCTTTACCTGGTAAAGGTTAGGTGCAAAGTTACTTAGTGTGAGGGCACCCTGGCACTAGCCAAGGTGCCCCCACATTGTTCAGAGCCAATTCACTGAACTTTGTGAGTGCGGGGACACCATTACACGCGTGCACTACATATAGGTCACTACCTATATGTAGCTTCACCATGGTAACTCCGAATATGGCCATGTAACATGTCTATGATCATGGAATTGCCCCCTCTATGCCATCCTGGCATTGTTGGTACAATTCCATGATCCCAGTGGTCTGTAGCACAGACCCTGGTACTGCCAGACTGCCCTTCCTGGGGTTTCTCTGCAGCTGCTGCTGCTGCCAACCCCTCAGACAGGCAGCTGCCCTCCTGGGGTCCAGCCAGGCCTGGCCCAGGATGGCAGAACAAAGAACTTCCTCTGAGAGAGGGTGTGACACCCTCTCCCTTTGGAAAATGGTGTGAAGGCAGGGGAGGAGTAGCCTCCCCCAGCCTCTGGAAATGCTTTGTTGGGCACAGATGTGCCCAATTCTGCATAAGCCAGTCTACACCGGTTCAGGGACCCCTTAGCCCCTGCTCTGGCGCGAAACTGGACAAAGGAAAGGGGAGTGACCACTCCCCTGACCTGCACCTCCCCTGGGAGGTGTCCAGAGCTCCTCCAGTGTGCTCCAGACCTCTGCCATCTTGGAAACAGAGGTGCTGCTGGCACACTGGACTGCTCTGAGTGGCCAGTGCCACCAGGTGACGTCAGAGACTCCTGCTGATAGGCTCCTTCAGGTGTTAGTAGCCTTTCCTCTCTCCTAGGTAGCCAAACCCTCTTTTCTGGCTATTTAGGGTCTCTGTCTCTGGGGAAACTTCAGATAACGAATGCATGAGCTCAGCCGAGTTCCTCTGCATCTCCCTCTTCACCTTCTGATAAGGAATCGACCGCTGACCGCGCTGGAAGCCTGCAAACCTGCAACATAGTAGCAAAGACGACTACTGCAACTCTGTAACGCTGATCCTGCCGCCTTCTCGACTGTTTTCCTGCTTGTGCATGCTGTGGGGGTAGTCTGCCTCCTCTCTGCACCAGAAGCTCCGAAGAAATCTCCCGTGGGTCGACGGAATCTTCCCCCTGCAACCGCAGGCACCAAAAAGCTGCATCTCCGGTCCCTTGGGTCTCCTCTCAGCACGACGAGCGAGGTCCCTCGAATCCAGCGACACCGTCCAAGTGACCCCCACAGTCCAGTGACTCTTCAGCCCAAGTTTGGTGGAGGTAAGTCCTTGCCTCACCTCGCTGGGCTGCATTGCTGGGAACCGCGACTTTGCAAGCTTCTCCGGCCCCTGTGCACTTCCGGCGGAAATCCTTCGTGCACAGCCAAGCCTGGGTCCACGGCACTCTAACCTGCATTGCACGACTTTCTAAGTTGGTCTCCGGCGACGTGGGACTCCTTTGTGCAACTTCGGCGAGCACCGTTTCACGCATCCTCGTAGTGCCTGTTTCTGGCACTTCTCCGGGTGCTACCTGCTTCAGTGAGGGCTCCTTGTCTTGCTCGACGTCCCCTCTCTCTGCAGGTCCAATTTGCGACCTCCTGGTCCCTCCTGGGCCCCAGCAGCGTCCAAAAACGCCAAACGCACGATTTGCGTGTAGCAAGGCTTGTTGGCGTCCATCCGGCGGGAAAACACTTCTGCACGACTCTCCAAGGCGTGGGGGATCCATCCTCCAAAGGGGAAGCCTCTAGCCCTTGTCGTTCCTGCAGTATTCATAGTTCTTCAGCCTAGTAAGAGCTTCTTTGCACCAACCGCTGGCATTTCTTGGGCATCTGCCCATCTCCGAGCTGCTTGTGACTTTTGGACTTGGTCCCCTTGTTCCACAGGTACCCTCAGTCAGGAATCCATCGTTGTTGCATTGCTGATTTGTGTTTTCTTTGCATTTTCCCTCTAACACGACTATTTTGTCCTTAGGGGAACTTTGGTGCACTTTGCACTCACTTTTCAGGGTCTTGGGGAGGGTTATTTTTCTAACTCTCACTATTTTCTAATAGTCCCAGCGACCCTCTACAAGGTCACATAGGTTTGGGGTCCATTCGTGGTTCGCATTCCACTTCTGGAGTATATGGTTTGTGTTGCCCCTATCCCTATGTTTCCCCATTGCATCCTATTGTAACTATACATTGTTTGCACTGTTTTCTAAGACTATACTGCATATTTTTGCTATTGTGTATATATATCTTGTGTATATTTCCTATCCTCTCACTGAGGGTACACTCTAAGATACTTTGGCATATTGTCATAAAAATAAAGTACCTTTATTTTTAGTATAACTGTGTATTGTGTTTTCTTATGATATTGTGCATATGACACTAAGTGGTACTGTAGTAGCTTCACACGTCTCCTAGTTCAGCCTAAGCTGCTCTGCTAAGCTACCATTATCTATCAGCCTAAGCTGCTAGACACCCTATACACTAATAAGGGATAACTGGGCCTGGTGCAAGGTGCAAGTACCCCTTGGTACTCACTACAAGCCAGTCCAGCCTCCTACATTGGTTGTGCAGTGGTGGGATAAGTGCTTGAGACTACTTACCACTCTTGTCATTGTACTTTTCATAAGAGAAAAATATACAAAACAAGGTCAGTGTATATACACATAGCCAAAAAGTTTTGCATTTCCTCTTTTCACTCTTTTCTAAGTGCTGAAAAGTACTCCTAAACTTTCAAAAAGTTCTTAAAAGTTTAAAAAGTTTTTTTCTGTCTTTCCAAAAAGTTCTGAAAACTTTTTTCTCTTTGTCTATCACTTTAACTCTCTAAAAATGTCTGGCACAGGCCAAAAAGTTGAACTGTCCAAACTTGCATATGATCACCTTAGCTGGAAAGGAGCAAGGAGTCTCTGCATAGAGAGAGGTTTGAGTGTAGGGAAGAATCCTTCCTTAGAACTGTTAATTAATATGCTTAGAGTACAGGATAAGGCCATAAGTGCCCAATCTGTAGAAAAAGTAGCTAATGGTTCTCAATCTGATCCAGGGACTCCCCCAGGAAAAGGTTCAGGAAAGAAACTTCTCAGCCTGCCCATTACTAGACAGTCTAGCATAGTTGGTACAGAGGTTGAATCACATCATACTGATGATGTGCTCTCACATTATGCTGGTAGCCAAGCTGTTAGGGTGCCCTTTGTAAGGGACAGGTCTCCTTCTGTTCATTCCCATCATACCTCTGTATCTAGAAATGTCCCTCCCACCCACCCTGATGACAGATTGTTAGAAAGGGAGCTCAATAGATTGAGAGTGGAACAAACCAGACTGAAGCTCAAGAAGCAACAGCTGGATTTGGATAGACAGTCTTTAGAAATAGAGAGGGAAAGACAGAAAATGGGTTTAGATACCCATGGTGGCAGCAGCAGAATTCCCCATAGTCATCCTGCAAAAGAGCATGATTCCAGGAATCTGCATAAGATAGTTCCCCCTTATAAGGAGGGGGATGACATTAACAAGTGGTTTGCTGCACTTGAGAGGGCCTGTGCTGTACAGGATGTCCCTCAAAAGCAGTGGGCTGCTATCCTATGGCTATCATTTAGTGGAAAAGGTAGGGATAGGCTCCTTACTGTAAAAGAAAATGATGCTAACAATTTCCAAGTTCTTAAGAATGCACTCCTGGATGGTTATGGCTTAACCACTGAACAGTACAGGATAAAGTTCAGAGATACCAAAAAGGAGTCTTCACAAGACTGGGTTGATTTCATTGACCAGGCAGTGAAGGCCTTGGAGGGGTGGTTACATGGCAGTAAAGTTACTGATTATGACAGCCTGTATAACTTAATCCTGAGAGAGCATATACTTAATAATTGTGTGTCGGATTTGTTGCACCAGTACCTGGTAGACTCTGATCTGACCTCTCCCCAAGAATTGGGAAAGAAGGCAGACAAATGGGTCAGAACAAGGGTGAACAGAAAAGTTCATACAGGGGGTGACAAAGATGGCAATAAGAAGAAAGATGGTGAAAAATCTCAAGATAAGCATGGGGATAAGGGTAAAACCAAAGATCCCACTTCAAATCTTAAACACTCTTCAGAGGGTGGGGATAAAACAAATTCTTCCTCTTCTTCCCAACCTGCACACATTAAAAAGCCTTGGTGCTTTGTGTGTAAGAACAGAGGCCATAGGCCAGGGGATAAGTCCTGTCCAGGTAAACCCCCTGAGCCTACCACCACTAATACATCAAGCTCTAGTGCCCCTAGCAGTAGTGGTACTAGTGGTGGGACTGCTGGCAACAGTCAAGCAAAGGGTGTAGTTGGGTTCACTTATGGGTCCATAGTGGAAACTGATGTAATCAGTCCCAAGACAGTTTCTGTCACACCTAGTGGCACTGGCCTTGCCACACTGGCTGCTTGTCCCCTTACAATGGATAAGTACAGGCAGACAGTTTCAATAAATGGTGTTGAGGCCTTGGCCTACAGGGACACAGGTGCCAGTTTCACTTTGGTGACTGAAAACCTAGTGCCTCCTGAACAACACATCATTGGACAACAGTATAAGATTATTGATGTCCATAACTCCACTAAGTTTCTTCCCTTAGCTATAATTCAGTTTAGTTGGGGTGGAGTTACTGGCCCTAAGCAGGTGGTGGTATCACCTAGCTTACCTGTAGACTGTCTCTTAGGTAATGACCTAGAGGCCTCAGGTTGGGCTGATGTAGAGTTTTATGCCCATGCAGCCATGCTGGGCATCCCTGAGGAATTGTTCCCTCTCATTTCAAGTGAAATGAAAAAGCAAAGGAGAGAAGGCCTGAAAACTCAGGATCCCTCTCCATCAACAGGTAAAAAGGGTATCACAGTATCCCCTAACCACCCTACCATTCAGGATACTATTCCTGTGGTGGGAGAAACCTCTCCTGGGGTGGCACCTGTTCCAAGGGAATCATCAGCTGGCAAAGCTGGACTCCCTGAGGTGGAAGTACCTCTCTGTGGGATAACTAACATTGGTGACAAAAAGAGCACCATTTTAGTTAACATGGAGCATCCCTCCAACCCTCCCAGAGAAACTTTAGTGCAGAAACCCTGTACTGCCTCACAACACTTAGGACAGCATCCCTGCCCTAGTGTGGAGCTCATAGGACAGCATCCCTGCCCTGCTCCAACTCAAGAGAAACAGCATCCCTGTTCTCTCTTCCAGCCAAATGGACAAAGTTTTTGCCCAGCCATGGCTTTTCTGAGACAGCATCCCTGTCTGGCATTTCCATCACTACAAATAGGTTCAGTGGACAATTCCCACTGCTCTAAACTAAAACTTACTGATAGAAACTCTGAAAATACATCTTCACATTGTTGCTTAGCTAAAAAACTTCAAACAGGGTGGTTTACATCCCCACAGGGAAGTAACCATATAGTGGATGATAAAGGGAGTAACCAGTCTATTGCAGAGCTACTCTCTACTTATCACCACTTAGACAATAAAGTCTCAACTGGCCAAGGTTAGCCTTATTGTCCTTCGTTTGGGGGGGGGTTGTGTGAGAAGGTAGCCTCTTTCTAGCCTTGTTACCCCCACTTTTGGCCTGTTTGTGAGTGTATGTCAGGGTGTTTGTCACTGTTTTCACTGTCTCACTGGGATCCTGATAGCCAGGCCTCAGTGCTCATAGTGAAAACACCATGTTTTCAGTATGGTTGTTATGTGTCACTGGGATCCTGCTAGTCAGGACCCCAGTGCTCATAGGTTTGTGGCCTATATGTATGTGTCACTGGGACCCTGTCACACAGGGCCCCAGTGCTCATAGGTGTGCATGTATATGTTCCCTGTGTGGTGCCTAACTGTCTCACTGAGGCTCTGCTAACCAGAACCTCAGTGGTTATGCTCTCTCATTACTTTCAAATTGTCACTAACAGGCTAGTGACCAATTTTACCAATTTACATTGGCTTACTGGAACACCCTTATAATTCCCTAGTATATGGTACTGAGGTACCCAGGGTATTGGGGTTCCAGGAGATCCCTATGGGCTGCAGCATTTCTTTTGCCACCCATAGGGAGCTCTGACAATTCTTACACAGGCCTGCCACTGCAGCCTGAGTGAAATAACGTCCACGTTATTTCACAGCCATTTTACACTGCACTTAAGTAACTTATAAGTCACCTATATGTCTAACCTTTACCTGGTAAAGGTTAGGTGCAAAGTTACTTAGTGTGAGGGCACCCTGGCACTAGCCAAGGTGCCCCCACATTGTTCAGAGCCAATTCACTGAACTTTGTGAGTGCGGGGACACCATTACACGCGTGCACTACATATAGGTCACTACCTATATGTAGCTTCACCATGGTAACTCCGAATATGGCCATGTAACATGTCTATGATCATGGAATTGCCCCCTCTATGCCATCCTGGCATTGTTGGTACAATTCCATGATCCCAGTGGTCTGTAGCACAGACCCTGGTACTGCCAGACTGCCCTTCCTGGGGTTTCTCTGCAGCTGCTGCTGCTGCCAACCCCTCAGACAGGCAGCTGCCCTCCTGGGGTCCAGCCAGGCCTGGCCCAGGATGGCAGAACAAAGAACTTCCTCTGAGAGAGGGTGTGACACCCTCTCCCTTTGGAAAATGGTGTGAAGGCAGGGGAGGAGTAGCCTCCCCCAGCCTCTGGAAATGCTTTGTTGGGCACAGATGTGCCCAATTCTGCATAAGCCAGTCTACACCGGTTCAGGGACCCCTTAGCCCCTGCTCTGGCGCGAAACTGGACAAAGGAAAGGGGAGTGACCACTCCCCTGACCTGCACCTCCCCTGGGAGGTGTCCAGAGCTCCTCCAGTGTGCTCCAGACCTCTGCCATCTTGGAAACAGAGGTGCTGCTGGCACACTGGACTGCTCTGAGTGGCCAGTGCCACCAGGTGACGTCAGAGACTCCTGCTGATAGGCTCCTTCAGGTGTTAGTAGCCTTTCCTCTCTCCTAGGTAGCCAAACCCTCTTTTCTGGCTATTTAGGGTCTCTGTCTCTGGGGAAACTTCAGATAACGAATGCATGAGCTCAGCCGAGTTCCTCTGCATCTCCCTCTTCACCTTCTGATAAGGAATCGACCGCTGACCGCGCTGGAAGCCTGCAAACCTGCAACATAGTAGCAAAGACGACTACTGCAACTCTGTAACGCTGATCCTGCCGCCTTCTCGACTGTTTTCCTGCTTGTGCATGCTGTGGGGGTAGTCTGCCTCCTCTCTGCACCAGAAGCTCCGAAGAAATCTCCCGTGGGTCGACGGAATCTTCCCCCTGCAACCGCAGGCACCAAAAAGCTGCATCTCCGGTCCCTTGGGTCTCCTCTCAGCACGACGAGCGAGGTCCCTCGAATCCAGCGACACCGTCCAAGTGACCCCCACAGTCCAGTGACTCTTCAGCCCAAGTTTGGTGGAGGTAAGTCCTTGCCTCACCTCGCTGGGCTGCATTGCTGGGAACCGCGACTTTGCAAGCTTCTCCGGCCCCTGTGCACTTCCGGCGGAAATCCTTCGTGCACAGCCAAGCCTGGGTCCACGGCACTCTAACCTGCATTGCACGACTTTCTAAGTTGGTCTCCGGCGACGTGGGACTCCTTTGTGCAACTTCGGCGAGCACCGTTTCACGCATCCTCGTAGTGCCTGTTTCTGGCACTTCTCCGGGTGCTACCTGCTTCAGTGAGGGCTCCTTGTCTTGCTCGACGTCCCCTCTCTCTGCAGGTCCAATTTGCGACCTCCTGGTCCCTCCTGGGCCCCAGCAGCGTCCAAAAACGCCAAACGCACGATTTGCGTGTAGCAAGGCTTGTTGGCGTCCATCCGGCGGGAAAACACTTCTGCACGACTCTCCAAGGCGTGGGGGATCCATCCTCCAAAGGGGAAGCCTCTAGCCCTTGTCGTTCCTGCAGTATTCATAGTTCTTCAGCCTAGTAAGAGCTTCTTTGCACCAACCGCTGGCATTTCTTGGGCATCTGCCCATCTCCGAGCTGCTTGTGACTTTTGGACTTGGTCCCCTTGTTCCACAGGTACCCTCAGTCAGGAATCCATCGTTGTTGCATTGCTGATTTGTGTTTTCTTTGCATTTTCCCTCTAACACGACTATTTTGTCCTTAGGGGAACTTTGGTGCACTTTGCACTCACTTTTCAGGGTCTTGGGGAGGGTTATTTTTCTAACTCTCACTATTTTCTAATAGTCCCAGCGACCCTCTACAAGGTCACATAGGTTTGGGGTCCATTCGTGGTTCGCATTCCACTTCTGGAGTATATGGTTTGTGTTGCCCCTATCCCTATGTTTCCCCATTGCATCCTATTGTAACTATACATTGTTTGCACTGTTTTCTAAGACTATACTGCATATTTTTGCTATTGTGTATATATATCTTGTGTATATTTCCTATCCTCTCACTGAGGGTACACTCTAAGATACTTTGGCATATTGTCATAAAAATAAAGTACCTTTATTTTTAGTATAACTGTGTATTGTGTTTTCTTATGATATTGTGCATATGACACTAAGTGGTACTGTAGTAGCTTCACACGTCTCCTAGTTCAGCCTAAGCTGCTCTGCTAAGCTACCATTATCTATCAGCCTAAGCTGCTAGACACCCTATACACTAATAAGGGATAACTGGGCCTGGTGCAAGGTGCAAGTACCCCTTGGTACTCACTACAAGCCAGTCCAGCCTCCTACAATATACAGCTACTAAATGTAGTCCAACCACTGTCCGTGGATCACAGGGGTCCTGTGCAAAGGGGCAAGGCCCAGTCCCACGACAAGAACTCCACGGAGAGAACACTGCAGGGGCATCAGAAAGAAAATAGGACAGGCACCTCAGGGGGAAGGGAAGGGGGGGCACCTCAGCCACTTGAGTACACGACGCCAGATCCACGAGGGGACTCCATGACCACTGGCCCATCCTGGGGAGAGCAAAGCCACAGTCCAAACAGTCCATACAGTGGGTGGCCTGCCCACTGGGCCATCCTGGGGAGAGCAAAGCCACAGTCCATACAGTCCATACAGTGGGTGGCCTGCCCACTGGGCCATCCTGGGGAGAGCAAAGCCACAGTCCAAACAGTCCATACAGTGGGTGGCCTGCCCACTGGGCCATCCTGGGGAGAGCAAAGCCACAGTCCATACAGTCCATACAGTGGGTGGCCTGCCCACTGGGCCATCCTGGGGAGAGCAAAGCCACAGTCCAAACAGTCCATACAGTGGGTGGCCTGCCCACTGGGCCATCCTGGGGAGAGCAAAGCCACAGTCCATACAGTCCATACAGTGGGTGGCCTGCCCACTGGGCCATCCTGGGGAGAGCAAAGCCACAGTCCAAACAGTCCATACAGTGGGTGGCCTGCCCACTGGGCCATCCTGGGGAGAGCAAAGCCACAGTCCAAACAGTCCATACAGTGGGTGGCCTGCCCACTGGGCCATCCTGGGGAGAGCAAAGCCACAGTCCATACAGTCCATACAGTGGGTGGCCTGCCCACTGGGCCATCCTGGGGAGAGCAAAGCCACAGTCCAAACAGTCCATACAGTGGGTGGCCTGCCCACTGGGCCATCCTGGGGAGAGCAAAGCCACAGTCCAAACAGTCCATACAGTGGGTGGCCTGCCCACTGGGCCATCCTGGGGAGAGCAAAGCCACAGTCCATACAGTCCATACAGTGGGTGGCCTGCCCACTGGGCCATCCTGGGGAGAGCAAAGCCACAGTCCAAACAGTCCATACAGTGGGTGGCCTGCCCACTGGGCCATCCTGGGGAGAGCAAAGCCACAGTCCAAACAGTCCATAACAGACCCCACTGCCACTGGAGGAGGCAAGTTGGCCAGAGGACATCCTGCAGCCCTGCCCGAGATAGATCCTGCCCTGCCACGTCTGCCAAAGGGCCAGCGGTTCTTGCCTTGAAGGGCCCAGTTCAGCGGTTCTTGAGACGGCGGGGCCCAGTTCAGCGGTTCTTGCCTTGAAGGGCCCAGTTCAGCGGTTCTTGCCTTGAAGGGCCCAGTTCAGCGGTTCTTGCCTTGAAGGGCCCAGTTCAGCGGTTCTTGCCTTGAAGGGCCCAGTTCAGCGGTTCTTGAGACGGCGGGGCCCAGTTCAGCGGTTCTTGCCTTGAAGGGCCCAGTTCAGCGGTTCTTGCCTTGAAGGGCCCAGTTCAGCGGTTCTTGCCTTGAAGGGCCCAGTTCAGCGGTTCTTGCCTTGAAGGGCCCAGTTCAGCGGTTCTTGAGACGGCGGGGCCCAGTTCAGCGGTTCTTGCCTTGAAGGGCCCAGTTCAGCGGTTCTTGCCTTGAAGGGCCCAGTTCAGCGGTTCTTGCCTTGAAGGGCCCAGTTCAGCGGTTCTTGCCTTGAAGGGCCCAGTTCAGCGGTTCTTGCCTTGAAGGGCCCAGTTCAGCGGTTCTTGCCTTGAAGGGCCCAGTTCAGCGGTTCTTGCCTTGAAGGGCCCAGTTCAGCGGTTCTTGAGACGGCGGGGCCCAGTTCAGCGGTTCTTGCCGTGAAGGGCCCAGTTCAGCGGTTCTTGAGACGGCGGGGCCCAGTTCAGCGGTTCTTGCCTTGAAGGGCCCAGTTCAGCGGTTCTTGCCTTGAAGGGCCCAGTTCAGCGGTTCTTGCCTTGAAGGGCCCAGTTCAGCGGTTCTTGCCTTGAAGGGCCCAGTTCAGCGGTTCTTGAGACGGCGGACGGTCTATGGCCAACTGCTAAATGCCTGGTGGTGCCCTCCTGGGCAGCGGGGATGGTGCTCCTTCACTGCCCACCTGGGCTGTGGGTGGTGGGGCCCTCCTGGCCAGCTGGGCTGGGTCCTCCCTGGGCAGCGGCTATGGGGCTGGTGGGCTCTCCCGGGGCAGCTGTGCCGGTTCCTCCCGGGGCAGCGGCTATGGGGGTTGTGGGCTCCTCCTGGGCAGCAGGCCTGCTGCCTGACCTCTCCAACTTGCTGCCCTTGCCCTCCTTAGTCGTCGGCCTGTGGCCCTTTCCTCCCTTTGGAGCTGTGGCAGGTGACTGTCTCTGGGTGGTGTCCGGGGGGGATGTAGAAGGCGGGCTCCTGCGGCGCCCCTTCCGCCTTCTGCTCCTCTTCCCAGGGGGTGGGCTGGCTGTCCCCTTGCTGCTGGGCGAAGATCCAGACATGCGGGCTCCAATACCCCTGCACCCTTGTCAAGGGGGCTGCAGGGCTGGTGGTGGCTGAGGTGTTCTTCTTACCCCGACGAGAAGGAGGGGGGGCTCAGGGTCAGGAAAGAAGTTAGTAGTGGCGAGGAAGAGCTTCTTGGGACAATGGAGAGTGGTAGGTACAGTGGGAATGGGAGTAGAGGGAGAGGATGTGGTTGTAGGTGAGTCACGTTTGCTGTCTTTGGGTGCAGGTGCAGGAGGGATAGGCTGTCGTGAGGTGGATGGCTGTTGGGTGGGTGGGTGGCTGCGTTTGTGTGGTGTGGAAGAGGGGGTGACAGACACAGTGGGAGAGGACACAGGGGACGTGTAAATGGCAGTGGGGATGGTGACTGCACGTGTGCGGACTGGAGTGGAGGGTGTGCTGGTGATGGAAACACTGGCTGATGGTGAGGTGAATGGAGGTGTGAGTGTAGACGTCACAGGGAGGGAGGAGGGAGACGAGGAGGTGGGGGTCACAGAGGTGGTAGTGACTGTTGGCATGTCTGCATCGGAATGTTGCGTGTGTGAATGTCTGCGTGATCTGTGGTGCTTATGTTTGGATGAGCTTCTCTTGGGTGTTGAGGTGTGTGCAGGCTGGTCTGATGGTGTGGGTGGGACAGGCAGAGGAACAGGAGACTGGGAGGAGGGAGTTAGTAGAGGCAGGCAGGAGACAGGGACAATGGCTGCCGTCAGTGCTGAGGCCAGAGCCTGGAACGATCGCTGATGGGCAGCCTGACCCGAATGAATGCCCTCCAGGTACGCATTGCTGCAATGAACCTCCCTCTCCACCCCCTGGATGGCATTCAAAAGGGTAGTCTGCCCAACAATGAGCGTTCGGAGGAGGTCAATGACCTCCTCACTGAGGGCAGCGGGGGTAACAGGGGCAGGGCCTGAGGTGCCTGGGGCGAAGGAGATGCCCGGCTTCCTGGCAGAGCGGGCACGGGGCGAACGCGGAGGGGCTGCTGGGAGGGCGGAGATGGTGCGCTGGGTGGCGGCTGTACCTGTAATGGCGGGGGGCACGGATGGTGCCACCCCCGCAAGGGAGCCCCCTTCCGAGGACGTGTCCGTGTCGCTGCAGGCTCCAGTCGTCCCCGTCGTGGAGCTCCCCTCGCCCTCCGTCTCACTGGTCCAGTCTGACTCTGTGGCATGGCCCTCCTGGGCCATGTGAGATGCAGCTCCCTCCTGCCCCGATGCCACTTCTCCTCCGCCTGATGATGCTGATGCACACAAGCACAGAAAGACAAACAAAAAGGGGGGGGGAGAGAGAAATAAAGGGATATTGAGTACATGGATCTCCGGTACAGTTAGCGGACATGACAGACACAGATGCCCCCTGCACTAAGTTGCGCACTTGGGGTCCGCTACGCATTCCGTGGAACATGCCCTACACGCCTAGAGTTGTCAACTGCACCCATGGATGACACGGCCCAGGGATGGCTGTACTGACACACTACTGAGGGTGGTGGCTGGGGACACAGGGGCTTACGGGGGTGCCCAGCCTACAGATATCGCCCTGGCCTAGGGGGACCCACAGCCCTCCTCCCCCACCCAGACACCTCCACTGCACGACAACAGAGTAGATGATGCTTGTACTCACCCCCTTGTGTCTGCTGTGCTGCCCTCACGCGCCCATCCAAATCAGGGTAGGCCACCGCCAGGATCCGGAACATCAGGGGGCTCAGTTGACGGCAGGCACCCCGCCTACGTTGGGAGGCCATCCCCAGCAGAGACTCGGCGGTCTTCTTGGTCCCGCGGCGGATGTCCTCCCACCTCTTGCGGCAGTGGGTGCCCCGTCGATGGTGGACCCCCAGGGCCCGGACTTCCTTGGCGATGGCACGCCAAATCCCGATCTTCTCATGGGCGCGGACCTATGTGACACGTACAGGGAGGGAGAAATACCACGTTCAAGTTACTCAGCATTTTCCTTTCCAGTGGCCCAACGCCCCCCATCCCCGCCAGGCCCCCCGCCAGGCCCAACATGCCCCCCATCCCCGCCAGGCCCCCCGCCAGGCCCCCCGCCAGCCCCAACATGCCCCCCATCCCCGCCAGGCCCCCCGCCATGCCCAACATGCCCCCCATCCCCGCCAGGCCCCCCGCCAGGCCCAACATGCCCCCCATCCCCGCCAGGCCCCCCGCCAGCCCCCCCGCCAGCCCCAACATGCCCCCCATCCCCGCCAGGCCCCCCGCCAGGCCCCCCGCCATGCCCAACATGCCCCCCATCCCCGCCAGGCCCCCCGCCAGCCCCAACATGCCCCCCATCCCCGCCAGGCCCCCCGCTAGGCCCCCCGCCATGCCCAACATGCCCCCCATCCCCGCCAGGCCCCCCGCCAGCCCCAACATGCCCCCCATCCCCGCCAGGCCCCCCGCCATGCCCAACATGCCCCCCATCCCCGCCAGGCACCCCGCCAGGCCCAACATGCCCCCCATCCCCGCCAGGCCCCCCGCCAGGCCCCCCGCCAGCCCCAACATGCCCCCCATCCCCGCCAGGCCCCCCGCCAGGCCCCCCGCCATGCCCAACATGCCCCCCATCCCCGCCAGGCCCCCCGCCAGCCCCAACATGCCCCCCATCCCCGCCAGGCCCCCCGCTAGGCCCCCCGCCATGCCCAACATGCCCCCCATCCCCGCCAGGCCCCCCGCCAGCCCCAACATGCCCCCCATCCCCGCCAGGCCCCCCGCCATGCCCAACATGCCCCCCATCCCCGCCAGGCCCCCCGCCAGGCCCCCCGCCAGCCCCAACATGCACCCCATCCCCGCCAGGCCCCCCGCCAGGCCCCCCCACCATGCCCAACATGCCCCCCATCCCCGCCAGGCCCCCCGCCAGGCCCCCCGCCAGGCCCCCCGCCAGCCCCAACATGCCCCCCATCCCCGCCAGGCCCCCCGCCAGGCCCCCCGCCATGCCCAACATGCCCCCCATCCCCGCCAGGCCCCCCGCCAGCCCCAACATGCCCCCCATCCCCGCCAGGCCCCCCGCTAGGCCCCCCGCCATGCCCAACATGCCCCCCATCCCCGCCAGGCCCCCCGCCAGCCCCAACATGCCCCCCATCCCCGCCAGGCCCCCCGCCATGCCCAACATGCCCCCCATCCCCGCCAGGCCCCCCGCCAGGCCCCCCGCCAGCCCCAACATGCACCCCATCCCCGCCAGGCCCCCCCGCCAGGCCCCCCACCATGCCCAACATGCACCCCATCCCCGCCAGGCCCCCCGCCAGGCCCCCCGCCAGCCCCAACATGCCCCCCATCCCCGCCAGGCCCCCCGCCAGCCCCCCGCCAGGCCCAACATGCCCCCCATCCCCGCCAGGCCCCCAAGCCAGCCAGTGGCCCCAAATCCAGATAGAATTAAACTCACTTGTTGGTCTGGAGGACCGTAGAGTAGCGCATACTGGGGGAGGACCCCATCCACAAGTTTCTCCAACTCCTCTCCAGTGAAGGCAGGGGCCCTTTCCCCAGTCGCAGCAGCCATTGTCCCTTCCAGACCGAGGTCACAGCAACACTTGCAGTATAGGTCCTCTCCTGTGAAAGTTCAAGTCGCAAGTGGATAAGTAGATAGAAAATGGCGGTCACGTCCGCGGCGGTGCGTACCGCGGCGGTGTGTCCCGCCACCGCCGGCGCCCTTCGCCATTGGCTCCTGAAACCCATAGGCTTCAATGTTAACAAATGCAGCTTCGCGCCGCGGTCTTGGCCCGCCGCCCGCCGCGGTGTGCCACGCCAGCGCATTGACCTCACATCCCATTGTCACACTTCACAGGTCAGGCAGCCGCCATTTCCAGGGCCCACATGGCTCAATTTCAACTGCGTCACACAGGCCTAGGCCTTGCATAGCCACTCATACACGCCATTCACTGCATAGAGAATCGTATACTGTGCTAGCTGTGAGTACGTACCTGTGGGTTGCCTGACTGTGTGCTCCATGTTGTCCTTCCTAGGCACCGTCCGCTGGGTTGGGCGAGGAGACGGATGAATCCTCCCGTGTACCGACCGCTGGTGGACCTGTCGACAATGGAAGAACGCCACATTATCCTGACCTACCGTCTTAACCGTGCCACTATCCATGAACTGTGAGCCCGGCTGGAGCCCGACCTGATGTCCCCCATCCGCCAACCCACAGGGATTCCCCCTCTGGTGCAGGTCATGTCAGTACTCCATTTCTTGGCAAGTGGGTCATTTCAGACAACCGTGGGAATTGCTTCTGGGATGTCTCAGCCCATGTTTTCAAAGGTGTTATCCAGAGTGTTGTCTGCCCTGATGAAATCCGTGAGGAACTACATCATTTTCCCTGAGGTGGGCGAACTGGCTACAGTGAAGGGTGATTTCTACGCCCTTGGACATATTCCCAACGTAATTGGTGCCATTGATGGGACCCATGTGGCTTTGGTTCCCCCAAGAGACAGGGAGCAGGTGTACAGGAACAGAAAAAGTTACCATTCAATGAACATCCAGGTGGTGTGTTTGGCTGACCAGTACATCTCGCATGTAAATGCCAAATTCCCAGGGTCAGTGCATGACGCCTACATCCTCAGGAATAGCAGCATCCCTTACGTGATGGAACAGCTACAGAGACACCGTGTATGGCTAGTGGGGGACTCTGGGTACCCCAACCTGTCGTGGCTACTGACCCCAGTAAGGAATCCCCGGACCAGGGCAGAGGAACGGTACAATGAGGCCCATGGGCGTACTAGGAGGGTGATCGAACGCACCTTTGGCCTCCTAAAGGCCAGGTTTCGCTGCCTGCATATGACCGGTGGATCCCTAATGTACTCACCTAAGAAGGTGTGTCACATCATCGTGGCCTGCTGCATGCTTCACAACCTGGCTTTGCGCCGCCAGGTGCCTTTCCTGCAGGAGGATGGTCGAGACGGTGGTGTTGTGGCAGCGGTGGAACCTGAGGAGAGTGACGAGGAGGAAGACGACGGGGCTGAAACAGACAACAGGGACAGAATCATTGAACAGTACTTCCAATAGGACACAGGTAACATTTCAAAGATAATTTAGTAAAAGTTAACTACTCTGCAGCATCTCTGCTGCCTGTCTATTTGCCCCAGTGTATGATGACTGAGTTTTGGCTTTTCCCTCCCTATTTCAGATCTGGGGTCCCCACTACGAGTCCTGTGCTTCGTTTCCCCATGGACTACAGCTTTGTGGCAGCTGTTTGTTGACTTCACCATGTACAAGGACATATTTGCACTGTCATGTCAATTACAATCTATTGAAATCACAGCCAGACTCCTGATATTTTGGTGCAAAATAGGTGTTTATTGAAGTGCTCAAAATGGGATGGGTGGTTTCAAGTGGGTGGGGGCTATGGTGAAGGAATGTCCATGGCAGAGTCCAGAGTAACAGTCACACAGGTGCATTGTCCAGAGGCCTGTGGAGAGATGGAGCATGGGCAGTTCGAGGATGGACAGGGTGACAATGTGGGACAGTGGGATGACATCAGGTGGTATCCATTGCTGGCGGGGGTCTTGACATCCTACTCTGTCTTGCGAGATCTCAGGGCCCTCTTGCGGGGTGGTTCTTCTCCTGCAGGAGGTGGGGGTCTGGTGGGCTGCTGCTGTGCGGGGGCCTCCTGTCCACTAGCGCCGGCGGAGGTGGATGGCTGTTCTTGGTCCCGGCTAGTGGCAGGGGCCCTTGGGTGTTGTTCAGTGTCCGCCCTGCTGTTTACGAGGTCCTGCAGCAGCCCTACCATGGTAACCAGGGTGGTGTTGATGGCTCGGATGTCCTCCCTGTACCCCCGATAGTGTTCCTCCTGCAGCACCTGGATCTCCTGGAACCGGGCCAGTACCGTCGCCATCGTCTCCTGGGAGCGGTTGTATGCTCCCATGATGGTGGTGAGGACCTCGTGGAGAGTGGGTTCCCTGGGCCTCTCCTCCCCCCCCTGTCGCACAGCTGCCCGCCGAGTTGCCCTGTTTCCCTGGGCCTCTGCCCCCTGGCCGGTGTGCCCACTACCACTGCCCCCAGGTCCCTGTTGTTGTTGGGGTGGTGGGGTATCCTGGGTGCCCTGTAGTGGTAGACACACCGCAGATTGACGCGCCCTGGAGACAGAGGCATGGGCCCGCTGGGTGGGAGCTGTGCTGGTGTTCCCAGAGGGGTTAGGGTCTATAGTGGCCTGTGCCTGTGTGAGGGGAACCGACTGTCCAGAGGTCCCCGATGGTCCGGGCTGGTCATCGGTGTCCAGATCGACAGAGCTGCTGTCATCGCTGACGGCCTCTTGGGTGGGGGGTGTGGATAATTCTGGCCCCTCCGCCGCGGTGTGTTGACGGTCGGGTCCTGCAGGGGTATAGAGGTATGGTTATAGTTTCAATGTGTCGCATATGGGTGTATCTGTGGGTTCTCGTGTCCCCAAGTGCTGGCATTCGTGTGTGGGGGCTTTGGTGAGGGTGGCTTGTGGGGGGGATGTGTATATGCATTGGGCATGCTTTGGTGATGGGTGTCCATGCTTAGTGGACGCATGCAGGCCTAGGTTTTGGGATGAGTGGGTTGTGATGGTGAGACATTGGCGGGGAATAGGTGTGGTGGGGGTGGGGGTGAGGATGGTGGTGGGGGTGAGGATGGTGGTGGGGGTGAGGGTGGGGGTGAGGGTGGGGGTGAGGGTGGGGTTCGAGGATGGGGGTGAGGGTTGGGGTCTGATTTGGCATGCAGGTGGGGGGGAAGCAGTATTGAAGCTTCAACTTACCAGTATCCATTCCTCCGCCGACTCCTGCGAGGCCGTCAGGATGCAGGATGTTCAAGACTTCCTCCTCCCATGATGTGAATTGTGGGGGTTGAGGTGGGGGTCCTCCGCCAGTCTTCTGCACGGCGATGTTGTGCCTGGATACCATGGAACGCACCTTCCCCCGTAGGTCGTTCCATCGCTTCCTGATGTCTTCCCGATTTCTGGGGTGCTGTCCCACTGCGTTCACCCTGTCGACAATCCTCTGCCATAGCTCCGTCCTCCGGGCAATGCTGGTGTATTGGACCTGTGTGCCGAACAGCTGGGGCTCTACACGAACGATTTCCTCCACCATAACCCTGAGTTCTTCGTCTGTGAAGCGGGGTTGTCTTTGGGGTGCCATGGGGTGGTGTGTATGATGTGTGGGGTGGAGTATGTGTATTTAAGTGAGTTGAGTGTGGTGGTGTGTGTTGTTTTGTGTGTGGATAGTGTGTGGGTGATGGTGTTGAGTGGCTGTGGCTGTTATGTTTTGGATGCTGGTGTCTCGCTCTTGCCTTCTTTACGATTTTGTAAGCGTAGGGGTTTGTGGGTGATGTGGGTGGGTGTTTTATATTGTATTGTGTGTGTGGGAGTGGTGTGTGTATGTGTATCAGGTGTGTGGGATTCAAATCGTCCAATGTGGGTGAGTTTTGTTCGTTGGTGTGTATTCTGACCGCGCCGGTGTGTCCCGCCAATGGAATACCGCGTTTGAATGACCGCCGCGTGGATTCGTGGGTCGTAATGGGATGGGCGTATTTCTGTTGGCGTGGCGGTGGAGGTTTGGTCACCTCCACCTTTCCGCCGACCGCTGGTCTGGCGGTCTGTTGTGGCGGTCGGATTTTCGGAGGTTTGCCTTCTGCGGGTCAGAATGACCGTGGCGGGTTTCCGCGACCGCGGCGGGATTATGGAGGATTTCTGACCGGCGGTAGGCGCCTTTTACCGCCGAGGTCAGAATGACCACCATAGTGTGCACAGAGTCCAAGGGTTCGCCAAGAGGCTTGACAGAGGCAATATTAGATAATACTAATGCTCTATTTGTGGTAGTGTGGTCGAGCAGTTAGGCTTATCAGAGGGTATTGTTAAGCATTTGTTCTACACACACAAGCAATAAGTGAAAACACACACTCAATGGCTCAACTCCAGGCCAATAGGTTTTTATATAGAAAAATATGTTTTTGTTAATTTATTGTTAGAACCACAAGATTCATTTAGAAGGTAAGTACATTAAATGAAAGGTACTTTGCATAGTATAAGTTGAGTGTAGGAGGCTGGACTGGCTTGTAGTGAGTACCAAGGGGTACTTGCACCTTGCACCAGGCCCAGTTATCCCTTATTAGTGTATAGGGTGTCTAGCAGCATAGGCTGATAGATAATGGTAGCTTAGCAGAGCAGCTTAGGCTGAACTAGGAGACGAGTGAAGCTCCTACAGTACCACTAGTGTCATATGCACAATATCATAAGAAAACACAATACACAGTTATACTAAAAATAAAGGTACTTTATTTTTATGACAATATGCCAAAAGTATCTCAGTGAGTACCCTCAGTATGAGGATAGCAAATATACACAAGATATATGTACACAACACCAAAAATATGCAGTAATAGTATTAGAAAACAGTGCAAACAATGTATAGTTACAATAGGATGCAATGGGAACACATAGGGATAGGGGCAACACAAACCATATACTCCAAAAGAGGACTGCGAACCACGAATGGACCCCAAACCTATGTGACCTTGTAGAGGGTCGCTGGGCCTATTAGAAAATAGTAAGGGTTAGAAAAATAGCCCACCCCAAGACCCTGAAGAGTGAGTGCAAAGTGCACTAAAGTTCCCCAAAGGACATAGAAGTCGTGATAGGGGAATTCTGCAGGAAAGACACAAACCAGCAATGCAACAACAATGGATTTCCAGTCGAGGGTACCTGTGGAACAAGGGGACCAAGTCCAAAAGTCACAAGCAAGTCAGAGATGGGCAGATGCCCAGGAAATGCCAGCTGTGGGTGCAAAGAAGCTGCTACTGGACAGTAGAAGCTTAGGTTTCTGCAAGAACGACAAGGGCTAGAGACTTCCCCTTTGGAGGACGGATCCCTCACGCCGTGGAGAATTGTGCAGAAGTGTTTTCCCGCCGAAAGACCGCCAACAAGCCTTGCTAGCTGCAAATCGTGCGGTTAGTGTTTTTGGATGCTGCTGTGGCCCAGGAGGGACCAGGATGTCGCCAATTGCATCAGGGGACAGAGGGGGCGTCGAGCAAGACAAGGAGCCCTCTCAGCAGCAGGCAGCACCCGGAGAAGTGCCAGAAACAGGCACTACGAGGATGTGTGAAACGGTGCTCACCCGAAGTCGCACAAAGGAGTCCCACGTCGCCGGAGAACAACTTAGGAGGTCGTGCAATGCAGGTTAGAGTGCCGTGGACCCAGGCTGGACTGTGCACAAAGGATTTCCGCTGGAAGTGCACGGAGGCCGGAGTAGCTGCAAAAGTCGCGGTTCCCAGCAATGTAGTCTGGCGTGGGGAGGCAAGGACTTACCTCCACCAAACTTGGACTGAAGAGTCACTGGACTGTGGGAGTCACTTGGACAGAGTTGCTGGATTCAGTGGACCTCGCTCGTCGTGCTGAGAGGAGACCCAGGGGACCGGTGATGCAGTTCTTTGGTGCATGCGGTTGCAGGGGGACGATTCCATCGCCCCACAGGAGATTTTTTCGGAGCTTCTAGTGCAGAGAGGAGGCAGACTACCCCCACAGCATGCACCACCAGGAAAACAGTCGAGAAGGCGCCAGGATCAGCGTTACAGAGTTGCAGTAGTCGTCTTTGCTACTATGTTGCAGTTTTGCAGGCTTCCAGCGCGGTCAGCAGTCGATTCCTTGGCAGAAGGTGAAGAGAGAGATGCAGAGGAACTCGGATGAGCTCTTGCATTTGTTATCTAAGGAATCCCAAGAGACAGAGACCCTAAATAGCCAGAAAAGAGGGTTTGGCTACCTAGGAGAGAGGATAGGCTAGCAACACCTGAAGGAGCCTATCAGAAGGAGTCTCTGACGTCACCTGATGGCACTGGCCACTCAGAGCAGTCCAGTGTGCCAGCAGCACCTCTGTTTCCAAGATGGCAGAGGTCTGGAGCACACTGGAGGAGCTCTGGGCACCTCCCAGGGGAGGTACAGGTCAGGGGAGTGGTCACTCCCCTTTCCTTTGTCCAGTTTCGCGCCAGAGCAGGGCTAAGGGGTCCCTGAACCGGTGTAGACTGGCTTATGCAGAAATGGGCACCAAATGTGCTCATGAAAGCATTTCCAGCAGCTGGGGGAGGCTACTCCTCCCCTGCCTTCACACCATTTTCCAAAGGGAGAGGGTGTAACACCCTCTCTCAGAGGAAGTCCTTTGTTCTGCCATCCTGGGCCAGGCCTGGCTGGACCCCAGGAGGGCAGAAGCCTGTCTGAGGGGTTGGCAGCAGCAGAAGCTGCAGTGAAACCCCGGGAAAGGCAGTTTGGCAGTACCAGGGTCTGTGCTACAGACCACTGGGATCATGGGATTGTGCCAACTATGCCAGGTTGGTATAGAGGGGGCAATTCCATGATCATAGACATGTTACATGGCCATATTCGGAGTTACCATTGTGAAGCTACATATAGGTAGTGACCTATATGTAGTGCACGCATGTAATGGTGTCCCCGCACTAACAAAGTCCGGGGAATTGGCCCTGAACAATGTGGGGGCACCTTGGCTAGTGCCAGGGTGCCCTCACACTAAGTAACTTAGCACCCAACCTTTACCAGGTAAAGGTTAGACATATAGGTGACTTATAAGTTACTTAAGTGCAGTGTAAAATGGCTGTGAAATAACGTGGACATTATTTCACTCAGGCTGCAGTGGCAGGCCTGTGTAAGAATTGTCAGAGCTCCCTATGGGTGGCAAAAGAAATGCTGCAGCCCATAGGGATCTCCTGGAACCCCAATACCCTGGGTACCTCAGTACCATATACTAGGGAATTATAAGGGTGTTCCAGTAAGCCAATGTAAATTGGTAAAATTGGTCACTAGCCTGTTAGTGACAATTTGAAAGAAATGAGAGAGCATAACCACTGAGGTTCTGATTAGCAGAGCCTCAGTGAGACAGTTAGGCACCACACAGGAACACATACATATAGGCCACAAACTTATGAGCACTGGGGTCCTGACTAGCAGGGTCCCAGTGACACATAACAAACATACTGAAAACATAGGGTTTTCACTATGAGCACTGGGCCCTGGCTAGCAGGATACCAGTGAGACAGTGAAAACACCCTGACATACACTCACAAACAGGCCAAAAGTGGGGGTAACAAGGCTAGAAAGAGGCTACTTTCTCACATTGAGACTTTGAATAGATTCAATATTCTACACAGTTTTTATTATTAAAATGACAAAAAGCTATTGTAAAATTGGACACAGTGCAATTTTCAACAGTTCCAGGGGGAGGTAAGTACAGCACAGTTTCAGAGGTAAGGACCACACTTACAGGTTCAATTTCTGGGGTATAGATAGTCCACCACTGGGGGTTCAAGGCAACCCCAAACACCCAGCACCAGTACACAGGGCCGGTTAGGTGTAGACGTCAAACAGGAGCCAAAATAACATGGGCACCTATGGAGATAGGGGGTACTCCGGTTCCAGTCTGGTGGCAGGTAATGATCTGTCTTCTTGGAGGGCAGACCAGGTGGGTTTGGAGGAGTACTGGAGGGCCCCAAGGTGGCACACAAACCACACCCTCAGTGGCACGGGGGCGGCCAAGTGCAGTGGGCAAACAGGGTGTCGGGTTCTCAATAGAATTCAATGGAGGGACCTGGGGGTCACTTATGCGCTGCAGGTAGGGCACCGACTGGGCAAGGGTGAGGGCTGCCTGCTGGTTGTTGCTGTACCAGTGGTCGGTTTCTCATGGGCCTGAGGGCTGCGGGTGCAGTGCTTCTTTCAGGCGTCTGATATCTTCATCCTGGGCAGTCGCGGTTAGGAGGGTCCTCGGAATTCCCTCTGCAGGCGTCGTCATAGGGGTGCAGGGAGGTCAGCCCAGGGTGGACATATTGTCGGGGTCACCCAGGGTTCCTCTCTGGATAGTTGGTTTCTCTGGACACGGGCCGGGGGCGTCGGGTGCAGAGTGTTGGGAACTCACGCTCCTGGAGTGAGGTCGGAGTCCCTTTAAAAATGGATGTCTTCTCGTTGTTGGGCAGAGCCGTTGCCCACAGGAGTTCTTAGTCCTCAGTGATGCAGGCAGTCCCCTGGAGGCTTCTCAGGGGTCGCTGATCCTGGAGAACGCATCGCTTCTCAGTTGCAGGGTCTATGAAGCAGGAGACAGGCAGTAGGGCTAGGGCAAGTCAGTTGTCTCGTTTTCTTCTCTGCATGGTTTTCAGCTCAGCAGTCCATCTTCTTGTGAGATCACCACAAATCTGAAGAGCTGGGTTCAGGGTCACCCCTAAATACTAAATTTAGGGGTGTGTTAGGGTTAGAGGGCAGTAGCCAATGGGGAGGGGAGCACATCCCTATCCCTATTGGTCCTAATCCTCCAAAGGAAGATAGAGGATTTCCCCAGGAGGGGGTCTCTTCCGCTCTGGTCACCTTAGGGGTGGACCTGACTGAGGGGGTGACTCCTCCTTATTTTTTGCATTATCCCTCCGGACTTGCCGCCAAAAAGTGGGGTTAGCTGGAGTGCCCTGGGTTATTGTAACACCAGGCTTGAGCCTTTGAGGTTCACTGCCAGGTGTTAGAGTTCCTGCAGGGGAGAGGTGTGAAGCACCTCCACCCAGGACAGGCTTTGTTTCTGACCACAGAGGGCACAAAGGCATTCACCCCATGTGGTCAGAAACTCGTCTGGAAGTGGCAGGCTGGCACATACCAGTCAGCCTTGCACTAGCAGTTGGGCTAACATACCGGGGACATCTCTAAGATGCCCTCTGTATGCATTTCTCAAGAAATCCCACACTGGCATCAGTGTGAGTTTATTGTGCTGAGACGTTTGATACCAAACTTCCCAGTATTCTGTGTAGCCATTATGGTGCTGCAGAGTTTGTAATGACAAACTCCCAGACCATATACTCAGTATGGCTACCCTGCACTTACAATGTCTAAGAGTTGACTTAGACTCTGTAGGGGTGTAGCGCTCATGCAGCTATACCCTCACCTGTGGTATAGCGCACCGTGCCTTAGGGCTGTAAGGCCTGCTAGAGGGGTGACTTACCTATGCCACAGGCAGTGGTTTGTGGGCATGGCACTCTGAGGCGAGTGCCATGTCGACTTTGTCTTTTCTCCCCACCAGCACACACAAGCTGCAAAGCAGTGTACACACACTGAGTGAGGGGTCTCTGAGGGTGGTATAATACATGCTGAAACCCTTAGGGACCTTCCCTGGCCACAGGGCCCTTGGTACCAGGGGTACCTTTTACACTGGACTTAACTGTGTGCCAGGGCTGCGCCAATTGTGGAAACAAAGGTTGAGGTTTAGTGAAAGAACACTGGTGCTAGGGCCTGGTTAGCAGAGTCCCAGCACACTTCCAATCAAAACTGGCATCAACACTAAGCAAAAAGTAGGGGGTGACCATGCAAACAGTGGCATTTTCCTACAGATAGTTTCATCTTTCGGGCATAGACAGCTGTCATGTGTAGGAAAGTACCCTCTTTTTGGCATGGTTACCCCCACTTTTTGCCTGCTGTCTATGTTTTGACTGTGTTCACCAGAATACTGCTAACCAAGACACCAGTGACTGTGCTCTCGCCCTCTAAATTTGGTTACATAGGACTTTGCACGCTCCACAACTGGCACACTGGTGCCCCCATGTAAGATCCTAGTATATGGTACCTAGGTACCCAGGGCATTGGAGCACCATGGGCTGCAGCATGTATTGTGCCATGCATGGGAGTCCATGCTAAATTTGTCTGCAGGCCTGCCAATGCAGCCTGCGTGAAAAGGTGCATGCACCTTTTCACTACAGGTCACTGTACCATGTCACGTTAATTCACCCCTATGGTAGGCCCTCCTAGCCCAGAGGGTAGGGTGCAGGTACCTGTGTGTGAGGACAACCCTGCATGAGCAGAGGTATCCCTACGAACTCCAGCTCCATTACTCCATTACTTCATAAGTGCAGGGGAGCCATTTTACCCGTGTACTGGACACGTGTGTCCAGTTACATATTGGTAAGTCCGAATCTGGGCATGTTTGGTATCAAACATGTCAGAAGTATACCCCAATGCTGCCAGTATTGGTTGTATGATTCCATGCACTCTGGGGCCTCCTTAGAGGACCCCCAGTATTGCTCCTACTAGTCTTCTGGGGTTTTTCAGGCAGCCCGCGCTGCTGCCACCACTCAGACAGGTTTCTGCCCTCCTGCTGCTTGATCAGCTCAGGCAGAGGAAGGCAGAACAAAGCAGTTCCTATGGAAAAGGGAGGCATCACCCTCTCCCTTGGAAATAGGTGTTACATGGCTTGGGATGTGTAGCCTCCCCAAGCCACCGGTATGCTTTGAAGGTCACAATTGGTGCCCTCCTTGCATAAACCGGTTTGCACCAGTCCAGGGACCCACATTCCCTGCTCTGGTGCACAACTGGACAATGGAAAAGGGAGTAACTACTGCCCTGTCCATCACCACCCCAGGGTGGTACAGTTGAGGGTGTGGTGGAGCTCGGTGCGATGGAGGTGTTGGCTCAGTTGAAGATGTGATGGGGACAGGGGTCTGCAAGGGCTCCGGAGTGGACGTTGCTCATGATGGAGTGGGTCTCATCCATGGTGAGGGTGTTCCAGCGGTGCAGGATCTGTCACGGTTCGGAGGGTCGGAGCTGAGGGGTTGTTGGAGGGATATGAGGATCTTGGGGTCCGAAGCTGTTGGACATGTTTGTGATTTTTCGGTGGAAAAAGTTAGCTAGTCTGTCGCAGAGGTCTTGAGATGGAGGGATATTTGACGTTTCTGACTGGGGTTTGGTAAACTCATTGACAACGGCGAAGAGCTCTTTGGTGATGTGTGCGGTGGTGCTCATATGATCCTGCTGGGTGGCTTTCCTGGTGTGCTCTGATGAGGTGGTGGTGGGATTTGAGGGCAGATTTAAGTCTTCAAATTCTTCCAGTGACTTGCAGTTTCTTCATCTTTTCTCTAGCTGTCTGCAGGTGCGCCTGGAGTCCTGGAGTGTGGGGAAGAACTAGCTGGTCTTCTTAAAGTGTTTTTTAGCTGAGGTCTTTTGAATGGGTGCTAGGGTGTTGGCTCATTTGGAGTTCCATTGGTGAACGTTCCGTGCTGAGATGTTAACGTCTGTGGTGAGGGGCGGGGGAAACTTGCTGAGGGTGTTGGTGAGCTTTTCCTCTGTGATCTGGTTCCATTTTCTGCTTGGGACTCGGAGTGAGCGGAGGTGGATGTTCAGTGTGGTTATGATGCAATTAATGCAGGGGTGGTCAGTCCAGTGAAGCGTGGAGCTGTTGTCGATGGTGATGATGTTTCTGGTGGAAAGGATGGCACTGAGTGTGTGTCCTGCGATGTGTGTTGGCGAGGTGACCAGTTGCTTTAGTCCTATTGTGGCAATGTTCTCAAGCAGGGAAGCGGTGTTGATGTCATTGCAGTTGTCGATGTGGTAGTTGAGGTCGCCAAGGAGGAAGTAGTTTGTGGAGGCGAGTGTGTGGGGTGAAATGAGTGAAGGCTTGGTGGGGGCCAGGTGGCCTGTAGATGGAGGTGCAGCGGAAGGTAGATTTAGGTGTGGCGTGGATCTGGAAATGGAGGCGCTCCATGAGGGGGGAGTGTACTTCCGTGTTGGTTGTCAGGCAGAGGGAGGATTTGTGTATGATGGCCAGGCCACTGCCTGGGCGAGAAGGCCGGTCTTTGAAGAGCAGTTTGTAGTCATTTGGGATGGCATTGGCGATGTCCAGTGCTGACGTGGGTTTGTCCATGTTTTGGTTAGGGCAACGTCAAGATAGCTGCCTTCTACGTAAGCTAGTGTTTTAGATGGACAGTTTAGCCACTAGCAGAGATGCTGTCTTGTTGGATGACTGCCGCTGAAGCCATAACTAGGGTTATGGCGGACAGCTCTGAGGCAGGATCAGTGACTAAGACAGCAGATACTGAGACAGCTTCTGAGGGAGAGGACAATGGAGCAGAATCTGGGAGTGATTTTTCAGTTGGCGGAGTCCCATCTGATAAAACCTATTCCAGTAATTCTGAGGGAGACGATGAGGACAGTCATGCTGTCCCTTTGCTCTCTTGGCCCCCCAATTTAGTTAAGCCCCCAATTCCATCTTTGACTGGTGACGCTGGATGTAAATTCGATATGGCCAACTTTTTGCCAATCGACTACGTCCATCTGTTTTTGAATGTTGACTTCCTTCAGCAAATTGTGCAGCAAACAACCCATTGGTGCCACCGGTGCACTGAAGAACAATGACACGTATGAGTCAGTGTTTGACCTGCTTGCCATGTTCACCCTGTCAGAACTTAGTGGATGTTCAATTTGCTGGATGATAAGTGCATTACAGTCACAGCACTGCACAGAACGGTGGCTGGGACATATGCTACGTTCTCACTGACTACCTTGTGTGCCAAACACTACCCTTATTCATAGTTTATGACGTTCTCTTTAGGGAACTTCACAGAAATTCCCCAACACGTCTGCCTTAGTTCCAAAAGTAGATATGCTTGCTCAGTTCGAGGCATAGGCCTCACAAGGCATACTCGGAAACCCCCAACTTTCATTCACAAACTGGAAGGAGTTGGATTTAGCACAGTGAGTATGCTAAAGATGCATTAAAAAAAGTCTTCCTGAGCCTCATGTGGGTGTCATGGGTGCCATTAGTTAAGATTCCTTACGCATGCCTTCGGTAATGTTCAGGAAGAAGAAGGTGGTAACTTGACAGGTGGTAAGATGCACTCAAACGTATTTAATCCTGTGGTATATGAATGTGATGGGCCCTTGTCTGGCAGCGGTAAGTTGATGTGAGTGCAGTGATTGGTTGGATTGGGCCAGTGGCCGGCCGTATGAAACCGTTGTGTGAACGGCATGTGAATAGACCATAAAGCAGTTGGTGCCTTGAAGGGCTTTATGGCTCACCTTCAGAAGGCTTGGTTTCAATATTCAGATAATTTGATAAGTATTCATGCTTTGAAACCATAACTTGTGGAGGTGTTAAGACCAACCAGTCTGAGTAGTGGATTAACTTTAACATACTAGTACCAGGGAAGTCCAGGGGTGGAGTAGTCTCTCACCAGTTTTTCTTTGGCCAGAATCCCCTTTAAGTTGCAAACTTTGCTTAAAAGATACATTTTACTTGCATTTCTGTGAGGGAAAGTCCTGGAATCTACAGGCAGCCACGAATTTTCCAACACCCAGTGTTCCTATAAGACTCCAGAGAAAACATTTGCCTCATTTGTGTGGGTGGGCAAGTGACTGCCACAGGAAAGTGCCCAAACGTATTGTGGAGACATCAAAATTACCCAACACAAAACAGCCTGGTTTTGTAAGCCGGTCTCCTATGTATTTGGTGCTGGGCTCGGCAGTCATATAGGGAAACCTACCAAACCCAGACATTTATGAAAACTAGACACCCAAGGAAGTTCAAGGAAGTGTGGGGGTATGTGGATTCCACAACGTTTTCTTACCCAGAATACCCTGCAAAGGTGATACATTGATTATAAAACACTTTCATTGATGTTCTGTCACATAAACTACAGGAATGTGCAGGGATCCACATAATTCCTACCATCGTGTTAACCTACTTGTTCTGATAAAAACACAACCCCACTTGTGTGCCTGTGCCTAGTGCCCACGTCATGAATGGATCACTTTAGGGTCAATAGTAGTCATGCAAGGACTACCACTGACCCTTGTGTGATTCATTGCTGTCACGGCACCAGGCTCAGGCATACCAGTGAGGTAGCGTTTTTATCAGAACAAGTTGGGGAATGATAGGTGGTAAGATATATGTGGATCCATGTATGTTCCTTCAGTTTAATTCAAAAAACAAATTTTCCAACACAGTTTTGGCAATTTACTGGGACACATACCCGATTCATACTGTTTTTTGCACTTTCAGCCTCCTTCCAGTTTGTGACAGTGTAGGAAAGTACCATATTGCCTGGCACGTTACCGCCCTTTTTACTTGTGTCAGTTTGTTGTTGCCTGTGTTACTGGGATCCTGCTAGCCAGGACCCCAGTGCTCATAGTTTGTGGCCTATATGTGTTCCCTGTGTGGTGCCTAACTGTATCACTGAGGCTTTGCTAACCAGAACCTCAGTGCTTATGCTCTCTCTGCTTTTAAAATTGTGACTGCAGGCTAGTGACCATTTTCACCAATTCTGATTGGCACAATGGAGCACCCTTATAATTCCCTAGTATATGGTACCTAGGTACCCAGGCTATTGGGGTTCCAGGAGATCCCTATGGGCTGCAGCATCTCTTTTGCCACCCATAGGGAGCTCAGACAATTCTTACACAGGACTTCTACTGCAGCCTGAGTGAAATAACGTCCATGTTATTTCACAGCCATTTTACACTGCACTTAACTAACTTATAAGACACTTATATGTCTAACCCTCACTTAGTGAAGGTTAGGTGCAAATTTACTAAGTGTGAGGGCACCCTGGCACTAGCCAAGGTGCCCCCACATTGTTCAGGGCAATTTCCCCAGACTTTGTGAGTGCGGAGACACCATTACACGCGTGAACTACATATAGGTCAATACCTATGTTTAGCTTCAAAATGGTAACTCCGAAAATGGCTATGTAACATGTCTAAGATCATGGAATTGTCACCCCAAGCCAAATCTGGTATTGGGGTGCCAATCTATGCATCCCTGGGGCTCCAGCATGGACCCTAGGTACTGCTAAACTAGCTCTCTGGGGTTTTCTCTGCAGCTACCGCTGCTGCCAACCCTCAGACAGGTTTCTGCCCTCCTGGGGCCTGGGCAGCCCAGCCCCAGGAAGGCAGAACAAAGGATTTCCTCTGAGAGAGGGTGTTACACCCTCTCCCTTTGGAAATAGATGTTAAGGGCTGTGGAGGAGTAGCATCCCCCAGCCACTGGAAATGCTTTGAAGGGCACAGATGGTGCCCTCCTTGCATAAGCCAGTCTACACTGGTTCAGGAATCCCCCAGCCCCTGCTCTGGCACGAAACTGGACAAAGGAAAGGGGAGTGACCACTCCCCTGTCCATCACCAACCCAGGGGTGGTGCCCAGAGCTCCTCCAGTGTGTCCCAGACCTCTGCCACCTTGAATGCAGAGGTGTGAGGGCACTATGGAGACCTTTGAGTGGCCAGTGCCAGCAGGTGACGTCAGAGACCCCTCCTGATAGGCTCTTACCTGGTTAGGAAGCCAATCCTCCTCTGAGGGATATTTAGGGTCTCTCCTGTGGGTTCCTCTTCAGATAACGCATGCAAGAGCTTACCAGAGTTCCTCTGCATCTCCCTCTTCGACTTCTGCCAAGGATCGACCGCTGACTGCTCCAGGACACCTGCAAAACACAACAAAGTAGCAAGATGACTACCAGCGACATTGTAGCACATAATCCTGCTGGCTTTCTGGACTGTGTCCAGGTGGTGCATGCTCTGAGGGCTGTCTGCCTTCACCCTGCACTGGAAGCCAAGAAGAAATCTCCTGTGGGTCGACAGAATCTTCCCCCTGCTCCAGCAGGCACCAAACTTCAGCGTCACCGGTACCTGACCAAAGGAGAAGTTCCTGGCACCTTCTGTTGTTGCAGAATTTTCTGCTTCTTCCACCCAGAAGCAGCCCTTTTGCACCTTCATCCGGGGTTTAGTGGGCTCCTGCCCCTCCTGGACACTTGCGTGACTCTTGGACTTGGTCCCCTTCCTTTGCAGGTCCTCAGGTCCAGGAATCCATTTTCAGTGCTTTGCAGTCAGTTGTTGCCTTGGCAGAATACCCTATCTCGACTTTACTGTCTTTCTGGGGTAGTAGGGTAACTTTACTCCTACTTTTCAGGGTCTTGGGGTGGGGTATCTTGGACACCCTTAGTGTTTTCTTATACTCCCAGCAACCTTCTACACACTACACTAGTCCTGGGGTCCATACGTGGTTTGCATTCCACTTTTGGAGTGTATGGTTTGTGTTGCCCCTAGACCTATTGTGTCCTATTGCATTCAATTGTGTTCTACAGTGTTTGCACTACTTTTCTAACTGTTTACTTACCTGATTTTGGTTTGTGTGCATATTTTGTGTATTTTACTTACCTCCTAAGGGAATATATCCTCTGAGATACTTTTGGCATATTGGGGGTCATTACAACCCTGGCGGACGGTGGAAAAGGTGCAGTAATACCGCAAACAGGCCGGCGGACAAAAAAATGGAATTATGACCCTGGCGGAAACCGCCAACAAAGACAGCCACTTTAACACACCACCCGCCACGGCGGTACAGACAAGCAGCGCGGCGGTTACCGCCAACAGACAGGCGGGAGACAATGTACCGCCCACACTATTACAACAGGCCAATCCGCCACCTTTTCCGGGGCGGATTCACCATGGATAAAAACACGGCGGAAACAGCTTTTGCTATGGGAAAACGCTCACCTCAACACATCCCACGAGGAACGACGACTCCATGGACCCGGAACTCCAAATACTACCTGCCCTTGTCTTTCTGCTCGTTTACGACCAACAGCGACGTAGGTGCAGAAGATACCACTGAGTACTGCATCTACGACACGGGGAGGGGGGAGGCAAAAGTCAGGGGGACACCCGCCAAACACCCCCACCCTCGCATATTACAACATACACACCAATGCAGTCAAAACTATCACATTACCAACCCACAATCCCCCCGGAAGAATGCAAAGACAATGCGAATTTCGTCAAACATTGTAATGTGCCAATATACATGTCATACAAAAATATACAGATATATATCTCTAAATCACTCATAATTATATATACATTACAAGAAGTAGTGCAGATATGTACACAACAATGTCCGTGCACCAACAGTCCAAAAATGCATGGGCGAGGCCCACAATATACACCTGACCAAAATCCGAGAGAACACTGCCGGGGCATCAGATAGAAATACTACAGGCACCTCAGGGGGAAGGGAAGGGGGGCACCTCAGCCGGGTGACTACAAAGCCACATCCACGACGGGACTCCATGCCCATTGATGTATCCTGGGGAGTGCAAAGCCACAGTCTCTCAAGTCTCTACAGTGGGTGGGTTGCCCACTGTGACATCCTGGGGAGTGCAAAGCCACAGTCTCTCAAGTCTCTACAGTGGGTGGGTTGCCCACTGTGCCATCCTGGGGAGTGCAAAGCCACAGTCTCTCAAGTCTCTACAGTGGGAGGGTTTCCCACTGTGCCATCCTGGGGAGTGCAAAGCCACAGTCTCACAAGTAGATGCAGGTCTCCACTGGTTCTGGAGGGGGACTGGTGCCTAGACTGGATGGGTGTCCCCGTGAAAGTTCCTGTCCTGTCACTGTCCCAGCTGCACATGGTATAAGGATGCCTGATGTGGCGGTACATTCATTCCTACACGGTGCATGCCCTGTTCAGCGATGCTTTGCCATGGCGGTCTTTGCCCTGTTCAGCGGTGCTTTGCCATGGCGGTTCAGGACTGTTCAGCGGTGCTTTGCCATGGCGGTTCAGGACTGTTCAGTGGTGCTTTGACATGGTGGTCTCTGCCCTGTTCAGCAGTGCTTTGACATGGCGGTCTTTGCCCATTTCAGCGGTGCTTTGACATGGCGGTCTTTGCCCTGTTCAGCGGTGCTTTGACATGGCGGTTCTGATACTGGACATTGGTGTGTGGCATGACGATCTCCACACTGGACATTGGTGTGTGGCATGACGATCTCCATACTGGACATTGGTGTGTGGCATGACGATCTCCACACTGGACATTGGTGTGTGGCATGACGATCTCCACATACTGGACATTGGTGTGTGGCATGACGATCTCCACACTGGACATTGGTGTGTGGCATGACGTTACATCATTGGCCAGCGGGGCTGTGGCATCCTGTCCCCTCCTGGGCTGTGACTCCGGCGGTGGTCTCTGGACCAGTAACGATACTCGGGCCCTCCTGGGCTGTGACTCTGGCGGTGGTCTCCTGACCAGTGACGATACTTGGGCCCTCCTGGGCTGTGAATCTGGCGGTGGTCTCTGGACCAGTGACGATACTTGGGCCCTCCTGGGCTGTGACTCTGGCGGTGGTCTCCTGACCAGTGACGATACTTGGGCCCTCCTGGGCTGTGACTCCGGCGGTGGTCTCCTGACCAGTGACGATACTCGGGCCCTCCTGGGCTGTGACTCTGGCGGTGGTCTCCTGACCAGTGACGATACTTGGGCCCTCCTGGGATGTGACTCCGGCGGTGGTCTCCTGACCAGTGACGATACTCAGGCCCTCCTGGGCTGTGACTCCGGCGGTGGTCTCCTGACCAGTGACGGTACTTGGGCCCTCCTGGACTGTGACTCCGGTGGTGGTCTCCGGACCAGTGACGGTACTTGGGCCCTCCTGGACTGTGACTCTGGCGGTGGTCTCCTGACCAGCGACGATACTTGGGCCCTCCTGGGCACTGACTCCAGCGGTGGTCTCTGGACCAGTGACAACGGTGCTGGCGGTTGTGTCTGGACCGCCGGAAATTATGGCGTACTTCTCCGCCATGACACTCACAACAGGCTGGGGAGACTTCCTCTGGACCTTACCCACCTTCTTTGGAGTTACAGCTGACTCACCAATCTCCTTGGATCCCATTTCATTTGTTGTCCCACCAGGAGTCTTGACACGGTCCCGTCGTCCACTCCCCAATTTCAGAGCCTTTACAGGGGGTGGGCTGCCAGTGCCTTGGCTCCGGGTCCTACTGCCTGCCCTGGTGGACGGTGCACTCCAAAAACCTGGAACACGCACCACTGGTACTGGAGGCTTTTTGGCTGAGGTGATACGATGGGACTGATGAATTGGAGGGGGGGGGGACAAAAAGGTCAATTTGACATAGGGACAGTTTCTGACAGACACTGGGATGGGTAGCTGCAGGGGCTCTGGGAGTGGAGGAAGAGGAGGTGGTTGTAGGAGGTGTCACTTTAGGTGTTTTGGGTGCAGGTACTGGAGGCTGTCGTGAGATGGATGGATGTTGGGTGAGTGATTGCCGGCGTTTGTGTACTTTGGGAGGGGGCATCACAGACACACTGGGAGAGGACACAGGGGACGTGTAAATGGGAGTGGAGGTGGTGAGTGCAGGTGAGCGTTTTGTGGTGCTGGGTGTCCTGGTGCGAGTCCTAGTGCCTGTAGATGTGGTGCATGCAGGTGTGTGTGTAGACAAGACTGGGAGGGAGAAGAGGAGGAGGGGGACACAGTGGAGACAGTGGATGTTGCTGTGTCTGTATGTGGGTGAGGCTTGCGTGAGTGCCTGTGGTGTGTGTGGTGCCTATGTTTGCTTGAGCTACTTGTGTGTGTTGACTTGTGTGCATGCTGGCCTGTAGGTGTGTTTGGGATAGGCTGGGGTACAGGGGATTGGGTCTGGGTGGAGGAAGTTGGAGGGGGGAGGCTCGACACAGGGACAATGGCTGCCATCAGAGCTGAGGCCAGAGATTGCAGGGTTCGCTGAAGTTGGCAGCCTGACCAGAATGAATGCCCTCCAGGAATGCATTACCGTGTTGCAACTCTCGTTCTACACCCTGGATGGCATTCACAATGGTAGACTGCCCAACAGTGAGTGACCTGAGGAGGTCAATGGCCTCCTCACTGAGGGCAGCAGGGGTGACAGGGGCAGGGCCTGAGGTGAATGGGGCGAAGGTGATGCCCACCCTCCTGGGTGAGCGGGCACGGGGCGAACGCTGAGGGGCTCCTGGGAGGGCGGTGCTGGTAGGGGAGGTGGCGGCTGTACCTGTAGAAGTGGGGCGCACCGATGGTGCCGCCACCACAAGGGAGCTCCCATCGGCGGACGAGTCTGTGTCGCTGGTTGGTGATCCGGTGGCCGACGTGAAGCTCCCCTCGCCCTCTGTCCCACTGGTGCATTCAGAGTCTGTGGTGTGGCCCTCCATGGCCATGTGGGATGCAGCTCCCTCGTGCTCCGGTGCCACTGTACCTCCGCCTGATGATGCTGATGTACAAAAGGACAAGGAGAGCAGGAAAAGGGGGGGGAGACAGAACAAAGAGAGTTTTAGTGCATGGCATACCGCTACCGTTGGCGGACAAGACAGACGCAGCAGCCCCATGCATTACGCCGTGCTCCTGGCCTCTGCACATGCAATTTCAGGGATATGGCCTACATGGCAATGGTGGAACTCTGCGCACATGGATACCACAGGGGCAACTATACCTCAACTTGGCACTCTTCTGAGGTGGGGTAGAGTGCCACATGGCACACATTACGGAGGGGCCTTGCCTACCTAACTCGCCCTGGCCTAGGGACACACACAGCCCACCTCCCCCACCCAGACCCCTCCACTGCACGCAAAGTCTGCAGAATAAGGTTGTACTCACCCCCTTGTGTCTGCTGTGATGTCCTTAAGCGCCCATCCAACTCCGGGTAGGCCACCGCCAGGATCCGGAACATCAGGGGGGTCATGGTGCGATTGGCACCCCTCCCACGTTGGGAGGCCATCCCCAGCTGAGCCTCCGTCGTCTTCTTGCTGCAGCGGCGAATGTCCTCCCATCTCTTACGGCAGTGGGTGCCCCGTCTCTGGTGGGCCCCCAGGGTCCGGACCTCCTTGGCGATGGCACGCCAAATGTCCCTCTTCTGGTGGGCGCTGACCTACATGACATGCACAAGGAAAGAGGAACAGTCATTACCAACTGCACCGTTGTTGTGAGTGGCCCCCTCCCTACTCTGGCCATGTGGGCCTTTTATTCCCATGCTTTACTGTAGTATCAACTCTGCCCCTTCCCTCTTCCACCCAGCCCTGTCCAGCCCGGCCTAGCCCATACAACGTGCTCCCTGTGTACTAACCTGTTGGTCTGGAGGACCGTAGAGTAGCATGTACTGGGGGAGGACCCCATCCACAAGTTTCTCCAACTCCTGTGCAGTGAAGGCAGGTGCCCTTTCCCCAGACGCACCAGCCATCGTCGCTTCCAGACCGAGGTCACAGCAGCACTAGCAGTGTAGGTCCTCTCCTGTCGAAGGTCAGGTATCTAGTGATTGAGCAGATAGAAAATGGCGGTGACGTCCGCGGCGGTGCGCATCATCACCGCCAGCGCACCTGTTCATTGGCTCCTGGGACCCATAGGGTCCAATGTTAACCAATGCAGCATTGCGCCGCGGTCTACGACCGCCTACCGCGACGGTGTGCAACGCCAGCGCTGTTACCCCACAATCCCATTGTCCCAGTTTAGAGGTCAGGCAGCCGCCATTTCAGGGGCCCACATGGCTTCATTTACTACTGCGTCACACATAGCGAGGCCTACACTCAACACACATCCAGGAAGGGTTTATTGTCTGGTGTAGTCTTGTGTGTGACTGTGGGTACATACCTGGAGGAATAGTGACTGTTTATTCGCTGTTGTCCTTCTTAGGCACCGTCAGCTGGGACATATGAGAATATGGCGGAATCCTCCGGTGTACCGACCGCTGGTGGACCTGTTGACAATGGAAGAGAGACATTTAATCGTCACCTACAGGTTTGACCGTGCCACTATCCATGAACTATGTACCCAGTTGGAGCCAGACCTGATGTCACCAATCCGCCATCCGACTGGAATTCCCCTGACGTGCCGGTGCTGTCAGTGCTCCATTTCCTTGCAAGTGGGTCTTTTCAGACAACTGTGGCCATGGCATCAGGGATGTCCCAGCCTATGTTTTCCAACGTCTTGTCCAGAGTGTTGGTTGCCCTGCTGAAACACGTAAGGAGATACATCATTTTCCCTGAGGTGGAGGATTTGCCTACAGTGAAAGGTGACTTTTATGCCCTTGGACATATCCCCAACGTCATAGGTGCCATTGATGGGACCCATGTAGCTCTGGTCCCCCCGCAGGAGTGAACAGGTGTACAGGAACAGGAAGAGTTATCATTCCATGAATGTCCAGATGGTCTGTTTGGCAGACCAGTACATCTCGCAGGTAAATGCTATGTTCCCTGGCTCTGTGCATGACGCCTACATCCTGCGCAATAGCAGCATCCCTGATATGATGGGTCAACTCCAGAGGCACCGTGTATGGCTATTGGGGGACTCTGGTTACCCCAACCTGTCCTGGCTATTGACCCCAGTGAGGAATCCCAGGACCAGGGCAGAGGAACGCTACAATGAGGCCCATGGGCGGACTGGGAGGGTGATCGAACGCACCTTCGGCCTCCTGAAGGCCAGGTTCAGTTGCCTCCATATGACAGGTTGGTCCCTATTCTACTCACCGAAGAAGTGGGCGACATCATCATTGCCTGCTCCATGCTCCATAATTTGGCATTGCGACACCAGGTGCCTTTTCTACAGGAGGATGATCCAGATGACGGTGTTGTAGCAGCTGTGGAGCCTGTGGACAGTGATGAGGATGAAGCTGAGGAAGAAGAAAACGATAACAGGGAGTCAATTATACAGCAATATTTCCAGTGAAACACAGGTGAGTACATTTTCAGGTTTAACATTATATTAACTTTCACACGTCTACCTCTATCCTGTACCGACATTTCACTCACTATTTGTTAACTGAGTTGTCCCCTTCCATTTCAGTTTCACGAAAGTGGTAACCTACGTGTCAACTGCTTGCATCCTTGAAGGGCTTGTGATGTGTGACATTGGTATGTTAGCCTTCCAATGGGTAACCCATTATGACACTGTCATTGATAATACAAAATTACAAAGCATAGACTGACTCCATTTTATTAAGTGTTTCAAGGGTGTTTATTTAAGTGCTAAAAAATGAAGGGGTGTTGTGAAATGGGGATGGGTGATGGTGGAGGAATGTCCATGGCAGAGTCCAGTCTATTAGTCTCACAGGTACATTGTACATCTGGCCATTGGAAGTGGAGCTGGGGCAGTTCCGATTTGGACAGGGTAACAAAGTGGGACAGTGGGGGGACAATCAGGGTGGTCTTATTTCCTGGCGGGGGTCTTGCCATCTTGCTCTGTCCTGTTCCTGGATCTCAGGGACCGCTTGCGTGGTGGTTGTCTGTCTGCAGGGGGTGGGGTGCTGGTGTGGTGGTCCTGTGGCGGGGCGTTCTGTCCACTAGCGCCGGCGGAGGTGGTGGGCAGTTCGTCGTCCTGACTAGTGTCAGGGGCCCCTTGGAGTGCCACGGTGTCCCTCAAGGTCTTTTGAATGTCCGTCAGCACCCCTACGATGGTGCCCAGGGCGGAGCCGATGGTCCTGAGCTCCTCCCTGAACCCCAAATACTTCTCCTCCTGCAGACGCAGGGTCTCCTGCAACTTGTCCAGGACCGTCACCATCGTCTCCTGGGAGTGGTGGTATGCTCCCATGATGGAGGATAGGGCCTCGTGGAGAGTTGGTTCCCTTGGCCTGTCCTCCCTCTGTTGCACAGCAGCCCTCCCAGTTCCCCTGTGTTCCTGTGCCTCCGTCCCGTAGACCGCGTGCCCACTATCACTGCCCCCAGGTCCCTGTTGTTGTTGGGGTGTTGGGTTACCCTGGGTGCCCTGTAGTGGTGGACACACCGCTGATTGACCTGTCCTGGGTAGGGAGGTTTGGGCCCGCTGGGTGGGTGCTGTGCTGGTGTTACCAGAGGGTGGAAGCTCGGTGTTGGGCTGTGGCTGGGCAAGGGGAACCAACTGTCCTGAGGCCCACGATGGTCCGGGCTGGTCATCAAGATCCAGTAGGGCAAAGCTGTTGTCGTCACTGTGGGCCTCTTCTGGGGGTGGAGTGGTGTTGTCTGGACCCTCTGGTGTGGTGACGTTCCTTCGGGTTCCTGGGGGGCATAAGTACATGATTATTGCATGTGTGTGTGTAATGGTGTGCAATGGTTGGGTGTGCGTGAACCCCAGTGCAGGCATTCCTGCGTGTGGGGTTGTGTGCTGATGGTTGGGGGGTGTTCTGGGTATGTGCAGTGGGCATGCTTTAGTGATGGGTGTCCATGCTTAGTTGTGTCATGCAGGTCTTGGGGTTGGGATGTGTAGTTGGTGTTATGGGTACATTAGTGAGGAGTTTGGGTGATAGGAGAGGGTGTGAGGGTGGGGGTGTGTGATAGCATGCAGGTAGGGTGGGGGATATGATAGTGAAGATTTGACTTACCAGTGTCCGTTCCTCCAAAGACTCCTCCAAGGCCCTCAGGATGCAAGATGGACAAGACTTGATCCTCCCATGTTGTTAGTTGAGGGGGAGGAGGTGGGGGTCCGCCGCCAGTCCGCTGTACCGCGATGTGGTGCCTGGAGACCGTGGAACGCACCTTCCCCCGTAGGTCGTTCCACCTCTTCCTGATGTCCTCCCTATTTCTTGGGTGCTGTCCCATTGCGTTGACCCTGTCCACTATTCTTTGCCATAGCTCCATCTTCCTGGCTATGGATGTGTGCTGTACCTGTGAGCCAAATAGCTGTGGCTCTACCCGTAGGATTTCCTCCACCATGACCCTGAGCTCCTCCTCGGAGAAGCGGGGGTGTCTTTGGCGTCACATGGGGTGTTGTGTGTGATGTGTGGGGTGGTGTATGTGTTGATGAGTGTGGTGAGTGTAGTTGTAGGTGGTGTTTTGTGCGTGGATGTTGTGTGGGTGATGGTGTTGTGTGCCTCTGTGTGATGGGGTTGTCTATTCTGTGCTCTCTCTCTCCTTCTCTCTGAATTTTTTGTTGTAGGGGTTTGAGGGTGATGTGGGTGTGTGTTTTATATTGTATTGGATGTGTGGGAGTGGTGTGTGTATGTGTATCAGGTGTGTGTATTTGTAATTGTCCAATGTGGCGGTGTTTTGGAGCTGTGTATGTATTTTGAGCGCGGCGGTGTGTACCGCCAATGGAATACCGCGGTTAAAAGACCGCCGCGTGGATTCGTGGGTCGTAATGGCATGGGCGTGTTTCTGTTGGCGTGGAGGTGGAGGATTTGTTTCCGCATGTTTATCGCTGACCTTTGGTGTGGCGGGATTGTGTGGGTGTCTGAATTTCTGCGGATTCCGAGATGTGTGTCATAATAGCTGTGGCGGTCTACTGCCGCTGCGGCGGTGTATTTGCGGTCTTCTGCACGGCGGTAAGCGCCTTCTACCGCCAATGTTGTAATGACCCCCATTGTCACTAAAATAAAGTACCTTTATTTTTAGTAACTCTGAGTATTGTGTTTCTTATGATATAGTGCTATATGATATAAGTGGTATAGCAGGAGCTTTGCATGTCTCCTAGTTCAGCCTAAGCTGCTCTGCTATAGCTACCTCTATCAGCCTAAGCTGCTAAAACACTACTAATCTACTAATAAGGGATAACTGGACCTGCACAAGGTGGAAGTACCATGAGGTACCCACTATAAGCCAGGACCGCCTCCTACATTGGTGGTGCACCGGTGGGATAAGTATTTGTAACTGCTAACCACTTTGTCATTGGTGCTTTTCATAGGAAAAACATATACCAAATACTTCAGAATATACACAGTTAACCTAAACAGTTTAACTTTCTTTCTTTAAACTTTCTAAAAAGTTCTAGAAAAGTTTTCAAAAGTTTGAAAAAGTGTTTTGTTTTCTTTAAAAAGTTTCAAAACGTTTTTCTCTCTCTGTCCTAAACCCTTTCTATCATGTCTGTAGTAGAACTTACTCCCACAGTTGTCCATGCAACATATGGTAGTTTAAACTTTAAAAGTTTGAGGGGTCTCTGCATTGAAAGAGGTTTAGCCATTGGTAAGAATCCTACCAAAGATCTTCTCCTTAGCCTTCTCCTAGAAAGTGACCAGAACCAGTCTGGCCCATCCCAGGATAAGGAGGTAGAGGAGGGAGGTACCCAGCAAGACTCAGAGGAGTCCCCTGAGGATGCTGGGGAGGGTTCTTCCAAGGACCTGCCAGCTAACAGGCCACTTAGTGACACTGGTAGTGGGAGGGGGTCACACACTAGTGGGGCACCTTTCACTCCTAAAGGCCAGGTTACTAGAGTCCAGCCAGTTAGGGTCAGGTCTAACTCTGCCCCAATTCCCATATTTCTTCTGTTTCTCACAATTCCCAAGCCTCCCACCCTGGGGATAATTTAATGGAAAGGGAACTCAGAAAGCTGAGGTTGGAAGAGGCCAGGCTGAAGCTTAAACAGCAGCAGCTGGCCTTATACAGGGAATCTCTGGATGTGGAAAGGGAAAGGCAGAGTTTGGGGTTAGTTCCCCATGGGGATAGCAATCCTGTTAGAGAGAAAAATTCCAGAAACCTGCATAAGGTAGTCCCCCCTTATATGGAGGGGAGTGACATTCACAAGTGGTGTGCTGCACTTGAGAGGGCCTGTATGGTACAGTTGGTCCCTCAAAGGCAGTGGGCTGCTATCTTGTGGCTATCTTTCACTGGTAAGGGTAGGGATAGGCTCTTTACTGTCAGAGAAAGTGTTGCTAACAATTACAAAGTTTTGAAGGATGCACTCTTGGATGGATTTGGCTTAACCACTGAACAATACAGGATTAAGTTCAGAGATACCAGTAAAGAGTCCTCTCAAGACTGGACAGACTTTGTGGACTGTTCAGTGAAGACCTTGGAGAGTTGGTTACAGGGCACTAAGATGATTGACTATGAAAGCCTGTATAATCTAATCCTGAGAGAGCATATTTTGAACAATTGTGTGTCTGATTTGTTGCACCAGTACTTGGTAGACTCAGATCTGACCTCTCCCCAAGAATTGGGAAAGAAGGCAGACAAATGGGTCAGAACAAGAGTGAACAGAAAAGTTCATACAGGGAGTGACAAGGATGGCAAGAAGAGGGATGATAAGTCTTCTGACAAGGGTGGGGACAAAGATAAAAAACATTCTGAGTCTTCCTCAGTCCCCACAAAAATCCTCTGGGGGTGGTGGGTCCAAATCCTCTTCTCACAATCAGAAAAAGACATGGTGTTATTTATGAAAAGTAAAAGGCCATTGGGCAAGTAATGCCACTTGTCCAAAGAAAAACACCAGGGCTCCCACAACCACAATCCCAACTGCAACCTCTAGTGCCCCTAGTAGTAGCAGTGGTGGTGGTGGGAAGTCTACTACAAATAGCCGATCCAAGGGTGTAGCTCGGCTCACTATTGGCAGTGTAGTTGGGGTTAGTCTTGTTAGGGAGACCACAGAGGCTGTTTTAGTCTCTGATGGTGGCATTGACTTTGCCACCTTGGTTGCTTGTCCCCTTAATATGGGTAAGTACAAGCAACTACCCCTAATTAAAGGTATTGAGGTTGAGGGATATAGAGACACAGGAGCCAGTGTAACTATAGTTACAGAGAAACTGGTTCACTCTGATCAACACCTACTTGGTCAGCAGTACCAAGTGACTGATGCTCACAATAACACACTTGGCCACCCCATGGCTGTTGTGAATCTCAACTGGGGGGGATTACTGGTCCAAAGAAAGTTGTGGTAGTCACTGAATTACCTGTAGATTGCTTACTAGGCAATGATCTGGAGACATCAGCTTGTGCTGAAGTGGAGTTGGAGGCTCATGCAGCAATGCTGGGAATTCCTGGGCATATTTTTGGTTTGACAAGGGCTCAGGCCAAAAAGCAAAAAGGACAGGGAAACTTGGATCCTGGAACAATGGATCAAGTGCTCCCAAAAGCTAGGGGTAGTAAGGGTAAATCCTTGCCCACTACCCCTCCCTCTCCAGAAGATTGCCCATTTGAGGAAGAGGAATCCTCTCCCTGTGCAGAACCTACACCAGATGAGCTGGCAGCAGACACTGCTGAGCTTTTGGGTGCAGGGGGGCCTGCTAGGGAAGAGATGAGTGTGGCACAGCAGACCTGTCCCACAGTAGAGGGTTTAAGACAGCAAGCTGTCAAACAGCAGAGTGGGGATATCACTGATAGCCATTGTAGGAGGCTGGCCTGGCTTGTAGTGGGTACCAAGGGGTACTTACACTCTGTACCAGGTCCATTTATCCATTATTAGTGTAGAAGAGGTGTTTCTAGCAGCTTAGGCTGATAGAAGGTAGCTATAGCAGAGCAGCTTAGGCTGAACTAGGAGACATGCAAAGCTCCTACTATACCACTGGTGTCATATGCACAATATCATAATAAAACACAATACACAGATACACTACAAATAAAGGTACTTTATTTTTATGACAATATGCCAAAAGTATCTCAGTGAGTACCCTCAGTATGAGGATGCCAAATATACACAAGATATATGCACACAATACCAAAAATATGCAGTAATAGCAAAAGGAAGTAATGCAAGCAGTGTAAAGTTAAATAGATTGCAATAGGAGCACATAGGTATAGGGGCAACACAAACCATATACTCCAAAAGTGGAATGCGAACCACGAATGGACCCCAAACCTATGTGAGCTTGTAGAGGGTCGCTGAGACTGTAAGAAAACAGTGAGGGTTAGAAAAATAGCCCACCCCAAGACCCTGTAAGGTAGGTGTAAAGTGCACCTACAACCCCCAGAGAGCACAGAAGTCGTGATAGGGGGATTTTGCAAGGAAAACGTACACCAGCAATGCAACAACAGTGGATTTCTGGACCTGAGTACCTGTAAGACAAGGGGACCAAGTCCAAGAGTTGCGACAGCGTAGAGAGTGGGCAGATGCCCAGGAAATGCCAGCTGAGGGTGCAAAGGAGCTGCCACCAGATGGAAGAAGCTTGGTGTTTTGCAAGAACGAAGAGGACTAGGAACTTCCCCTTTGGAGGATGGATGTCGCACGCCATGAAGAAGCTTGCAGAAGTGTTCCCACGCAGAAAGACCACAAACAAGCCTTGCTAGCTGCAAGGGTTGCGGTTAGGGTTTTTGGATGCTGCTGTGGCCCAGGAGGAACCAGGATGTCGCCACTTGGATGAGGAGACAGAGGGGGCACCCAGCAAGTCAGGGAGCCCTCACAGAAGCAGGCAGCACCCGCAGAAGTACCGGAACAGGCACTTAGAAGAGGAGTGAACCGGAGTCCACCCAAAGTCAGAAAAGGGGGTCCCACGACGCCAGAGGACAACTCAGAAGGTTGTGCACTGCAGGTTAGAGTGTTGGAGACCCAGGCTTGGCTGTGCACAAAGGAAATCCTGGAAGAGTGCACAGGAGCCGGAGTAGCTGCAAATCACCCGGTACCCAGCAATGCAGTCTAGCGTGGGGAGGCAAGGACTCACCTCCACCAAACTTGGACTGAAGAGTCACTGGACTGTGGGAGTCACTTGGACAGAGTTGTTGAGTTCCAGGGACCACGCTCGTTGTGCTGAGAGGGGACCCAGAGGACTGGTGATGCAGTCTTTTGTTGCCTGCGGTTGCAGGGGGAAGATTCCGTCGACCCACTGGAGATTTCTTCATAGCTCCTGGTGCAAGAAGGAGGCAGGCTACCCCCAGAGCATGCACCACCAGGAAACAGGCGAGAAAGCCGGCAGGATGAAGCAATACAAGGTTGCAATAGTCGTCTTTGCTACTTTGTTGCGGTTTTGCAGGCGTCCTGACCAGTCAGCGGTCGATCCTTTGGCAGAAGGTGAAGAGGGAGATGCAGAGGAACTCTGGTGAGCTCTTGCATTCGGTATCTGAAGAATTCCCCAAAGCAGAGACCCTAAATAGCCAGAAAAGGAGGTTTGGCTACCTAGGAAGGAGGATAGGCTGGTAAGAAAGGTAAGAGCCTATCAGAAGGAGTCTCTGACGTCACCTGCTGGCCCTGGCCACTCAGAGCAGTCCAGTGTGCCAGCACACCTCTGAATCCAAGATGGCAGAGGTCTGGGGCACGCTGGAGGAGCTCTGGGCACCACCTCCCCTGGGAGGTGCAGGTCAGGGGAGTGGTCACTCCCCTTTCCTTTGTCCAGTTTCGCGCCAGAACAGGGCTGGGGGATCCCTGAACCGGTGTAGACTGGCTTATGCAGAGAAGGGCATCATCTGTGCCCATTAAAGCATTTCCAGAGGCTGGGGGAGGCTACTCCTCCCCAGCCCTGACACCTATTTCCAAAGGGAGAGGGCGTAACACCCTCTCTCTGAGGAAGTCCTTTGTTCTGCCTTCCTGGGCCAGGGCTGGCTGGACCCCAGGAGGGCAGAAACCTGTCTGAGGGGTTGGCAGCAGCAGCAGCTGCAGTGAAACCCTGGGAAAGGCAGTTTGGCAGTACCCGGGTTCTGTGCTAGAGACCCGGGGGATCATGGAATTGTCTCCGCAATGCCAGAATGGCATTGGGGTGACAATTCCATGATCTTAGACATGTTACATGGCCATGTTCGGAGTTACCATTGTGACGCTACATATAGGTAGTGACCTATATGTAGTGCACGTGTGAAATGGTGTCCCCGCACTCACAAAGTCCGGGGAATTTGCCCTGAACGATGTGGGGGCACCTTGGCTAGTGCCAGGGTGCCCACACACTAAGTAACTTTGCACCCAACCTTCACCAGGTGAAGGTTAGACATATAGGTGACTTATAAGTTACTTAAGTGCAGTGGTAAATGGCTGTGAAATAACGTGGACGTTATTTCACTCAAGCTGCACTGGCAGGCCAGTGTAAGAATTGTCAGATCTCCCTATGGGTGGCAAAAGAAATGCTGCAGCCCATAGGGATCTCCTGAAACCCCAATACCCTGGGTACCTCACTACCATATACTAGGGAATTATAAGGGTGTTTCAGAGTGCCAATCAGATTTGGTGAAAATGGTCACTAGCCTGCAGTGACAATTATAAAAGCAGAGAGAGCATAAGCACTGAGGTTCTGGTTAGCAGAGCCTCAGTGATACAGTTATGATACTGCATAAGCCAGTCTACACCGGTTCAGGGATCCCCCAGCCCCTGTTCTGGTGCGAAACTGGACAAAGGAAGGGGAGTGACCACTTCCTGGCATTGTCCATTACCACCCCAGGGGTGGTGCCCAGAGCTCCTCCAGTGTGTCCCAGACCTCTGACTTTTTGAATGCAGAGGTGTGAGGGCACAATTGAGACCTCTGAGTGGCCAGTGCCAACAGGTGACGTCAGAGACCCCTCCTGATAGGCTCTTACCTGGTTAGGTAGCCAATCCTCCTCTGAGGGCTCTTTAGGGTCTCTCCTGTGGGTGTTCCTCTTCAGATAACAAATGCAAGAACTCACCAGAGTTCCTCTTCATCTCCCTCTTCGACTTCTGCCAAGGATCGACTGCTGACTGCTCCAGGACGCCTGCAAAACCACAACAAAGTAGAAGACAACTACCAGCAACATTGTAGCGCCTAATTCTGCCGGCTTTCTCAACTGTTTCCTGGTGGTGCATGCTCTGAGGGCTGTCTGCCTTCAACCTGCACTGGAAGCCAAGAAGAAATCTCCTGTGGGTCGACGGAATCTTCCCCCTGCTAACGCAGGCACCAAACTTCTGCATCACCGGTCCTCTGGGTACCCTCTCATCTTGACGAGCGTGTTCCCTGGAACACAGGTGCTGGATCCAAGTGACCCCGACAGTCCAGTGGTCCTTCTGTCCAAATTTGGTGAAGGTAAGTCCTTGCCTCCCCACGCCAGACAGTAATCCTGTGTACTGCGTGATCTGCAGCTGCTAGGGCTTCTGTGCACTCTTGCAAGGATTCCTTTGTGCACAGCATAGTCCAGGTCCCCAGCACTCGTCCTGCATTGCTCAACTCGCTGAGTTGACCACCAACTTCGTGGGACCCTCTTTTGTTGTGTTGAGATGACCGCCGTGCTCAGATTACTTGAACACCTGTCCAAGTGCTTCTGCGGGTGCTGCCTGCTTCTGCGTGGGCTCTCTCTGTTGCTGGGCGCCCCCTCTGTCTCCTCCTCCAAGGGGCGACCTCCTGGTCCTTCCTGGGCCTGGGCAGCACCCATTATCTTCAACCGCAACTCTTGCAGCTAGCAAGGCTTGTTTGCGGTCTTTCTGCGTGGAAACAATTCTGCATCCTCCAGCACGCCGTGGGACATCTTCTGACTAAAGGGGAAGTTCCTGGCACCTTCCGTTGTTGCAGAATCTTTGACCTCTTCCACCCGGAGGCAGCCCTTTTACACCTTCATCTGGGGTTTAGTGGGCTCCTGCCCACCCCCCGGACACTTGCGTGACTCTTGGACTTGGTACCCTTCCTTTGCAGGTCCTCAGGTCCAGGAATCCGTTTTCAGTGCTTTGCAGTCAGTTGTTGCCTTGGCAGAATCCCCTATCTCGACTTTACTGTTTTTCTGGGGTAGTATGGTAACTTTACTCCTACTTTTCAGGGTCTTGGGGTGGGGTATCTTGGACACCCTTAGTGTTTTCTTACACTCCCAGCGGCCCTCTACATGCTACACTAGGCCTGGGGTTCATTCGTGGTTTGCATTACACTTTTGGAGCATATGGTTTGTGTTGCCCCTAGGCCTATTTTGTCCTATTGCATTCTATTGTGTTCTACAGTGTTTGCACTACTTTTCTAACTGTTTACTTACCTGATTTTGGTTTTTGTGTATATTTTGTGTATTTTACTTACCTCCTAAGGGAGTATATCCTCTGAGATACTTTTGGCATATTGTCACTAAAATTTATTTTTAGTAACTCTGAGTATTGTGTTTCTTATGATATAGTGCTATATGATATAAGTGGTTTAGTAGGCGTTTTGCATGTCTCCTAGTTCAGCCTAAGCTGCTCTGCTATAGCTACCTCTATCATCCTAAGCTGCTAGAACACTACTAATCTACTAATAAGGGATAACTGGACCTGGCACAAGGTTTAAGTACCATCAGGTATCCACTATAAGCCAGGTCAGCCTCCTACAGACAGAAATGGGTGTGAAATCAATGTCCCAGACAGCTAAACATTTCTGAAAAGTAGATAACATTTCTGAATTCAGCAAGGGGTCATTTGTGTACATCCTTCATGGTTTTCCTACTGAAAGTAACACTTGAAATAAAAACATATTGAAATTGAGTTGAAAAAATAGCCATTTGGGTCTACGTTTTCTTCTGTAACTTTTTCCACCTATGGTAGATTTTTAAAAGCAATATGCCATTACGTCTGCTGAACTCTTCTGGTTGCGGGGATATATAGGGCTTGTAGGTTTATCAAGAACCCAAGGTACCCAGAGCCAAAAAACAAGCAGTACCTTGCAATGGGTTTTCATTGTATAACGGGTATACAGCAATTCATTTGGTAAAATATAGAGTGAAAAATTGGTATCAAGGCAACCTATATATTTCCGAAATGGGCACAATATATGGAGTTTAGAAGCAGCAGTTATTTGCACATCTCTGAATTTGGGGGTACCCCTACTAGCATGTGAATTACAGGGCATTTTCTCCAAATGACTTCTTTCTTACTGTCTTGCATCTTGAAGGCACAAAAAGTAGAGAAAGACTATTGGCAATAACACGTGTTCTTCCATTCTGTGTTCCTCCAAGTCTCCCGATACAAAGGGTACCTCACTTGTGTGTGGGAGACTTCGGAGAATGCTGGGTGAAAGGAATTTTGTGGCTCCCCTCAAATTCCAGAACTTTGCATCATTGAAATGTGAGGAAAATGTGTTTTTTAGAGAATTTGTGAAGTTTGCGAAGGATTCTGGGTGACATTACCTGGGGAAAGCCCCATTTTGGATTTCCCTAAGTGTCTAGTTTTCAGACATAGAGACTGGCTAAGTTTCTCTATGTGCCGGCTGAGCTAGAGCCCAAAACCCACAGCTAGGCAAATGCAAAACACACATCAGTTTTCATTAAAAAAATGTGAGGTGTCCACGTTGTATTTTGGGGTGTTTCCTGTCTCGGGCACTAGGCCTACCCACCCAAGTGAGGTACCATTTTTATTGAGCGATTTGGGGCAATGTTGGGTGGAAGGAAGTTTGTGGCTCTCCTCAGATTTTCTGATTCAAGTCTACCTGTTCCGGAAAGCTGGCAAGATGGTGATTGTAGCACCACAAACACTTAGGTGATCCCATTTGCAGGGGCAAAAACGTTTAGCTACATTTTGGCAAATTTCTCTGTCTTCTCCACGGGAACCCTCAAACACTGGGAACCTTTATAATCCCCAGGATGTTGGAAAAAAAAGGACACACATTTCTCGTGGATAGCTTCTGTGGACAAAAAGTTATGGGGGCCTAAGCACAAACTACCCTAAATAGCCAGAAAAGGGCTCAGCATTGGGAGAGGGGAGTCGGATTGAAGGCCCAACAGCTAAGGGGTTAGTAAAAAAGAATTATCAATGTAGGAAAGTACCATCTTGCCTGGCATGTTACCCCCATTTTCACTGTATGTATTTTTGTTTTTGCCTATGTGTCACTGGGATCCTGCCAGGCAGGACCCCAGTGCTCATAATGTATGACCTGTATGTGTTCCCTGTGTGGTGCCTAACTGTATCACTGAGGCTCTGCTAACCAGAACCTCAGTGTTTATGCTCTCTCTTTGCTTTAAAATTGTCACTGAAGGCTAGTGACTAATTTTACCAATTCTCATTGGCACACTGGAACACCCTTATAATTCCCTTGTATATGGTACTTAGGAACCCAGGGTATTGGGGTTCCAGGAGATCCCTATGGGCTGCAGCATTTCTTTTGCCACCCATAGGGAGCTCAGACAATTCTTACACAGGACTGCCACTGCAGCCTGAGTGAAATAACGTCCACGTTATTTCACAGCCATTTTCACTGCAAATAAGTAACTTATAAGTCACCTATATGTCTAACCCTCACTTGGTGAAGGTTAGGTGCTAAGATACTTAGTATGTGGGCACCCTGGCACTAGCCAAGGTGCCCCCACATTGTTCAGGGCAAATTCCCCGAACTTTGTGAGTGCGGGGACACTATTACACACGTGCACTACACATAGGTCACTACCTATATATAGCGTCACAATGGTAACTCCGAACATGGCCATGTAACATGTCTAGGATCATGGAATTGTCACCCCAATACCATTCTGGTATTGGGGGGACAATTCCATGCATCCCCAGGTCTCTAGCACAGAACCCGGGTACTGCCAAACTGCCTTTCCGGGGTCTCCACTGCAGCTGCTGCTGCTGCCAACCCCTCAGACAGGTTTCTGCCTCCCTGGGGCATGGGCAGCCCAGCAGAACAAAGGATTTCCTCTGAGAGAGGGTGTTACAGCCTCTCCCTTTGGAAATAGGTGTGAAGGGCTGGGGAGGAGTAGCCTCCCCCAGCCTCTGGAAATGCTTTGATGGGCACAGATAGTTCCCATCTCTGCATAAGCCAGTCTACACCGGTTCAGGGATCCCCAGCCCTGCTCTGGCACGAAACTGGACAAAGGAAAGGGGAGTGACCACTACCCTGACCTGCACTTCCCAGGGGAGGTGCCCAGAGCTCCTCCAGTGTGTCCCAGACCTCTGCCATCTTGGATTTAGAGGTGTTGGGGCACAATAGACAGCTCTGAGTGACCAGTGCCAGCAGATGACGTCAGAGACCCCTCCTGATAGGTGCTTACCTCTTTCAGTAGCCAAGCCTCCTTTTCTAGTAGCCAAACCTCCTTTTTTCGCCATTTAGGGTCTCTCCTCTGGGCTATTCCTCAGATAACGAATGCAAGAGCTCACCAGAGTTCCTCTGCACTTCCCTCTTCGACCTCTGCCATGGATCGACCGCTGACTGCTCCGGGACGCCTGCAAAACCGCAACAAAGTAGCAAGACAACTACCAGCAACATTGTAGCGCCTCATCCTGCCGGCATTCTTGACTGTTTCCTGGTGGTGCATGCTCTGAGGGCTGTCTGCCTTCACCCTGCACTAGAAGCCAAGAAGCAATCTCCTGTGGGTCGACAAAATCTTCCCCCTGCCAACGCAGGCACCAAACTTCTGCATCACCGGTTCTCTGGGTCCCCTCTCATCCTGACGAGCGTGGTCCCTGGAATACAGGAGCTGGGTCCAAGTGTCTCCCACAGTCCAGTGGCCCTTCTGTCCAAATTTGGTGGAGGTAAGTCCTTGCCTCCCCACCCCAGACAGCAAACATGTGCACTGTGTGATTTGCAGCTGCTCCGGCTTCTGTGCACTTTTCCAGGACTTCCTTTGTGCACAGCCTAGCCTGGGTCCCCAGCACTCCGTCCTGCATTGCCCAACTCGCTGAGTTGGACTCCGACGTCATGGGAGCCTCCTTTGTAACTCTGAGTCGACCGCTGTCCTCAGATCTTCTAAGTGCCTGTACTTCTGCAGGTGCTGCCTGCTTCTGTGGTGACTCTCTGAGTTGCTGAGCGCCCCCTCTGTCTCCTCCTCCAAGGGGCGACATCCTGGTCCTTCCTGGGCCCCAGCAGCACCCAAAATCCTCAAACACAACTCTTGCAGCTAGCAAGGCTTGTTTGCGGTATTTCTGCGTGAAAACACTTCTGCAACCTCCAGCACGCCGTTGGACATCTTCTCACCAAAGGGGAAGTTCCTGGCACCATCAGTTGTTGCAGAATCTTCGGCTTCTTCCACCCAGAGGTAGCCCTTTGCACCTTCATCTGGGGTTTAGTGGGCTCCTGCCCCCCCGTACACTTGCGTGACTCTTGGACTTTGTCCCACTTCTTTTACAGGTCCTCAGGTCCAGGAATCCATTTTCAGTGCTTTGCTAGCAGTTGTGGTTCTTGCAGAATCCCCTATCACGACTATACTGTCTTTCTGGGGTAGGTGGGTAACTTTACTCCTACTTTTCAGCGTCTTGGGGTGGGGTATTTTGGACACCCTTACTGTTTTCTCACAGTACCAGCGACCCTCTACAATCTCCCATAGGCTTGGGGTCCATTTGTGATTCGCATTCCACTTTTGGAGTGTATGGTTTGTATTGTCCCTAGGCCTATGTCTACCTATTGCATCCTATTGTGATTCTACATTGTTTGCACTACTTTTCTTACTGTTACTTACCTGTTTTGGATTTGTGTACATATAATTTGTGTATATTACTTACCTCCTAAGTGAGGGTATCCTCTGAGATACTTTTGGCATATTGTCACTAAAATAAGGTACCTTTATTTTTAGTAACTCTGAGTATTGTGTTTTCTTATGATATTGTGCTATATGATATAAGTGGTATAGTAGGAGCTTTGCATGTCTCCTAGTTCAGCCTAAGCTGCTTTGCCATAGCTACCTCTAACAGCCTAAGCTGCTAGAAAGGCCTCTATTCCACTAATTAGGGATAACTGGACCTGGCACAAGGTGTAAGTACCACAAGGTACCCACTATAAGCCAGGCCAGCCTCCTACATTGGTGGTGCAGCTGTGTGATAAGTACCTGTAACTGCTTTACCACTTTGTCATTTGGTGCTTTTCACAAGACAATCTTATACCAAATAGTTCAGTATATGTACATTGAACCAAAACAGTTTACTTTTCTGCTCTAAAACTTTTTACTAAGTTTCTGAAAAGTTCTGAAAACTTTTTAAAATTTTCTAAAAGTATGAAAAAGTTTTTCTCTGTACTTTCAAAAGTTCTAAAACTTATTCTCTCACTATCCTTAAACCTTTTTCTATCATGTCTTTAGTAGAGGTCACTCACAAAGTTGTTCAGGCAACTTATGAGAGTTTAAACTACAAAGGTTTGAGGGGTCTCTGCCTGGGTAGATGTTTAAGCATAGGTAAGAATCCAACAAAAGAGTTTCTCTTTAACCTGCTCTTACAGGATGACCAGAACCAGTCTGGCCCATCTCAGGAAAGAGAGGAAAATGGAGAGGCTTCCCAGTCAGACTCAGAGGAGGTCCCTGCAGATGCTGGGGAGGGTTCTTACAAAGTCCGCCCTCTAGCAGGGCCCCTAGTGACACTGGTAGAGGTTCACACATTAGAAGGGCATCTTTCACTCCTAATGGCCAAGTTACTAGGATCCAGCCAGTTAGGGACAGGTCTCTCTCTGCCAATTCCCAAATCTCCTCTGTATCCAAACATTCCCAACCCTCCCACCCTGAGGATAACTTAATGGAAAGGGAACTCAGAAAGCTGAGGTTGGAAGAGACCAGACTGAAGCTTAAACAGCAGCAGATGGCCTACGACAGGGAATCCCTAGATATAGAGAGGGAAAGACAGAGAATGGGGTTAGGTCCCCATGGTGGCAGCAGCAGTGTTTCAGATAGTAATCCTGTTAGAGAGCAAGATTACAGAAACCTACATAAGATAGTCCCCCCTTACAAGGAGGGGGATGACATTAATAAGTGGTTTGCTGCACTTGAGAGGGCCTGTATGGTACAGTTGGTCCCTCAAAGGCAGTGGGCTGCTAGCTTGTGGCTATCTTTCACTGGAAAGGGTAGGGATAGGCTCCTTACTGTCAGAGAAAGTGATGCCAATAATTACAAGGTTTTGAAGGATGCACTCTTGGATGGATTTGCCTTAACCACTGAACAATACAGGATTAAGTTCAGAGACACCAGAAAAGAGTCCTCCCAATACTGGACAGATTTATTTTGTTGACTGTTCAGTGAAGGCCTTGGAGGGTTGGTTACATGGCAGTAATGTTTCTGACTATGAAAGCTTGCATAATCTTATCCTGAGAGAGCATATTCTTAACAATTGTGTGTCTGATTTGTTGCACCAGTACTTGATAGACTGAGATCTGACCTCTCCCCAAGAATTGGGAAAGAAGGCAGACAAATGGGTCAGAACAAGAGTAAAGAGAAAAGTTCATACAGGAGGTGACAAGGATGACAAGAAGAAGGATGGTAAGTCTTCTGACAAGGGTGGGGACAAAAGTAAACATTCAGAGTCTTCATCAGGCCCACAAAAATCCTCTGGGGGTGGTGGGTCAAAATCCTCTTCTAACAATCAGAAAAGGCCTTGGTGTTATTTATGTAAAGTAGAAGGCCATTGGGCAAGTGATTCCACTTGTCCAAAGAAAAACACCAAACCTCCCACCACCCCAACCCCAACTGCAACCTCTAGTGCCCCTAGTAATAGAAGTGGTGGTGGGAAATCTACTACTAATAGCCAATCCAAGGGTGTAGCTGGGCTAACTATTGGCAGTGTAGTTGGGGTTGGTCTTGTTAGGGAGACCACAGAGGCTGTTTTAGTCTCTGATGGTGGCATTGACACTGCCACCTTGGTTGCTTGTCCCCTTAATATGGGTAAGTACAAGCAACTACCCCTAATCAATGGCGTTGAGGTTGAGGCCTACAGGGACACAGGAGCCAGTGTAACTATGGTGATAGAAAAACTGGTCCACCCTGATCAACACCTACTTGGTCAGCAGTACCAAGTGACCGATGCTCATAACAACACTCTTAGCCACCCCATGGCTGTTGTGAATCTCAATGGGGGGGGGGAGTTACTGGTCCAAAGAAAGTTGTGGTAGCCACTGAATTACCTGTAGATTGCTTACTGGGCAATGATTTGGAAACATCAGCTTGGGCAGAAGTGGAGTTGGAGGCTCATGCAGCAATGCTGGCCATTCCTGGGCATATTTTTGCTTTGACAAGGGCTCGGGCCAAGAAGCAAAAAGGACACGGAAACCTGGATCCTGGAACAATGGACCAAAAACTAGGGGTAGAAAGGGTAAATCCCTGCCCACTATCCCTCCCTCTACAGATGATTCTCCTTTTGAGGAAGAGGAATCCTCTCCCTGTGCAGAACCTACGCCAGAGGAGCTGGCAGCATATACTGCTGAGCTTTTGGGTGCAAGGGGCCTGCCAGGGAAGGCTCAGTGTAGCCCAGCAAACCTGTCCCACATTAGAGGGTTTAAGACAGCAAGCTGTCAAACAGCAGAATGGGGATGTCAGTGATAGCCATAGGGTGTATTGGGAAGATAACCTCTTGTACACAGAGTCAAAGGACCCTAAACCTGGAGCTGCCAGGAGATTGGTCATTCCCTTTCAGTACAGAGAGTTTCTTCTTACCCTGGCATATGACATTCCTTTGGCTGGGCATTTGGGCCAGACGAAAACTTGGGAAAGACTTGTCCCCTTGTTTCACTGGCCTCATATGTCAGAGGATACTAAAGAGTTTTGTCGCTCTTGTGTGACCTGCCAAGCCAGTGGCACTCCAAAGGCCCCCTTAATTCCACTTCCAGTGGTTGGGGTGCCCTTCGAAAGGTTAGGGGTTGACATAGTTGGCCCCCTTGACCCTCCAACAGCTTCAGGCAATAGGCTTATCCTTGTAGTGGACCATGCCACTAGGTATCCTGAAGCCACCCCCTTAAGGACCACTACAGCTCCTGCAGTGGCAAAGGCTCTCCAGGGAATCTTTTCCACAGTGGGTTTTCCTAAGGAAGTGGTGTCAGACAGAGGTAGTAACTTCATGTCTGCATACCTCAAGGCAATGTGGAAGGAGTGTGGTGTAACCTACAAGTTCACCACCCCTTACCATCCACAAACAAATGGTCTGGTTGAGAGGTTTAATAAAACTCTCAAAGGTATGATAATGGGACTCCCTGAAAAAGTCAGAAGGAGATGGGATGTCCTGTTACCTTGCCTCTTTTTTGCTTACAGGGAGGTACCCCAAAAAGGAGTGGGCTTCAGCCCCTTTGAACTCCTCTTTGGGCACCCTGTAAGAGGTCCACTTGCTGTTGCGATCGAGGGTTGGGAATAACCTTTAAAAGCTCCTAAACAGGACATAGTAGACTATGTACTTGGCCTAAGATCCAAAACGGCTGAGTATATGAAAAAGCCCAGTAAAAACCGTCAGGCCAGCCAGGAGCTGCAAAAGCAATGGGATGACCAGAAGGCTGTCCTGACCCAGTATCACCCAGGACAGAAGGTGTGGGTATTGGAGCCTGTGGTCCCAAGAGCACTCCAGGACAACTGGAGTGGACCCCATCTAATTGTTAAAAAGAAGGGTGAGGTTACCTATTTGGTAGACCTGGGCACTGCCAGGAGTCCCCTTAGGGTGATTCATGTCAACTGCCTAAAACCCTACTATGACAGGGCTGATCCCACCCTGCTCATGGCAACAGATGAGGGACAGGAAGAAGAGAGTGACCCTCTCCCTGATTTCGTCTCCACCACTGAAGCTGATGGCTTAGTGGAGGGAGTGGCCTTAGCAGATTGTCTTATTGCAGAACAGAAAGACAACTGTGTCAATCTCCTAAGTCAGTTTTCTGAACTCTTTTCTCTGGTACCAGGTACTACTTCCTGGTGTGAACATATAGTTGATACTATAGGCAGCCTGACCATGTCAGGGACTGCATTAAACAAGAGGTGCAGAAAATGTTGGACTTAGGGGTGATTGAGCCTTCTGAAAGCCCCTGGGCTAGCCCAGTTGTGCTTGTACCAAAACCTCACACCAAAGATGGAAAAAGAGAGATGAGGTTTTGTGTAGATTATAGAGGGCTCAATCAAGTAACCAAGACAGATGCTCGCCCTATACCCAGGGCAGATGAGCTTATAGATACACTGGCTTCTGCCAAGTATCTAAGCACTTTTGATCTAACTGCAGGGTATTGGCAGATTAGGTTATCAGAAGATGCTAAACACAAGACTGCATTTTTAACCATTGGAGGGCACTATCAATTCACAGTAATGCCCTTTGGTTTGAAAAATGCACCTGCCACTTTTCAGAGGTTGGTGAACACAGTCCTGCGAGGGTTGGAAGCATTTAGTGCAGCATATCTAGATGATATTGCTGTCTTTAGCTCAACCTGGGATGATCACCTGGTCAACCTATGGAAAGTTTTGGAGGCCCTGCAAAAGGCAGGCCTCACTATCAAGGCCTCAAAGTGCCAGATAGGGCAGGGGAAAGTGGTTTATCTCGGCCACCTGGTAGGTGGAGAACAGATTGCTACAGGGGAATATCCAAACTATCATAGATTGGGTTCCCCCTGCAACTCAAACCCAGGTGAGAGCCTTTTAGGCCTCACAGGGTACTATAGGAGATTCATAAAGAATTATGGCTCCATTGCAGCCCCTCTTAATGATCTCACCAGCAAGAAGATGCCTAAGAAGGTATTGTGGACAGCCAGCTGTCAAAAAGCTTTTGAGGAGCTCAAACAGGCCATGTGCTCTGCACCTGTCCTAAAAAGCCCTTGGTAGTCCAAAAAATTCATTGTACAAACTGATGCATCTGAATTAGGGGTTGGGGCAGTACTATCACAACTGAATTCTGAGGGCCAGGATCAACCTGTTGCTTTTAGCAGCAGAAGGTTGACCCCTAGAGAAAAGCGTTGGTCTGCCATAGAGAGGGAGGCCTTTGCTGTGGTCTGGGCACTGAAAAAGTTGAGACCATACCTGTTTGGTACTCACTTTATTGTTCAGACAGACCACAAACCTCTACTTTGGCTAAAACAAATGAAAGGTGAAAACCCTAAATTGTTGAGGTGGTCCATATCCCTACAGGGAATGGACTATACAGTGGAACATAGACCTGGGAGTACCCACTCAAATGCAGATGGACTCTCCAGATATTTCCACTTAGACAATAAAGACTCATCTGGGCAAGGTTAGCCTTATTGTCCTTCGTTTGGGGGGGGTTGTGTACGAAAGTACCATCTTGCGCCTGGCATGTTACCCCCATTTTCACTGTATATATGTTTGTGTTTGCCTGTGTGTCACTGGGATCCTGCCAGGCAGGACCCCAGTGCTCATAATGTATGCCCTGTATGTGTTCCCTGTGTGGTGCCTAACTGTGTCACTGAGGGTCTGCTAACCAGAACCTCAGTGTTTATGCTCTCTCCTTGTTTTAAAATTGTCACTGCAGGCTAGTGACTAATTTGGGATATCCCTATGTGCTGCAGCATTTCTTTTGCCACCCATAGGGAGCTCAGACAATTCTTACACAGGACTGCCACTGCAGCCTGAGTGAAATAACGTCCACGTTATCTCACAGCCATTTTTCACTGCACATAACTAACTTATAAGTCACCTATATGTCTAACCCTCACTTGGTGAAGGTTAGGTGCCAAGTTACTTAGTGTGTGGGCACCCTGGTACTAACCAAGGTGCCCCTACATTGTTCAGGGCAAATTCCCCGAACTTTGTGAGTGCGGGGGCACCATTACACGTGTGCACTACATATAGGTCACTACCTATATGTAGCGTCACAATGGTAACTCCGAACATGACCATGTAACATGTCTAGGATCATGGAATTGTCACCCTAATACCATTCTGGTATTGGGGGGACAATTCCATGCATCCCCGGGTCTCTAGCACAGAACCCGTGTACTGCCAAAATGCCTTTCCGGGGTCTCCACTGCATCTGCTGCTGCAGCCAACCCCTGAGACAGGTTTCTGCCCCCCTGGGGCCTGGGCAGCCCAGTCTCAGGAAGGCAGAACAAAGGATTTCCTCTGAGAGTGGGTGTTACACCTTCTCCCTTTGGAAATAGGTGTGAAGGGCTGGGGAGGAGTAGCCTCCCCCAGCCTCTGGAAATGCTTTGATGGGCACAGATTGTGCCAATCTCTGCATAAGCCAGTCTACACCGGTTCAGGGATCCCCCAGCCCTGCTCTGGCACGAAACTGGACAAAGGAAAGGGGAGTGACCACTCCCCTGACCTGCACCTCCCAGGGGAGGTGCCCAGAGCTCCTCCAGTGTGCCTCAGACCTCTGCCATCTTGGATTCAGAGGTGTTGGGGCACAATGGACAGCTCTGAGTGGCCAGTGCCAGCAGGTGACGTCAGAGACCCCTCCTGATAGGTGCTTACCTCTTTCAGTAGCCAAGCCTCCTTTCCTAGTAGCCAAACCTCCTTTTTTCGCTATTTAGGGTCTCTCCTCTGGGCTATTCCTCAGATAATGAATGCAAGAGCTCACCAGAGTTCCTCTGCACTTCCCTCTTTGACTTCTGCCAAGGATTGACCGCTGACTGCCCCAGGACGCCTGCAAAATTGCAACAAACTAGCAAGATGACTACCAGCAACATTGTAGCGCCTCATCCTGCCGGCTTTCTCAACTGTTTCCTGGTGGTGCATGCTCTGAGGGCTGTCTGCCTTCCCCCTGCACTGGAAGCCAAGAAGAAATCTCCTGTGGGTCAACGGAATCTTCCCCCTGCCAACGCAGGCACCAAACTTCTGCATCACTGTAGGAGGCTGGACTGGCTTGTAGTGGGTACCAAGAGGTACTTACACCTTGCACCAGGCCCAGGTATCCCTTATTAGTGTAGAGGGGTGTCTAGCAGCTTAGGCTGATAGAAAAGGTAGCTTAGCAGAGCAGCTTAGGCTGAACTAGGAGACGAGTGAAGCTCCTACAATACCACTAGTGTCATATGCACAATATCATAAGAAAACACAATACACAGATATACTAAAAATAAAGGTATTTTATTTTTATGACAATATGCCAAAGTATCTCAGTGAGTACCCTCAGTATGAGGATAGCAAATATACATAAGATATATGTACACAATACCAAAATATGCAGTAATAGCAATAGAAAACAGTGAAAACAATGTATAGTCACAATAGAATGCAATGGGGGCACATAGGGATAGGGGCAACACAAACCATATACTCTAGAAGTGGAATGCGAACCACGAATGGACCTCAAACCTATGTGACCTTGTAGAGGGTCACTGGGACTGTAAGGAAACAGTGAGGGTTAGAAAAATAGCCCACCCCAAGACCCTGAAAAGTGGGTGCAAATTGCACCTAAGTTCCCCAAAGAGCACAGAAGTCGTGATAGGGGAATTCTGCAAGGAAGACCAACACCAGCAATGCAACAACAATGGATTTCCTGACAAGAGTACCTGTGGAACAAGGGGACCAAGTCCAAGAGTCACGATCAAGTCGGGAGTGGGCAGATGCCCAGGAAATGCCAGCTGTGGGTGCAAAGAAGCTGCCACCGGATGGTAGAAGCTGTGGATTCTGCAAGAACGACAAGGGCTAGAAACTTCCCCTTTGGAGGATGGATGTCCCACGTCGTGAAGAGTCATGCAGAGGTGTTTCCGTGCAGAGGACAACTCAGGAGGTCGTGCACTGCAGGTTAGAGTGCTGGGGACCCAGGCTTGGCTGTGCACAAATGAAATCCTGGAAGAGTGCACAGGAGCCGGAGTAGCTGCAAAACACGCAGTTTCCAGCAATGCAGTCTAGCGTGGGGAGGCAAGGACTTACCTCCACCAAACTTGGACTGAAGAGTCACTGGACTGTGGGAGTCACTTGGACAGAATTGCTGAGTTCAAGGGACCTCACTCGTCATGCTGAGAGGAGACCCAGAGGACCGGTGATGCAGTTCTTTGGTGCCTGCGGTTGCAGGGGGAAGATTCCGTCGACCCACAGGAGATTTCTTCGGAGCTTCTAGTGCAGAGAGGAGGCAGACTACCCCTACAGCATGCACCACCAGGAAAACAGTCGAGAAGGCGGCAGGATCAGCGTTACAAGGTTGCAGTAGTCTTCTTTGCTACCTTTGTTGCAGTTTTGCAGGCTTCCAGCGCGGTCAGCAGTCGATTCCTTGGCAGAAGGTGAAGAGAGAGATGCAGAGGAACTCTGATGAGCTCTTGCATTCGTTATCTAAGGAATTCCCCAAAGCAGAGACCCTAAATAGCCAGAAAAGGAGGTTTGGCTACTTAGGAGAGAGGATAGGCTAGCAACACCTGAAGGAGCCTATCAGAAGGAGTCTCTGACGTCACCTGCTGGCAATGGCCACTCAGAGCAGTCCAGTGTGCCAGCAGCACCTCTGTTTCCAAGATGGCAGAGGTCTGGAGCACACTGGAGGAGCTCTGGGCACCTCCCAGGGGAGGTGCAGGTCAGGGGAGTGGTCACTCCCCTTTCCTTTGTACAGTTTCGCACCAGAGCAGGGCTGGGGGATCCCTGAACCGGTGTAGACTGGCTTATGCAGAGATGGGCACCATCTGTGCCCATCAAAGCATTTCCAGAGGCTGGGGGAGGCTACTCCTTCCCAGCCCTGACACCTTTTTTCAAAGGGAGAAGGTGTAACACCCTCTCTCTGAGGAAGTCCTTTGTTCTGCCTTCCTGGGCCAAGCCTGGCTGGACCCCAGGAGGGCAGAAACCTGTCTGAGGGGTTGGCAGCAGCAGCAGCTGCAGTGAAACCCCGGGAAAGGTAGTTTGGCAGTACCCGGGTCTGAGCTAGAGACTCGGGGGATCATGGAATTGTCTCCCCAATGCCAGAATGGCATTGGGATGACAATTCCATGATCCTAGACATGTTACATGGCCATGTTCGGAGTTACCATTGTGACGCTATACATATGTCGTGACATATGTATAGTGCACGCGTGTAATGGTGTCCCCGCGCTCACAAAGTCCGGGGAATTTGCCCTGAACAATGTGGGAGCACCATGGCTAGTGCCAGGGTGCCCACACACTAACTAACTAAGCACCCAACCTTTACCAGGTAAAGGTTAGACATATAGCTGACTTATAAGTTACTTAAGTGCAGTGGTAAATGGCTGTGTAATAACGTGGACGTTATTTCACTCAGGCTGCACTGGCAGGCTGTGTAAGAATTGTCAGATCTCCCTATGGGTGGCACAAGAAATGCTGCAGCCCATAGGGATCTCCTGGAACCCCAATACCCTGGGTACCTCAGTACCATATACTAGGGAATTATAAGGGTGTTCCAGTATGCCAATGTAAATTGGTGAAATTGGTCACTAGCCTGTTAGCGACAATTTGGAAAGAAAATGAGAGCATAACCACTGAGGTTCTGGATAGCAGAGCCTCAGTGAGACAGTTAGTCATAACACAGGTCACACATACAGGGCACACGTATGAGCACTGGGGCCCTTGCTGGCAGGGTCCCAGTGACACATACACTAAAACAACATATATACAGTGAAATATGGGGGTAACATGCCAGGCAAGATGGTACTTTCCTACACAACCCCCCCCCCCCCCCAAACGAAGGACAATACGACTAGCCATGACCTGATGAGTCTTCATTGTCTAAGTGGAAATATCTGGAGAGTCCATCTGCATTGGAGTGGGTACTCCCAGGTCTATGTCCCACTGTATAGTCCATTCCCTGTAGGGATATGGACCACCTCAACAATTTAGGATTTTCACCTTTCATTTGTTTTAGCCAAAGTAGAGGTTTGTGGTCTGTCTGAACAATGAAGTGAGTGCCAAACAGGTATGGCCTCAACTTCTTCAGTGCCCAGACCACAGCAAAGGCCTCCCTCTCTATGGCAGACCAACGCTTTTCTCTAGGGGTCAACCTCCTGCTGATAAAAGCAACAGGTTGATCCTGGCCCTCAAAATTAAGTTGTGATAAGACTGCACCTACCCCTAATTCAGATGCATCAGTTTGGACAATGAATTTTTTGGAGTAACAGGGGCTTTTCGGGACAGGTGCAGAGCACATGGCCTGCTTCAGCTCCTCAAAAGCTTTCTGACAGTTTGCTGTCCATAATACCTTTTTAGGCATTTTCTTAGATGTGAGGTCATTAAGAGGGGCTGCAATGGAGCCATAGTTCTTTATGAACCTCCTGTAGTACCCAGTGAGGCCTAAAAAGGCTCTCACTTGAGTCTGAGTTGTAGGGGGAACCCAATCTATAATAGTTTGGATTTTCCCCTGAAGTGGTGCAATCTGTTCTCCACCTACCAGGTGTCCCAGATTAACCACCTTGCCCTGCCCTATCTGGCACTTTGAAGCCTTGATAGTGAGGCCTGCCTTTTGCAGGGCCTCCAAAACTTTCCATAGGTGGACCAGGTGATCATCCCAGCTGGAGCTAAAGACAGCTATATCATCTAGATATGCTGCACTAAAGGCTTCCAGCCCTTGCAGGACTGTATTCACCAACCTTTGAAAAGTGGCAGGTGCATTTTTCAATCTAAAAGGCATTACTGTGAATTGGTAATGGCCTCCAATGGTTGAAAATGCAGTTTTTGCTTTTGCATCCTCTGATAACTTGATCTGCCAATACCCTGCAGTCAAATCAAAGGTGCTTAGATACGTGGCAGATGCCAGTGTATCTATTCGCTCATCTGCCCTGGGTATAGGGTGAGCATCAGTTTTGGTTACCTGGTTGAGACCTCTGTAGTCAACACAAAATCTCATTTCCCTTTTACCATCTTTGGAATGAGGTTTTGGTACAAGTACCACAGGAGAGGCCCATGGACTTTCAGAGTGCTCAACCACTCCCAGTTCAAGCATTTTCTGAACCTCTTGTTTTATGCAGTCTCTGACATGGTCAGGCTGCCTATAGATCTTACTTTTGACAGGCAAGCTGTCTCCAGTATCTATAGTGTGCTCACACCAAGAAGTGGTGGCTGGCACAGTAGAAAAGAGTTCAGAAAACTGACCCAGGAGGTTTATGCAGTGGTCTTTCTGCTCAGCAGTAAGACAATCTGCCAGTACTACACCTTCCACTAGAGCATCTTGTTCTGTGGAAGAGAAGAGATCAGGGAGAGGGTCACTCTCTTCTTCCTGTCCTTCATCTGTTGCCATGAGCAGGGTGAGATCAGCCCTGTCATAGTAGGGTTTCAGGCGATTGGCATGGAGCACCCTAAGGGGACTCCTGGCAGTGCCTAAGTCAACTAAGTAGGTGACTTCACCCTTTTTCTCAACAATAATGTGGGGTCCACTCCATTTGTCTTGGAGTGCTCTTGGGGCCACAGGCTCCAAGACCCACACTTTCTGCCCTGGTTGGTACTGAACCAAAACAGACTTCTGGTCATGCCATTGCTTTTGGAGCTCTTGGCTGACCTGAAGGTTTTTACTGGCCTTTTTCATGTACTCAGCCATCCTAGATCTTAGGCCAAGTACATAGTCCACTATGTCTTGCTTTGGAGCTTTTAAAGTTTGTTCCCAACCCTCCTTCACAAGTGTTAGAGGACCTCTTACAGGGTGTCCAAATAGGAGTTCAAAGGGGCTGAAGCCCACTCCTTTTTGGGACATCCCATCTCCTGCGGAGTTTTTCAGGGAGTCCCATTATCATTCCTTTGAGAGTTTTATTAAACCTCTCAACCAGTCCATTTGTTTATGGATGATAGGGTGTAGTGAACTTGTATGTCACACCACATTCCTTCCACATGGCCTTTAAGTAAGCAGACATGTAATTGCTTCCCCTGTCTGATACCACCTCTTTTGGGAAGCCCACCCTGGAAAAGATTCCCAGGAGGGCCTTTGCCACTGCAGGAGCTGTAGTGGTCCTTAGAGGAATTGCTTCAGGATATCTGGTGGCATGGTCCACTACCACCAAGATAAACCTATTGCCTGAAGCAGTAGGAGGGTCAAGGGGGCCAACTATGTCAACCCCTACCCTTTCAAAGGGAACCCCAACTACAGGCAGTGGAATAAGGGGTGCCTTTGGGGTGCCACCTGTCTTGCCACTGGCTTGACAGGTTTCACAGGACTTACAAAATTCCTTTGTGTCCTCTGACATTCTAGGCCAATGAAACAAGGGGACAAGCCTGTCCCAAGTTTTCATTTGTCCCAAATGTCCAGCTAAGGGAATGTTGTGGGCTATAGTTAGGAGGAACTTTCTGTATTCCTGAGGAATCACCAATCTCCTGGCAGCTCCAGGTTTTGGATCCCTTGCTTCAGTATACAAAAGGTTGTCCTCCCAGTAAACTCTGTGAGAGTCACTGACATCCCCATTTGCTTGTTTGACAGCTTGCTGCCTTAGACCCTCTAGTGTGGGACAGGTATGCTGTGCCACATTCAGCTCCTCCCTGGCAGGCCCCCTTCACCCAAAAGCTCAGCAGTGTCTGCTTCCAGCTCCTCTGGTGTAGGTTCTGCACAGGGTGGAAATTCTTCTTCTTCAGAAGTTGAATCCACTGTAGAGGGAGGGATAGTAGGTAGTGTTTTACCTTTACTAACCCTAGCTTTAGGGAGCACTTGGTCCATTCTTCCAGGATCCAAGTCGCCCTGTCCTTTTTGCTTTTTGGCCTGAGCCCTGGTTAAAGCAAAAATATGCCCTGGAATGCCCAGCATTGCTGCATGAGCCTCCAACTCCACTTCTGCCCAAGCTGATGTCTCTAAATCGTTCCCTAGTAGACAGTCTACAGGTAAATCTGAGGCAACCACAACTTTCTTTGGACCAGTAACCCCCCCGCCCCCCAGTTGAGATTCACAACAGCCATGTGGTGGCTAAGAGTGTTGTTATGAGCATCAGTTACTTGGTACTGGTGACCAAGTAGGTGTTGTTCAGGGTGGACCAGTTTCTCTATTATCATGGTAACACTGGCACCTGTGTCCCTGTAGGCCTGAACCTCAACACCATTTATTAGGGGAAGTTGCTTGTACTTATCCATTTTAAGGGGACAAGCAACCAAGGTGGCCAAATCAATGGCCCCCTCAGAGACTAACACAGCCTCTATGGTCTCCCTAACAAGACCAACCCCAACTAAATTACCAAAAGTGAGCCCAGCTACTCCCTTGGATTGGCTATTAGTAGGTTTGTTCCCACCACCACTGCTATTACTAGGGGCACTAGGTGTAGCAGCAGGGGTTGTAGTGGTAGGAGGCTTGGTGCTTTTCTTTGGGCAACTGGGATCAGTTGTCCAATGGCCTCTAATTTTACATAAATAGCACCATGGTTTCTTTTCTTTGTTTTGATTTGAAGAGGATTTGGGCCCACCACCCCCACCAGAGTGTTTTTGTGGGCCTGATGAAGACTCATTTTTAGATTTGTCCCCACCCTTGTCAGAAGACTTACCATCCTTCTTCTTGCCATCCTTGTCACCCCCTGTATGAACTTTTCTGTTCACCCTTGTTCTGACCCATTTGTCTGCCTTCTTTCCCAATTCTTGGGGAGAGGTCAGATCAGAGTCTACCAGGTACTGGTGAAAAACAATCAGACAAAAAATTATTAAGAATATGCTCTCTCAGGATTAAGTTATACAGGCTTTCATAGTCAGAAACTTTACTGCCATGTAACCACCCCTCCAAGGCCTTCACTGAATGGTCAACAAAGTCTACCCAGTCTTGTGAAGACTCCTTTTTGGTTTCTCTGAACTTCATCCTGTACTGTTCAGTGGTTAAGCCATAACCATCAAGGAGTGCATTCTTAAGAACTGTAAAATTATTGGCATCACTTTCTTTAACAGTAAGGAGCCTATCCCTACCCTTTCCACTGAAAGATAGCCATAGGATAGCAGCCCACTGCCTTTGAGGAACCTCCTGAACAACACAGGCCCTCTCAAGTGCAGCAAACCACTTGTTAATGTCATCCCCCTCCTTGTTAGGGGGAACTATCTTGTGCAGATTCCTAGAATCATGCTCTTCTGCAGGATGACTATTTGGAATACTGCTGCTGCCACCATGGGGTCCTAACCCCAACCTCTGTCTTTCTTTTTCTAAATCAAAGGCTTGCCTATCTAAATCCAGCTGTTGCTTCTTGAGCTTCAGCCTGGATTCTTCCACTCTTAATCTATTGAGCTCCCTTTCTAACACTCTGTCATCGGGGTGGGTGGGTTGGGCACGCCTTGACACAGAAGAATGGTGAGAATGAACGGAGGGAGACCTTTCCCTAAAACATGGCACTCTAACATTCTGGCCTACAGAAGTAACACTCCTACTATGATGAGAAGTAATACTCTTACTGTGATGTGAATTCACATCAGTACCAGCTATGCTAGGTGGCCTGCTAAGGGTCAGGTTGGGGAGGTTCCCTACCAAATCTTTCACTGGGGGTGCCCCAGAATCAGAGTGGGAACCATCAGCTAATTTCTCACCAGAAGTGCCAACTAAGGTCTTATCTTGTTCAATAAGCATATCAACTAACAGTTGTCTTGAGGGATTCTTCCCTACCCCTAAACCTCTATCTATGCAGAGACTCCTTGCTTCCTTCCAGCTAAGGTTGTCATAAGCTATGCTGGCCAGATCAAGAGTTTGGCCTGTACCAGACATGATAGACAAGAGTTTAAGGGACAGAAAAAGAAAGAAAAAGTTTTCAGAACTTTTGAAAGGACAGAAAAAAAACTTTTTTAACTTTTTAAGAACTTTTTGAAAGTTTTAGAGGTACTTTTCAGCACTTAGCAAAGAAGTGAGAGGAGAAAAGCAAAACTTTTTGGTTAGGTGTACATACACTAAACTTGTTTTGTATATTTTTCTCTTATGAAAAGTACAATATGACAAAGTGGTAAGTAGTTGCAAGTACTTATCCCACCGCTGCACAACCAATGTAGGAGGCTGGACTGGCTTGAAGTGGGTACCAAGAGGTACTTACACCTTGCACCAGGCCCAGGTATCCCTTATAGTGTAGAGGGGTGTCTAGCAGCTTAGGCTGATAGAAAAGGTAGCTTAGCAGAGCAGCTTAGGCTGAACTAGGAGACGAGTGAAGCTCCTACAGTACCACTAGTGTCATATGCACAATATCATAAGAAAACACAATACACAGATATACTAAAAATAAAGGTACTTTATTTTTATGACAATATGCCAAAGTATCTCAGTGAGTACCCTCAGTATGAGGATAGCAAATATACACAAGATATATGTACACAATACCAAAATATGCAGTAATAGCAATAGAAAACAGTGCAAACAATGTATAGTCACTATAGAATGCAATGGGGGCACATAGGGATAGGGGCAACACAAACCATATACTCTAGAAGTGGAATGCGAACCACAAATGAACCACAAACCTATGTGACCTTGTAGAGGGTCCCTGGGACTGTAAGGAAACAGTGAGGGTTAGAAAAATAGCCCACCCCAAGACCCTGAAAAGTGGGTGCAAATTGCACCTAAGTTCCCCAAAGAGCACAGAAGTCGTGATAGGGGAATTCTGCAAGGAAGACCAACACCAGCAATGCAACAACGATGGATTTCCTGATGAGAGTACCTGTGGAACAAGGGGACCAAGTCCAAGAGTCACGATCAAGTCGGGAGTGGGCAGATGCCCAGGAAATGCCAGCTGTGGGTGCAAAGAAGCTGCCACAGGATGGTAGAAGCTGTGGATTCTGCAAGAACGACAAGGGCTAGAAACTTCCCTTTGGAGGATGGATGTCCCACGTCGTGAAGAGTTGTGCAGAGGTGTTTCTGCGCAGAAATACCGCAAACAAGCCTTGCTAGCTGCAAGGGTTGCGGTTAGGGTTTTTGGATGCTGCTGTGGCCCAGGAGGGACCAGGATGTCACCAATTGCGTGAGGAGACAGAGGGGGCATCCAGCAAGACAAAGAGCCCACTCAGAAGCAAGCAGCACTCGCAGAAGTGCCAGAACAGGCACTAAGAAGTGGAGTGAACCAGAGCTTACCCGAAGTCACAAAAGAGGGTCCCACGACGCCAGAGGACAACTCAGGAGGTCGTGCACTGCAGGTTAGAGTGCCGGGGACCCAGGCTTGGCTGTGCACAAAGGAAATCCTGGGAGAGTGCACAGGAGCCGGAGTAGCTGCAAAACACGCGGTTCCCAGCAATGCAGTCAAGCGTGGGGAGGCAAGGACTTACCTCCACCAAACTTGGACTGAAGAGTCACTGGACTGTGGGAGTCACTTGGACAGAGTTGCTGAGTTCAAGGGACCTCGCTCGTTGAGCTGAGAGGAGACCCAGAGGACCGGTGATGCAGTTCTTTGGTGCCTGCGGTTGCAGGGGGAAGATTCCGTCGACCCACAGGAGATTTCTTCGGAGCTTCTAGTGCAGAGAGGAGGCAGACTACCCCTACAGCATGCACCACCAGGAAAACAGTCGAGAAGGCGGCAGGGTCAGCGTTACAAGGTCGCAGTAGTCGTCTTTGCTACTTTGTTGCAGTGCAGGCTTCCAGCTCGGTCAGCAGTCGATTCCTTGGCAGAAGGTGAAGAGAGAGATGCAGAGGAACTCTGATGAGCTCTTGCATTCGTTATCTAAGGAATTCCCCAAAGCAGAGACCCTAAATAGCCAGAAAAGGAGGTTTGGCTACTTAGGAGAGAGGATAGGCTAGCAACACCTGAAGGAGCCTATCAGAAGGAGTCTCTGACGTCACCTGCTGGCACTGGCCACTCAGAGCAGTCCATTGTGCCAGCAGCACCTCTGTTTCCAAGATGGCAGAGGTCTGGAGCACACTGGAGGAGCTCTGGGCACCTCCCAGGGGAGGTGCAGGTCAGGGGAGTGGTCACTCCCCTTTCCTTTGCCCAGTTTTGCGGCAGAGCAGGGCTGGGGGATCCCTGAACCGGTGTAGACTGGCTTATGCAGAGATGGGCACCATCTGTGCTCATCAAAGCATTTCCAGAGGCTGGGGGAGGCTACTCCTCCCCAGCCCTGACACCTTTTTCCAAAGGGAGAGGGTGTAACACCCTCTCTCTGAGGAAGTCCTTTGTTCTGCCTTCCTGGGTAGACCCCAGGAGGGCAGAAACCTGTCTGAGGGGTTGGCAGCAGCAGCAGTGAAACCCCGGGAAAGGTAGTTTGGCAGTACCCGGGTCTGAGCTAGATACTCGGGGGATCATGGAATTGTCTCCCCATGCCAGAATGGCAATGGGGTGACAATTCCATGATCCTAGACATGTTACATGGCCATGTTCGGAGTTACCATTGTGACGCTATACATATGTCATGACATATGTATAGTGCACGCATGTAATGGTGTCCCCGCACTCACAAAGTCTGGGGAATTTGCCCTGAACAATGTGGGAGCACCTTGGCTAGTGCCAGGGTGCCCACACACTAAGTAACTTAGCACCCAACCTTTACCAGGTAAAGGTTAGACATATAAGTGACTTATAAGTTACTTAAGTGCAGTGGTAAATGGCTGTGAAATAACGTGGACGTTATTTCACTCAGGCTGCACTGGCAGGCCTGTGTAAGAATTGTCAGATCTCCCTATGGGTGGCACAAGAAATGCTGCAGCCCATAGGGATCTCCTGGAACCCCAATACCCTGGGTACCTCAGTACCATATACTAGGGAATTATAAGGGTGTTCCAGTATGCCAATGTAAATTGGTGAAATTGGTCACTAGCCTGTTAGTGACAATTTGGAAAGAAAATGAGAGAGCATAACCACTGAGGTTCTGGATAGCAGAGCCTCAGTGAGACAGTTAGTCATAACACAGGTAACACATACAGGGCACACTTATGAGCACTGGGGCCCTGGCTGGCAGGGTCCCAGTGACACATACAATAAAACAACATATATACAGTGAAATATGGGGGTAACATGCCAGGCACGATGGTACTTTCCTACAATCACCGGTCCTCTGGGTCCCCTCTCATCCTGACAAGCGTGGTCCCTGGAACACAGGAACTGGGTCCAAGTGTCTCCCACAGTCCAGTGGCCCTTCTGTCCAAATTTGGTGGAGGTAAGTTCTTGTCTCCTCACGCCAGACAGCAAACCTGTGTACTGCGTTTTTTGCAGCTGCTCCGGCTTCTGGGCACTTTTCCAGGACTTCCTGTGTGCACAGCCTAGCCTGGGTCCCCAGCACTCCATCCTGCATTGCCCAACTCACTGAGTTGGACTCCGGCATTGTGGGATCCTCCTTTGTGACTCTGAGTTGACCGCTGTCCTCAGATCTTCTAAGTGCCTGTTCTGGTACTTCTGCGGGTGCTGCCCGCTTCTGTGGGGGCTCTCTGAGTTTCTGAGCACCCCTTCTGTCTCCTCCTCCAAGGGGCGACATCCTGGTCCTTCCTGGGCCCCAGCAGCACCCAAAATCCTCAACCGCGACCCTTGCAGCTACCAAGGCTTGTTTGCGGTATTTCTGCGTGGAAACACTTCTGCAACCTCCAGCATGCCGTGAGACATCTTCTCACCAAAGGGTAAGTTCCTGGCTCCATCAGTTGTTGCAGAATCTTTGGCTTCTTCCACCCGGAGGCAGCACTTTTGTACCTTTATCCGGGGTTTAGTGGGCTCCTGCCCCCCCTGGACACTTGCGTGACTCTTGTACTTAGTCCCCTTCTTTTACAGGTCCAGGAATCTGTTTTCAGTGCTTTGGTAGCAGTTGTGGTTCTTGCAGAATCCCCTATCACGACTATATTGTCTCTCTGGGGTAGTAGGGTAACTTTACTCCTACTTTTCAGGGTCTTGGGGTGGGGTATTTTGGACACCCTTACTATTTTTCTCACAGTCCCAGCGACCCTCTACAATCTCCCATAGGCCTGGGGTCCATTCCTGATTCGCATTCCACTTTTAGAGTATATGGTTTGTGTTGCCCCTAGGCCTATGTCTACCTATTGCATCCTATTGTGATTCTACATTGCGTGCACTACATTTCTTACTGTTACTTACCTGTTTTGGGTTTGTGTACATATAATTTATGTATATTACTTACCTCCTAAGTGAGGGTATCCTCTGAGATACTTTTGGCATATTGTCACTAAAATAAAGTACCTTCATTTTTAGTAACTCTGAGTATTGTGTTTTCTTATAATATTGTGCTATATGATATAAGTGGTATGGTAGGAGCTTTGCATGTCTCCTAGTTCAGCCTGAGCTGCTTTGTCATAGCTACCTCTAACAGCCTATGCTGCTAGAAACACCTCTATTCTACTAATAAGGGATAATTGGACCTGGCACAAGGTGTACGTACCACAAGGTACCCACTATAAGCCAGGCCAGCCTCCTACAGTCAATAAGGAAATATTTTTCATAGTTAACACTCTAGTACCAAGACAGCACCATCTGTAGAAAGTTGCCCCAATGCCACATAATTTATCCCTAAAATATCAGCTTTACATATATTTTGGAAACGCAGCCACAATGCTCTACAACATAGCTTCTGTCTCAAGCTAATTCGCCACTTCCTAAATAAAGTACCTGTCCCAATCGATCTTCCGTTCTATCTATTCTATGCAGCTCTTACCCCTATATATTTTTACATGCCACATAATTATACTACACAAATACACTCCGCACCACACAATTCCGCCCCACACAATTCCACAACTACCAATTGCAATTCAAACTACAAATTTCAACTCCACACCACATACATCCCTACACTCCAAACCAAAACACATAGATAAGACATTGTCATTTACAACACCAACAGCTCTAACTCCTACAAATGCGAGATCTATTGCTCTGTAAATGCTTGCCTTGTCTAAGTTGCTGTAACCTTTGGTGAAAATACCTTGGAGGAAACCTTCTGCATACAAGGTAGACTCCTCCCTTAGATAATGTGGGTGAACACAGAGTCCATGTAAACCTGTTCTGCACAGCAGGTGGGAGTAATATGGAGTGGAGTGAACATAACATGATGCATATGTTTATAGCAAAAAGAAAAAAAGTATTCAAGCGGGAAGAGGTCTATGATCAGAGCCACAAGTCTGGGGAGTTGGGTGAGTGCATAGGTATCTACAGCATTACATGATACAAACAGATGCTTACAGGACAAGTAACATTTTCCTTTCATAGCATGTGTTGCTGTGGATACACATGCTCTGCATAGACTGTAAAGAAGTCCCCTTTCTTAAAGCAGTGGCTATAGTGTAAGTGATGCAGACGTCTAAAATAAGGTCCTTAAATTTTTTTGCCTGGCCATAGCCTGTTGCCTTTCTAGAACATCCACAAAAATCTGTTTAATAAACATGCAGAACTGACCACCTAGTCATCTTGCATGTCAGCTGGGGGGGTGGTGGGGTGGGGGGGGACGGAGTATTTCCCAGAAAGGCCATAGTTGCAACCCATTTTCTAGTTGTGTGCATCTTGGATGTGACAATGAGGGTTCTCTTTGCTTTTACATAGCAAGTCTGGATACATTTGACTCTCCACCTGCAAGCTAATAACTGCCTTAGCTATAGGCTGGCAATAATGGGGTTTTGAAAAGGCAACAAACAGCTGACCTCCTCTGTAAAAGAAAAAGGCTTGGGTGTGTTAATTTGACATTTATAGTGTGGAGTGCTCTCTCTGATACAGAGTATGGTTAAGGGAAAAAGAACAGGAGCTCTGTAGTCTGGTTAAGGAAGAAAGGAGAAACCATCCTGGGCAAGAACTTAGGATTAGTCCTGAGTACTACCCTGTCCTTGTGGACCTGAATAAAGGGTACCTCCAGTTTGAGGGCTTGTAGCTCACTCATGTGGGGAAGTTATTGCAACTAAAAAGGTCATCCTCCAGGAAAGACACTTGAGGACAGGAGTGTTAAGGGCTCAAACAGGGAACCCATGAGTCTGGAGTGGACAATGTTCAGGTTCCAGAATGCTGGTGGTGGAACCCTCAGAGGAACGGCCCTCTTAAGACCTCCCATAAAGGCTTTCACCACAATTGTGGAAGAGTGAGGCATGTTCCCTGTTGTGCATGGAGGCTGTTATGGTCGCTAAGTGTAGTTGCACCGAAGTATAGGCTAGGCACGACTTCTTGAGATGAAGCAAGTAGCAGATGATATCTTGGACTGTGGGTTTTAGGGAGGGTCTAGCTTTCTGGTGATACAGTTGTGGACAAATATTTTCTACTTTTCCGCACTGCATGCACATGTGGTAGGTCTAAGGGACTTCCACAGTATGTCCATGCACTCTTGCGGAAGAAACAGGTAAAACTCTAGGACCTCAGGTGTCAAATCACTAGATTGAGCTGCTAGGGGCCTGGGTGAGTGATCTGTCCTTGGTTCCTGGTGAGAAGGTCTGGCATTTTGGGGAGCTTCTTGTGTGGGTTGACTGACAACTCGAGTAGAGCAGAGTACCATGGCTGCCATGCCCCAGTGTGGCCTACGAAGATGATAAACTGGGATGTTTGCCACATTTTCCATCCCAAAAAAGGAAGGAGTGGGAAGCTGAAGCAAAGATCCCAAGCAAATTCATCCGTACTGCATTGCCCCTGGACAGCAGAGGTGTGGGCACCTGGAGACAAGGTTTGGGCATTTTGAGTTCTCAAGGTGGCAAAGAGATCTACATCTGGAGTGTCCCAGCACCCCAAGTATTGGTCCAGAACCTGCATGGTGGAGTTCCCACTTGGGGACCTGTTAATGCATCCTGCTGAACAGATCCGCCACGCCATTGTCCAACCCAGGGATGTATTCAACCATCAGGTGGATGTTTTGGAGAAGCGCCAAATTGTCTGTGCCAGGAGGGAAAGGAGGAGCGAGTGAGTGCCCCCCCTGCTTTAGTAGGTAGTACATCACGACTATGTCATCTGTCCTGACTAGGCCAACTTTGCCCCAGATAAGGGGAAGGAAGGCTTTGAGAGCAAATTAGATGGCCAAAGGCTCTAGGTGACTGATGTTGTGGGCCTGTTGCTGGGGGTGGAGTTGCGGGGGTCCCCACACTCTGTACCGTGATATGATCGAGATGAGCCCACCACCTGGCTTTGGAAACATCTGTAGAAAGGTGACTTGCAGAATAAGGTTCTGGAAAGGCCTGACACACAACAGGATGTTGTTCCACTACTTCAGAGAGCAATGCATGCTGGTCTTTACTAACACTAGATCCACCATTTGACCCTCCGCTTATAACATTTGAGCTGCAAGGTGCTGTTGTAAAGTGCGCATGTGTAGCCAGGCATGGGGCTTAATCGCGATGAGGCTATCATGCCCAGCAAGCGCATCACTGTTCTGACTGAGATAATGATATGGCTTAAAGGTAGTGAGATTCCTGAGCCAGGCTCAATTTTTTAAATACACTTATTGTTAGTTTATTTTTTTATTGTTGCCTCAAACGAGCTGTCTGCAAACATCACAATACAAAGGCACATTCAGTTTGCACAACAATGCATTCTCAATGATTATCAGCAAAATAGCAGACATGAGTCTTGCCAAGATGCTATGAATATCTGCTTCTCTCGGACCCCTGGTACACACACCATGATAAAGAGATGGAATTGAGCACGCTGACTGAGGGAATGGGGTAAATTATATGGTGTGTTTGTGCAACCTCACCATGTAACACACATACAAACCCCTTTAGGACTGGTAAACTTCCAGCTTAACCCTGGGTAGCTGTGGCTCTGAAAAGCACGACTTATACAAAGGTATACGTGTAAAGCATTCAAACTGCACCAAAACAATTGAAGACATTGACATGTCACTCAAGAAACCTGACACCAATTTCTTTAAACAAAGACAGTGGGGGTCATTCTAACATTGGCGGGCGGCGGAGGCTGCCCGCCAATGTTCCCCCGTCAAAATACCGCTCCGCGGTCACAAGACCGCTGAGGGTATTTTGAGATTTGCCCTGGGCTGGCGGGCGGCCGCCAAAAGGCCGCCCGCCAGCCCAGGGCAAATTGACCTTCCCACGAGGACGTCGGCTCCGAATGGAGCCGGCGTAGTGGGAAGGTGCGACGGGTGCAGTTGCACCCGTCGCGTATTTCAGTGTCTGCTTTGCAGACACTGAAATACTTTGTGGGGCCCTCTTACGGGGGCCCCTGCAGTGCCCATGCCATTGGCATGGGCACTGCAGGGGCCCCCAGGGGCCCCGCGGCACCCCCTACCGCCATCCTGTTCCTGGCGGGAGACCCGCCAGGAACAGGATGGCGGTAGGGGGTGTCAGAATCCCTATGGCGGCGGAGCGCGCTCCGCCACCATGGAGGATTCACAAGGGCAGTGGTAAACCGGCGGGAGACCGCCGGTTTACCCTTTCTGGCCGCGGCTGAACCACCACGGTCAGAATGCCCTTGGGAGCACCGCCAGCCTGTTGGCGGTGCTCCCGTGGTCGGTGACCCTGGCGGTCACCGGCCGCCAGGGTCAGAATGACCCCCAGTATCTTTATGCATTTTTTGGACATCACAACTAAAAAGATCCACCAGAGGATTTTGGAGATATGGAATTTACAAGGTGAAGTAGCCCTCAGGATAGGATGCAGTTGGTAGCCAATGGGCTACTAGGTTCCCTCCCACTTGATGACCACTTCGTGGGAAGTGTGGCATCTGACTATCCCAGGATGCACCATCCTGCCTAAGTCCAATAAGGCACAACCCCTCTCCCTGCATCCGGAGCTCCCTAGTCCAACTCAGAGGTGCGGCTAGAAGCCCCTGGAAAACCAATTTGACAAATGACTTCCCCTTTCCTGTCCCTAGTGCCAGCCTGTATACCTAAGCAACAGAGCAGCCCCTCTCTCAACTGTTCTCTGTTTACCCTCCAAAGGCAGCTTCATCTTTGAATCTCCCCTTTTGGGCTAAGACCCGTGTGGTTTCCTACCTGGGAAGGTAGCCATGGCAGTTATCTATTGTTCCCTTTCCTGGGTGTCATAAGAAGGTCTCCGCAGAAGGTCAAAAAGCGGTCTGCAGGACAGACACCCATTATAACTGTAAACAAGCACTGGACACCTTGGACAACTAAAGTGGCAACTTATAAAGTTGCACTTCGCTCACCAGTGACATTAAATTTGAATTAACCATTATATGGGATTTTATGCAGATTCTTTTGATACTGTACAACACCAGCTTTAAGAGTTCCATTCAGATGTTAGCAGGGCTGAGGAGTCACCCTGTACATCTGTACTTGCCAATAGGGCTACTAGCCTTTCCACAGTAAAAATGACAATTTGCGGTTTTTACTGCTGGAACACATTGAAGTACATGTCTCACTTTTTAACATACAGTACCCTGCCTTATGGCAGTTTGACCTACCTTAGGGTTGACTTACATATAATCAAAAGGGAGGTTTGGGCTTTGCCATTACCTTAAATGCAAAAAGAACAAGTGATGAAGGGAATGCTGAACAATGTCAAACATTCACTCCCTGTAAAGAGATCTGGGCCTACATCCATAGTTATTTTGCTACCAATGCCATTCCAGTTTGGAGCCAGCCATATGCAAATCAGTCTTGACCCTACTCCCCTTGGGAACAGTCCACCTCGAACTGCCTGGCAAGGTCCTAACTGGGCTGGAAACAAGCATCCTGGGACCAGTTTCGAGGTATTAACCCTTATCAGTCAGGCTAGCTTGAGTCCGGTGGCATGACGAGCACAGGACACACGTCTGGGCATGCCTATCCCACTTAGGGTGATAAATGCAAAAAGAAAAAGTGATGGACGGATTGCTGAACTATGTCAAACATTAACCCCAGTACAGAGATCTTGGCCTAAATCCATTGCATTGTTCAGTACTACGTCCATCATCTGTTCTTTTCGCTTTTGTTGCCTTAAGTGGGAAGGGTATGCCCAGACGTGGGTCACATGCTCACTGCACCACTGGATTCAAGCTAGCTTGCCTGATGAGGGGTGTGTTAGAAATGGGGTCTCTAGTTGGCAGAGGTATACACCCTTGTCCAAGTAGGGACCACAATCCTAGTAAGGGTAAATCACACACAATCCAAATTATCCTGTACCCACCCTCTGGTAGGTTGGCAATGAGCAGTCATGCTTAACTTAGAAGGCAATGTGTAAATTATTTGTGCAATAAATCATACAGTAACACACTGAAAACACCACAAAAATACACCACACAGGATTAGAAAAATAGATATTTATCTGAATACAATAAGGTCGAAACAAGGGAACATCCAGAACCACGACTCCGGAACCACGACATCGTTCACGCAAGCGGAACCACGTTTGTGTTAATGACTCCCTTTTTCTGTGCCTTAACCATGCATGTGCTAAACAACCCACATGCCTGGTTAAGGCAGAAAAAAATGGAGTCAGCATCACAAGAGGACGTGGTCAGGTAAGTGGGGCTGGGACAGGGTCGGGGTTAGTTATTAGGGATGGGGGTGGATTAAGGGCTTGGGGAGCTAGGGGTAGTTAGGGGCAGGGTGGGGGGGATCGTGGTAGTTCTGGTGTTCAGGGGTGGGGGATTGGGGCAGTTCTGTTTTTAGGGGCGGGGTGGGGGGTCTGGGTAGTTTTGTTTTGGGGTGGTGGGTGGGGGATCAGCGTAATTTGTTTTTTGGGGGTGGGGTTGTTTGTTTTTTGGGGTGGGAGGGTCATTGGTTTTCAGGGGTGGGGTAGTTTGTTTTTTGGGGGTGTGGTAGTTTATTTTTTGAGGTGGGGGATCGGGGTAGTTTTGTTTTTGGTGGTGGGGATCAGGGGAGTTAGTGTTTTTCGGGATGGGGGGTCAGGATAGTTAGTTTTTTGGGGGTGGGGGTCGGGTAGTTTTGTTTTTGGGGGTAGGGGGTTGGGGTGGTTAGTGTTTTTGGGGGTGGGTGTCAGGGCTGTTAGTGATTTTGGGGGCGGGGGGTCAGGGTAGTTAGTGTTTTTGGGGGTGGTGGGGGTCGGGGTAATTTGGTTTTTGGTGTGGGGTGGGGGTCGAGTAGTTTGGTTTTTGGGGTGGGGGTCAGGGTAGTTTGGTTTTTGAGGGTGGGGTTTGGTTTTTAGGGGTGGAGGGGTCGGGGTAGTTTGTTTTTTGGGGTTGGGGTCGGGGTAATTGTGTTTTTAGGGGCAGGTGGGGGTTGGGGTAGGTTTTAGGGCTCAAGGTGGGTGGGGGGGGTGTAAGGAAATGCCTCCTTGGCGTGGTTACCCCCTGACTTTTTGCCTTTGCTGATGCTATGTTTTGAATTGAAAGTGTGCTGAGGCCTGCTAACCAGGCCCCAGCACCAGTGTTCTTTCCCTAACCTGTACTTTTGTATCCACAATTGGCACACCCTGGCATCCAGATAAGTCCCTTGTAAATGGTACCCCTGGTACCAAGGGCCCTGATGCCAAGGAAGGTCTCTAAGGGCTGCAGCATGTCGTATGCCACCCTGGAGACCCCTCACTCAGCACAGACACACTGCTTGCCAGCTTGTGTGTGCTGGTGATAACAAAACGAGTAAGTCGACATGGCACTCCCCTCAGGGTGCCATGCCAGCCTCTCACTGCCTATGCCAGTATAGATAAGTCACCCCTCTAGCAGGCCTTACAGCCCTAAGGCAGGGTGCACTATACCATAGGTGAGGGCACCAGTGCATGAGCACTGTGCCCCTACAGTGTCTAAGCAAAACCTTAGACATTGTAAGTGCAGGGTAGCCATAAGAGTATATGGTCTGGGAGTCTGTTTTACACGAACTCCACAGCACCATAATGGCTACACTGAAAACTGGGAAGTTTGGTATCAAACTCCTCAGCACAATAAATGCACACTGTTGCCAGTGTACATTTTATTGTAAAATACACCCCAGAGGGCACCTTAGAGGTGCCCCCTGAAACCTTAACCGACTATCTGTGTAGGCTGACTGGTTCCAGCAGCCTGCCACAACCGAGACATGTTGCTGGCCCCATGGGGAGAGTGCCTTTGTCACTCTGAGGCCAGTAACAAAGCCTGCACTGGGTGGAGATGCTAACACCTCCCCCAGGCAGGAGCTGTAACACCTGGCGGTGAGCCTCAAAGGCTCACCCCCTTTGTTCCAGCACCACAGGGCACTCCAGCTAGTGGAGTTGCCCGCCCCCTCCGGCCACGGCCCCACTTTTGGCGGCAAGGCCGGGGGAAATAATGAGAATAACAAGGAGGAGTCACTGGCCAGTCAGGACAGCCCCTAAGGTGTCCTGAGCTGAAGTGACTCTAACTTTTAGAAATCCTCCATCTTGCAGATGGAGGATTCCCCAATAGGATTAGGGATGTGACCCCCTCCCCTTGGGAGGAGGCACAAAGAGGGTGTACCCACCCTCAGGGCTAGTAGCCATTGGCTACTAACCCCCCAGACCTAAACACGCCCTAAAATTCAGTATTTAAGGGCTTCCCTGAACCTAAGAATTTAGATTCCTGAAACTACAATAAGAAGAAGATTGCTGAGCTGAAAAACCCCTGCAGAGGAAGAACAGAAGACACCAACTGCTTTGGCCCCAGACTTACCGGCCTGTCTCCTGCCTTCCAAAGAAACCTGCTCTAGCGACGCTTTCCAAGGGACCAGCGACCTCTGAATCCTCTGAGGACTGCTCTGCTTCAAGAAAGACAAGAAACTCCTGAGGACAGCGGCACTGCTCCAAAAGAACTGCAACTTTGTTACAGAGGAGCAGATTTAAAGACCCCTGCAAAGCCCCGCAAGAAGCATGAGACTTGCAACACTGCACCCGGCGACCCCAACTCGACTGGTGGAGAACCAACACCTCAGGGAGGACCCTCCGGCGACTCCGAGACCGTGAGTAACCAAAGTTGTCCCCCCTGAGCCCCCACAGCGACGCCTGCAGAGGGAATCCCGAGGCTCCCCCTGACCGCGACTGCCTGAACCTAAAGTCACGACGGCTGGAAAAGACCCTGCACCCGCAGCCCCCAGCACCTGAAGGAACGGAACCTCTGTGCAGGAGTGACCCCCAGGAGGCCCTCTCCCTTGCCCAGGTGGTGGCTACCCCGAGGAGCCCCCCCCCCTTGCCTGCCTGCACCGCTGAAGAGATCCCTTGGTCTCTCATTGAACATCATTGAAAACCCGACGCGTGTTTGCACACTGCACCCGGCCGCCCCCGCGCTGCTGAGGGTGTACTTTTTGTGCTGACTTGTGTCCCCCCCCGGTGCCCTACAAAACCCCCCTGGTCTGCCCTCCGAAGACGCGGGTACTTACCTGCTGGCAGACTGGAACCGGGGCACCCCCTTCTCTCCATTGAAGCCTATGTGTTTTGGGCACCTCTTTGACCTCTGCACCTGACCGGCCCTGAGCTGCTGGTGTGGTAACTCAGGGGTTGCTCTGAACCCCCAACGGTGGGCTACCTTGGACCCAAAACTGAGACCTGTTAAAAATAACAATACTTTACCTCCCCCAGGAACAGTGAAAATTGCACTAAGTGTCCACTTTTAAAACAGCTATTTGTGTTTTATGTGAAAAGTATATATGCTACTGTAATTATTCAAAGTTCCTAAAGTACTTACCTGCAATACCTTTCAAATGAGATATTACATGTAGAATTTGAACCTGTGGTTCTTAAAATAAACTAAGAAAAGATATTTTTCTAGAACAAAACCTATTGGCTGGATTTGTCTCTGAGTGTGTGTTCCTCATTTATTGCCTGTGTGTATGTACAACAAATGCTTAACACTACTCCTTTGATAAGCCTACTGTTCGACCACACTACCACAAAATAGAGCATTAGTATTATCTCTTTTTGCCACTATCTTACCTCTAAGGGGAACCCTTGGTCTCTGTGCATGCTATTCCTTACTTTGAAATAGCACATACAGAGCCAACTTCCTACAGGGGGTATTGGGGTAATTGTATTTTTAGGGTGGGTGGGATGGGTTGGCATGTGAAAACCATGCATGCCGTTCCACACATGCCTTTACTAGGCATGCCTTTACAATGAAACATCATTGTAAAGGCATGCATGGTACAGGCATTCGTGGAAACAATGTGGTTGTTTTTCCGACCGCGTTGCTCAGGCATACGTTCTCGAAACAACAAAGACAGAATAAGCACAAGTTGAAATATGACTTCTGCAAGTTTAAAAAGAGCCTTAAATTTTAGAAATCAATAGTTGTCTCTAGATTACACAACGTACCTGGTTTGCATCAAAAATAACACACAGAGACTGCAGAGGAGGAGATGCGTGGAAAAATAAGATGTGCGCTGGATTTTCTGACGCGGCACAGATATTGCGTAGTTTCTTTCCACGCTGCAAGGGGCTTGTGTCCTTTTTAAGCGTGCAGTCTTGGTTCCTCAGTGTGATGCGGGGACCTTTGACGCCCAGAGACGATGTGGGGAAATCCTGTATGTGCTGGAAAAAGGCACAAGCGTTGCATCGAATTCTCCATCGCAAGGCAGGCACAACGTCAAATTTCCACTCGGGAAGTCGGGCTGCGTCATTACTGTTCATCTGTGCAGCGATTTCTCAGTCGCCAGGCAGGCTGTGCGTCATTTCCAGCAGGACGTGAGTTGATTTTCGGTGCACAAAGAGTTTTCCCAAGAGATGAAGTCTTTTTAGCCCTGAGATTTCAGAAAACAGGAGGCAAGCTCAATCCAAGACCTTGGAGAGAACTTCTCAGTGGTCAGAGGCCATCAGGGCAGCAGTCCTTCTCAGCAAAGCAGTCCAGATGAGTCCTTTGGGCAGCCAGACAGTTCCTCTTGACAGGTTGCAGGTTCAGGTCCAGAAGTGTCTGAGTTGGTGGAGTCAGAGACCCAGTTTATGTACCCAAATATACCCAAAAATGCCTTTGAAGTGGGGGAGACTTTAAAGAATGATTATGAAGTGCACAAGTTCCCCTTTCAGTACAGGTGTGTCTGCAATGGTCCCAGGAGGGGGTTTGGCAGTCCATTGTGTGAGGGAAGGCCACTAGCCTCTGAAATGCAAGTGTCAGGCCCTCCACCCTTCCAGCCCAGGAAGAACCATTCAGTATGCAGATGAGTGTAGGTGTGACTGAGCGTCATGTGTTTGTGGTTGTCTGGGTTAAATGCACAAGGAAGCTGTCAACCAGACCAGCCCAGAAGTTGATTGAAAACAGGCTGTAAGGCACAGATGGTTTATACGTGCAGAGAAATTCTCACTTTCTAAACGTGGCATTTCTAAAATAGTAATATAAACTCCAACCTCACCAACAAGCAGTTTTTTCTATTACCATACTGGCCATGCTAAATATGACCTGGTTACCCCTTTCTGATCAGAATCTACCACTCAAAAAGTATATGAGGGCAGTCCCAATGCTTTCTATGAAAGGAGCAAGCTTCACAGTAGTGTAGGGGTTTTTCACTACCAGGACATATGCACATGTCCTGCCTTTTACCTACATAGCATCCTGCCCTATGGGTTACCTCAGGCCTACCTTAGGGACTGTTACTCACTTGCACTCATATCAGCCAGTCGTCAAGGTAGGGGAAGTCCTGCATGTGCTACCCATCATAAACAGACAGCGACCACTGCCGGACACTTAGTGAAGACCCTGGGGCAATGGTCACACCAAATGGAAGTACTTTGAACTGGTAATAATGGCCACTTACCACAAATCAGAGCTGGTAGGTGTCCTTGAGGTCTAATGCCACCATGTAGTCTCCATGTTGGAACAGGAAGATACATCCTGCAACGTTACCATGTGGAATTGTTCAGAGAAGATGCTATCTGTTGAGGGACTGGTCCTGGTAGAGTCGTTCCCCACTTAAAATGAGGAAGTAAACAGAGTACATCCCCTTGCCCAGCTGATGAGGTGGAGCTGTCTTGATGGAACCCTTCTGTAGCAGCCCTTTGACCTTTTCCTCTAGAAATCAGAGTGGTTCTCTGCTGTGAGTGTGCCTGCGGGGTGGGATTCTGGTTGGGGGTATAAGAAGTTCTCTAGGTCAACCTGTGGGCCAAATAGGTGTTTGCCATTTAAGGGTAGGTTGAGAAGATGCTGTTGGATTTCACGTCTAAACCCTGAGATATGGGGCTAGGTGTGGTTTTGGACCAGAACACTAGTATTGACTCCTCCGGCTGCGGTGTCAGCAGCTTCCAGGGAAAAGCAGATGGTGTCGTTGGAGATCGTCCTATCCTCCGCCACCAGTTCCTACCCCACTGTTCTGTACTGCTCCAGGAGGTGCTTAAACAGCTCTTGCATTTCACCCCAATGTGTCCTGTAGTACCATGAGAGCAGGTCAATGGAGTTGGGAGATTCTATAGTGAGGGGCTGCCTGTATCGCAACCCTCAACCCTTTACCCGGCAGCATCTTTTTTCTTGAAGTCCTTGTCGGATGGGAAATCATCACCCCCATCATGGGTACTTTGCACAATACGGACAACAAGGTAGGCCAGGGGCATATGCCTTCTTATATACAGAAAGCCATTAGTGGTTGGCATATTTATTTTGCACAAATGGAGTTAAACCCTCTTTTTTACTGGTTCTTTGAAAGAGTATGAGGTGGACTTTACCATACCCTTCAACATAGATAGGAAATGTATTGTGTGCTGTCACTTGGACAGAGCCTCTACTTACATTATCATCCTCATGGAGGGCACGCATTTCACCTTGTGAAATGTGGTCACCCTCTGTATCACTTCAAAATATGTAGTAGTACCATCTGAAGTGATGCCCTAACCGAAAAGTGGTCTGGCTCAGGATCCCCAGGGAGACCGACATCTTCAGTAACCTTCTTACTATCACACCCGTCGCATCAGATCCAACGACTACTTATTACTCTGCAATCTCACCCTCCATTTCAACAACCCAACAGACCCCTGCTAGAAAGGCTGAACACTAAACTCACACAGCTCGCCCATGGCCCTTTTCAATGCAGGTCACACCCCTGACCCAGTCTTCACAGCCAGCCACAAGATCACCTTCATTCACCTTATCCCGCTCACATGAATGGACAAATCTATCATACACTTCCACATTAACACGCCCCACTCAAGCAAGCCGAAGCCAGCCAGTAATTTTAGACGCAACCGGAACAACCTAGAAGAGGTGGATTGGACAAACACCCTCAGATTCTAACCAGCCTATCCTCACCAGCAACCTACAGAACAACCTATCCACTTTCAACAATGGCATCTACGTATCTTAGACTGCACCAACACACTGGCGCCCCTTGAAAAAAAAATTAGCCAAACAAGAACAAATGCTGAAGCCTACTGGTACAAGGAAGATCTAAGAAACTCAAAGCGCTACTGCAAACTACAAAGAAGATGGAGAACCAGCTGAGACAACACCTCTAAAGATGCCTACAAATCCACACTCGGAAGGTATCATGCCCAGGTCAAACATCTCTCATACTGAGATTAGGATCCTGTTCCAACTCCAGCAAAGAGTTTTTCAACATTGTCAAAGATATCTCCAATCCAGTAGTAGTCTCCAACATTACCCCTTCACAGGACCTCCCCAAAATTCACAACAAAATACTCAAGATCTACAGCAACTCTGCATCCCAACCCACCGCATAAGTCATCACACAACCACTCACCACCACCAAGAACGCCCATCGCCTATCGAACTGGAGCCCCTCACCACAGAAAGCACCACTGAAATTCTGAAGACCATCTATTTGGGGACCCCTGCCCTCACCACATTTACAACTTGAAAGGAACACAGCACCAACCTTGCAACCATCATCAACACCTCCATTCTTAGCAGAACATTTCTTTTGAACAAACCCCTGGCAGACCCGAAAGACCTCAGCAACTAGATAGCCATCTTTCTCCTACCATTCCTGTCCAAAACTCTTGGAGAAAAAAATCAACTAGCAACTCTCCTACTACTATAAGCAGTACGACCTACTGGACATCACTCAGTCAAGGTTCCCCACCTACCACAGAAGGAACAATGTCCTCCTGGCAGCATCAGACAACAACCGGTCCATTATGGATGGAGGTGAAACCGCAGCCTCCTGCCCTGACAGAACTCGAGTCAGACTTCACTGATACACCTCTGAACCCAAGAAGCTCATTTGCAGAGTCCCCCAAGGGTCCTCCATCAGCCCAACCAGTTTCAATGTGTAGATGACACCCCTCACATCATAAGGGCCCATGACAAGAATGTCTACGCAGACACAGCTCATGCTCTCCCTTACTGACAAGAGCACCACCAGAACTAATTTCATTTCCTGCATGACCAACTGGAGGACGGAGAACTGCCTAACACTCAATTCTTTCAAAACAGATCCAGACCTTTGCAAACAAAAGCTCCCCATGGGACGGACTCCTGGTGCCCCCTCTCCAAACTAGGATCCTCACCTACCCCCCACAGAACACGCCATATCATCTTAGACCAGTGGTTCCCAACCTTTTGACTTCTGTGGACCCCTAGTTCATCATTACTGGAATCTGGGGACACCCACTGAGTCATTATTAAAAGCCGGGGACCAAATCTGTTAATAATATTTAATTTTCTAAGCAGTTGCGGACCCCCTGAGGAGGCTTTGCAGGTTGGGAAACACTGTCTTAGACAACAAACTCACTACGAATAAACAGGTTAATGCCATGATCACATCCAGCTGCTTCATTCTCAGAATGCTTTGCAAGATATTCAAATGGCTCCCCACATAAATGAGATGCAGTCACCCAGGCTCTCATTACCAGCAGACTTGACTACAGTAATACTCTCTACATCAGCATCTCCAACCAGCTAACACAAAGACTTCTGGCCATCCACCGCCACAAGACTCATTCTAACCTCCCCATAAGTGCTCACGTCACCCCCAACTTCACAGAACTACCTCAGCTACCCATCCAGAAACAATACCAATACAAACTGTTCAACTACACCTTCAAAACCCTCCACAACACCCGACCAGTGTACCTCAATTACCAATTCAACTCTATCATCCATCTATCCACTGACGATCATCCTCTTTCACGCTCGCATGAATCCCCCACATCCGAGGAAGCAAGTCAGAAGGGCACTCTTTCTCCTACATCATCACCAAGACCTAGAATGAACGTGCCCAACCCATCATGATAGACCCTTTGCTTCTCAACTTCTGCAAAACACTGAAGACCGGGCAGTGCAACTAGGAGCTCCACCTGGCCTACGCTCTTGCACCAGCACCTGAATACCTGCACAAGTGATACGTTGCACCATACAAATCGACCTAATATAACTGTAGTCATACCATGGGTCATTGGTGTGCAATAGGTTCAAATATGCAACATAAAGGTCTGCAGGGTGTGGTGGGCAACCTTCCTCATTAGAGGAGTGAGGGGGAACCTTTGGGTGAATATGGCTGAAAGGATGAGACTGGAGTGATGGTGGCAGGAAGGAGTGGGTGCAGGTGATAACGGGTTTGTGCCACTGCCCTTCTACCTCTAGTGCTTTAGAGCTGGAAGAGGCCGCCGCCCCTAGAAGGTAAGCTTGCTCTTCTCAGACAATGCCCCTGTTAGCACTGAAGGCAGTTTGTTGTGATTTTGCCCTTCTGTCAATAAACAGACATGTCTGTCTTTGCACCCAACTCCTTCTGTAGTCATGGTTGGTCTAACTCTGACCAAGCCATGGAATGCGTCCTTGGCATAGAGCAGGCTTTTTGGAGCAGATGCAAAATAGGCTTTTGTGCTGTTGGTTTCAGTGACGGCATCAAAGGGGCCTTCGGCTTTAAGGAGCCTTTTGGCTTGTGCAGAATCTTCAGGCTTGAAGTCTGAGTAGGGTAGATGTCCACTTATAGGAGAGTGGATGGCTTTGAAGGCTTCAGTTAGTGCTGACCAGAGCTCAATGGTGACGGTGACCCAAAGGTTCAAGTCTTGGCAGATGGACATGATGCCTGACCCCCCACAATCCCCAGGGGGTTGGTGCTCTGTCAAGACTCTATGCCATTTGGGAGGCCATATAGGTGTCTCTGTGATGTCCATGTTCACGATTGAAGTCTTTGGCTGAGGACCTAGGTTCTCTTCCTCAGATTCTTCAAAGACAACCACCTCCAGACTGGACGAGGAGTGGAGGGGCTAGCTTTTTTACCTTTCTCTACGTTGCATTCTTAATGATGTTGGGGTCACACTTGCGCCTCTGCATGCTCTGACGTACCAAATCTCCCTGCACGTTGGTATTGAAGAGTGAGGCAAGCTTCGCACATGGTATTGTTGCACATGGTATTGCTGGGGTCAGGAGAGAGGAAGAAGTTGCACACCTTGTGGTGGTCAGTCCACAAAAATTTTGAGTCACACTGGGGGCAGTACTAGAGCGGTATCCTTTATATCACTGTGTGAGTGTTCTCCATGAAAATGTTGTTTGAGGGGCGTGGAGCCAGTAGGGCATCAATAGACGGCTGGTGTCTGTGGAGTGCTGTCTGGAGAACAAAGTGATGTCTAAGATCACCTGAAAAACTCAAAAGGAGATGGGATGTCCTCTTGCCATGTCTGCTTTTCGCTTACAGAGAGGTGCCTCAGAAGGGAGGAGGGTTCTCACCCTTTGAACTTCTGTTTGGCCACCCTGTAAGGGGACCAATTGCTCTTGTTAAAGAAGGCTGGGAGAGACCTCTTCATGAGCCCAAACAAGATATAGTGGACTATGTACTTGGCCTTCGCTCAAGGATGGCAGAGTACATGGAAAAGGCAAGTAAAAACCTTGAGGCTAGCCAACAGCTCCAGAAGTTTTGGTATGACCAAAAGGCTGCAATGGTTGAATTTCAACCAGGGCAGAAAGTCTGGGTTTTGGAGCCTGTGGCTCCCAGGGCACTTCAGGACAGATGGAGTGGCCCTTACCCAATCCTGGAAAAGAAGAGTCAGGTCACCTACCTGGTGGACCTAGGCACAAGCAGGAGCCCCAAGAGGGTGATCCATGTAAACCGCCTAAAACTCTTCCATGATAGGGCTGATGTAAATCTGTTGATGGTAACAGATGAGGACCAGGAAGCTGAGAGTGAGCCTCTCCCTGATCTCCTCTCATCAGACCCTAAAGATGGCTCAGTGGATGGAGTGATCTATTCAGACACCCTCTCTGGCCAACAGCAATCTGATTGTAGGAAGGTCCTGCAACAGTTTGCTGAGCTCTTTTCCCTAACCCCTGGTCAGACACACCTGTGTACCCATGATGTGGACACAGGAGACAGCATGCCTGTCAAAAACAAAATCTTCAGACATTCTGATCAAGTTAAGGAAAGCATCATGGTGGAAGTCCACAAGATGCTGGAATTGGGAGTAATTGAGCACTCTGACAGCCCCTGGGCTAGCCCAGTGGTCTTAGTCCCCAAACCTCACACCAAAGATGGAAAGAGAGAGATGAGGTTTTGTGTGGACTACAGAGGTCTTAATTCTGTCACTAAGACAAATGCCCATCCCATTCCTAGAGCTGATGAGCTAATTGATAAATTAGGTGCTGCCAAATTCTTAAGTACCTTTGACTTAACAGCAGGGTACTGGCAAATCAAAATGGCACCTGGAGCAAAAGAGAAAACAGCATTCTCCACACCTGATGGGCATTATCAGTTTACTGTTATGCCCTTTGGTTTAAAGAATGCCCCTGCCACCTTCCAAAGGTTGGTGAATCAAGTCCTTGCTGGGTTGGAATCCTTTAGTGCAGCTTATCTTGATGATATTGCTGTCTTCAGCTCCACCTGGCAGGATCACCTGGTCCACCTGAAGAAGGTTTTGAAGGCTCTGCAATCTGCAGGCCTCTCTATCAAGGCATCCAAATGCCAGATAGGGCAGGGAACTGTGGTTTACTTGGGACACCTTGTAGGTGGAGGCCAAGTTCAGCCACTCCAGCCTAAGATCCAGACTATTCTGGACTAGGCAGCTCCAAAAACCCAGACTCAAGTCAGGGCATTCCTTGGCTTGACTGGGTACTATAGGAGGTTTGTGAAGGGATATGGATCCATTGTGACAGCCCTCACAGAACTCACCTCCAAGAAAATGCCCAAGAAAGTAAACTGGACTGTAGAATGCCAACAGGCCTTTGACACCCTGAAACAAGCTATGTGCACAGCACCAGTTCTAAAAGCTCCAGATTACTCCAAGCAGTTCATTGTGCAGACAGATGCCTCTGAACATGGGATAGGGGCAGTTTTGTCCCAAACAAATGATGATGGCCTTGACCAGCCTGTTGCTTTCATTAGCAGGAGGTTACTCCCCAGGGAGCAGCGTTGGAGTGCCATTGAGAGGGAGGCCTTTGCTGTGGTTTGGTCCCTGAAGAAGCTGAGACCATACCTCTTTGGTACTCACTTCCTAGTTCAAACTGACCACAGACCTCTCAGATGGCTGATGCAAATGAAAGGTGAAAATCCAAAACTGTTGAGGTGGTCCATCTCCCTACAGGGAATGGACTTTATAGTGGAACACAGACCTGGGACTGCCCATGCCAATGCAGATGGCCTTTCCAGGTTCTTCCACTTAGAAAATGAAGACTCTCTTGGGAAAGGTTAGTCTCATCCTCTTTCGTTTGGGGGAGGGGGGGTTGTGTAAGGAAATGCCTCCTTGGCATGGTTACCCCCTGACTTTTTGCCTTTGCTGATGCTATGTTTTGAATTGAAAGTGTGCTGAGGCCTGCTAACCAGGCCCCAGCACCAGTGTTCTTTCCCTAACCTGTACTTTTGTATCCACAATTGGCACACCCTGGCATCCAGATAAGTCCCTTGTAAATGGTACCCCTGGTACCAAGGGCCCTAATGCCAAGGAAGGTCTCTAAGGGCTGCAGCATGTCGTATGCCACCCTGGAGACCCCTCACTCAGCACAGACACACTGCTTGCCAGCTTGTGTGTGCTGGTGATAACAAAACGAGTAAGTCGACATGGCACTCCCCTCAGGGTGCCATGCCAGCCTCTCACTGCCTATGCCAGTATAGATAAGTCACCCCTCTAGCAGGCCTTACAGCCCTAAGGCAGGGTGCACTATACCATAGGTGAGGGCACCAGTGCATGAGCACTGTGCCCCTACAGTGTCTAAGCAAAACCTTAGACATTGTAAGTGCAGGGTAGCCATAAGAGTATATGGTCTGGGAGTCTGTTTTACACGAACTCCACAGCACCATAATGGCTACACTGAAAACTGGGAAGTTTGGTATCAAACTCCTCAGCACAATAAATGCACACTGTTGCCAGTGTACATTTTATTGTAAAATACACCCCAGAGGGCACCTTAGAGGTGCCCCCTGAAACCTTAACCGACTATCTGTGTAGGCTGACTGGTTCCAGCAGCCTGCCACAACCGAGACATGTTGCTGGCCCCATGGGGAGAGTGCCTTTGTCACTCTGAGGCCAGTAACAAAGCCTGCACTGGGTGGAGATGCTAACACCTCCCCCAGGCAGGAGTTGTAACACCTGGCGGTGAGCCTCAAAGGCTCACTCACCCCCTTTGTTCCAGCACCACAGGGCACTCCAGCTAGTGGAGTTGCCCGCCCCCTCCGGCCACGGCCCCACTTTTGGCGGCAAGGACGGGGGAAATAATGAGAATAACAAGGAGGAGTCACTGGCCAGTCAGGACAGCCCCTAAGGTGTCCTGAGCTGAAGTGACTCTAACTTTTAGAAATCCTCCATCTTGCAGATGGAGGATTCCCCAATAGGATTAGGGATGTGACCCCCTCCCCTTGGGAGGAGGCACAAAGAGGGTGTACCCACCCTCAGGGCTAGTAGCCATTGGCTACTAACCCCCCAGACCTAAACACGCCCTGAAATTCAATATTTAAGGGCTTCCCTGAACCTAAGAATTTAGATTCCTGAAACTACAAGAAGAAGAAGATTGCTGAGCTGAAAAACCCCTGCAGAGGAAGAACAGAAGACACCAACTGCTTTGGCCCCCACAGCGACGCCTGCAGAGGGAATCCCGAGGCTCCCCCTGACCGCGACTGCCTGAACCTAAAGTCCCGACGGCTGGAAAAGACCCTGCACCCGCAGCCCCCAGCACCTGAAGGAACGGAACCTCTGTGCAGGAGTGACCCCCAGGAGGCCCTCTCCCTTGCCCAGGTGGTGGCTACCCCGAGGAGTCCCCCCCTTGCCTGCCTGCACCGCTGAAGAGATCCCTTGGTCTCTCATTGAACATCATTGAAAACCCGACGCGTGTTTGCACACTGCACCCGGCCGCCCCCGCGCTGCTGAGGGTGTACTTTTTGTGCTGACTTGTGTCCCCCCCCCCGGTGCCCTACAAAACCCCCCTGGTCTGCCCTCCGAAGACACGGGTACTTACCTGCTGGCAGACTGGAACCGGGGCACCCCCTTCTCTCCATTGAAGCCTATGTGTTTTGGGCACCTCTTTGACCTCTGCACCTGACCGGCCCTGAGCTGCTGGTGTGGTAACTTTGGGGTTGCTCTGAACCCCCAACGGTGGGCTACCTTGGACCCAAAACTGAGACCTGTTAAAAATAACAATACTTTACCTCCCCCAGGAACTGTGAAAATTGCACTAAGTGTCCACTTTTAAAACAGCTATTTGTGTTTTATGTGAAAAGTATACATGCTACTGTAATTATTCAAAGTTCCTAAAGTACTTACCTGCAATACCTTTCAAATGAGATATTACATGTAGAATTTGAACCTGTGGTTCTTAAAATAAACTAAGAAAATATATTTTTCTAGAACAAAACCTATTGGCTGGATTTGTCTCTGAGTGTGTGTTCCTCATTTATTGCCTGTGTGTATGTACAACAAATGCTTAACACTACTCCTTTGATAAGCCTACTGCTCGACCACACTACCACAAAATAGAGCATTAGTATTATCTCTTTTTGCCACTATCTTACCTCTAAGGGGAACCCTTGGTCTCTGTGCATGCTATTCCTTACTTTGAAATAGCACATACAGAGCCAACTTCCTACAGGGGGTATTGGGGTAATTGTATTTTTAGGGTGGGTGGGATGGGTTGGCATGTGAAAACCACGCATGCCGTTCCACACATGCCTTTACTAGGCATGCCTTTACAATGAAACATCATTGTAAAGGCATGCATGGTACAGGCATTCATGGAAACAATGTGGTTGTTTTTCCGACCGCGTTGTTCAGGCATACGTTCTCGAAACAACAAAGACAGAATAAGCACAAGTTGAAATATGACTTCTGCAAGTTTAAAAAGAGCCTTAAATTTTAGAAATCAATAGTTGTCTCTAGATTACACAACGTACCTGGTTTGCATCAAAAATAACACACAGAGACTGCAGAGGAGGAGATGCGTGGAAAAATAAGGTGTGCGCCGGATTTTCTGACGCGGCACAGATATTGCGTAGTTTCTTTCCACGCTGCAAGGGGCTTGTGTCCTTTTTAAGCGTGCAGTCTTGGTTCCTCAGTGTGATGCAGGGACCTTTGACGCCCAGAGACGATGTGGGGAAATCCTGTATGTGCTGGAAAAAGGCACAAGCGTTGCATCGAATTCTCCATCGCAAGGCAGGCACCGCGTCAAATTTCCACTCGGGAAGTCGGGCTGCGTCATTACTGTTCATCTGTGCAGCGATTTCTCAGTCGCAAGGCAGGCTGTGCGTCATTTCCAGCAGGACGTGAGTTGATTTTCGGTGCACAAAGAGTTTTCCCAAGAGATGAAGTCTTTTTATACCTGAGATTTCAGAAAACAGGAGGCAAGCTCAATCCAAGACCTTGGAGAGAACTTCTCAGCGGTCAGAGGCCATCAGGGCAGCAGTCCTTCTCAGCAAAGCAGTCCAGATGAGTCCTTTGGGCAGCCAGACAGTTCCTCTTGACAGGTTGCAGGTTCAGGTCCAGAAGTGTCTGAGTTGGGGGAGTCAGAGACCCAGTTTATGTACCCAAATATACCCAAAAATGCCTTTGAAGTGGGGGAGACTTTAAAGAATGATTATGAAGTGCACAAGTTCCCCTTTCAGTACAGGTCTGTCTGCAATGGTCCCAGGAGGGGGTTTGGCAGTCCATTGTGTGAGGGAAGGCCACTAGCCTCTGAAATGCAAGTGTCAGGCCCTCCACCCTTCCGGCCCAGGAAGAACCACTCAGTGTGCAGATGATTGTAGGTGTGACTGAGCGTCATGTGTTTGTGGTTGTCTGGGTTAAATGCACAAGGAAGCTGTCAAACAGACCAGCCCAGATGTTGATTGGAAACAGGCTGTAAGGCACATATGGTTTTTACGTGCAGAGAAATTCTCACTTTCTAAACGTGGCATTTCTAAAATAGTAATATAAACTCCAACCTCACCAATAAGCAGTTTTTTCTATTACCATACTGGCCATGCTAAATATGACCTGATTACCCCTTTCTGATCAGAATCTACCACTCAAAAAGTATATGAGGGCAGTCCCAATGCTAGTCTATGAAAGGAGCAAGCTTCACAGTAGTGTAGGGGTTTTTCACTACCAGGACATATGCACATGTCCTGCCTTTTACCTACATAGCATCCTGCCCTATGGGTTACCTCGGGCCTACCTTAGGGACTGTTACTCACTTGCACTCATATCAGCCAGTCGTCAAGGTAGGGGAAGTCCTGCATGTGCTACCCATCATAAACAGGCAGCGACCACTGCCGGACACTTAGTGAAGACCCTGGGGCAATGGTCACACCAAATGGAAGTACTTTGAACTGGTAATAATGGCCACTTACCACAAATCAGAGCTGGTAGGTGTCCTTGAGGTCTAATGCCACCATGTAGTCTCCATGTTGGAACAGGAAGATACATCCTGCAACGTTACCATGTGGAATTGTTCAGAGAAGATGCTATCTGTTGAGGGACTGGTCCTGGTAGAGTCGTTCTCCACTTAAAATGAGGAAGTAAACAGAGTACACCCCCTTGCCCAGCTGATGAGGTGGAGCTGTCTTGATGGAACCCTTCTGTAGCAGCCCTTTGACCTTTTCCTCTAGAAATCAGAGTGGTTCTCTGCTGTGAGTGTGCCTGCGGGGTGGGATTCTGGTTGGGGGTATAAGAAGTTCTCTAGGTCAACCTGTGGGCCAAAGAGGTGTTTGACATTTAAGGGTAGGTTGAGAAGATGCTGTTGGACTTCACGTCTAAACCCTGAGATATGGGGCTAGGTGTGGTTTTGGACCAGAACACTAGTAATGACTCCTCCGGCTGCGGTGTCAGCAGCTTCCAGGGAAAAGCAGATGGTGTCGTTGGAGATCGTCCTATCCTCCGCCACCAGTTCCTACCCCACTGTTCTGTACTGCTCCGGGAGGTGCTTAAACAGCTCTTGCATTTCACCCCAATGTGTCCTGTAGTACCATGAGAGCAGGTCAATGGAGTTGGGAGATTCTATAGTGAGGGGCTGCCTGTATCGCAACCCTTAACCATTTACCCGGCAGCATCTTTTTTCTTGATGTCCTTGTCAGATGGGACATCATCACCCCCATCATGGGTACTTTGCACAATACGGACAACAAGGTAGGCCAGGGGCATATGCCTTCTTATATACAGAAAGCCATTAGTGGTTGGCATATTTATTTTGCACAAATGGAGTTAAACCCTCTTTTTTACTGGTTCTTTGAAAGAGTATGAGGTGGACTTTACCATACCCTTCAACATAGATAGGAAATGTATTGTGTGCTGTCACTTGGACAGAGCCTCTACTTACATTATCATCCTCATGGAGGGCACGCATTTCACCTTGTGAAATGTGGTCACCCTCTGTATCACTTCAAAATATGTAGTAGTACCATCTGAGGTGATGCCCTAACCGAGAAGTGGTCTGGCTCAGGATCCCCAGGGAGACCGACATCTTCAGTAACCTTCTTACTATCACACCCGTCGCATCAGATCCAACGACTACTTATTACTCTGCAATCTCACCCTCCATTTCAACAACCCAACAGACCCCTGCTAGAAAGTCTGAACACTAAACTCACACAGCTCGCCCATGGCCCTTTTCAATGCAGGTCACACCCCTGACCCAGTCTTCACAGCCAGCCACAAGATCACCTTCATTCACCTTATCCCGCTCACATGGATGGACAAATCTATCATACACTTCCACATTAACACGCCCCACTCAAGCAAGCCGAAGCCAGCCAGTAATTTTAGACGCAACCGGAACAACCTAGAAGAGGTGGATTGGACAAACACCCTCAGATTCTAACCAGCCTATCCTCACCAGCAACCTACAGAACAACCTATCCACTTTCAACAATGGCATCTACGTATCTCAGACTGCACCAACACACTGGCGCCCCTTGAAAAAAAAATTAGCCAAACAAGAACAAATGCTGAAGCCTACTGGTACAAGGAAGATCTAAGAAACTCAAAGCGCTACTGCAAACTACAAAGAAGATGGAGAACCAGCTGAGACAACACCTCTAAAGATGCCTACAAATCCACACTCGGAAGGTATCATGCCCAGGTCAAACATCTCTCATACTGAGATTAGGATCCTGTTCCAACTCCAGCAAAGAGTTTTTCAACATTGTCAAAGATATCTCCAATCCAGTAGTAGTCTCCAACATTACCCCTTCACAGGACCTCCCCAAAATTCACAACAAAATACTCAAGATCTACAGCAACTCTGCATCCCAACCCACCGCATAAGTCATTACACAACCACTCACCACCACCAAGAACGCCCATCGCCTATCGAACTGGAGCCCCTCACCACAGAAAGCACCACTGAAATTCTGAAGACCATCTATTTGGGGACCCCTGCCCTCACCACATTTACAACTTGAAAGGAACACAGCACCAACCTTGCAACCATCATCAACACCTCCATTCTTAGCAGAACATTTCTTTTGAACAAACCTGGCAGACCCGAAAGACCTCAGCAACTAGACAGCCATCTTTCTCCTACCATTCCTGTCCAAAACTCTTGGAGAAAAAAATCAACTAGCAACTCTCCTACTACTATAAGCAGTACGACCTACTGGACATCACTCAGTCAAGGTTCCCCACCTACCACAGAAGGAACAATGTCCTCCTGGCAGCATCAGACAACAACCGGTCCATTATGGATGGAGGTGAAACCGCAGCCTCCTGCCCTGACAGAACTCGAGTCAGACTTCACTGATACACCTCTGAACCCAAGAAGCTCATTTGCAGAGTCCCCCAAGGGTCCTCCATCAGCCCAACCAGTTTCAATGTGTAGATGACACCCCTCACATCATAAGGGCCCATGACAAGAATGTCTACGCAGACACAGCTCATGCTCTCCCTTACTGACAAGAGCACCACCAGAACTAATTTCATTTCCTGCATGACCAACTGGAGGACGGAGAACTGCCTAACACTCAATTCTTTCAAAACAGATCCAGACCTTTGCAAACAAAAGCTCCCCATGGGACGGACTCCTGGTGCCCCCTCTCCAAACTAGGATCCTCACCTACCCCCCACAGAACACGCCATATCCTCTTAGACCAGTGGTTCCCAACCTTTTGACTTCTGTGGACCCCTAGTTAATCATTACTGGAATCTGGGGACACCCACTGAGTCATTATTAAAAGCCGGGGACCAAATCTGTTAATAATATTTAATTTTCTAAGCAGTTGCAGACCCCCTGAGGAGGCTTTGCAGGTTGGGAAACACTGTCTTAGACAACAAACTCACTACGAATAAACAGGTTAATGCCATGATCACATCCAGCTGCCTCATTCTCAGAATGCTTTGCAAGATATTCAAATGGCTCCCCACATAAATGAGATGCAGTCACCCAGGCTCTCATTACCAGCAGACTTGACTACAGTAATACTCTCTACATCAGCATCTCCAACCAGCTAACACAAAGACTTCTGGCCATCCACCGCCACAAGACTCATTCTAACCTCCCCATAAGTGCTCACGTCACCCCCAACTTCACAGAACTACCTCAGCTACCCATCCAGAAACAATACCAATACAAACTGTTCAACTACACCTTCAAAACCCTCCACAACACCCGACCAGTGTACCTCAATTACCAATTCAACTCTATCATCCATCTATCCACTGACGATCATCCTCTTTCACGCTCGCATGAATCCCCCACATCCGAGGAAGCAAGTCAGAAGGGCACTCTTTCTCCTACATCATCACCAAGACCTAGAATGAACGTGCCCAACCCATCATGATAGACCCTTTGCTTCTCAACTTCTGCAAAACACTGAATGAAGACCGGGCAGTGCAACTAGGAGCTCCACCTGGCCTACGCTCTTGCACCAGCACCTGAATACCTGCACAAGTGATACGTTGCACCATACAAATCGACCTAATATAACTGTAGTCATACCGTGGGTCATTGGTGTGCAATAGGTTCAAATATGCAACATAAGGGTCTGCAGGGTGTGGTGGGCAACCTTCCTCATTAGAGGAGTGAGGGGGAACCTTTGGGTGAATATGGCTGAAAGGATGAGACTGGAGTGATGGTGGCAGGAAGGAGTGGGTGCAGGTGATAACGGGTTTGTGCCACTGCCCTTCTACCTCTAGTGCTTTAGAGCTGGAAGAGGCCGCCGCCCCTAGAAGGTAAGCTTGCTCTTCTCAGACAATGCCTCTGTTAGCACTGAAGGCAGTTTGTTGTGATTTTGCCCTTCTGTCAATAAACAGACATGTCTGTCTTTGCACCCAACTCCTTCTGTAGTCATGGTTGGTCTAACTCTGACCAAGGCATGGAATGCGTCCTTGGCATAGAGCAGGCTTTTTGGAGCAGATGCAAAATAGGCTTTTGTGCTGTTGGTTTCAGTGACGGCATCAAAGGGGCCTTCGGCTTTAAGGAGCCTTTTGGCTTGTGCAGAATCTTCAGGCTTGAAGTCTGAGAAGGGTAGATGTCCACTTATAGGAGAGTGGATGGCTTTGAAGGCTTCAGTTAGTGCTGACCAGAGCTCAATGGTGACGGTGACCCAAAGGTTCAAGTCTTGGCAGATGGACATGATGCCTGACCCCCCACAATCCCCAGGGTGCTCTGTCAAGACTCTAGGCCATTTGGGAGGCCATATAGGTGTCTCTGTGATGTCCATGTTCACGATTGAAGTCTTTGGCTGAGGACCTAGGTTCTCTTCCTCAGATTCTTCAAAGACAACCACCTCCAGACTGGACGAGGAGTGGAGGGGCTAGCTTTTTTACCTTTCTCTACGTTGCATTCTTAATGATGTTGGGGTCACACTTGCGCCTCTGCATGCTCTGACGTACCAAATCTCCCTGCACGTTGGTATTGAAGAGTGAGGCAAGCCTCGCACATGGTATTGTTGCACATGGTATTGCTGGGGTCAGGAGAGAGGAAGAAGTTGCACACCTTGTGGTGGTCAGTCCACAAAAATTTGGAGTCACACTGGGGGCAGTACTAGAGCGGTATCCTTTATATCACTGTGTGAGTGTTCTCCATGACAATGTTGTTTGAGGGGCGTGGAGCCAGTAGGGCATCAATAGACGGCTGGTGTCTGTGGAGTGCTGTCTGGAGAACAAAGTGATGTCTAAGATCACCTGCTAAGCTCAATTTTTCTCAACCGTAAAAACAACAGGTTAGGCACGATAGAAAGCATGGTAAGTTGCAGAACACTGAGGCGCATCTATACACGTCCAAACCCAATGAAGGAAAAAAAAAACCACAATACAACATGGAGTCGGTGCCCATACGCAATGCCGACTAAGGAAGGATTCATTCTATACCTCGTGACTCAAAAGACTTCTTCAAAGAATAACTTGCAAACATCCAAGCCCATCACTAGATGGCAAATGTGTGCAGAGCATGTGTATCTAAATTAACTCATGCTATGAACATATTAGTTTAGGTCTCTAGTCCTCCATCTTTTCAAGGATTCACCTTTCCAACTAAGATGTGGAAGGTGTTGGCTCAGAAGCTGATGCTGTTCTCGGTGTGGACGGTGCCTTGGGCTTGGAAGGATGTTGAGGTATTCCGAAGTCAGAAGGCCTTTTCAGACTCAAAAGGCTGGTGATGGTCTGTAGGAAGCTGGTGTGGTGCATGGTGGGTACCTATGGTACTTACACCTTATACCAGGACTCCCCTATTAGTGAAGTGTAGGCAGTATCTAGAAGCCAGGCTCTTTAGAGGTAGCTGTGGATGAGCAGCCAAGGCTTATTTAGGAGACATGCAAAACTCATTTCATTTGTTGCCCCAAGTGGGAAGGGTATGCCCAGACTTTGGTCCCATGCTCACTGCGCCACTGGGTTCAAGCTAGCCTAGCTGATGAAGGGTGATACCCTGAAACCGGTCGTAGGATGCTTGTTTCCGGTCCAGGGAGGACCTGGCTTGGCAGTTCGGGCTGGACTGTTCCCATGAGGAACAGGGTCAAGACTCATTTGCATATGGCTGGGTCCAAACTGGGGTGGCGTGGTGAGTAAAAAAAACAATGGATTAACGCCAGATCTTTGTGACTGGGGGTGAATGTTTGATTTGCTTTGCTTTCCGTCCATCATCTGTTCTTTTTGCATTTGTTGCCACAAGTGGGAAGGGTATGTCCAGACGTGGATCCAGTGCTCACTCGCCACTGGATTCAGGCTAGCCTAGCTGATGAAGGGTGATACCCTGAAACCAGTCCTTGGATGCTTGTTTCCGGTCCAGGGAGGACCTGGATTGGCAGTTCCAGCTGGACTGTTAGGAACAGGGTCAACACTGATTTGCATATGGCTGGGTCCAAACTGGGGTGGCGTGGTGAGCAAAAAAAAAACAGATCTTTATGACTGGGGTGAATGTTTGATTTGCTCTGCATTACCTCCAACAACTGTTCTTTTTTAACATGTCTATCTACAGGCACACATGCAACAAAGAAATAGTTCCTTAAAAGTGAGCAGTGGGAGGACATAAGTAAATGGGAAATGCTCCAGGTTAAGGACAGAGAGGATGGACAAGAGAAGCCACTGAATAAGAATCAGGCAAATGAGAGAGACAGTAAAGCCAACAATGGTAAGTTGCAAGCTTCTCTATGTTCTTGGTAAGCCCACAATACATTTCGCAACCAGGCAGCTGCGCCGTCTGGTAGGCTCGACCTAAAAACACACCTGAAATTTAGGCTGAAAATAACAATTGAAATGCACAAATTGAGCCAGAGCACCAGAGGCTTTCATTACACTGAACGTGTGTGAGGAAACCTGCTAACTGGAAGCCTCTATGTGGGATACAGCTGGTGGTCCTGGTTGCTGACTGGCTTAAGTTCTGGTCACTTATGATGCGGGCAGGCTGTATGTTGTCTACGGGGTAATCAATCTTGTTTTATGAAACACTGATATAATAATGTTGATGACCGAGGGCTCCCAGCCTGGTGGTAGAGAAAAATATAAGCATGTGAACCTCTCAAAGATCTAATTCTTGAGTACTGGGGTGCACCATTGAAATAAAATGTGAAAACACTTTGTTGTCCACTGAAATATTTACTAGGCTTACCTGTCCACCAACGTTTTGGGCTTAGAACATGTTCTGTTGCTGATGTATTGTTTTTCAGTTAAGTTACAAGCCTCATTCCGATCTGGCTTCTCCTATCCTGGTTAATGCAGAATAGATTGTTGTGGTTCCATCTGTGACAACTAATACAGTTATGTGCTGACTGAGGCAAAAACATCTCTACAGCCCACCTGACCCCACTCAACACCAGTACATATGTACCTATATGGAAAATGTCACTTACCCAGTGTACATCTGTTCGTGGCATGTAGTGCTGCAGATTCACATGCTATGCATAGCTTCCGCCATCTAGTATTGGGCTCGGAGTGTTACAAGTTGTTTTTCTTCGAATAAGTCTTTTTTCGAGTCACGGGATCGAGTGACTCATCCTCTGGGTCATAGTGCGCATGGGCATCAACACCTTTGGTAGCTTGTTTTCCCGCAAAAGGGTGCATGAAGGAGTGAGAGTGAAAGAATGTAAATGTGCTATAAAAGTAATAAGTAAATAAGATGTCTGTGAGGGGCTGGGGAACCCAGACCCGGAGAGGAAGTACCTTGGGGCACTGTTGACGGCATCAACAGTGACCCGGAACAGGTGGGAGCGGCTGCAGAACCTAGAGGGGTTTTAAAACCTGAGCGGGACGAGCGACGGAGAGAGTGGTTTTCTCCAGGAGGAGAAGATATGGCGACGACAGAAAGCAAGACTGATGGGCCGGACTGGAACCCCTGAAGAAGACATGGAGGAGAGGCGCCGAGCAACCCCAGAACCGAGATTATGGAGGAAAGAAGGAGCAAACAGACGGGCCACGTTCTGGGAAGAACGTGGCCCAGTCAGGTACAGACCAAAGACGAAACGGGACACAGGGAGATGGGAATTTAGTTATTTTAATAATAAAATAGAAGGAGGAGTGGGGAACTGAGGGGAATTCATCACGGGAGAACACACACAATTAAGGTTTTGTTAATTTCACTAGTTCACGGGGCACCAGAGCTGTTAACAGAAATGGGACTCAGATACATGTAGACAGTATAGAAACGAGAGGGGACACTAAGGAAAACCAAGCAGCTAGGATCCTTAGCAGTAGAAGAAATCCAAAGAAAAGGAGAAATACAGACAGACAATATATAACCGAGAGAGACAGAGGATTACAGAAGAGCCCTGAAAAAGAAAGAAAGGAAGTCGGAAAGACAGAAAAAGAGAAAGTCAAAGGAAAAAAAGAGTATTGACAACAAATAAAAGAAAGGCAGAAAAAAAAGAAAAAGACAACACCAAATAAGAAAATAGAAAGACAGGTGAAAGGAAACAAAGGGGCAGAGAAGACAGAGAGAGAGAAAAAAAAGTAAATAATACCTACCTCCCAAAAGGTCTCTTATGTTCTTCTTCCCTCCCATGTGCCTCCTGATTTTCCACCTGAAAAGAAAGACGGCACAGAGTCAAGAAGCTGAAGACGTATCAGCAGAGAGAGAGAGAGAAGAAAACAAAAGAGACACTTGTATAGAAAGACTGTAACACATAATATTATGAAAAATAAATAAAACCATAAAACGACTACATTGCCTTCAAGCCTCCATTACATCTGACCTTGTCACAATGTCCATGCAAATGTATATACATATGTACAAATAAGAAACTGCAACGACTACTGGCTTCCAGGGAGGAGGGTGGGTGCATGTGAATCTGCAGCACTACATGCCACAAACAGATGTACACTGGGTAAGTGTAGCTGCAGATACACATGCTATGCATAGACTAAAAAGCAGTAGCTCTCCCCGAAAGAAGCAGTGGCTAGCCTGTAGGAGTTGAAGTTGTTTAAAATAATCTTTTTAGGACAGCTTGATCAACATTAGCCTGTTGCTTTGAAAATACATCCACACAGTAATGCTTTGTAAATGTAAGAGGTGTAGACCATATGGCAGCTTTGCATATGTCTGCCATTGGTATGTTTCCTAAAAATGCCATAGAAGCACCTTTTTTCCTAGTGGAATTAGCTTTAGGTATTATCAAAAGTTGTTGTTTTGCCTTAATGTAACATGTTTGAATAGATTTAACAATCCATCTAGCTAATCTTTGTTTAGAAATAGGATTGCCTTTATGTGGTTGTTGAAAGGCAATGAAAAGCTGTTTATTTTTTCTAAACTCTTTTGTTTTATCCACATAATACATTAGAGCTCTTTTAAGGCCAAGAGTGTGAAGGGCTCCTTCAGCAGTTAAATCTGGTTGTGGGAAGAAGGCTGGCAATTCCACTGTTTGGTTAATGTGAAAAGGCGATACAACCTTTGGCAAGAATTTTGGATTAGTTCTAATCACAACTTCATGCTTGTGTACTTGGAATAAGGGTTCCTCCAGAGTGAATGCCTGTATTTCACTAACCCTTCTTAATGAAGTAATTGCTACTAAGAAAGCAACTTTCCAAGTTAGAAATTGAATCTCATACGAATGCATGGGTTCAAATGGTGGCCTTATTAGTCTTGTAAGTACAATATTTAGATTCAAGCAGGAACTGGTGGTGTTCTTGGTGGAATAATACGTTTTAGTCCTTCAATGGAGGCTTTAATAACTAGAACTCTAAAGGGAGCGGTATGTTGTATAGTTTGTGAGTATGCTGATATGGCAGGAAGATGAATTTTAATAGATGAGAAAGCTAAATTTGACTTTTGTAAATGAAGTAGGTAGCATACAATTAGGAAGTTGGTCCTGTATGTACTATTTCAAAGTAAGAAATAGCATGCACAGAGTCCAAGGGTAAGAGGTAAGATAGTGGCAAAAAAAATAACCATTTGTTGTACACACACAGGCAATAAATGAGGAACACACACTCAAAGACAATTCTGGGCCAATAGGTTTTTATATAGAGAAATATATTTTCTTAGTTTATTTTAAGAACCACAGGTTCAAGATTTACAAACAATACTTTAAATGAAAGGGATTTCACTTAGGAACTTTAGGAACTTTGAATTAGCAAAATAGCATATACAGTTTTCACACAAATGGCAAACAGCTATTTTAAAACTAGACACAGTGCAATTTTCAACAGTTCCTGGGGGAGGTAAGTGTTTGTTAGATTTGCAGGTAAGTAAACCACCTATACGGTTCAAAGTTGTGTCCAAGGCAGCCCACTGTTGGGGGTTCAGAGCAATCCCAAAGTTACCACACCAGCAGCTCAGGGCCGGTCAGGTGCAGAGGTCAAAGTGGTGCCCAAAACGCATAGGCTTCAATGGAGAAGGGGGCGCCCCGGTTCCGGTCTGCCAGCAGGTAGGTACCCGTGACTTCGGAGGGCAAACCAGGGGGGATTTGTAGGGCACCAGGGGGGACACAAGTCAGCACAAGAAGTACACCCTCAGCGGCACAGGGGCCGCCGGGTGCAGAGTGCAAACAGGCGTCGGGTTTGCAATTGGTTGCAATGGGAGACCCAGGGCTCTCTTCAGCGAAGCAGGCAGGCAAGGGGGGGGCTCCTCGGGGTAGCCACCACCTGGGCAAGGGAGAGGGCCACCTGGGGGTCGCTTCTCCACTGGAGGTCGGATCCTTCAGGTCCTGGGGGCTGCGGGTGCAGTGTCTTTACCAGGTGTCGGGTTCTTAGAAGCAGGCAGTTGCGATCAGGGGGAGCCTCTGGATTCCCTCTGTAGGCGTTGCTGGGGGTGGGGGCAGGGGGGAAACTCTGGCTAATCACCGGGTCGCAGTCGCCGGGGAGTCCTCCCTATAGTGTTCTTTCTCCGCAGGTCGAGCCGGGGGCGTCAGGTGCAGAGTGGAAAGTCTCACGCTTTCAGCGGAAAACGTGCAGTCCTTTAAAAGTTGTTTATTTGTTGCAAAGTTGTATCTTCTTTGGAGCAGAGCCGCTGTCCTCGAGAGCTTCTTGGTCCTTTTAGATGCAGGGTAGTTCTCTGAGGCTTCAGAGGTCGCTGGACCCTGGGGGACGCGTCGCTGTTGCAGTTTTTCTTGAAGTGGGGAGACAGGCCGGTAGTGCTGGGGCCAAAGAAGTTGGTGTCTCCGTCTTCTCTGCAGGGCTTTCAGGCCAGGCAGTCCTTCTTCGTCTTCAGGTTGCAGGAATCTCGTTTCCTAGGTTCTGGGGAGCCCCTATATACTAAATTTAGGGGTGTGTTTAGGTCTGGGAGGGCAGTGGCCAATGGCTACTGTCCTTGAGGGTGGCTACACCCTCTTTGTGCCTCCTCCCCGAGGGGAGGGGGGGCACATCCCTAATCCTATTGGGGGAATCCTCCATCTGCAAGATGGAGGATTTCTAAAAGTCAGAGTCACCTCAGCTCAGGACACCTTAGGGGCTGTCCTGACTGGCCAGTGACTCCTCCTTGTTTTTCTCATTATCTCCCCTGGACTTGCCGCCAAAAGTGGGGGCTGTGTCCAGGGGGCGGGCATCTCCACTAGCTGGAGTGCCCTGGGGCATTGTAACACGAAGCCTGAGCCTTTGAGGCTCACTGCTAGGTGTTACAGTTCCTGCAGGGGGGAGGTGCGAAGCACCTCCACCCAGAGCAGGCTTTTGTTTCTGTCCTCAGAGAGCACAAAGGCCCTCACCACATGGGGTCGGAAACTCGTCTCTCAGCAGCAGGCTGGCACAGACCAGTCAGTCCTGCACTGAACAATTGGGTAAAATACAGGGGGCATCTCTAAGATGCCCTCTGTGTGCATTTTTTATTAAATCCAACACTGGCATCAGTATGGGTTTATTATTCTGAGAAGTTTGATACCAAACTTCCCAGTATTCAGTGTAGCCATTATGGAGCTGTGGAGTTCGTTTTTGACAAACTCCCAGACCATATACTTAATATGGCCCCACTGTACTTACAATGTCTAAGAATAGACTTAGACACTGTAGGGGCATATTGCTCATGCAGCTATGCCCTCACCTGTGGTATAGTGCACCCTGCCTTAGGGCTGTAAGGCCTGCTAGAGGGGTGACCTACCTATGCCACAGGCAGTATTTTGTGGGCATGGCATCCTGAGTGGGATGCCATGTCTACTTTGCCTTTTTCTCCCCACCAACACACACAATCTGCAATGGCAGTGTGCATGTGTTAGGTGAGGGGTCCCTTAGGGTGGCACTTCTCAGTCAAGTCAGCATCAGTATCAGTCAAAAAGTGGGGGGTAACTGCAACAGGGAGCCATTTCCTTACACACTTTAAATGTAAGGTACTTCACTTAGATACTTTAGGAACTTTGAATAAAAGCAATATCATATACAGTCTTTGTAAAAATGGCAATAAGCTATTTTCAAAGTGCACACAGTGCAAAAATCAACAGTTCCTGGGGGAGGTAAGTAAAGGTTAGATTAGGAGGTAAGTAAAACACTTACAAGTCTCAGCCCTGGGGCATAGACAGCCCACCGTTGGGGGTTCAAGGCAACCCCAAAGTTACCACACCAGCACCTCAGGGCCGGTCAGGTGCAGAGGTCAGAGAGGTGCCCAAAACACATAGGCACTTCTGGAGAACAGGGGTGCTACGGCTCCAGTCTGCCAGCAGGTAAGTACCTGCGTCCTCGGGGGGCAGACCAGAGGGGTTTTGTAGAGCACTGGGGAGGGGACACAAGTAGGGACAAAAAACACACCCTCAGCAGAACACAGGAGGCCGGGTGCAGTGTGCAAAGCAAGGGTCGAGTTATGTCTAGGTTTCAATGGAGGGACCAGGGGGTCACTCTAGCGGTGCAGGCAGGCACAGGGGGGGCTTCTCGGGACAACCACTACCTGGGCTAGGCAGAGGGTCACTGGGGGTCACTCCTGCGTGGAAGTTCGTTCTTTCAGGTCCTGGGGGCTGTGGGTGCAGTGCTGGTTCCAGGCGTCGGGTCCCTTGTTACAGGCAGTCGCCGTCAGGGGTAGCCTCTGGATTCTCTCTGCAGGCGTCGCTGTGGGGACTCAGGGGGGTCGTCTCTGGCTACTCACGGGTTTGCAGTTGCCCGGGAGACCTCCCTGTGGTGTTTCTTCTCTGGATCTCGAGCTGGGGGCCTCAGGTGCAGAGTGTGAAGTCTCACGCTTCCGGCGGGAAACGTGCAGTCTTTGGAAGTTGCTTCTTTGTTGCAAAGAAGTAGCTGGTTTTGAGCAGGGCCACTGCTCACAGGGGCTGCTTGGTCCTTTAGTCCAGGGTAGTCCTCTGAGGCTTCAGAGGTCGCTGGTGCCTGTCGGATGCATCGCTGGATGCAGGTTTTTGAAGTTGGAGACAGGCTGGTAGGGCTGGGGCCAAAGCAGTTGTCGTCCTACTTCTCTGCAGGCTTGTAGGGCAGCAGTCCTCCTTGTTTCTTCAAGTTGCAGGAATTTGATTTCCTGGGATCTGGGGTGCCCCTAAATACTGAATTTAGGGGTGTGTTTAGGTCTGGGAGAGCGGTAGCTAATGGCTACTGTCCTTGAGGGTGGCTACACCCTCTTTGTGCCTCCTCCCTGAGGAGAGGGGGACACATCCCTTATCCTATTGGTGGAATCCTCCAAACTCAAGATCGAGGATTTCTAAAGGCAGGGGTCACCTCAGGACACCTTAGGGGCTGTCCTGACTGGTGGGAGGTGACTCCTTGTTTTTCTCATTATCTCCTCCAGCCTTGCTGCCAAAAGTGGGGCAGTTGTCGGAGGGGCAGGCATCTCCACTAGCTCGGATGCCCTGGGGCACTGTAACAAAAGTAGTGAGCCTTTGAGGCTCACCGCCAGGTGTTACAGTTCCTGCAGGGGAAGGTGAGAAGCACCTCCACCCAGTACAGGCTTTGTTCCTGGCCACAGAGTGACAAAAGCACTCTCCCCATGTGGCCAGCAACATGTCTGGTGTGTGGCAGGCTGGCAGAAACTGGTCAGCCTACACTAGAAGTCGGATTGGTATTCAGGGGGCATCTCTAAGATGCCCTCTGGGTGTATGTTACAATAAATTGCACACTGGCATCTGTGTGCATCTATTGTGCTGAGAAGTTTAATACCAAACTTCCCAGTTTTCAGTGTAGCCATTATGAAACTGTGGAGCTTGTGTTTGACAAACTCCCAGACCATATACTCTTATGGCTACCCTGCACTTACAATGTCTAAGGTTTTGCTTAGACACTGTAGGGGCATAGTGCTCTTGCACATAAGCCCTCACCTGTGGTATAGAGCACCCTGCCTTAGGGCTGTAAGGCCTGCTAGAGGGTTGACTTACCTATGCCACAGGCAGTGTGAGGTTGGCATGGCACTCTGTTGGGGGTGCCATGTCAACTTAGTCTTTTTCTCCCCACCAACACACACAAGCTGTGAGGCAGTGTGCATGTGCTGAATGCGGGGTCCCCAGGGTGGCATAAGACATGCTGCAGCCCTTAGAGACCTTCCCTGGCATCAGGGCCCTTGGTACCAGGGGTACCAGTTACAAGGGACTTATCTGAGTGCCCGGGCTGTGCCAAGTCATGGAAGCAAAGGTACAGTTTAGGGAAAGAACACTGGTGCTGGGGCCTGGTTTGCAGGGTCCCAGCACACTTTCAATCAAAACTTAGCATCAGCAAAGGCAAAAAGTTAGGGGGTAACCATGCCAAGGAGGCATTTCCTTACACTCCTGATAAACCTTACCACGTAATGTTGATTTGGCTGCATTTGTAGTATGAGGTTTTGGAAAGCTTGCATCCTTTGTGTATTTGGATAGGCTAAGGCTTTTTGTGTATTGAGAATAGCACCTAGGTAAGGTTGAACCAGTGCTGGTTGAGTGTGTTGTAGGCATTGTATAATATTGCTTGATTTTATCAGCCAATTGTCTAGACAAGGAAAGACATGTATGTATTGTCTTCTTAGGTAAGCTGCTACTACCGCTAGACATTTTGTGAATACTCTTGGTGCTGTTATGCCGAATGGCAGAACTTTGAATTGGTAGTGTTTTCCCTCTATCACAAGGCTTAGGTATTTTCAGTGAGCTGGATGTATGGGATATGAAAATAGGCATCTCTGAGATCTAATGCAGTCATGTAATCTTGTTTTTGAAGTAGTGGAATGACGTCCTGCAGAGTCACCATGTGAAAGTGTTCTGACAGGATATATAGATTTAGTGGTCTGAGATCTAGAATGGGTCTGAGAGTGCCATCCTTTTTGAAAATGAGGAAGTATAGCGAGTATACCCCTTTTCCGTGCTGAGATTTTGGGACTAATTCTATTGCCTCTTTTAGTAGTAGCAATTGTACTTCTTGTTGTAACAGAACATTGTGTTCTGGGGACAGCCTGTGATAACGAGGGGGGATGTTTGGAGGAGTGGAAATCAATTCTAGGCAATAACCATTGCAGATAATTTAAATTACCCATTGGTCTGTGGGGATATTTGCCATTGGGAGTGGAATTGCTGCAGTCTGCCTCCCACAGGAGATGTGTGGGGTTGTGGCATGCTTATGAAGTCACTGTTTTGATGGAGTACTGACACTTTTTGAGGCCTGGAATTTGCCTCCGGCTCTGAAGTGTTGGCCTCTATAAGAGCCTCTAAATCCCCCTCTCTGGTATTGTTGTTGGCCTTGTTTAGGTTTGGAGGTAGAAGCATCTGTAGATTGTGGCTTGAATCCTCTTCTAAATTGTTGTTTGCGAAAGGAGCCTCTGTAAGGTGTTGTGTATAGGGCTCCCATTGCTTTAGCAGCGTCTGAATCTTTCCTGAAGTTCTCGATTGTGGTGTCAACCTCAGGACCAAACAGGTGTTTCTTGTCAAATGGCATATTTAGCACTGCCTGTTGTGTTTCTGGTTTGAATCCAGAAGATCTTAACCATGTATGTCTACGTATGGTTATAGCAGTATTTAAGCTCCTAGCTGCTGTATCTGCAGCATCAGGGGCAGACCTTATCTGATCATTGCTTATTGCCTAACCTTCAACAATTTGTTGAGCCCACTTCTGATGTTCTTTTGGCAGGTGTAATTATTCTTGCATTTCCCCCAGTGTGCCCTATCATAACTTGCTAGAAAGGCTTGTGAATTGGAAATGTGCCATTGGTTGGCTGCCTGTGTATCTCCGCTCTTGCCAGCAGCATCAAACTTCCTGCTTTCTTTGTCAGGGGGAGGGGTATCCCCTGACAATTGGCTATTGGGCCTTTTTCTGGCAGCACTGACAACAACAGAGTTTGGAAGTACCTGATGTTTGATGTGAGCTGGATCTGTAGGTGCAGGCTTGTATTTTTTATCTATACGTGGTGTTAAAATCCTAGCCTTAACACGTTTCATAAATATCTCATCTGCATGCCTGATCATGACAGGCAGCATTGATAGGCACTGGTAACATGAATGCGTGGAGGATAGTGTATTGAAAAGGAAATACTCTTCTATGGGCTCTCTATGCATAAGTACCCCATGGTACGCAGCTGCCCTAGAGATGACCTTTGTGTATGCAGTTGTATCCTCTGGTGGCAAAGCTTTTGAAGGATAGAGGTCTGGGTCCTTTGTTGGTATGGGATCTGGATCATACAGATCCCAAGGATCAATTGTATCACCATGCAAATAAGTGTGTGAGTGAGTTGGTGAAGGCAATGGTGGTGGGCTAACATGTGGTGGTGAAAAAGTTGTGGCGAATGTGGTAAAGAAGTCTGCAAGGTTTATTGGCTTCTCCTTCCTTTTAAAAATATTTGCTGGTGTGGAGCAGTATCAAGATGTTCTTGAAAAGCCAACTTTCTTTTTGTTTATGGAGGAGGTGCAGCAATGATCCTCCCAGTCTTTTTGTGGATAGGAATCCTTGACTGCTTTTCATCCATGATTTCAAGAATAGGTTGAATGTCCGTCTTCAGAAATATATTCTGATGTTTTGGTGATTTAGAGGACTGTTCATCAAATGTCTGAGCTCTGCTTTAATCGGCTCTAAAGTCCTTGTTCCTCTGTATATGAATATTTTTTTTGGCTCCAAAGTTGGCAATTTTTTTGGTCCCGAAAAGACAGCCTGTTTTGGCTCTGAAGCAGGATGTCGAGGTTTCGGCTCCTAAGAGTATGGACGTCGGCTTGGCTCGGATGTGGAGCTTTTGAAAGATTTGCTCATCTACGATATTGAAGCTGGTGTGGCCTTTTTCGGAGCCAAGCCCGAAGGTTGGTCGCCAATTATTTTCTTTCGGGTCGAATCATGGCTCTATAGCAGTAGTGCACCCAAAGCTTTTAATGTTTTTTTTAGCAGTGGGCATAGGGGCAGTTGTACTCACATGGCTGAGCTGCAGTGATGTGTTGGGTATTCTTCTCAAAGTCTTCTTCGGAGTCCTGAATGGAAAATGCTTTCTGGGCCTGTTCTTCCTCAAGGGTGTCGATGTATTCTGTAGTCTTCAATGCCTTTTCCAGTTTTCTGGCTGTCCGGTCACGCAGTGTTTTCTTTGACTGGAATGATCGACAGGCTTCACAATCTTCTTCTCGACGGTTAGGAGAGAGACAGAGTTATATACCAGGTGTTCATCTGTGTGCGAAAATTTCGTTTGGCATTGAGGACAGAATTGGAATGGAGTCCAATCCATTGGGCTTTGGCGTGGTAGGCCTGAAGCTACACGTCATATTATATATATATATATATATATATATATATATATATATATATATATATGTCACTTACCCAGTGTACACCTGTTAGTGCCATGTAGTGCTGCAGATTCACATGCTATGCATTGCTTCTGCCATCTAGTTTTGGGCTCGGAGTGTTACAAGATGTTTTTTCTTCGAAGAAGTATTTTTGGAGTCACGGCATCGAGTGACTCATCCTCTCGGTCATACTGCACATGGGCATCGACTCCGTCAGATTGTTTTCACGCAAAATGTTGTAGGAAGGAGTGATAAGAGTGTAAGAATCTAAAAGTTCTATAAAACATAGAAAGTAAAAATAGATGTCCATTCAAATGTAAATGTATATCATATGTACAAATAAGAAAACTGCAACGACTACAGGTTTCTGGGGAGGAGGGAGGGTGCATGTGAATCTGAAACACTACATGCCACGAACAGATGTACACTGAGTAAGTGACATTTTCCATTCGATGGCATGTATAGCTGCAGATACACATGCTATGCATGGACTACAAAGCAGTTACTCTCCCCAAAAACTGCAGTGGCTAGCCTGTAGGAGTAGGATTTTTTTTTAAATAAGGTTCTTACGGCAGCTTGACCAACATTGGCCTGTTGCTTTGAAAATACATTTATAAAGTAATGCTTTGTAAATGTATGTGGTGTAGACCATGTGGCAGCTTTACATTTGTCTGCCATTGGTATGTTTCCTGAAAATGCCATAGATGCACATTTTTTCCTAGTGGAATGAGCTTTAGGTGTGATTAAAAGTTGTCTTTTTGCCTTAATGTAACATGTTTTAGTACATTTAACAATCCATCTAGCTAATCCTTGTTTAGATAGGATTACCTCTACGCGGTTGTTTAAAGGCAACGAAAAGCTGTTTAGTTTTACTAAATTCTTTTGTTCTATCCACATAATACATTAGAGCTCTTTTAAGTTCAAGAGTGTGAAGGGCTTAGTAAGGAAATGCCTCCTAGGCATGGTTACCCCCTGACCTTTTGCCTTTGCTGATGCTAAGTTTTGATTTAAAGTGTGCTGGGACCCTGCTAACCAGGCCCCAGCACCAGTGTTCTTTCCCTAAACGGTACCTTTGCTTCCACAAGCCTTTGAGGCTCACCACCAGGTGTTACAGTTCCTGCAAAGGGTGGGGGCGGGGGGTTGAAGCACCTCCTACCAGTACAGGCTTTGTTCCTTGCCACAGAGTGACAAAGGCACTCACCCCATGTGGCCAGAAACCTGTCTGGATGTGGCAGGCTGGCAGAAACTGGTCAGCCTAGACTGGCAGTTGGACTGGTATACGGGGCCCTCTATGTGCATTTTTCAATAAATCCCACACTTGCATCAGTGTGGATTTATTGTGCTTAGAGGTTTGCTACCAAACTTCCCAGTATTCAGTGTAGCCATAATGGAACTGTGGAGTTTGTGTTTGTCAAACTCCTAGACCATACACTCTTTATGGGTTACCCTGCACTTACAAGGTCTAAGGTTTTTGCTTAGACACTGTAGGGGCATAGTGCTCATGCACATATGCCCTCACCTGTGGTATAGTGCACCCTGCCTTAGGGCTGTAAGGCCTGCTAGAGGGGTGACTTACCTATGCCACAGGCAGTGTGAGGTTGGAATGGCACTCTGAGGGGAGTGCCATGTCGACTTAGTCATTTCCTCCCCTCCAGCACACACAAGCTGAGAGGCAGTGTGTGTGTAGGAAAGTACCATCTTGCCTGGCATGTTACCCCCATATTTCACTGAATATATGTTGTTTTAGTGTATGTGTCACTGGGACCCTGCCAGCCAGGGCCCCAGTGCTCATAACTGTGCCCTATATGTGTTCCCTGTGTGATGACTAACTGTCTCACTGAGGCTCTGTTAACCAGAACCTCAGTGGTTATGCTCTCTCTGCTTTCCAAATTGTCACTAACAGGCTAGTGACCAATTTTACCAATTCACATTGGCATACTGGAACACCCTTATAATTCCCTAGTATATGGTACTGAGGTACCCAGGGTATTGGGGTTCCAGGAGATCCCTATGGGCTGCAGCATTTCTTTTGCCACCCATAGGGAGCTCTGACAATTCTTACACAGGCCTGCCACTGCAGCCTGAGTGAAATAACGTCCATGATATTTCACAGCCATTTACCACTGCACTTAAGTAACTTATAAGTCACCTATATGTCTAACCTTCACCTGGTGAAGGTTGGGTGCTAAGTTACTTAGTGTGTGGGCACCCTGGCACTAGCCAAGGTGCCCCCACATTGTTCAGCGCAAATTCCCCAGACTTTGTGAGTGCGGGGACACCATTACATGCGTGCACTATACATAGGTCACTACCTATGTATAGCGTCACAATGGTAACTCCGAACATGGCCATGTAACATGTCTAAGATCATGGAATTGTCACCCCAATGCCATTCTGGCATTGGGGAGACAATTCCATGATCCCCCGAGTCTCTAGCACAAACCCAGGTACTGCAAAACTGCCTTTCACAGGGTTTCACTGCAGCTGCTGCTGCTGCCAAACCCTCAGACAGGTTTCTGCCCTCCTGGGGTCCAGCCAGGCTTGGCCCAGGAAGGCAGAACAAAGGACTTCCTCAGAGAGAGGGTGTTACACCCTCTCCCTTTGGAAAAAGGTGTCAGGGCTGGGAGGTGTAGCCTCCCCCAGGCTCTGGAAATGCTTTGATGGGCACAGATGGTGCCCATCTCTGCATAAGCCAGTCTACACCGGTTCAGGGATCCCCCAGCCCTGCTTTGGTGCGAAACTGGACAAAGAAAAGGGGAGTGACCACTCCCCTGACCTGCACCTCCCAGAGGAGGTGCCCAGAGCTCCTCGTGTGCTCCAGACCTCTGCCATCTTGGACTGCTCTGAGTGGCCAGTACCAGCAGGTGACGTCAGAGACTCCTTTTGATAGGCTCTTACCTGTGTTGCTAGCCTATCCTCCTTCCTAGGTAGCCAAACCTCCTTTTCTGGCTATTTAGGGTCTCTGCTTTGGGGAAGTCTTCATATACCGAATGCAAGAGCTCATCAGAGTTCCTCTGCATCTCTCTCTTCACCTTCTGCCAAAGGATCGACCACTGACTGCTCAGGACGCCTGCAAAACCGCAACAAAAGTAGCAAAGACGACTACTGCAACCTTGTATCGCTGATCCTGCCGCTTTCTCGCCTGTTTCCTGGTGGTGCATGCTCTGGGGGTAGCCTGCCTCCTTCTTGCACCAGGAGCTCTGAAAGAATCTCCCATGGGATGACGGAATCCTCCCCCTGCAACCGCAGGCAACAAAAGACTGCATCACCGGTCCTCTGGGTCCCCTCTCAGCACGACGAGCGTGGTCCCTGGAACTCAGCAACTCTGTCCAAGTGACTCCCACAGTCCAGTGACTCTTCAGTCCAAGTTTGGTGGAGGTAAGTCCTTGCCTCCCCACGCTAGACTGCATTGCTAGGTACTGCGTGATTTGCAGCTGTTCCAGCTCCTGTGCACTCTTCCAGGATTTCCTTCTTGCACAGCCAAGCCTGGGTCCCCGACACTCTAACCTGCAGTGCACAACCTCCTGAGTTGTCCTCCAGCGTCGCAGGACTCCCTTTTGTGTCTTCGGGTGAGCTCCGGTTCACTCCTCTTCTAAGTGCCTGTTCTGGTACTTCTGTGGGTGCTGTCTGCTTCTGTGAGGGCTCCCTGACTTGCCGGGCACCCCCTCTGTCTCCTCATCCAAGTGGCGACATCCTAGTCCCTCCTGGGCCACAGCAGCATCCAAAAACCCTAACCGCGACCCTTGCAGCTAGCAAGGCTTGTTTGTGGTCTTTCTGCGTGGGAACACCTCTGCAAGCTTCTTCACGACATGGGAAATCCATCCTCCAAAGGGAAAGTTCCTAGCCTTCTTCGTTCTTGCAGAATCCACAGCTTCCACCATCCGGTGGCAGCTTCTTTGCACCCTCAGCTGGCATTTCCTGGGCATCTGCCCAATCTCGACTTTGTCGTGACTCTTGGACTTGGTCCCCTTGTTCCACAGGTACTCTCGTCCGGAAATCCACTTTGGTTGCATTGCTGGTGTTGGTATTCCTTGCAGAATTGCCCTATCGCGACTTCTGTGCTCTCTGGGGAATATAGGTGCACTTTATACCTACTTTTCAGGGTCTTGGGGTGGGCTATTTTTCTAACCCTCACTGTTTACTTACAGTCCCAGCGACCCTCTATAAGCTCACATAGGTTTGGGGTCCATTCGTGGTCCGCATTCCACTTTTGGAGTATATGGTTTGTGTTGCCCCTGTACCTATGTGCTCCTATTGCAATCTACTGGAACTTTAACATTGCTGCATTACTTCCTTTTGCTATTACTGCATATTTTTGGTATTGTGTACATATATCTTGTGTATATTTGGCATCCTCATACTGAGGGTACTCACTGAGATACTTTTGGCATATTGTCATAAAAATAAAGTACCTTTATTTTTAGTATATCTGTGTATTGTGTTTTCTTATGATATTGTGCATATGGCACCAGTGGTATAGTAGGAGCTTTGCATGTCTCCTAATTCAGCCTAAGCTGCTCTGCTATAGCTACCTTCTATCAGCCTAAGCTGCTAGAAACACCTCTTCTACACTAATAAGGGATAACTGGACCTGGTACAGAGTGTAAGTACCCACTACAAGCCAGGCCAGCCTCCTACAGTGTGCATGTGCTGAATGAGGGGTCCCCAGGGTGGCATAAGACATGCTGCATCCCTTAGACACCTTTCCTGGCATCAGGGCCCTTGGTACCAGGCTTACCAGTTACAAGGGACTTATCTGAGTGCCAGGGTTGTGCCAATTGTGGAGACAAAGGTACAGTTTAGGGAAAGAACACTGTTGCTGGGGCCTGGTTAGCAAGGTCCCAGCACACTTTCAAGTCATAACTTAGTATCAGCAAAGGTAAAAAGTTAGGGGGTAACCATGCCAAGGAGGCATTTCCTTACATGTGAACATTACTGTTTTAATTCAAAGTTCACTACTTTTCTGAGTCAAGTATTTTACAATGTATGTACTTACCTAAATTCTGAATCTTGTGGCTCTAAAATCAATTAAGAAAAGAATATTTTTCAATATAAAAACCTATTGGCCCCAAGTTAAGTCTTTGAGTGTGTGTTCTCACTTATTGCCTGTGTGTGTACAACAAATGCTTAACACTACCCTCTGATAAGCCTACTGCTCGACCACACTACCACAAAATAGAGCATTCGTATTATCTAATTTTGCCACTATCAACCTCTAAGGGGAACCTTGGACTCTGTGCACACTATCTCTCACTTTGAGATAGTATATACAGAGCCAACGTCTTACACTGCTTGTTTGAGAACTTCCATGCATTCTAATGGGAGTTGCAAGTATCCAAATTCTATGACTTCAGGACCCAAATCGCTAAGTTGAGGGCACTGGGATTTAGGTGTCTGATTTGTTCTTTGTTTTGTGTTAGCAACTCCGGTCTGTTTGGAAGTTTGTAGTGAGGTACTACTGACAGGTCTAGGAGTGTTGTGTACCAATGTTGTCATGCCCATGTGGGGGCTATGAGTATCATGGTGAGAGAGGTCTGATGCAGTTTGTTTACCAGAAATGGAAGTAGTGGGAGAGGGGGAAAAGCTTAAGCAAATATCTCTGACCAGTTGATCCATAGAGCATTGCCGTTGGACAGAAGGTGTGGGTGTCTGAATGCGCAGTTTTGGCATTTTACGTTTTCGCTTGTTGCTAGTAGGTCTATGTCTGGTGTGCCCCACTTTTGAAAGTACTGATGAAATACCTGAGAGTGACTCTCTCATTCGTGTATCTGTTGGTGTGTTCTGCTTAGGAGATCCGGTAGCTGTTGTGTATTCCGGGATGTATTCTGCTGGTAGATGAATGTGATTGTGAATTGCCCATTTCCATATTGTTTGGGCCAGTGCTTTAAATGTGAAAAAATAAGTGCAGGTACTCATTAACATATACTAGTAGTGTGGTGGGTGGGGCTAGGAGCGGGGCTAAGAGCAAGACATGGGATACTTTGACTTATATACCAGTTACAGCACATGCCAAGGCCCATGAGAAATGTGTTTGAATAAACAAAACAAGTTAACTCGTTAAACGAAATGTAAGCGAAACACAACGCTATTTATCTTACTGGCATACATATTAGCTGTCGTTTTGCACAATACTATATATTCTTGAACGTGCACACACAGAAAGAAACAAGCAGAGGCGCACACCCAAAGCATTCCACACAGTCCTCCTTAAAGTGCCCCGATTCTCTCTCTTTCATTCGCTTTTCTCTCACACAAAGACACACACATACAAGCATGCAAACACACATACATAAGCAGACCCTCGTTCAAGAGACTCAGGTGGTATCAAAGCCATTTTAAACTTTCCTTCCATGGCTTTCTTAGTTGTCACTGTCAGCGGGGCTGCCTCAATTCCTGTGTTTACACAAAAGCACACGAGTGTGTAAATGTGATTGACAGCACAGGGCCTGAATGGACCCTCTTCAGTCAAACACAGCGTGATCGTAAATACCCAGACACTAGGCACATAATCCCCACTGAATAGCTCAGCGCGGGTCAGTTTAGGGCGACAGAAGCACCTTTGCTGTCAGAGGCGGGTTCAACTCTGAGAGCCTAGTGCTCACCAGCACTAGCATCTAATGAGCCTCCCTTTCATGAGTACCAGTACTCTCCTTGGCAGCAGAGAAGTGCCGGTACTCAGAGCGAAAAAAAATAAGAAGTGCCGGTACTCAGTACCTGTGAGTACCGGCCCATTTAAAGCACTGGTTTGGGCTAGAAGGGACAGTTGAGATGAATGTGTCCCGCCTTGTTTCTTTAGGTGATACATGGTTGTCATATTGTCTGTTTTTAGCAAGACAGTCTTGTGTTTGAGAAGTGGTTGAAATGCTTTTAGGGCAAGGTACACAGCTAATAATTCTAAATGGTTTATGTGATAATTTAGCTGTTTTGAATTCCATTCCCCTTGAATGGTATGGTTGTTGAGATGAGCTCCCCAACCTATCATTGATGCATCTATTGTTACTGTGGTCTGAGGCATAGGGTCTTGAAATGACCACTCCTTCGTTAAACTGCTGAGATTCCACCATTGAAGGGACATGTGTGTTTGGCGGTCTAACACTAGATCTTGCAATTGACCCTATGCTTGAGACCACTGCTGTGAGAGGCATTGTTGTAGTGTTCTCATGTTTAGTCTTGCATGCAGTACTATTGCAGGATGCCATCATTCCCAATAGTTTCATGATAAATCTTACAGTGTATTGTTGATTTGGCTGCATTTGAAGTATGAGATTTTGGAAAGCTTGCATCCTTAGTGTTTTTCGATAGGCTAAGGCTTTTTGCGTATTGACAATAGCACCTATGTAAGGTTCTACCTGTGCTGGCTGAAGATGGGAATTTTGGTAGTTGAGAGTGAACCCTAGTGCATGTAGTGTTTCTATTGTGTATTGAGTGTGCTGTTGACATTGTATAAAATTGCTTGATTTTATTAGCCAATGGTCCAGATAAGGAAAGACATGTATGTGTTGTCTTCTTAGGTAAGCCGCTACTACTGCTAGACAATTTGTGAATACTTTTGGAGCTGTTATGCCAAATGGCAGAACTGTGAATTGGTAATGTTTTCCCGCTATCACAAACCTTAGGTATTTTCTGTGAGCTGGATGGATGAGCATATGGAAATACGCTGCTTTGAGATATAATGCAGTCATGTAATCTTGTTTTTGTAGTAGTGGAATGACGGTCTGCAGAGTTACCATGTGAAAGTGTTCTGACAGAACATATAAATTTAGTGGTCTGAGAGTACCATCCTGTTTGGGAATGAGGAAGTATAGTGAGTATATCCCTGTTCGTTGTTGAGATTTTGGGACTAATTCTATTGCCTCTTTTAGTTGTAGCGATTGTACTTCTTGTTGTAATAGAACATTGTGTTCTGGGGACAACGTGTGATAACGTGGAGGAATGTTTGGTGGGGTAAAAATCAATTCTAGGCATTAACCATTGCGGAAAATTGAAATTACCCATTAGTCTGTGGTGATATTTTGCCATTGGGGGTGGAATTGCTGCAGTCTGTCCCCCACAGGAGATGTGTGGGGTTGTGGCATGCTTAGTAAGTCACTGTTTTGATGGGGTAGTGACATGTTAAGAGGCCTGGAATTTGCCTCTGGCTCTAAAGTGTTGGCCTCTATAAGAGCCTCTAAATCCCCCCCTCTGGCACTGCTTTTGTTGCCCTTGTTTAGTCTGGGAGGTAGAAGCCTCTGTAGATTGCTGCTTGAATCCTCCTCTAAATTGCTGCTCATACATTTGCAAAACACTATTGTGTTGATGTTTTCTCACAACAGGCTACAGTAGGCCAGGCTGTCTTAAAAACACTTTTTCAAACAACTTCACCTCCTTGCAGGCTAGCCACCGCTATTTTTTGGGAGGACTAACTCCTTTGTAGTCTATGCATAGCATGTCTATCTGCAGCTACACATGCCATTGAACGGAAAATGTCACTTACCCAGTGTACATCTGTCCGTGGCACGTAGTGCTGCAGATTCACATGCACCCTCCCTCGTCCCCGGAAGCCTGTAGTCGTTAAAGTTTTTACAAATGTGTAAGGAAATGCCTCCTTGGCATGGTTACCCCCTGACTTTTTGCCTTTGCAGATGCTAAGTTTTGATTTGAAAGTATGCTGAGGCCTGCTAACCAGGCCCCAGCACCAGTGTTCTTTCCCTAACCTGTACTTTTGTTTCCACAATTGGCACACCCTGGCATCCAGGTAAGTCCCTTGTAACTGGTACCCCTGGTACCAAGGGCCCTGATGCCAGGGAAGGTCTCTAAGGGCTGCTGCATGTCTTATGCCACCCTGGGGACCCCTCACTCAGCACAGACACACTGCTTGCCAGCTTGTGTGCTAGTGGGGATAAAAAGACTAAGTCGACATGGCACTCCCTTCAGTGTGCCATGCCAACCTCACACTGCCTATGCAGTAAAGATAAGTCACCCCGCTAGCAGGCCTTACAGCCCTAAGGCAGGGTGCACTATACCATAGGTGAGGGCATAAGTGCCTGAGCACTATGCCCCTACAGTGTCTAAGCAAAACCTTAGACATTGTAAGTGCAGGGTAGCCATAAGAGTATATGGTCTGGGAGTCTGTCATGCACGAACTCAACAGCACCATAATGGCTACACTGAAAACTGTGAAGTTTGGTATCAAACTTCTCAGCACAATAAATGCACACTGATGCCAGTGTACATTTTATTGTAACATACACACCAGAGGGCACCTTAGAGGTGCCCCCTGAAACCTTAACCGACTATCCGTGTAGGCTGACTAGTTTTAGCAGCCTGCCACACACCAGACATGTTGCTGGCCACATGGGGAGAGTGCCTTTGTCACTCTGTGGCTAGTAAAGCCTGTACTGGGTGGAGGTGCTTTACACCTCCCCCTGCAGGAACTGTAACACCTGGCGGTGAGCCTCAAAGGCTCACCGCCTTTGTTACAGCACCCCAGGGCACTCCAGCTAGTGGAGTTGCCCGCCCCCTCCGGCCACGGCCCCACTTTTAGCGGCAAGGCCGGAGGAGATAATGAGAAAAACAAGGAGGAGTCACTGGCCAGTCAGGACAGCCCCTAAGGTGTCCTGAGCTGAGGTGACTAACTTTTAGAAATCCTCCATCTTGCAGATGGAGGATTCCCCCAATAGGATTAGGGATGTGCCCCCCTCCCCTCAGGGAGGAGGCACAAAGAGGGTGTAGCCACCCTCAGGGCTAGTAGCCATTGGCTGCTAACCCCCAGACCTAAACACACCCCTAAATTCAGTATTTAGGGGCTCCCCAGAACCTAGGAACTCAGATTCCTGCAACCTAAGAAGAAGAGGACTGCTGAACTGAAAACCTGCAGAGAAGATGGAGACACCAACTGCTTTGGCCCCAGCTCTACAGGCCTGTCTCCCCACTTCTAAAGACACTACTCCAGCGACGCGTTCCCAGGGTCCAGCAACCTCTGAAGCCTCAGAGGACTACCCTGCATCTAGAAGGACCAAGAACTCCCGAGGACAGCGGCTCTGTTCCACAAAGACTGCAACTTTGCAACAAAGAAGCAACTTTGAAACAACACACGTTTTCCGCCGGAAGCGTGAGACTTTGCACTCTGCACCCGACGCCCCCGGCTCGACTTGTGGGGAACAATCACTTCAGGGAGGACTCCCAGGCAACTGCGAGACCTGAGTAGCCAGAGTTGACCCCCCTGACCCTCCCACAGCGACGCCTGCAGAGGGAATCCCGAGGCTCCCCGTGACCGCGACTGCCTGCTTCAAAGACCCGACACCTGGTAAAGGCACTGCATCCGCAGCCCCCAGGACCTGAAGGATCCGACCTCCAGTGCAGGAGCGACCCCCATGTGGCCCTCTCCCTTGCCCAGGTGGTGGCTACCCCGAGGAGCCCCCCCCCCCCCCCTTGCCTGCATCGCTGAAGAGACCCCTTGGTCTCCCATTGCTTTCTATTGAAAACCTGACGCTTGTTTACACACCGCACCCGGCCGCCCCGTGCCGCTGAGGGTGTACTTTCTGTGTGGACTTGTGTCCCCCCCGGTGCCCTACAAAACCCCCCTGGTCTGCCCTCCGAAGACGCGGGTACTTACCTGCTGGCAGACTGGAACCGGGGCACCCCCTTCTCCATTGAAGCCTATGCGTTTTGGGCACCACTTTAACCTCTGCACTTAACCGGCCCTGAGCTGCTGGTGTGGTAACTTTGGGGTTGCTCTGAACCCCCAACGGTGGGCTACCTTGGACCCAAACTTGAACCCCGTAGGTGGTTTACTTACCTGCAAAAACTAACAAATACTTACCTCCCCCAGGAACTGTTGAAAATTGCAGTGTCTAGTTTTAAAATAGCTATATGTCATTTATGTGAAAACTGTATATGCTATTTTGCTAATTCAAAGTTACTAAAGTACCTACCTGAAATACCTTTCGTTTGAAGTATTACTTGTAAATCTTGAACCTGTGGTTCTTAAAATAAACTAAGAAAAGATATTTTTCTATACAAAAACCTATTGGCCTGGAATTGTCTCTGAGTGTGTGTTCCTCATTTATTGCTTGTGTGTGTACAACAAATGCTTAACATTACCCTCTGATAAGCCTACTGCTCGACCACACTACCACAAAATAGAGCATTAGAATTATATCTTCTTGCCACTATCTTACCTCTAAGGGGAACCCTTGGACTCTGTGCATACTTTTCCCTACTTTGAAATAGGGCATACAGAGCCAACTTCCTACAATACGTATATACATTTGCATGGACATCTCTTTATATTCTTAAACTCGATCGCTCCTTACTTCACCCTTTGGGGGGAAAAGAATCTAACAATGGAGTCGATGCCCATGCGCAGTATCACCGATAGAGCGTTCCCGGTGGCAAACTGCTTCTGCAGCTTGACAAAATCTGGGGTTAAACCAATCAGTTTTGAACAATCTTATCATGGCATCTCTCCCTAGGTGAGCCTGGCCATGATAGATCCGCGCTAGCTGCGATAAGAGACAATTTGGTAAGACAAATTTTCCCTCATTTGAAACCCATAACTCATCTGGTCTTTTTGTACATTGTGACTTAATCCAGGAAACTCTCTCATCTTCCCCGACGCTATTCTGTAATGCTTTTAGTTCATCTATTGTATCCACGACCTTCAAGGCAAATGCTTCAGCTGGTTCGAGCTCTGGCTCACTTATCGAGTTCCATTCATCCCTGAGCAGTATACAGTTCAAGGCACAAAATCTTGCGACTTGATCCGCATATGCATTTCCCAGGGAAACATAGTCCTGTCCTTTCGTATGAGCACTACACTTTATCACTGCAATTTCGGCTGCCATCTGAATGGCGTGTAACAATTCCCTTATTCTCTCCCCGTTTTTTACTGGGGACCCTGAAGAGGTCAGGAAACCTCTCTGTGACCATAGTTGCTCAAAGTCGTGCACAATTCCAAACCCATACTGACTATCAGTGTAAATGGTAACCTTCATCAATGTAGACAGTTGGCATGCTCTTGTAAGGGCTACAAGCTCTGCTACTTGTGCGGAATAGACTCCTTGAAGCCAGGACGCTTCCAAGACACCTGTTACAGTACATACAGCATATCCTGCTTTCAATATTCCCAATGCATCTCTTAAACATGACCCATCAACAAAAACAATTTGGTCATTTTCATCGAGCTTAGTATCCTTAATGTCAGGTCGGGGTTTTGTGCAAAATTCAGTCACCTGAAGGCAGTCATGCTCGACGTCTTCAGCGTTCTCAATTTCAGCATTTTCACCGGGAAGCAAGGTTGCTGGATTCAACGTAGTGCACCTTTTCAGCTGCACATTCGGCGAGCCCAGAATTATTGTTTCATACCTTGTGAGTCTTGCTCCAGTCATGTGTTGCGTTCGGGAGCGGGTCAAAAGTATCTCAACTGAGTGAGGGACCATGACTGTTAATGGGTGTCCCATCACTATTCCTTCACTCTGAGTGAGGCTGATACCAACTGCTGCTACGGCGCGCAAACACCCAGGCAGTGCTGCTGCGACCGGATCCAAAGTAGCTGAAAAATACGCTACTGGTCTGTTTATGCCACCATGGGCTTGGGTCAAGACAGACAAAGAACATGCATCACGTTCATGACAAAACAATGTGAAAGGCTTTGTGTAATCAGGCATACCTAAAGCTGGAGCCCTGCACATGCATTCTTTCAATTCAATAAAAGCATCCATCTCATCTCCTTTCAGCTCAGTTTCATCCAAGGCATCCTTCTGGGTCAGTTTCAGTAAAGGTTTTGCTAGAGTTGAGAAGTTGGGAATCCATTGGCGACAGTAGCTCACCATCCCCAAAAACTTCCTCACCTCCCTCCTCGTCTTTGGTGGACTCATTTGAAGTACACTTGTTATTCTTTCCTTCATTATTCTCCGTGACCCTTTCTCTATTTGGTGACCCAAGTATTTCACTTTCTTCTGACAGAACTGCAACTTTGAAGGAGACACCTTGTGTCCATTCCTTCCCAGATGGTTCAACAGAGCAATGGTGTCGGCTGTGCAGCCACTTTCTGTCTTAGATGCAATCAGTAAGTCATCAATGTACTGTACTAGGGTAGACTCGAATGGCAATTCTAACGCTTCCAAGTCTTTCTTTAGAATCTGATTGAAAATTGACGGTGACTTAGAAAACCCTTGAGGAATTCGACACCAACTGTAAACTCTGTCTAAGAATTTGAAACAAAATAGAAATTGGCTGTCCTCATGAAGAGGCACCGAAAAGAATGCTTGTGACAAGTCGATGACTGAGAACCACTCGGCATCGCAAGGGATTTGAAACATTATCACAGCTGGATTCGGTACTACAGGGCAGCATTTAATTACGATGTCATTTATTTTCCTCAAGTCCTGTACTATTCGGACCTTTCCACTCGGCTTTATTAGTCCCATGATTGGTGAATTACATGGACTGCTTAACACTTCTTTCAGCACTCCCTGTTTTACAAACTCGTCAGTGAGTTGGGCGACTTACATGAGTGTCTTGTGCCATGTGGTATTGTGGGGTCTGGGGAAAAATTACATTGGGTTTTACGGTCACTTTCACTGGTTCCACTCCTTTCACCAATCCCACCTCTTTTCCTGTCATATCCCACACTTCCTTTCCGACTGTTTCCCGTAATTCAGCTGGAATATCTTCTTCAGTTATCATCGGAAAAAGGTTAATCAGAGGATATTCTTCATCGACAGTTTCCATCTCATCCCCTTCTGCACTTTCCTCTTCTTCCCCATCACTGCTCGTCTGAATTCTGATTCCATCGTCCGAACACATAATCGAACATCCTAATTTGCACAATAGGTCTCTCCCTAACAGTGCTATCGGGCTTGTCACATACCACAAATTTATGTAACCCTTGATAGTTACCAATGCTGACTTGTACTGGATCTGTGATTGGGTTCGTCAGCTGCCTGTTTGCTACTCCCACTACTTGAACTGTTCTCCCTGAGAGTGGCAAATTTGGTACTTCAATGCTCCTAACAGTTGAACGTGTGGCTCCTGTGTCAACCAAGAATGAAACACGGTGACCCATAACTCTTCCCTCCACATATGGACCCTTTTGATCAACTTCCAAGGATGCTGCAAGCACACAATTTCCCTCCTCATCTGAACTTTCACTCTCCCATACATTGTTTTTTCCATTCTCACTGTGTAATGGGAACTGTTGTACGGTGCCATTTGTACTCATCACCTGACCCGAGACCTGTGGAGGAACCATCACTTGCTGCTGACTCATTGGTGCCAAAGGTATTTGCATTTGCTGATTAGGTACCATGGGAAACTGCTGTTGCATTGGCTGCATTTGCGTCATCTGCATACGGGGCATCTGCATCTGCTGCGGCTGCATGGGCTGTAATCCCTGCAGCTGATTTATGGTCTGAAAATTTGGGTTTAGACCTCTCATTTTCGGTCCCCTCATTGTCTGGAATGCATTGACATCATTGTTTTGCTGACCAACACCTGCACCTTCCTGAACCACCATCGGGCACTCGCGTTTCCAATGTCCGACGATTCCGCACACGTGACACGGCATCACCTTTTTCATTGCCTGCACACCATTCGGAATCACAACAGTGTTCAAATCCGGACCATTACTCCCAAAACCTCCTCTGCCTCTGCCTCTCGCCTGTGGCTGAAACACCATATTTCCCTGCGGCTGCGGTATCTGCTGTTGGAACCCTTGCAACCCTTGCAAACCTTGCAGACCTGTCTGAGCTGCCTTAAGTTGCATCATCATCACTTTCTCTTTCAACCTTTTCTGTTTCACTTCAATTTCGTCGCTACAGTATTTTGCATAATTCAACACCTCATCAATAGGTTTCGACTGCCAACAAATCAAATGCGTCTTTATCATCTGACTTATCTCTGGTCTCAGCCCTTCCACAAATCTGAACACAAAATGAAGCATGTCCTTCGCCTCTATTGTTTCCGTGCCACTGTAGTTCTTGAACGCCTTCAACAACCTCTCATAGTAACCATGAATCGACTCTTTAGCCTCTTGGGCAGTTCGATCAATCTTCTGCCAATCCACATTTTTTGCGGCAACCTTCGTCTTCAAATGCTCAATCACCTTATAGTACAAGCTCATTACCATAGGTGATGGTGCACCAGTATCCCTGTCTCTCTCTGGTTCACTTGTCGGCCAACCTACAGCTCTTTTGCATTCTTCCCACAAATCTGCCGGAACCACAATTTCAAAGAGGGTGTTCAGGTCTTCCCAAAGACATTTCGCAAGCTTCACAAACCTATCAGTCTGTTGATACCATTCAATCGGTTTCTCTCTCAGTTTGGGAAAATCATCCGTAAAAGACTGAATGTCGCTTCTGTGCCACGGTACATGTATTAATTTTCCCCCTGCTGTCTCCCTCATTGGTAACATGGTTATTGCGTCACTACTCTGTGGTCTTTTCTCATTGTGCTCTGGGACACTATCTTTCTTCTTTTTCTTTTTCTTTGCCCACCTACTTTCCCATTTGTCTAAGCACCTCCACACTTGTGCACTCTGCAGCAATTCTCTAAGGTGCGTTTTCATGCCTGCTGACCTCATGTGTTCAAAGTCTGTGGTCCCGAAATCCAATCTATAGCTCCTGCTCAAGTGTTTTGTCTTATCTATCTCAACCCCGTTTTTGTCAGCTATTTCTTGCAACCTCCTATGTACCTTGTTCACTTCTCTCGTAATCCTGGGACATAGATATCTCAGCTCTTCTTCCGAATAGGACTCTAACCTATTCACACCCATAGTCCCTTCCACCAATTCTTCTGCTTCCATGTTCAACCTTACCCTATTCAGATAGTCTTCTCCCTTCCCACTGGCTGAGCTTTGTGTGGAATTCAGACTGTTGAACCACTGTGTCAGCTGTTGCGCATTCAACCCCATCAGTGTAGCATTCACATCGACTGCCATTGATGGTTGCGGCAACTTTTCAGTGTGCGATGATAGCGGTATCATCAGTGGGGGACTCGACCTCACCACTGTTGACTGAGCACATATGGGACTAAACTCCATCAAGGACCCAGATCCAGTTGGCTGAGCCACTATCGGAGTTGTCTCTGGAGTGTTTTCTATGCACCTCCTTTCCGTCCCACTCTGCACCATTGATCCTTGACCGCTCATACCTGAGTTAGGCTGAACGTACAAAGGTACCGGTGGACCTACAGTAATGGGTAGGGATATCGCATCTGGGTTCTGTCCGTTCCCCATGTTCTGAGGCATGTTCATTCCCACACTATGGGTCATCATTGCCGGCATGCCCATTTGACTCCCCGTCATTTGAGCATGTGCGGTTCCCCCCTGCGTCTGCTTTTGAGGCATCAAAAACTGGGTTGACTCAGCTTGTGCCAATGTTGGGTTGTGACCATTCTGTACTCCCATTACGGTTGGATCTAGAACCATTCCCGTACTGTTGTCACTGCTGTAGTACCTTGGGACCTGCGGCTGATAATTTTCTGCTGTTTTCAATATGGGCACATCTGGATATATTCTCCTAACCTGCGGTATCTGCGGGGTGAACAGTAAACTCGGGTCCTTAGATCCCAATGGCGCTTCTGAATTCGGAGTTTCATTATTCTGTACCGGTGCCGGAGGGGCAGAACTGGTACTTGGACCTCGTTCACTCTCTACATAAGGTGGTGGACGGTCGTTCAGCAATTGCATGATGAACTCCTCATCATCTGACTCGTCTTCTCTATCTTTGGAACACCTCCTGTCTGTCTTACAGGTAGCCTTCTTGCCTGTCGCCTCTTCTTCCTTAGTAATTGCGGGAAACAATTTTATCCCCTGCAATATATCTGACCTCCACACCTTCTGCGAATTATCCCACCTAGCGTCCGCTAGTGTCTTTTCTACCTTTCTTACCCTGGTCTCGAACTTCCTTTGCTGTTGCTGTCTAGCCATTAGTTCCCAAATCGCTAGAGCCTCAAACTGTGCTGGCCTTGGGGGTACCTTCATGTCGTACATTGCGAATCTCAAATTCTCTAGGATCCTTATATTGAATGTCCCATGGATCGGGAACGCTACGCTCCCATGTTTCTCTGTCAGCTTGTGCCATTGCTTTAGCCAAAGGCACGGAGCTACCCCCTTTTCCTCCATCACAATGTAAGCTGGTGTACCTTCGGGTGGCATCTCCTCTCCTACGCTCGCTTTAATGTAAGACTCCCCCTTCATCGCACTCTTTAATGCTTTAAAGAATTTCATTTTCTCGTCTTTTATTTCACAAATTTGTAATCAATAGGTGACTTCAATTCCCGGAATACTCTTCGCTTGCCTTTCCCCTTTCAATCGAGCCCCACGGACTGCGTCCAATCCGTGCGCGACCCGTCTCTCCAACCAACCTATCCCAGCGCGGCTCCTAGTGACGTCACACTCACACACACTGCGGCTGACAAAGCCTTGCGGCTTGTCCTCCTTCACTCAGCTCCTCTCGTAACAACTTCTAGCATGTATCGCGAGCAACCAAATAATAATAAAACAGATCTGTCAGTTTACTACAGGAAGGGTAACACAATCGCTTCAGGACCTTAGGGATTTTTCACTAGCCTCGGCAGTTATTCCATCTTTCTCGGTCCCCACTTTCGCAAGCAAATCTGACCCGCAGACTCTGCTCTCAACTTGTCAATGATCTATTCTAGTGCACTTAGAATTTGTCAAAGCCCGAAGTCGAAGTTTCTTTCACTCCCTTAACACACGTACCGACTCGTTGACCACGCCCGGTCAACCTATTAAACCGACCAGACCACAACATAAACAAGTGTCTCATACACTTTTCAACATACTCCGGAGTCTCTTGACCTCGCAGGGCCCGTCACAACAACAACAACCACGTGGACCTTTTTCTGCACAAAGCGCCACATGCACATGAAGTTCGACGACTTCCCTACTCTCACACTCGGAGTCGCACCTCCGCTATTCTCTATGAAGTTCGACGACTTCCCTACTCCTACACTCGGAGTCGCACCTCCGCTATTCTCTAAAATCCTCGCAACCTTTTCAAACAATCTGCTGCAATAAGCTGTGCAAGCGCAAAATCCTAACTTCACTCATACCATCACTAGTACCGCCAACGCTGATCCCACACCTCCATTCTCTCCATTCGCAAGCTCCGAGATCCCGTGAAAGTCGCGGGGGACTTAGCCCATCATCATTTTCTCAGTCTGTTTTACCCAAGAAAATCTAATTCAACTTTTCGAGTGGGGTCTCAAAGAGCGCAACCGTTAATTCAACACCATATACCTCTCGAATGGGGTCCCAAAGGGCGAAACCGTTAATTCAACACCATATACCTCTCGAATGGGGTCCCAAAGGGCGAAACCATTAATTCGACACCATATACCTCTCGAATGGGGTCCCAAAGGGCGAAACCATTAATTCGACACCATATACCTCTCGAATGGGGTCCCAAAGGGCGAAACCATCCTCTGCTACCATCTACTGATAGAGCGTTCCCTCCTAATAAATTACCTGTATCTGGACGCTCTTAGGTCGATGAATCTTTTGACCAAGTGGGGCTCTCTTCACCCGAGAGAAATCAATTTAATCAAATCAATAATCAATAACGAACATAAGCAATACCTTGATCAACATAACACTTCACAATTAATCCAGAAAACATTTCGGCGAACCATGACCTTTCGGTCATGAATAACCACACCAGTTTATTCAAAGTTAATGCATTTATTTCCCTATATTAACAAAGCTAGCACAATATAAATGTGTCTCAACACCAAATGATATATGTAAATGAACATTAATAGCTGTCCATAACGGCGAAACAGATGCAATCTATGCAGCATTTGAATAACAATACCTTCGATGATAGCAACGCAAACCACTAAAACTATAATCTGTAATGAGCTAATTGCATACATTAGTCAGCAGAACAAGGTCTCAAATTGCATCGTGCAACAAATGAATCCTCATCTAACCTCAAATTAGCATCAGCATGTGGGACTTCATGCAAAACAATTTGGCAACATTAATTTGGAAAACTCCTAACTAGGGCTCTTATCAAAAATCAGCAGTTGGTTACCTAAAAAGAAAACACAATGCAATTGTACATTTTCCTTTCATATTTACCAAATTCAATCAGCATTCAAGGAAGTCTTCGTCTCACAGGTACCGGTTTCCGATCAGCATGGGACGGGGCAAAGGGGCAGGGTGGACGGGGCAATTTGCCTCACAGCGGCAAGATAAAAGGACAAAAACTACTACTTCATGCAAAGGGGCATATCAAAGTTAAAGTCTCTAGGGCGAGAATTACTTAAAGTCTCTTTCTCTCGATTAGAGAAAGCATAAGAGTCTCATCGAACATCAATTGGCATCGTAGAAGATGGCAAAATGACGAAGTCGGCAATAGCGGGTAATGTCCAATGGCGCATGTCCCGTAATGGCTGGTAAAGGCTAATTTCCTCTTGTGCACCAGGTTTAAATAGACAACAGTTCAAATCCAATAGGGTCTTCCATTGGAGGGTTCATAGGTTGGCTTCAAATTGTCCAATCAAAAACTACAGTTCACAAGCTTCTACCTAGGCATACATTATCCTTGGAGTCGGGAACGTAAGTTGCAACATATTTTACCAATTAACTCACTTTCAGAGCTTCCATTGTCCGCACCTGCAGATTGACCTTGGAGCAAAGAAGAAGATGCCAGGCTGGCACGAAACCTTAAAGATAAGCATGTGAACGATTTCACTGGAAAAGTACAGCTTCAAGCAAGAATACACTTTTATTAGCACGTTGGAAAAACACGAGCATCTAAACCGTGAGACGAGGCAGCTAGGCCAAAGCCTCCACTAAAGTCATGCTAAGCTAAAGCATTTCAAACAAGCAAATCATGGCACACGTTTACGATTATGTCAGATTAGTACAATTCTAATACATCACGTTATATAAAGCACGCTTATAAATGTTGGCAAACTACTCTGAGGGCACATTTGTCCCCGTACAATCTTTATTAGTTCGGTTAAAGTCACACTTGATTATTGCAGCACTACGTTTATGCACTAATAAATGTAAAACCTTCATTTCTGCGTCATCACCTACAATGTCTTGTCTTGATGCTGAAAGAGGGGTAATTTGTTTAGATTGACAGTAATACACAAATATTTTCCATTTGTTTGCATAACACTGCCTGGTAGTGGGTTTCCTTGCTTGTTTAATCACTTCCAAACATTCAGTTGATAGTTGTAGATACCCAAACTCTATGACTTCAGGAGCCAAATCGCTAGATTGAGTATGTTGGGATTTGGATGCCTGATCAGTTGTTTGTTTCGTGTTAACAGATCTTGTCTGTTTGGGAGTTTGATATGTGGTAATGGTGACAGGTCTAATACCGTTGTGTACCAGGGTTGACATGCCCACGTTGGCGCTATGAGTATGAGTTTGTTTTGACGCAGTTTGTTGACTAGAAATGGAATGAGCGGGAGAGGGGGAAAAAGCGTAAGCAAATATCCCTGACCAATTCATCCATAGAGCATTGCCCTTGGATAGGGGATGTGGGTACCTGGATGCGAAGTTTTGGCATTTTGCATTTTCGCTGGTGGCGAATCAATCAATGTCTGGTGTTCCCCAGTGGTGAAAGTATAGCTGAATCACTTGGGGATGAATCTCCCACTCATGTGCTTGTTGATGATCTCGGCTGAGAACATCTGCCAATTGTTTGTGTATCCCTGGAATGTACTGTGCTACCAGGTGAATGTTGTTGTGGATTGCCCATTGCCAAATCTTTTGGGCTAGGAGGGAGAGTTGGGATGAATGGGTCCCTCCTTGTTTGTTTAGGTAATACATTGTTGTCATGTTGTCTGTTTTGATAAGGATGTTCTTGTGAGTGAGAAGAGGCTGAAAAGCTTTGAGTGCTAGGAATACAGCTAGTAATTCTAGGTGATTTATGTGAAACTGTTTGTGTTTGGCGTCCCATTGTCCTTGAACGTTGTGATTGTTGAGGTGTGTCCCCCAGCCAATCAATGATGCATCTGTTGTAAGTATGGTCTGAGGCACAGGGTCTTAAAAAGGCTGCCCTTTGTTTAGGTTTGTGGAATTCCACCACTGAAGTGATATGCATGTTTGGCGGTCTATCAAAACTAGATCATGAAGTTGACCATGTGCCTGTGACCATTGCTGTGAAAGGCACTGTTGTAGAGGCCGCATGTGTAATCTTGCATTTGGGACAATGGCGATGCATGATGCCATCATGCCTAACAGTTTAATTACGACTTTGACTGTGTACCGATGGTGTGGCTGAATTTGTGCTAGTACATTGTGAAATGCTTGTATTCTTTGTGGACTTGGGCTTGCAAGTGCTGTTTGTGTATTTAGTGTGGCTCCTAAATACTGTTGAATTTGCGCAGGTTGTAGGTGCGATTTTTGGTAGTTTATGGAGAACCCTAGGGTGCGTAGGGTTTGTATTACATAATGCGTATGTTTTTGACAATATGTATGACTGTTGGTTTTTATTAGCCAATCGTCGAGATATGGGAAGACATGAATGTGTTGTCTTCTTAGGTAGGCTGCTACTACCGCCAGGCATTTTGTGAATACTATGGGAGCTGTTGTTATTCCGAAGGGTAACACTTTGAGCTGATAATGTTTTCCCTGAATTACAAACCTGAGGTATTTTCTGTGCGCTGGATGGATGGATATGTGAAAATACTCATCCTTGAGGTCTAATGTTGCCATGAAATCTTGCTGCTGGAGCAGTGGGACCACATCCTGTAGTGTTATCATGTGAAAGTGTTCTGACAGGATGTAAAGATTGAGGGTTCTGAGATCTAATATTGGTCTTAAGGTTCTGTCTTTTTTGGGGATGAGGAAATACAGTGAGTAAACTCCTGTTCCTAGTAGATGTTGGTCTCGGCTTTGAAAGCAATTTGAGGTTTCGACTCGAAGGATCGATGCCTGATAGTCTGGGAGACAGAGCTTCGGCTCGAGTCTAAAGGCTTGGGTGGCGTGGCCTTTTTCGGTGCCTAAGTTGTTGGTTGGTCATTGAAGGTCTTTTTACGGTTCGAGCCATGGCCTTCTGGCAGTGGCGTTCCCAAGGCCTTATGTTTGGGCTTGGCTGGGGCAGGGGCATGCGTACTCACGTGCTTTGCGTGGCACAGAGGACAAAAGCGGAATGGGAACCAGTCCATGAGGCTTCCACGCGGTCAGCCCGACCAGGCCAGAGTTGGGTGCGGGGGCCCCGAAGGGCGAGTAAAGATGTTTGACCCGACGGTACCGAAGTGTCGATGGAAGGTGGTACACGATCAAAACAATACTGATGAGAAGTTGAGTTTGTAGAACTTTTCCGACTCAAACTATCGGAGCGAAAAAAAACACGTCCGAACCCGGTGGCGGTAAGAAAACAATCTAAGATGGAGTTGACGCCCATGCGCAATGGAGCCGAAGAGGAGTCACTCGAACCCGTGACTCAAAAACCCTTCTTCAAAGAAAAACAACTTGTAACACTCCGAGCCCAACACTAGATGGCAGACTATGCATAGCATGTGTATCTGCAGCTACACATGCCATCGAACATGGAAATACGCATCTTTGGGGTCCAAAGCAGTCATGTAATCTTGTTTTTGAAGTAGTGGAATGACATCCTGCAGAGTTACCATGTGAAAATGTTCTGACAGGATGAATAGATTGAGAGGTCTGAGGCCCAAGATGGGCCTGAGGGTGCTATCTTTTTTGGGAATAAGGAAGTATAGTGAGTATACTCCTGTTCCCTGTTGAGAATGGGAGACTACATTTATTGGTTGTTTTAATAGCAGAGATTGTACCCCTTGTTGTAACAGAACATTATGTTCTGGGGACAATTTGTGGTAATGCAGTGGAATGTTTGGAGGGGTGGAGCTCAATTCTAGGCAATAGCCATTGCAGATAATTGTCTATGGTGATATTTTGCCAAAGAGAGTGGAACTGCTGTAGTCTTCCCCCTCACAGGAGATAGGTGGGGTGGAGGGGTGGGAAGGAAGTCACTGTTTGGATGGTGTAGTGGCTTGCTTTGAGGCTTGGAATTTGCATCTGTTTCTAAAATATTGTCCTCTGTAGGACCCTCTAAATCCCCCTCTTTGATATTGTGTTTGTTGTCCATGTTTTGCCTGGGAGGTGGAAGCCTCAGAGGATTGTGGTTTAAACCCTCCTCTAAACTGTGGTCTGCGAAAGGAGCCTCTGTATGGTGTGGTGCATAAAGCCCCCATTGCTTTCGCTGTATCTGGAGTCCTTCCTCAGTTGTTCAATAGTAGTGTCTACTTCTGGACCAAATAGATGTTTCTTGTCAAAAGGCATATAAAGTATTGGCTGTTGAATTACTGGTTTAAAACCAGAGGAGCGTAGCCATGCATGTCTTATTTGTGATGGCCGAATTGACACTCCTTGCAGCTGTATCAGCAGCATCCAGGGCAGATCTTATCAGGTTATTGCTGATAGCTTGTCCCTCTTCCACCACCTGTTGTGCTCTTTTTTGATGCTCCTTTGGGAGATGCTGTATAAGATCTTGCATTTCGTCCCAATGGGCCCTGTCATATCTGGCTAGAAGTGCCTGAGAGTTGGCAATTCTCCATTGGGTTGCTGCTTGTGTGGCAACTCTTTTCCCAGCTGCATAAAATGTTCTACTTTCTTTATCAGGAGGAGGTGCGTCTCCTGATGACTGGCTGTTTGCTTTTTTCCTTGCCGCACTGACTACTATTGAGTCTGGAGGGACCTGATGAGTGATAGTCTGGGTCAGTAGGAGCAGGCTTATACTTTTTATCAGTTCTAGGGATGATCCTAGCTTTGACAGGCTTACTAAAATTTGGTCCACATATTTAACCATTCCTGGTAACATTGGGAGACACTGGTATTTGGAATGAGTAGAAGACAGTGTTAAATAAAAAGTCTTCTTCCAGGGGTTCAGAATGTATACCCACTCAATGATAAGTTGCTGCCCTAGATATTACTTGGGTGTAGGCGGTGGTATCTTCTGGAGGAGAAGGTTTAGATGGGTAAAGGTCTGGATTATTGTCCGGGATGGGATCAGGGTCATAGATATCCCATGGGTCTCCTGTATCTCCATGTGAGTATAATGAATGTGTTGGAGAAGGCAATGGTGGTGGGCTACTATGAGAAAGAAAAAGAAAGCTGTGAAGAGGAGAAGTATGGAGACAGGCTGGTTTCTCCTTTTGTTTCTGTTCTTTTGCTGGTGGTTGAACAGAGACTAACTCCTCTTGGAAAGCCAGCTTTCTTTTGGTTTTTAAAGGAGGTGCAGTGATGTTTCGTCCTGTTTCCTTATGTATATGGATTCTCAATTGTCTCTCATCCATAATTTCTAGTATTGGTTCAATCTCAGTCTCTTCTTCAGAAATCTTATGAGATTCTATCAGGGCTTTTGAGATTTGCTTTAATTTTCTCGAAACTCCTGGTTCCTCTGTGTAAGGAAAAGCCTCCTTGGCATGGTTACCCCCTGACTTTTTGCCTTTGCTGATGCTATGTTTTGATTTGAAAGTGTGCGGAGGCCTGCTAACCAGGCCCCAGCACCAGTGTTCTTTCCCTAACCTGTACTTTTGTTTTCACAATTGGCACACCCCGGCATCCAGGTAAGTCCCTTGTAACTGGTACCCCTGGTACCAAGGGCCCTGATGCCAGAGAAGGACTCTAAGGGCTGCAGCATATCTTATGCCACCCTGGGGACCCCTCACTCAGCACAGACACACTGCTTGCCAGCTTGTGTATGCTGGTGAGGACAAAACGAGTAAGTCGACATGGCACTCCCCGCAGGGTGCCATGCCAACCTCACACTGCCTATGTAGTATAGATAAGTCACCCCTCTAGCAGGCCTTACAGCCCGAAGGCAGGGTGCACACATACCATAGGTGAGGGCACCAGTGCATGAGCACTGTGCCCCTACAGTGTCTAAGCAAAACCTTAGACATTGTAAGTGCAGGGTAGCCATAAGAGTATATGGTCTGGGAGTATGTCAAACACGAACTCCACAGCACCATAATGGCTACACTGAAAACTGGGTAGTTTGGTTTCAAACTTCTCAGCCCAATAAATGCACACTGATGCCAGTGTACATTTTATTGTAACATACACCCCAGAGGGCACCTTAGAGGTGCCCCCTGAAACCTTAACCGACTATCCGTGTAGGCTGACTAATTTTAGCAGCCTGCCACACTCGAGACATGTTGCTGGCCACATGGGGAGAGTACCTTTGTCACTCTGTGGCTAGTAACAAAGCCTGTACTGGGTGGAGATGTAGGAGGCTGGACTGGCTTGTAGTGAGTACCAAGGGGTACTTGCACCTTGTACCAGGCCCAGTTATCCCTTATTAGTGTATAGGGTGTCTAGCAGCTTAGGCTGATAGATAATGGTAGCTTAGCAGAGCAGCTCAGGCTGAACTAGGAGACGTGTGAAGCTACTACAGTACCACAAGTGTCACTTGCACAATATCATAAGAAAACACAATACACAGTTATACTAAAAATAAAGGTACTTTATTTTTATGACAATATGCCAAAGTATCTCAGAGTGTACCCTCAGAGTGAGGATAGCAAATATACACAAGTTATATGTACACAATACCAAAAATATGCAGTATAGTCTTAAAAAACAGTGCAAACAATGTATAGTTCCAATAGGATGCAATGGGGAAACATAGGGATAGGGGCAACACAAACCATATACTCCAAAAGTGGAATGCGAACCACGAATGGACCCCAAACCTATGTGACCTTGTAGAGGGTCGCTGGGACTATTAGAAAATAGTGAGAGTTAGAAAAATAACCCTCCCCAAGACCCTGAAAAGTGAGTGCAAAGTGCACTAAAGTTCCCCTAAGGACAAAGAAGTCGTGTTAGAGGAATAATGCAGGAAAGACACAAACCAGCAATGCAACAACGCTGGATTTCCAATCTGGGGTACCTGTGGAACAAGGGGACCAAGTCCAAAAGTCACAAGCAAGTCGGAGATGGGCAGATGCCCAGGAAATGCCAGCTGCGGGTGCAAATAAGCTTCTACTGGACAGAAGAAGCTGCGGTTTCTGCAGGAACGCAAAGGGCTAGAGAGTTCCCCTTTGGAGGACGGATCCCTCTCGCCTTGTAGAGTCGTGCAGAAGTGTTTTCCCGCCGAAAGAACGCCAACAAGCCTTGCTAGCTGCAAATCGTGCGGTTAGCGTTTTTGGATGCTGCTGTGGCCCAGGAGGGACCAGGAGGTCGCAAATTGGACCAGGAGGTAGAGGGGACGTCGAGCAAGACAAGGAGCCCTCTTAGCAGCATGTAGCACCCGGAGAAGTGCCAGAAACAGGCACTACGAGGATGCGTGAAACGGTGCTCACCCGAAGTCGCACAAAGAAGTCCCACGTCGCCAGAGAACAACTTAGGAGGTCGTGCAATGCAGGTTAGAGTGCCGTGGACCCAGGCTGGACTGTGCACAAAGGATTTCCGCCGGAAGTGCACGGAGGCCGGAGTAGCTGCAAAAGTCGCGGTTCCCAGCAATGCAGTCTAGCGAGGTGAGGCAAGGACTTACCTCCACCAAACTTGGACTGAAGAGTCACTGGACTGTGGGGGCCACTTGGACAGAGTTGCTGGATTCGAGGGACCTCGCTTGTCGTGCTGAGAGGAGACCCAAGGGACCGGTAATGCAGCTTTTTGGTGCCTGCGGTTGCAGGGGGAAGATTCCGTCGACCCACGGGAGATTTCTTCGGAGCTTCTAGTGCAGAGAGGAGGCAGACTACCCCCACAGCATGCACCACCAGGAAAACAGTCGAGAAGGCGGCAGGATCAGCGTTACAGAGTTGCAGTAGTCGTCTTTGCTACTATGTTGCAGGTTTGCAGGCTTCCAGCGCGGTCAGCAGTCGATTCCTTGGCAGAAGGTGAAGAGAGAGATGCAGAGGAACTCGGATGAGCTCTTGCATTCGTTATCTAAAGTTTCCCCAGAGACAGAGACCCTAAATAGCCAGAAAAGAGGGTTTGGCTACCTAGGAGAGAGGATAGGCTACTAACACCTGAAGGAGCCTATCAGAAGGAGTCTCTGACGTCACCTGGTGGCACTGGCCACTCAGAGCAGTCCAGTGTGCCAGCAGCACCTCTGTTTCCAAGATGGCAGAGGTCTGGAGCACACTGGAGGAGCTCTGGACACCTCCCAGGGGAGGTGCAGGTCAGGGGAGTGGTCACTCCCCTTTCCTTTGTCCAGTTTCGCGCCAGAGCAGGGCTAAGGGGTCCCCTGAACCGGTGTAGACTGGCTTATGCAGAATTGGGCACATCTGTGCCCAAGAAAGCATTTCCAGAGGCTGGGGGAGGCTACTCCTCCCCTGCCTTCACACCATTTTCCAAAGGGAGAGGGTGTCACACCCTCTCTCAGAGGAAGTTCTTTGTTCTGCCATCCTGGGCCAGGCCTGGCTGGACCCCAGGAGGGCAGATGCCTGTCTGAGGGGTTGGCAGCAGCAGCAGCTGCAGTGAAACCCCAGGAAGGGCAGTTTGGCAGTACCAGGGTCTGTGCTACAGACCACTGGGATCATGGAATTGTGCCAACAATGCCAGGATGGCATAGAGGGGGCAATTCCATGATCATAGACATGTTACATGGCCATATTCGGAGTTACCATTGTGAAGCTACATATAGGTAGTGACCTATATGTAGTGCACGCGTGTAATGGTGTCCCCGCACTCACAAAGTCAGGGGAATTGGCCCTGAACAATGTGGGGGCACCTTGGCTAGTGCCAGGGTGCCCTCACACTAAGTAACTTTGCACCTAACCTTTACCAGGTAAAGGTTAGACATATAGGTGACTTATAAGTTACTTAAGTGCAGTGTAAAATGGCTGTGAAATAACGTGGACGTTATTTCACTCAGGCTGCAGTGGCAGGCCTGTGTAAGAATTGTCAGAGCTCCCTATGGGTGGCAAAAGAAATGCTGCAGCCAATAGGGATCTCCTGGAACCCCAATAACCTGGGTACCTCCGTACCATATACTAGGGAATTATAAGGGTGTTCCAGTAAGCCAATGCAAATTGGTAAAATTGGTCACTAGCCTGTTAGTGACAATTTGAAAGAAATGAGAGAGCATAACCACTGAGGTTCTGGTTAGCAGAGCCTCAGTGAGACAGTTAGGCACCACACAGGGAACACATACATATAGGCCACAAACGTATGAGCACTGGGGTCCTGACTAGCAGGGTCCCAGTGACACATAACAAACATACTGAAAACATAGGGTTTTCACTATGAGCACTGGGCCATGGCTAGCAGGATCCCAGTGAGACAGTGAAAACACCCTGACATACACTCACAAACAGGCCAAAAGTGGGGGTAACAAGGCTAGAAAGAGGCTACTTTCTCACACAACCCCCCCCCCAAACGAAGGACAATAAGGCTAACCTTGGCCAGTTGAGACTTTATTGTCTAAGTGGTGATAAGTAGAGAGTAGCTCTGCAATAGACTGGTTACTCCCTTTATCATCCACTATATGGTTACTTCCCTGTGGGGATGTAAACCACCCTGTTTGAAGTTTTTTAGCTAAGCAACAATGTGAAGATGTATTTTCAGAGTTTCTATCAGTAAGTTTTAGTTTAGAGCAGTGGGAATTGTCCACTGAACCTATTTGTAGTGATGGAAATGCCAGACAGGGATGCTGTCTCAGAAAAGCCATAGCTGGGCAAAAACTTTGTCCATATGGATGGAAGAGAGAACAGGGATGCTGTTTCTCTTGAGTTGGAGCAGGGCAGGGATGCTGTCCTATGAGCTCCACACTAGGGCAGGGATGCTGTCCTAAGTGTTGTGAGGCAGTGCAGGGTTTCTGCACTAAAGTTTCTCTGGGAGGGTTGGAGGGATGCTCCATGTTAACTAAAATGGTGCTCTTTTTCTCACCAATGTTAGTTATCCCACAGAGAGGTACTTCTACCTCAGGGAGTACAGCTTTGCCAGCTGATGATTCCCTTGGAACAGGTACCACCCCAGGAGAGGTTTCTCCCACCACAGGAATGGTATCCTGAATGGTAGGGTGGTTAGGGGATACTGTGATACCCTTTTTACCTGTTGATGGAGAGGGATCCTGAGTTGTCAGGCCTTCTCTCCTTTGCTTTTTCATTTCAGTAGAAATGAGAGGCAACAATTCCTCAGGGATGCCCAGCATGGCTGCATGGGCATAAAACTCTACATCAGCCCAACCTGAGGCCTCTAGGTCATTACCTAAAAGACAGTCTACAGGTAAGCTAGGTGATACCACCACCTGCTTAGGGCCAGTAACTCCACCCCAACTAAACTGAATTATAGCTAAGGGAAGAAACTTAGTGGAGTTATGGACATCAATAATCTTATACTGTTGTCCAATGATGTGTTGTTCAGGAGCCACTAGGTTTTCAGTCACCAAAGTGATACTGGCACCTGTGTCACTGTAGGCCAAGGCCTCAACACCATTTATTGAAACTGTCTGCCTGTACTTATCCATTGTAAGGGGACAAGCAGCCAGTGTGGCAAGGCCAATGCCACTAGGTGTGACAGAAACTGTCTTGGGACTGACTACCCCAGTTTCTACTATGGACCCATAAGTGAACCCAACTACACCCTTAACTTGACTGTTGCCAGCAGTCCCACCACTAGTACCACTACTGCTAGGGGCACTAGAGCTTGATGTATTAGTGGTGGTAGGCTCAGGGGGTTCACCTGGACAGGACTTATCCCCTGGCCTATGGCCTCTGTTTTTACACACAAAGCACCAAGGCTTTTTAAATTGTGTAGGTTGAGAAGAAGAGGAAGAATTTGTTTTATCCCCACCCCCTGAAGAGTGTTTAAGATTTGAAGTGGGATCTTTGGTTTTACCCTTATCCCCATGCTTATCTTGAGATTTTTCACCATCTTTCTTCTTAGTGTTCTCTTTGTCACCCCCTGTATGAACTTTTCTGTTCACCCTTGTTCTGACCCATTTGTCTGCCTTCTTTCCCAATTCTTGGGGAGAGGTCAGATCAGAGTCCACCAAGTACTGGTGCAACAAATCAGACACACAATTATTAAGAATATGCTCTCTCAGGATCAAGTTATACAGGCTGTCATAATCAGTAACTTTACTGCCATGTAACCACCCCTCCAAGGCCTTCACTGAATGGTCAATGAAATCAACCCAGTCTTGTGAAGACTCCTTTTTGGTCTCTCTGAACTTTATCCTGTATTGTTCAGTGGTTAAGCCATAACCATCCAGGAGTGCATTCTTAAGAACTGTAAAATTATTGGCATCACTTTCTTTCACAGTAAGGAGCCTATCCCTACCTTTTCCACTAAATGATAGCCATAGGATAGCAGCCCACTGCCTTTGAGGGACATCCTGTACAACACAGGCCCTCTCAAGTGCAGCAAACCACTTGTTAATGTCATCCCCCTCCTTATAAGGGGGAACTATCTTGTGCAGATTCCTGGAATCATGCTCTTTTGCAGGATGACTATGGGGAATACTGCTGCTGCCACCATGGGTTTCTAAACCCAACTTCTGTCTTTCCTTCTCTAATTCTAAAGACTGTCTATCCAAATCCAGCTGTTGCTTTTTAAGCTTCAGTCTGGTTTGTTCCACCCTCAACTTATTGAGTTCCCTTTCTAACAATGTCATCAGGGTTGGTGGGAGGGACATTTCTAGATACAGAGGTATGATGGGAATGAACAGAAGGAGACCTGTCCCTTACAGAGGGCACCCTAACAGCTTGGCTGACAGTGTAATGTGAGAGCACATCATCTGGATGATGTGACTCCACCTCAGTACCAACTATGCTAGACTGTCTTGTAATGGGAAGGCTAAGAAGTTTCTTTCCTGAACCTTTACCTGGGGGAGTCCCTGGATCAGATTGAGAACCATTAGCTACTTTTTCAACAGATGGGGCACTTTTAGCCTTATCCTGTTCTCTAAGCATATTAAGTAACAGTTCCAAGGAAGGATTCTTCCCTACACTCAAACCTCTCTCTATGCAGAGACTCCTTGCTCCTTTCCAGCTAAGGTGATCATATGCAATCTTAGACAGGTCAACATTTTGGCCTGTGCCAGACATTTTTAGAGAGAGTTAAAGTGATAGAAAAAGAGAAAAAAGTTTGTCAGAGCTTTTGGAACCCCAATACCCTGGGTACCTCCGTACCATATACTAGGGAATTATATGGGTGTTCCAGTAAGCCAATGTAAATTGGTAAAATTGGTCACTAGCCTGTTAGTGACAATTTGAAAGAAATGAGAGAGCATAACCACTGAGGTTCTGGTTAGCAGAGCCTCAGTGAGACAGTTAGGCACCACACAGGGAACACATACATATAGGCCACAAACTTATGAGCACTGGGGTCCTGACTAGCAGGGTCCCAGTGACACATAAACATACTGAAAACATAGGGTTTTCACTATGAGCACTGGGCCCTGGCTAGCAGGATCCCAGTGAGACAGTGAAAACACCCTGACATACACTCACAAACAGGCCAAAAGTGGGGGTAACAAGGCTAGAATGAGGCTACTTTCTCACAGGAGATGCTTATCACCTCCCCCTTGCAGGAGCTGTAACACCTGGCAGTGAGCCTCAAAGGCTCACCCCCTTTGTTACAGCACCACAGGGCATTCCAGCTAGTGGAGTTGCCCGCCCCCTCCAGCCACGGCCCCACTTTTGGCAGCAAGGCCGGAAGAGATAATGAGAAAAACAAGGAGGAGTCACTGACCAGTCAGGACAGCCCCTAAGGCAACCTGAGCTGAAGTGACTCTGACTTTTAGGAATCCTCCATCTTGCAGATGGAGGATCCCCCCCAATAGGGATAGGAATGTGACCACCCTCCCCTTGGGAGGAGGCACAAAGAGGGTGTAGCCACCCTCAGGGCTAGTAGCCATTGGCTACTGCCCTCCCTGACCTAAACACACCCCTAAATTCTCTATTTAGGGGCTCCCCTGAACCTAGGAACTCAGATTCCTGCAACCTAAGAAGAAGAGGACTGCTAAGCTGAAAGACCCTGCAGAGAAGACGGAGACACCAACTGCTTTGGCCCCAGCTCTACCGGCCTGTCTCCCCACTTCGAAAAGACACTGCTGCAGCGACGCTTTCCCCAGGACCAGCGGCCTCTGAATCCTCAGAGGACTGCCCTGCTGTAGAAGGACCAAGAAACTCCCGACGACAGCGGCTCTGTTCACCCAAGACTGCAACTTTGTTCCAAAGGAGCAACTTTAAAACAACTGCGTTTCCCACCGGAAGCGCAAGACTTGCTACTCTGCACCCGACGCCCCCGGCTCGACTTGTGGAGAAACAATACTTCAGGGGGGACTCCCCGGCGACTACGAGACCGTGTGTAGCCAGAGTTGCCCCCCCTGAGCCTCCACAGTGACGCCTGCAGAGGGAATCCCGAGGCTCCCCCTGACCGCGACTGCCTGCTTCCCAGATCCCAACGCCTGGTAAAGACTCTGCACCCGCAGCCCCCAGGACCTGAAAGATCAGAACTCCAGTGCAGGAGTGACCCCCAGGAGGCCCTCTCCCTTGCCCAGGTGGTGGCTACCCCGAGGAGCCCCCCCCCCCCCTTTGCCTGCCTGCATCGCTGAAGAGACCCCTTGGTCTCCCATTGATTTCAACTACAAACCCGACGCGTGTTTGCACACTGCACCCGGCCGCCCCGTGCTGCTGAGGGTGTACTTTCTGTGTGGACTTGTGTACCCCCCAGTGCCCTACGAAGACGAGGGTACTTACCTGCTGGCAGACTGGAACCAGGGCACCCCCTTCTCCATTGAAGCCTATGCGTTTTGGGCACCACTTTGACCTCTGCACCTGACCGGCCCTGAGCTGCTGGTGTGGTAACTTTGGGGTTGCTCTGAACCCCCAACGGTGGGCTACCTTGGACCCAAACTTGAACCCCGTAGGTGGTTTACTTACCTCCAAAAACTAACAAACTCTTACTCCCCCTAGGAACTGTTGAAAATTGCACTGTGTCTAGTTTTAAAATAGCTATATGTGATTTATGTGAAAACTGTATATGCTATTTTGCTAATTCAAAGTTCCTAAAGTACCTAAAGTACCTACCTGCAATACCTTTCATTTGAAGTATTACATGTAAATCTTGAACCTGTGGTTCTTAAACTAAGAAAATATATTTTTCTATGCAAAAACCTATTGGCCTGGAATTGTCTTTGAGTGTGTGTTCCTCATTTATTGCTTGTGTGTGTACAACAAATGCTTAACACTACTCCTTTGATAAGCCTACTGCTTGACCACACTACCACAAAATAGAGCATTAGTATTATCTCTTTTTGCCACTATCTTACCTCTAAGGGGAACCCTTGGACTCTGTGCATACTATTCCTTACTTTGAAATAGTGCATACAGAGCCAACTTCCTACATTGGTGGATCAGCGGTGGGGTATAAGACTTTGCATTTGCTGGACTACTCAGCCAATACCCGATCACACAACAAATTCCAAAAATTGTCATTAGAAATTGATTTTTGCAATTTGAGCTATTTTTCTAAATTCTTAAAAGTCCTGCTAGGGCCTTGTGTTAGTCCCTGTTAGCATTTCTTTTAGAGTTTAAAAGTTGTGAAAGTTTGAATTAGGTTCTAGAACTAGTTTTAGATTCTTAAAAAGTATTCCAACTTTTAGAAACATAATGCCTGGTGCAGATGAGAACGTGGTGGAACTCGACCTCACACCTTACCTCCATCTTAAGATGAGGGAGCTAAGGTCTCTGCAAAATAAAGAAAATCCCAGTTGGCTTAAGACCCTCCAAACAACAGCTCCAGAAGCTTTTGGCAGAGTTTGAAAAAGCCAACCCCTCTGAGGATGACAACCCAGAGGATGATGATGATAGTGACCTGGAGGAGACTTTCCCCCCCTCCAGTCCTACATAGGGAGAACAGGGCCCCTCAAGCCCTGTCTCCAAATACACTAGTCAGAGATGCTGCTGCCCACACAGGAGGGGCCAGCACCTCTAAAATCACTGAGGATAGCCTCAGTGAAGATGACCTCCTGTTAGCCAGGATGGCCAAAAGATTGGCTTTGGAGAGACAGCTCCTAGCCATAGAAAGGGAAAGACAAGAGATGGGTTTTGGTCCCATCCATGGTGGCAGCAACCACCAAATAGGGTCAGAGATTCTCCTGACATGTTGAAAATCCCAAAAGGGATTGTAACTAAATATGAAGATGGTGATGACATCACCAAATGGTTCACAGCTTTTGAGAGGGCTTGTGCAACCAGAAAAGTAAACAGATCTCACTGGGGTGCTCTCCTTTGCGAAATGTTCACTGGAAAGTGTAGGGATAGACTCCTCACACTCTCTGGAAAAGATGGAAAATCTTATGACCTCATGAAGGGTACGCTGATTGAGGGCTTTGGATTCTCCACTGAGTATAGAATTAGGTTCAGGGGGGCTCAAAAATCGTCGATCCAGACCTGGGTTGATTTTGTGGACTACTCAGTGAAAACACTGGATGGTTGGGTAACTGGAAATGAAGTGCATGACTATGTTGGGCTTTATAATTTGTTTATGAAAGAACACATTTTAAGTAACTGCTTCAATGAAAAGTTGCATCAGTATCTGGTAGACCTAGGTCCAATTTATCTCCAAGAATTAGGAAAGAAGGCAGACCACTGGGTCAAGACTAGGGTAACCAAAACGTCCACAGGGGGTGACCAAAAGAAAGGGGTTACAAAGCCTCCCCAGGAGAAAGTGGGTGACACTAGAAATAAAGAAAAAGAGTCCTCTGTAGGCCCCCAAAAACCATACCAGGTGGGTGGGCCCCGAGACACAACCCAAAACAAAGGTGGGTACCAGGGTAAGAACTGGGATGCCACTAAGGCATGGTGCCACAACTGTAGACAGACCGAGCACCACACCAAGGACACTTCTTGTCCCAAAAACAAACCCCGTAGCAAAATCCCAGGGGTGACCAGTGTAGCCATTGGGGATGACTCCTCAGATGAGGAGGTCTTCATAGCCTTCAACTGGAAAAAGGGCCCAACAGGTGAGTTGGAGATTCCAGAGGGAAGTAGACACTTCCACCACCTACTGGTGAATGGAATCCCAGCCACTGCCCTGAGAGACACTTGTGCCAGTCACACTATTGTGCATGACAGGCTGGTGTTCTCAAACCAGTACATCCCAGGTGAGAATGCCAGAGTAAGAGTTAGCCCAGACAGGGTCACTGATAGGCCTGTGGCTTTTGTGCCCATAGAAGTGGGTGGGACTTTTAGCTGGAGAAGGGTGGTAGTCAGTACAGACCTCCCCCTTGATTGTCTCATTGGAAATGACTACCCAGAGGTTAGTCAGAGCCCAAGAGAGGAACTGGTCCAGTGCCAGTCCTCTCCCAAGGATTCTGGAGGTGCTGCCTCTGTAGTAACTCCAAGTAGGCCCCAGAAGAAAAAGAAAATAAAACAGTGTAGGAAGGGTGGACAACCTTTAGCCAAGGTTCCAGCAAGCCAAAGAGATTCTGCTCCAGTAGGGGAGAACTCCAAAAGTGGCACTGGTAAAGTCCAACCTGACCTACAAGAAGTCCTGGCTAGTCGGGCAACTGTTAAGCCTGAGTGGGTGGCTCCTCAGCTAACAGAAGAAAGAGTGGAAGAAGGATGTTTACTACAAGATGTGGTAACCCCCCACTCTAATACAGCAGACAGGCACCCTGAACCCAAAGAAGCCTGTAACTTAGCCCCTTCCCTTGTAGGTGAAGAGCTAAAGGTGTGGTTCTGGGCACTGACAGCTGTCAGTGGCCTCTGCTGGGTGTTAGCCTTTATGGCTGCACTATCCTTGGCATGGTTGTCTGACCCCATGCCAAATAGCAAGTTAGGCCCCCTGACCCTGTTGGTCATGGTGGGGTTACTCCAGCTCTGGGTAACCTCTTTGGGTAAGCTAGGTGTGACCCTGGCTAAGATAAGATTAGCAGAGATGGATACCTCTAACCTCAAAATAGAGAGAATGGGTGGAGACATTAAAGACAAGAGGCAATTCAGACTAGGTCCTATCACTGTGGAAGTGGGTCAGTTCCCCAGAGGGAATGACCTGAACAGGAGGATGTAAGGCAGAGTAGGGCCTGCAACAAACCAGCCTATTTCCTCTACTCTTCCTCGCCTGACAGACTAGGAAGACTCTCCCAGCTTTGGCTGAGTCTCCTGGCCTGTGGGGGGCTTGTGTAAAGAAATGGCTCCCTGTTGCAGTTACCCCCCACTTTTTGCCTGATACTGATGCTGACTTGACTGAGAAGTGTGCTGGGACCCTGCTAACCAGGCCCCAGCACCAGTGTTCTTTCACCTAAAATGTACAATTTTTTCATTTTTTCCACAATTGGCACAACCCTGGCACCTAGGTAAGTCCCTTGTAAATGGTACCCCTGGTACCAATGGCCCTGATGCCAGGGAAGGTCTGTAAGGGCTGCAGCATGTCTTATGCCACCCTAGGGACCCCTCACTCAGCACAGACACACTGCTTGCCAGCTTGTGTGTGCTGGTGGGGAGAAAATGACTAAGTCGACATGGCACTCCCCTCAGGGTGCCATGCCAACCTCACACTGCCTATGGCATAGGTAAGTCACCCCTATAGCAGGCCTAACAGCCCTAAGGCAGGGTGCACTATACCACAGGTGAGGGCATAGGTGCATGAGCACTATGCCCCTACAGTGTCTAAGCAAAACCTTAGACATTGTAAGTGCAGGGTAGCCATAAGAGTATATGGGCTGGGAGTCTGTCAAAAACGAACTCCACAGCTCCATAATGGCTACACTGAATACTGGGAAGTTTAGTATCAAACTTCTCAGAATAATAAACCCACACTGATGCCAGTGTTGGATTTATTAAAAAATGCACACAGAGGGCATCTTAGAGATACCCCCTGTATTTTACCCAATTTTTCAGTGCAGGACTGACTGGTCTGTGCCAGCCTGCTGCTGAGAGACGAGTTTCTGACCCCATGTGGTGAGGGCCTTTGTGCTCTCTGAGGACAGAAACAAAAGCCTGCTCTGGGTGGAGGTGCTTCACACCTCCCCCCTACAGGAACTGTAACACCTAGCAGTGGGCCTCAAAGGCTCAGGCTTCGTGTTACAATGCCCCAGGGCACTCCAGCTAGTGGAGATGTCCGCCCCCTGGACACAGCCCCCACTTTTGGCAGCAAGTCCAGGAGAGATAATGAGAAAAACAAGGAGGAGTCACTGGCCAGTCAGGACAGCCCCTAAGGCAACCTGAGCTGAGGTGACTAACTTTTAGAAATCCTCCATCTTGCAGATGGAGGATTCCCCCAATAGGGATAGAAATGTGACACCCCTCCCCTTCGGAGGAGGCACAAAGAGGGTGTAGCCACCCTCAGGGCTAGTAGCCATTGGCTACTGCCCTCCCAGACCTAAACACACTCCTAAATTCTGTATTTAGGGGCTCCCCTGAACCTAGAAACTCAGATTCCTGCAACCTAAGAAGAAGAGGACTGCTAAGCTGAAAAAACCCTGCAGAGAAGATGGAGACACCAACTGCTTTGGCCCCAGCTCTACCGGCCTATCTCCCCCCTTCTAAAGACACTGCTCCAGTGACACTTTCCCCAGGACCAGAGACCTCTGAATCCTCAGAGGACTGCCCTGCTCTAGAAGGACCAAGAAACTCCTGAGGACAGCTGGTCTGTTCACCCAAGACTGCAACTTTGTTTCCAAAGAAGCAACTTCAAGACAACTGCGTTTCCCGCCGGAAGCGTGAGACTTGCTACTCTGCACCCGACGCCCCCGGCTCGACTTGTGGAGAAACAACACTTCAGGGAAGACTCCCCGGCGACTACGAGACTGTGAGTAGCCAGAGTTGTCTCCCCTGAGCCCCCACAGCGACGCCTGCAGAGGGAATCCCGAGGCTCCACCTGACCGCGACTGCCTGCTTCCCAGATCCCAACGCCTGGTAAAGACTCTGCACCCGCAGCCCCCAGGACCTGAAAGATCGGAACTCCAGGGCAGGAGTGACCCCCAGGAGGCCCTCTCCCTTGCCCAGGTGGTGGCTACCCCGAGGAGCCCCCCCCCCTTGCCTGCATCACTGAAGAGACCCCTTGGTCTCCCATTGATTTCAACACTGCACCCGGCCGCCCCCGTGCTGCTGAGGGTGTACTTTCTGTGTGGATTTGTCCCCCCCCCCCCCCGGTGCCCTACAAAACCCCCCTGGTCTGCCCTCCAAAGACGCGGGTACTTACCTGCTGGCAGACTGGAACCGGGGCACCCCCTTCTCCATTGAAGCCTATGCGTTTTGGGCACCACTTTGACCTCTGCACCTGACCGGCCCTGAGCTGCTGGTGTGGTAACTTTGGGGTTTCTCTGAACCCCCAACGGTGGGCTACCTTGGACCCAAACTTGAACCCCGTAGGTGGTTTACTTACCTGCAAAAACTAACAAACTCCTACTCCCCCCAGGAACTGGTGAAAATTGCACTAAGTGTCTAGTTTTAAAATAGCTATATGTGATTTATGTGAAAACTGTATATGCTATTTTGCTAATTCAAAGTTCCTAAAGTACCTACGTGCAATACCTTTCATTTGAAGTATTACATGTAAATCTTGAACCTGTGGTTCTTAAACTAAGAAAATATATTTTTCTATACAAAAACCTATTGGCCTGGAATTGTCTTTGAGTGTGTGTTCCTCATTTATTGCTTGTGTGTGTACAACAAATGCTTAACACTACTCCTTTGATAAGCCTACTGCTCGACCACACTACCACAAAATAGAGCATTAGTATTATCTCTTTTTGCCACTATCTTACCTCTAAGGGGAACCCTTGGACTCTGTGCATACTATTCCTTACTTTGAAATAGTGCATACAGAGCCAACTTCCTACAGTGTGTATCTGCAGCTACACATACCATTACCCAGTGTACATCTGTTCGTGGCATATAGTTCTGCAGATTCACCTGCTATGCATTGCTTCCGCCATCTAGTGTTGGGCTTGGAGCGTTACAATCTGTCAACACCTTCTATTAAAGAAAGGTCCCCTACAAAATCTCCAAATCCTGCTCTAGTTTCAGAGTTCGATGTTAGGCAAGTTTTGATCAAAGAGACCAGTCGGGACACCTCCATCATTAAAGGCTAAGCATGCATTAATTTTATTTGTCATTGTCTTTGACTGTGTCTGAGTTCCTGCTAACCAGGACCCAAGTAGTTTTGCTCTTTCCTCTAAATTGCACCTTTTTCTCTCCACAATTGGCATACTGGTCCCCCCCATATAAGTCCCTAGTATACGGTACCTAGGTACGCAGGGCATTTGGGTTCCAGGGGATCCCTATGGGCTGCAGCAGTTATTCTTCCACACATAGGGAGCCCATGCAAAGGGTTCTGAAGGCCTGCCATTGCAGCCTGCGTGAAACGGGTGCATGCACCAGTTGTCACTTCACCTTGTCACCGTAAGTCACCCCTATGGTAGGCCCTCTCAGCCCAGAGGGCAGGGTGCAGGTACCTCTGTGTGAGGGCACCCCTGCACTGGCAGGGAAGCCCCCACTAACTCCAGATCCATTTTTCTGGACTTTGTGAGTGTGGGGACACCATTTTACATGTTTACTGGACGTAAGTCACTACCTATGTCCAGCTACATAATTGTAACTCTGAACCTGGGCTTGTTTGGAATCAACATGTCGAAATCATACCCCAATACTGTTGCAAGTATTGGAAGTATGATTCCATGCACTCTGGGGGCTCCTTAGAGGACCCCCAGCATTGCTACCACCAGTCTTACAGGGTTTTCTGGGCAGCACAGCTGCTGCCACCCCCTCAGGCAGGTTTCTGCCCTCCTGCTGCTTGATCTGATCAAGGACAGGAAGACAGAACAAAGGATTTCCTTAGGGAGAGGGAGGTAACATTTTCTCACTTTGGAAATAGGTATGACTGGCTTGGGAGGGCTAGCTTCCCTAACCCACTGGCTTGCCTTGAAGGGCACGTTTGGTGCCCTTCATGCATCAACCAGTCCACACCGGTTCAGGGATCTCTCACCCCTACCCACCCCGTCCCTGCTATGGTGCAAAACTGGACAATGGAAATGGGAGTGTCCATCAACCCTCCCGGTTGCCCAGAGCTCCTCAAAAGGATCCCTGGGTTCTGCCACCTTGTTTCCAAAATTTCCAGGGAACTCTGGGAGCGTCTGAGTGGCCAGGCAGGTGACGTCCGAGTCCCCTCCTGATAGGTGCTTACCTTGTTAGGTTACCAATCTCCCTTTCAGAGCTAGTTAGGTTCTCTCTCTTGGGTGGGTCCTCAGATTCAGCTTGCAAGATTCCAGCAGGACTCCTCTGCATCCTCTGCTTTGAATTCTGGCCACTGGAAACGCGACTGGACCCTCCAGGAAGAAACAAATGCTGCTACAACGAAGAAGACTCTTTTGCAACTTTGCTTCCAGGTCTCCTGCCAGCTTTGCAACATTTCCCCGGGCGTGCATACTCTGAAGTCTGCAACTCTTCCGCCTGCACAAGAAGGAATCTCCCTTGGAGTGAAGGAGCCACTTCCCTGCAACTGGAGGCACCTACAGCAAGCGACGACTGTCTGTGTGGTCCTTTTCTCATCATGAGCTGCGTGGATCCTGCATCACAGATGGTGGTCTGGAGTAGTCCTCTTGATCCTCTCTGCCAGCTATCCAACCAGCCAGCCAGCCTTCCCACGCAAGACACTAACCCCATGCACTGGGTCCTTGCAGCTGCCAAGGTTTTATTTGCATCTCCTCCAAGGTATCTTCAGGCGACGTGTAGCTCCAGCCCCCAGCACTGCATGGTTCTCCCGCTGCATGGGATCCTCTTTTGTAGTTCTGCGTGGGCTTCTTCTGAGACTCCTGGGTACCCATCCTGTGGGACTCCTCTGGGTGCTGCCTCTGCGCCTGTGGACTCTCTGCGACGCCGAGTGTCCCCTGTGACTTATCCTACTGGGATGAGTCCTCCTGGGCCTTGCTGGTCCCCAGCAGCACCTCTTTTCCACTAACCACGAGTTTGACTTTGCCAAGGGTTGTTGGTGGAATTCTTGCACCGACACCCATCTGCAATCTTCCTTCCAGCGTAGGACTTCATCTGCATCCATGAGGAACTCTTCTCCGGCTCCAGGGCTGCAGTGCTGACTTGTTTTTCATCACTGTCGACCAACTCCTGCATCCCCAGCTGGGTGGGTAATAGCCTCTATTCCTCCTGGACTCCACTGAGACTCTTGGACTCTGTCCCCTCTCCCACATATGGTCTTTCTTCAGGAATCCACCGCTGGTTTTCTTGCAGTCTTCTCGGAGTGTCTCTTCTTTTCCTCCTTTTGGGTGGTTTGGGGAAAATCCAGTGTTTTACTGCTGCATTCCTGGTTGCTGGGGAGTACTGTGGTATTTACCTCCATGGTTTTCTAGTACTCCCAGCTCCCCTCTACAGATTTTACCAACCTAGGTGGGTACCTTGTTCGCATTCCATTTGTTTTTTATTTATTTTTTTAGTAAATGGTTTGTGCTCCCCCTACGGTCACTATTGGTTATCACACTGTTTTCTAAACTTTTCAATGCCTATTTCTGATTGCTAGTGTATATATTTAGTGTATTACTTAACCTCCTAAGGGTGGGTCACCTGTCTAGTATATTGTGGTGACTTATGCCAAAAATGAAGTACCTATTTTTGTACAGCTCAATGTTTTCTTTCATGTGTGTAAGTGCTAGGTGACTACAGTGGTATTGCATGAGCTTTGCATGTCTCCTAGTTACACCTTGGCTGCTCATACAGAGCTACCTCAAGGCAGCCTGGCTTCTAGACACTGCCTACACTTCACTAAGAGGGGATACCTGGAATAAGGTGTAAGTACCATAGATACCCACCACACACCACACCAGCTTCTTACAGTATGCAAGACTAGGAATTCAAATGAAGACAAACCTTGTGGGTTCTGGGTCAGAATTTGAAGCAAGTGTAAAGAAATGGCTCCCTGTTGCAGTTACCCCCCACTTTTTGCCTGATACTGATGCTGACTGGACTGAGAAGTGTGCTGGGACCCTGCTGACCAGGCCCCAGCACCAGTGTTCTTTCACCTAAAATGTACCATTGATTCCACAATTGGCACACCCTGGCACCCAGATAAGTCCCTTGTAACTGGTACCTCTGGTACCAAGGGCCCTGATGCCAGGGAAGGTCTCTAAGGGCTGCAACATGTATTATGCCACCCTAGAGAACCCTCACCCAGCACAGACACACTGCTTACCAGCTTGTGTGTGCTAGTGAGAACAAAATGAGTAAGTCGACATGGCACTCCCCTCAGGGTGTCATGCCAGCCTCTCACTGCCTATGCAGTATAGGTAAGACACCCCTCTAGCAGGCCTTACAGCCCTAAGGCAGGGTGCACTATACCATAGGTGAGGGTACCAGTGCATGAGCACTGTGCCCCTACAGTGTCTAAGCAAAACCTTAGACATTGTAAGTGCAGGGTAGCCATAAGAGTATATGGTCTGGGAGTCTGTTTTACACGAACTCCACAGCACCATAATGGCTACACTGAAAACTGGGAAGTTTGGTATCAAACTTCTCAGCACAATAAATGCACACTGATGCCAGTGTACATTTTATTGTAAAATACACCACAGAGGGCACCTTAGAGGTGCCCCCTGAAACTTAACCGACTATCTGTGTAGGCTGACTGGTTCTAGCAGCCTGCCACACTAGAGGCATGTTGCTGGCCCCATGGGGAGAGTGCCTTTGTCACCCCTTTGTCACAGCACCGCAGGACACTCCAGCTAGTGGAGTTGCCCGCCCCCTCCGGCCCCGGCCCCCACTTTTGGCGGCAAGGCCGGAGAAAATAATGAGAATAACAAGGAGGAGTCACTGGCCAGTCAGGACAGCCCCTAAGGTGTCCTGAGCTGAGGTGACTAACTTTTAGAAATCCTCCATCTTGCAGATGGAGGATTCCCCCAATAGGATTAGGGATGTGACCCCCTCCCCTTGGGAGGGGGCACAAAGAGGGTGTACTCACCCTCAGGGCTAGTAGCCATTGGCTACTAACCCCCCAGACCTAAACACGCCCTTAAATTTAGTATTTAAGGGCTCTCCCTGAACCTAGAAACTAGATTCCTGCAACAACAACAAGAAGGACTGCCTAGCTGAAAACCCCTGCAGAGGAAGACCAGAAGACAACAACTGCCTTGGCTCCAGAAACTCACCGGCCTGTCTCCTGCCTTCCAAAGAACTCTGCTCCAGCGACGCCTTCCAAAGGGACCAGCGACCTCTGCATCCTCTGAGGACTGCCCTGCTTCGACGACAAGAAACTCCAGAGGACAGCGGACCTGCTCCAAAAAGACTGCAACTTTATCCAAAGGAGCAGCTTTAAAGAACCCTGCAATCTCCCCGCAAGAAGCGTGAGACTTGCAACACTGCACCCGGCGACCCTGACTCGGCTGGTGGAGAACCAACACCTCAGGGAGGACCCCCGGACTACTCTACGACTGAGTACCAAAACCTGTCCCCCCTGAGCCCCCACAGCGCCGCCTGCAGAGGGAATCCCGAGGCTTCCCCTGACCGCGACTCTCTGAAACCTAAGTCCCGACGCCTGGAAAAGACCCTGCACCCGCAGCCCCCAGGACCTGAAGGACCGGACTTTCACTGCAGAAGTGACCCCCAGGAGTCCCTCTCCCTTGCCCAAGTGGAGGTTTCCCCGAGGAAGCCCCCCCCCCCCCTTGCCTGCCTGCAGCGCTGAAGAGATCCCTTGATCTCTCATTGACTTCCATTGCGAACCCGACGCTTGTTCTAACACTGCACCCGGCCGCCCCCGCGCCGCTGAGGGTGAAATTTCTGTGTGGGCTTGTGTCCCCCCCCGGTGCCCTACAAAACCCCCCTGGTCTGCCCTCCGAAGACGCGGGTACTTACCTGCTGGCAGACTGGAACCGGGGCACCCCCTTCTCTCCATTGAAGCCTATGCGTTTTGGGCACCACTTTGAACTCTGCACCTGACCGGCCCTGAGCTGCTGGTGTGGTAACTTTGGGGTTGCTCTGAACCCCCAACGGTGGGCTACCTTGGACCAAGAACTGAACCCTGTAAGTGTCTTACTTACCTGGTAAAATTAACAAAAACTTACCTCCCCCAGGAACTGTGAAAATTGCACTGTGTCCACTTTTAAAATAGCTATTTGTGAATAACTTGAAAAGTATACATGCAATTGAAATGATTCAAAGTTCCTAATGTACTTACCTGCAATACCTTTCAAACAAGATATTACATGTTAAATTTGAACCTGTGGTTCTTAAAATAAACTAAGAAAATATATTTTTCTATACAAAACCTATTGGCTGGATTTGTCTCTGAGTGTGTGTACCTCATTTATTGTCTATGTGTATGTACAACAAATGCTTAACACTACTCCTTGGATAAGCCTACTGCTCGACCACACTACCACAAAACAGAGCATTAGTATCTCTTTTTACCACTATTTTACCTCTAAGGGGAACCCTTGGACTCTGTGCATGCTATTCCTTACTTTGAAATAGCACATACAGAGCCAACTTCCTACAGCAAGTCTTACAATTATACTCTGGACAGTAACTGCAAACTTCGTGCTGATCTAAGCAAAGGAACAATATTTTGGAAGTCCCCCAAACACCTGTTTTCGGCAGCTCACAATCTGCAAACTCTGACACTTAATTTAGCAGATTAATTACAAAAAAATGTGATACATCTAGCAATCATTATGCTGCCTTAATTTGTCACGCCCCCCCCCCCTCATTTTCTACAAAGTTAATGTGTGCTTTTGTACTTTGCAAAGTATTAACCAAACCACATTTTGGAGGGGGCGGCAAACTGAAGGTGGCAAGCACAGTAACATCTCAACCTAGCATAGGATTACACAGGCACTGACCAGTTGACATTCAACGTAGATCACAAAACATTTGAAAGACAACTACTGTAAGAATATCCAACCTAACCACGAGGTGCCAACAATATGCACATCAGGAGAACCTGACGTACACTCAGGATGCAAAACTGATTACAAAGCGTTGTTGAGAAACTGATTAAATCTAATCCAGGATTTTTCTATTTCGACAGATGAGCTTTTTCAAAAACATGACAATACTTGTAGGATAAGGTTACAAATATTCACTTTATTATAAATAAGAAATACTGTTTTATACATAGAAAACTGCAAGTGTTGTGTTTTCCTTCTCCCCCCTCCCCTGACAGCAGCGACCACAAGTTAAGGCATTGGGATTTAGACCAGGAACACAGAATGGTTTCACAGCACATTGTGCTGGGGCTCAGATCATCATATCCACCATCATGCTGACCAAGGCCCCTCTGTGGGAAAAATATTAAGGCTTCAAGGAAGGTAGATGATCACTGTGAGACTTATTAAAACAAAGGATGCTGAATCAAAACCTGCTCCATTAGGCAATGTGACTGCAGAAGCATCAAAGTATTAAAAAAACGCAACTGTTGCTAAATGTGTCGCACCATTAACATGAGCAGGGTAAGATATTGGAGATTAATTTTCCCAATTACGTATTTTGAATTGTTGTAAAAAGCAAGACAAATTGCCAGAGAAAGTGAGGCAGAAGCTAAGAGAGGTATTGCCTCAGAATCAAATCCAGTAGTTATGGTGTCTCTCTTTACTTAGTTTAAAGCACAGGTCTGCTGGCATCAGCCTTTGATAAAGACGCAAGCGCTGAGGTGTAGCACCTATCTTATCTATGGGAGGCCTGAAGGCACAGCAATACTCCAGCAAACTCCCCATGATCACTACTCCGGCACAAAATGTGTGGGGTTCAAGCACAACCAGTGGCATTACCACAATAATGTAGGGTCAAACACTGGGTTCAGAAAAGGACCCCAAGCAGTCACGTGTGGAGGGTACAGACATTGTAAATATTGCATAAAAATATATATCAAGCACAAAGAGGTGACTGAATAGGGGAAACGTTAATTTAGCTTTTGCTCCAAGGAATAATAAAACATTGGTGGTTCTCTAAACAGGACTGTTTTGTTCAGGTTCACATGCTTGGTAGAATATTCGGTGTTACTAGGCACAGGATATCTATTCGTTGTTACTAGGCACAGGATATCTGCACCCTATCACTTTACAACTACAAATGTTGCTGGTATCGGAGTCAACTACCCCTATGAAGTCTGAAAAACTAGAACCCAAATACCACTGTAGTTTTTCTTCTTGTGTAAAACCAGATCACATTATTTACAACAGTTAACAGTGTTAAGGTTTTAGTATTATGTATCAGACTTAAGTGAAGCTGACCCAACTCACTCCAAGGAGGGAATCATGGTAATCTATAGAAGATGCCCACTCCAAAGAACCTTTGTTAATGGAAAAAACTCAGTAAATATTTTAAGGATTTATGCTTGGAATAATGAGTAGGACAGACAAGATGTACAATAACAAATGAATGAGGGCACTGAAGAATACACTTTGACTTTGACGTTTTTATTTGAACTGAGTGGCCTAATTTATTCTGGAGCCTGTGTCAGAACAAGAATGACTGCCCAAAATAAGTGATCCCCAGGAAGTTCTATTAACATTTATGAGAGGCAGGTCTCATGAAATCAACAGCATACTACACGAGTTCAACAAAAGCACACCACTTGACAAAGAATAGTGGAAACAAAGTTAAAAAATTACTAATCGGTAGCATGTTATTTCAGCATATATTTTAAAGTTCTTTCTTGCAGATACGAATTTCAGAATATGTTTCTCACTTCACGGATTTTACATTCCATAGCTGTCAAATGCCAACCAACTGTTTGGCATCACTCAAGTACGCGCTGCCCCTTCAAGCTTGAATCTCAGAACTCATGCGAAGCATAGGATTAAAAAAAGGTAGTGCATCGTGAGTTATGGATCACTTATGAATTTTAATAGGCTCTAAGCACAGGGAGGCTGGGGTTTGGTCATCTGACTCTAAAGAGGATACTCATACTGGAGGGCCACTCTTTAACCATCATGTTATCTTGCAGCAATCTCTGCTTTAAAATGGACTACAAAGTGGTTACTGTAATTTGGAAGAAGGAGTTGTAAGTGGGTGATTCTATCCAAAGTGACCAGGGAAATATACTTTGTTCCATCAGCACATCCTAGGTGCCCAAATCCAGAATACAATATTGTAAAAGCCTATCAATGTGAACCATGTAATGACATCTGTTATTCACTACTGTGCTGGTAAAGCAGTGAAGGACAAAAGCATTATCAAACGATTGCTTCAAATGCTGGGACAACACAAAGAAGAGGCTCTGCTACACACTAGACAGTTCTTAGAGGAAAGAGGGGCAGACAGGCCCAGACAAATGCCCCTACGTTGAAGCAACAGATCAGAAAATAGCAGTGGAAAGCCAGATGGTCAACTATAAGTCTCCCCTGCACATCTAGCCTCTACCGGAACTGTCCTGCATAGACCAAGGGAAGCAAAACTCTTTCCAAACAACACTAAATAGACAAAGGCCATTTCATGTCACTAAACAAAAGTATTTTCCACTTTAGCAATTTAACATCCTAGTGGTCATTTAAATTCTGTCATAAAATGTACAATTTTGTACTGGAGGAACTTAAGTACTACGCTGTTAAACTGAAACCGAAAATAAATGCTTTTCTCCGGGGAAATGCAACTTCAATGGTCCTTCCTCGGCAAAATGATAGATAGTAGATCCGCCATATGAAGTAAATAAATCTGGAGCAATACTGGCAACATAATTATTCTAGAGACCACAATTGTACAGCAGGTCCTTGGGGCTCAGATAAAGTATGGTAACTGTCTCAATATACAACTGGTGAAATGTTCACCATCCCATAAGAAGGTGAGAGACCCATCTTAAATAAGCTTACCAAAAATGCATTGTTGTTCATCACTTTCTAGCCCTATATACTAGAAGAATCAGCATATGTTTTGTTCTACATTCAGGAAGTAGATCTATATCTAAGGTTCACCACAGATCTATAAGGAAGAGCTGAATTTATATGGTCTACCCAAATACGTTTGCAGGGTTTGGTCATTCACAGAATTTGAAAGACAAAAATGTACTTCGATATGAGATGGATTGTAATTTAGGGCCCAGCCTGGCCAAAGAAATGTGTTTGACTACCCTCAACTTCAGTACACTTATGTGAGGTTCAACTTCTTCTCGACCGCAGAGTGTGTAGAGAAGGGTGCCAACATAAGTCAAAGGGCCAGACCCTTATCACGATCCAAGGATGGCAACAAAATATTAATTTAAACAAAATGAACATAAACAGAATTGAGAGTCAGGAGTTAGCCTGAAAATCTAGCATGCCTCTGGACCGGTGTTGAAAACCGCTGCATTAGACAAGAGATCCCTTACATGATAACTAAATCCTAGACTAAATCTACGTACTCCATAATTTGATGTGGGGCAAGTTTTGCCCAGACAGACAACTTTACCAATAAAAGATCAGCAGGCATTTTCCTTTGCGTCACAAAGCTTTCCAGTCTTCTTAAGTCTGTCTTCATAACTCATTCGATATTTTTGAAGCTTGTGTTATAAGTAAGGATTTGGGACTAGGTACGCACAAGACAAGAACTTTAATGATGCCAAATCCAAAGCACAAAATCATGCACTCTAGTGGTTCAAGGCCAAAAATTAATGTCCTAAGATGTGCATACTTTTCGAGCTGCTAAGTCTAAAAATGCCCAGGGAAAAAGAAAGTGGTCTCTATTAAGCAGTATAGATACCCGCCTAATTCATGAAAAAAAAAAAAAAAGAAAACAGATTTTGAACTTTGAAATTTGAACACCTTCCCAAGCCTGCTGGGATGTATTGTACAGATCACTTATTGTCTAGGTGAGAAATAATCAATATATATTTTGCTTCTGAAGGAAGAGACCTACAAAAGGACGACACGAAGAAGAGAAGAGGATGGGAAAACTGATGATTCTGTCCCATCACAAATCTAATTTTCATAAGCTGTCAATTTGGTGTAAATCAACAGTGTCGCAAGAAGTGAAATGATTATCAGTAATGTTACACCCATGCTTACAGTTCCCCTTGAGGTGTTTGTGAAGCCACAGAAGACTCGGCTTCCACTGAAGTTGCCTGACCCTTTCAGGGACTCTTTTTTAATAGTATCCAAGAGCAACTACGGTTGAGGGTCTAAAAGGAATAGCAGACAATCTCGTCAAGACATTCAGTTCTTGAAGGGTAATTTGGGGCTGGCTTCAATACATTTTTGAGCTTGGAGGTGTTTGATGAAATTTAAACCAATTTGAGAAGATGTGGAAAGCTGATCGCATTGCTCCAAATGGGCGTATTGTTAGGGAAATTATTACTTGAGCTGCCTGTCTCACCTCAGAAAAAAACCTGTAAAATCCATTGTTTATCCTTGAATTTTTTGAATGGAACCATCCAAAAAGAGGGGTTCCTCTGAAAGGCAAGTCAAATGGAGACCAATAATTTCAGCACTATACTTTGTGCTCGCTCACCAGTGGCATGTCCCATCATAAACTCAAGGAACATATAGGATCGCTAGATACCCAACAGTAGTCTAAGACCATGATGAAGCCTGCACTAAGATCAGACTATACAGTGCCTGAGAAAATACTGGCAAAAAATAAAATCTGCACTTTGAAAATGTGTTTTAAGGAGCAAATATCAACGATGGCTGGCTACCTGGCCACTGCAAAAAATATTTTTTTATGTCTGGGAACTTCTAGGTTATCTAAGAGCACTGGTAAGACTGAAGAAAATGTTGGTGTAGTAGAGGAATAAACCACTGGATCGCCAAACCTCACAGCAAAGCCCTCTATCAGATGCTACCAGCAGGTATTTCTCTGATGGGAAACAGGAACGATGATCCAGGAGGTGGAGCTTGTACTGTAATATAATAAATAATTAACATTTCCAAATCTATAAAAAGGCATTAAAAAAATAAAAAAGCCCTTACTCGTAAGCAACTGCTTTGAACCTGGGAGCCATTTATCCAAGTAGAAAAGTGGGTTAAACCCTCCCAAATCCTTGTGGTAGTAGACAGCATCAGAATACTCATCAACTAGACCTCTCAGGATCCATATAGTCATTTTATCTACCCTCTTAAATGGGCTCCATTTGTTTCTTTCAAGATTATTGGTGCTCCCGGAACCAAACATTATTATTTCTCGAAGAAATAATCTTAAAATGCATTCCTCTGAATGAACATCGAAAAACAAATGTTGAGGTGAGATTAGCTTATTGACTATGTTGTATAGTGCCACGTTTGTGCTGGCTTCTATGAAGTACCTCAAACGGAGTCGTTGTCATTTCAGATCAAGGTATTGGTCACTGCGACCTTCAAAAAGAAGGGACCAATGCATTTAATTAAATTGACTGTCAGTCACATGATTCAGCCATGCTGGCACAGGTCACCTATAAGCCAGTCTGCAAGATGTGGGGAAACGTACTTCAGCCTATCTACATATAGATGTCACACCTTCACTACACTCTTTCTCAGAACACTGACACAAACACAGTTGACTTTACAGTTATCAAGGGGATCGCTGGGTGTCAGAGGGTACATTCAAGTTGCATTGCCACTGTCTTTTGGCCACACATCTGCACAGCTGTTGCACTTCTTGAAAATTAGACCCCTTGCTCGAAGAGATTTACAACTCAAAGTTGTACAAATCTTATGGCAAAGAATTCCTTTCATGCATGTGCCACAAAAAATTAATGTGGCTAAGGCTTGAGTTATTTTTTTTATTTTTTTAGGAAAATCAAACTGCAAGAACTCAAATATTGTAAACCGACTGGGGGAAGCAACTGAAAAACAAAGGAAAAACAGGAGGTAAATTAAAAGGTGTTTTGCATTCTAGGAACGTCATACACAGGATTCAAGGGATGCCCTCTAAGAAGGCAGTGCTGTCTGAAACACAAACATGGTTTTACCAACATGGTGGTCTTGTATTAGGTCACAGTGGGATTATGCTCTATATGAATTATACTGACTAAGCCTACGATCGACACAGATGTAAACTTTTATTTCATTCCTGAAAATATTCTTGGAACCAAACACTAGGTGGCCGAATAATGTACACCATGCGAATCTAGAATGGATTCACGCAGCAAAAATAAATAAATAAATACATTGCGTTTTGAAAACACGCTTTTGGAATTCTATTAGACTGAAGAATTCTGAAGCAAATGAAATTTGAAGACGATGGCTAGTGAAGAATAAATCCGATTTAAATTGTCTTCAGAATGTGAATTTCAAATCTAGCACATTTTACTAGTAGAAGAGTCAGGAAAAAAGAAGGGTACATCAAGCCACCACCTGTTCCAGAACTAAATATCAACCCCTAACCTACCTAACGCCTCTGAACAAAAGGCTCTCATTGTATTTCAGTGTTATCGGATTCAATTAATTTGAAGGCCATCCTCGTGACCAAATGTTTGCCAGAACGTAAAGCTTTTCCTGTTTTAAGGAGGGTGGGGGAGGAGGAGGGCACTTAGAAAAAGAAATATCTGCAGTCAGAACTCAGGATAGTTGGAGACTGCCCCGTCCAGCCTGATTTTTTTGAGTGAGGCGATTATGCATGTGTCGAGAACTAATACTTCAAATACACAGAGACGAGCAAACTTTAGCCCATAAGAGCATTTTCTGGCTTCAAGTCTCTCTCTAACACAGAGGGATATTCAAGCAAGCATGTGAATCTATGCAACACCCCATTCTACAGAATCATAACGTGGTGTGCTGAGATGGCGAATGAGCATCTGAGGATTAGGTGTAAGGAAGATACAGGTATATTTACATAGAAAGGAAATAGCGACTTTTGTACAATTCAGGGATACAAAAAACAAAAAACACATTCACACAAAAATATAAATTTGAAATAATGTATAGCACCAGTGTGTCAGATAATGTTTCCACTTAGATCGTAACTGGACTTCACTTCCTCCCTAAAACCATAGCACCCTCCCCACAAAAAAACAAACAAAAAACACTTCTATTTTCCACATTTCAGCAATGCAGGAGCACCATTATGTGAATTATTGAGGAAATAAGGTCACTACCGGAGGCGTCACTGTTGTACCCACCCCTGAATTAATAAGTAGGAGAGCAGCAACCTAGCCTGAAATTGACACTGTCGAGGGTGTCAACTGTTAGCACTGGAGGCGAGCGCATGTGCAAGAGGGCATGGTGTTAATACTATATAAAGGCATCACTGAGACAACCTTACGAGAGTGGACGTGTCATTAGGGGAATGGTGGCCAGTTTACTAGCAAAAAAAGTATAAAAATACTGACTATTGACTTCAGATGAAACGTAACTTGGACAACCGAGTTCCATGAGGAGGCAAAAGGCACATCAATGGGCTGAGAATGTAACGTAGACAACCATGAACATCATATGGAAGAAATAAATGTGTAAAAAGCAATCTTAATAAAATGAGGCGGCAGCATCCTATCAGTCAGCGCTAGATTTCAGGAGGCATTAAGGTGCCTGCAGCTCGTTTCAGAAAGTCTCTTTTGTTAATAACCTTAAGAGGAGACTCTAGGAAAGTCTAGACCTCAGCAGGGCCAGTCTCCACTTGGCCAACGCTCCAAACTAGTTGAGTCCCTTCAAATTTTTAACATTTTGTGCAATGCATCTAATGTCTTCCATAGGACTGCTGCGATAATCCAGGCATCACTGGTTGCCCACATCCTGGTTCTCCAGCACTTCTATACACGTTCATTCCCACCCATCAGCTTCAAGGCATCTGTACAGTACATACACTATTAAGACTGGGCTTGAAGACGTTAAGGCAATTTGTTTAACCACGCATCCTATGCTGACAATCTATCATTTATTAACTATCTGTAGGATGGTCTAAGGTGAGAATGCTTGTACTGGCCTTTACCATTCAAGTGCTCTCCTTCATATACAGACCCTCTGGGACTATCTGGATGGACAGAAGGTGGGGGCCAAAGGGATATTCGCCAGTACCCTGGTAACACAATCGTGAGGACAGGTGGAGTAGGTCATATGGTCACAATCACACTAAAGTCCAGAGGGTTTGCAACCCCCATACAAACAACGGATTGGGGGAGGCAAAGGAGTGTGGAGTGTTCAAAGAGGACATATTTGATAACCCACAATTTATGATTCACGGAACCCGGAGCAATTTGCTTCTCTTTAAAACGTGCAACCCTTTTCCAGATTTCAAAAACAATTATTGTAGTATTTAAAATAGACTGTGAAGAAACAAGTGTATCCGGCTTGGAAAAGGGCACCAGCTCAGTGTATTGCTCCATAATCACAGCTGTTGAGCTGAGTGCTGGGGGATCTATTCCCCAAGTTGACTACAGGCCGGTGGCTCTAGGGTTTCTCTATAGTTGGTGTGTTGAAGCAGCCGGAGGGTAGTGTTTTCTTAATGTCCTCCAAATTGCTAATGTCCTTGATTATGTCACTGATGTCCCTTTGGTATGAAATGATGGAATCATTTTGTAGACGGGCAGCCTCCTCCAGCTCTGTGACTTTGCGGTCCAGGTCACTGTCTTTCAATTGATCTTTTGCACCTTTCAGTTTGTCCTCAATCTCAGAAAGCTTGCTGAGGTCCACAGGATCCAACTGGCCTGTACGGGAAGAAGAAAGCGTGAACGAGAGAAGGATTTTAGATTGATGCTTTGAGTGCTTCTCTCCAACACCCCACTCATTTCCCCCCCAAACCTCTGCCCCCAGGCATTATTTGATAATACAATGACACAACTTCTTTAACATCTAACTGATTACAACATTTTTCAACTCCGCTGGAGGGAAGCTGGCCTAAAATGGACACGTTTTCATACGCAGCTCATGAAACCAAATACATGATTCTTCTGGGACCATACCTGCATCCCAACTGCCTTTCCCGGTCAGCTTATGAAGAAAATATCACAGTTGGTATGCCAAGCAGGTCAAATGAGCAAAAAGGAAGCTAGGAAAGGAGTGAGTGACAACTCAGAGGGACCAAAAGGCCAGGAAACGGAAGTAAGTAGTGTACTCACTCACCTGCAGGTTCTCGCTGGCTTTTAGCACCCTGGATGCACACCATAAAATATTCACATTAAATGGTTGACCGGTTTGAGATTTGGTTTTGAATAGATGCCTAGTAAAACTTGACACAAGTCACTGTTTCAGACACTGTCTGTGTATATGCTATCAGCGTTTGACAGTTTCGAAGATCTGTATTCAAAAGAAGGTCTATACTTCAAACGCGCAGGTCATCTTGTACACCATGGCAAAAGACCAGCATTAAATCTATTACCATCAAACACACACATACAAATAGTGAAGGTACTTTAGTAATGTGGGATTGTATGCACCTCTGAAAAACAGACACAAAGCTGTCTCATTATGGGTGCAGGTAAAACGCTTATACCCCAAGACCAGTCCGATGTTGCCCTGAGTTGAGGAGAGGGCAGTAGCCACAGTAACTCATGGAGAGCCACTTTTGTGCAACCACCCTGCTGATGAAACAGCACAGTAAAAAAAAAACCTTCCAGTAGACTTGCTGACTGTCAGGTTCGCTGCAACAAAAACAATGGGCAGCCAGAAAATAACACGAGGGCAGGGCGACTTAACATTTTCAGTCCAAAGAGCAATTTTATCCCAAAAGATCTCTCAGATGTGTAGTGATTTAAGCTAAATAAAAGTTATCAGGAATGCAGTCTGTGCACCCGCCACAAACTTATAAGCGCTCAAAAGATCCCCCTTCTAAATAAAAAAGTTCCAACCCTGCAAAATATTGCTTGTATATCATGCTTAAGTTCAATGGCGGACCCCTGTTGCTCGGTTTGGGAGGGGAGGCTGTGGAGCCAAAGTCCAGGCACAGTATGTATGTAGTGTAAGTATAGTATAAATTTAGCTAAAACGATCAGCGGTAGAGAAAATAACTATACGCAGTAGCTGTTGGAGAGGAAGTAGTTAATTGCTAGAATCCGCTGTGGTTATTTCCTGCCACTGATGTTAAAAACTGCAATCGCCCGAGAGTGGTTAGATGTGATCAGAGGAGATCAAATGTGTGTTTGCAGAGGGTCCTCTCTACTTTGGGAACCTCAGTCAGGTGTTGCGAGTTGTCATAATGAACAATTTATATACCTTTAGTAAAGTACTCTACCTAACCATAGATTCCTCACCTTGTCAATACCCCCAGGAGCCAGGCTGGATCCAGAGAATTTCTTCCAGCAATTCCCTTGCACACCAGTAGTCTTATAGCTCAGCATAAACTTCATCCCACCCTCGAAGGGAATCTGTAGCCACATATGACCACCACCCCAGCACACAGACGTCAGTTTCTTTCTGAACTCTGTATGTGTCCTCTGATGGGGAGCCATTGTTTGATGAGGTATGAGTGTGACGATCTCTAAGTAGTAATCTTTTTAAAAATGGAGGAAAAAAGGTAAATTTCACAGACCGGGGATGGCAGGTGAGAAACAGTATCCACCAGAAAGAGTGTAACCGAAGGTAAATAACTTGTTGTTCTAATGAACACTTCTAACTGCAAATTCCTCACGTTCCAAGGTGATGGATGTGTGGAATGGGTGCTTGTGGAGGTAGAGGGAGGGAACAGGTGGGTCGGCTTCTTGGTCAATGCGTAGGACTAGCCACCTTGAAATGGTTTTTAGGTATTGCCTTATTCTTTTTCACTCCTGTAAACACTACAAAGATGTTGATCGCCTACCTGATGATCCTTGGTGTGATCTGAGTAAAAGCTCTTTGGTGTAGGAAGCTGGCCTGGTGTGTGTGGTGGACACTTATGGTGTTTGCACCTCATACCAGTCCAGGAAACCCCTATTAGTGAGACAGTGTCTAGGAAGCCAGGCCTCTTAAGTGCTAGCTGTAATGAGCAGCACAGACTTATCTAAGAGGAGTGTAAAGACCTTGCAATACAGTCACACAGTAACTTATCACATATGAAAGGAACCACACAGTGTTGCAAAAATTAAGGTACTTTATTACACTAACACTGAACTAGATCACTTATAGGCAGTCCCACAACTGGAGGTAAGTGCACTATATATAAAATGGTAAGTATTAGGAATTAGCATAGACAATCAACAAGCATTGGCAATACATAGCAGAAAATAGCTAAGGCCTGTACTGTAGGAAGCTGGCCTGGTGTGTGGTGGGTACCTAAGGTACTTACATCTTATACCAGGTATCCCCTCTTAGTGAAGTGTGGGCAGGGTCTAGAAGCCAGGCTCTCTAGAGGTAGCTGTGGATGAGCAGCCAAGGCTTATAAAAGCACATGCAATACCACTGTAGTCACACAGCACTTACACACATGCAAGAAAACACTCAATTGTACAAAAATAAAGGTACGTTATTTTTTAGACAAATCCCCCCAAAATACTAGAAGGGCAACCCACCAATAGGAAGTAAGTAATGCACCAGCAATCAGAAACAGGCATGGACAATTTTAGAAAACAAATAGCAATAACCAATAGTGATCCTAGTGGGAGCACAAACCATATACTAATAAAAAGGAATGCAGACACAGGAGCCCAACCTAGGTAAGTAAAATATGTATAGGGGAGCTGGGAGTAGCAGAAAACCACAAAGCTAAGTAACAGTACCCCCGCCAAGCAGGAATGCAGGAGTAAAACACTGGATTTTCCTCAAATCACCCAAAAGGAGGGGAAAAAAAGAAAAGAAGACACCACAACAAGATTGCAAGAAACGAGCAGTGGATTGCTGAAGACCTGTGGAGCAAGGGGACAAAGTCCAAGAGTCACAGTGGAGTCCAGGAGGAAGTAGGAGCTACTACCCACCCAGCTGTAGTTGCAAGAGTTGGTCGACGGTGATGAAGAACAGCTCAGCACTGCAGCCCTGGAACCAGAGAAGAGGTCCTGATGGATGCAGATGAAGTCCCACACAGGAAGGAAGATTGCAGATGGGTGTTGGTGCAGGAATTCCACCAACAAGCTTTGGCAAAGTCAAACTTGCAGTTAGTGGAAAAGTGGTGCTGCCAGGGACCGGCAACCCCCAGGAGGACTCAACCCAGGAAAGGGGGTAGGGGGGTGGGGGAAGGGGGGTGTCACAGGGGACCCTCAGTGGCAAAGAGTCCACTTGAGCAGAGACAGCACCCACAGGGGTCCCACAGGACGGGGACAAAGGAGTCGCACAAGAAGCCCATGCAGCACTACAAAAGAGGATACCACGCAGCGAGGGAACCACACAGGAGGCTGGGCTTTGCAGGATGGAGTGCTGGGAGATGGAGCTACATGTCGCCTGACGATCCCTTGGAGGAGATGCAAACAAGCCTTGGCAGCTGCAAGAGACGCGGTGCACACGGGTGCTGTCCTGCGTGGGAAGGCAAAGGCTTACCTCCACCAAATTTGGATAGATGGCACAGAGGGTCAAGAGGACTACTCCGACCACCACCCATGGTTCAGGTTGAAAAGGTGCAGTCTTCTGAGGATGCACGGCGAGGGAAATGTTGCAAAGCTGGCAGGAGCCATGTAAACATAGTTGCAGAAAAGTCTTCTTTGTGTATTACAGTGTTGTCAGTTCCTGAAGGGTTTAGTCGCAGTTCCAGTGGTCAGAAATCGAGGTTGCAGAGTAATCCTGCTGGAGTCTTGCAAGCCAAATCGGAGGACCCACCCAAGAGAGAGACCTGAAAGGGGGATTGGTCACCTAACCAGGTCAGCACCTATCAGGAGGGGACTCCGACGTCACCTGCCTGGACTGGCCACTAATGCTCCCAGAGTTCCCTGCGAACCTTGGAAACAAGACAGCAGTACTCCGGGATCCTCTGGAGGAGCTCTGAGCACCACCCCTGAGGTGGTGATGTACAGGGGAGTGGTCACTCCTCTTTCCATTGCCCGGTTTCGTACCAGAGCAGGGAGAGGTGGGTTTAGTTTGATTTGTGGAATATTCTTGAAGGAAAATGTCACTTACCCAGTGGACATCTGTTCGTGGCATTAGTCGCTGCAGATTCACATGCTGTGCACAGTCCGCCGTCTGGTGTTGGGCTCGGAGTGTTACAAGTTGTTTTTCTTAGAAGAAGTGTTTTCGAGTCACGAGACCGAGGGACTCCTCCCACTTCGGTTCCATTGCGCATGGGCGTCGACTCCATCTTAGATTGTTTTCCCCGCAGAGGGTGAGGTAGGAGTTGTGTATGCTAGTAATAGTGCCCATGCAATGGAATGAATACGTATGTACAAAATGAAGGTTAAAGTAATATATTTACAAATGTACAAATGTTGAAGATCTACTTCTAAACGGCTACAGGCTCCCGGGGAGGCGGGTGGGCGCATGTGAATCTGCAGCGACTAATGCCACGAACAGATGTACACTGGGTAAGTGACATTTTCCGTTCAGTGGCATGTGTAGCTGCAGATACACATGCTGTGCATAGACTAGTAAGCAGTTATCTCCCCAAAAGCTGTGGTTCAGCCTGTAGGAGTTGAAGTAGTTTGAAATAAAGTTCTTAGTACAGCTTGACCTACTGTGGCTTGTTGTGCAGATAACATATCTACACAGTAGTGCTTAGTAAATGTATGAGGCGTAGACCATGTTGCTGCCTTACATATTTCGTTCATTGGAATATTTCCTAGAAAGGCCATAGTAGCACCTTTCTTTCTGGTTGAGTGTGCCTTTGGTGTAATAGGCAGCTCTCTCTTTGCTTTAAGATAGCAGGTTTGAATGCACCTAACTATCCATCTAGCAATGCCTTGTTTTGAAATAGGATTTCCTGTATGAGGTTTTTGAAAGGCAATAAATAGTTGTTTTGTCTTTCTAATTAGTTTTGTTCTGTCAATGTAGTACATTAGTGCTCTTTTGATGTCTAATGTATGTAGTGCTCTTTCAGCTACGGAATCTGGCTGTGGGAAGAACACTGGTAATTCTACTGTTTGATTTAAGTGGAACGGTGAGACAACCTTTGGTAAGAATTTTGGATTTGTTCTTAAAACTATTTTATTTTTATGTATTTGAATAAATGGTTCTTGTATGGTAAATGCCTGAATCTCACTCACTCTTCTTAGAGATGTGATGGCAATGAGAAATGCAACTTTCCATGTTAAGTATTGCATTTCACAAGAATGCATGGGCTCGAAAGGTGGACCCATGAGTCTTGTTAAGACAATGTTGAGGTTCCATGAAAGAACAGGTGGTGTCCTTGGTGGTATAATTCTCTTTAGGCCTTCCATAAACGCTTTAATGACTGGTATTCTGAATAGTGAAGTTGAGTGAGTAATCTGCAGGTAAGCAGATATTGCGGTGAGATGTATCTTTATGGAAGAAAAAGCTAGATTTGATTTTTGCAAATGTAGTAAATATCCTACTACATCTTTTGGAGATGCGTGTAATGGTTGAATTTGATTGTTATGGCAGTAACAAACAAATCTTTTCCATTTATTTGCATAGCAGTGTCTAGTGGAAGGTCTTCTAGCTTGTTTTATGACCTCCATACATTCCTGTGTGAGGTCTAAGTGTCAGAATTCTAGGATTTCAGGAGCCAAATTGCTAGATTCAGCGATGCTGGGTTTGGATGCCTGATCTTTTGTTTGTGTTGTGTTAACAGATCTGGTCTGTTGGGTAGCTTGACATGAGGTACTACTGACAGGTCTAGTAGTGTTGTGTACCAAGGTTGTCTTGCCCATGTTGGTGCTATTAGTATGAGTTTGAGTTTGTTTTGACTCAATCTGTTTACTAGATATGGAAGGAGAGGGAGAGGGGGGAAAAGCGTAAGCAAATATCCCTGACCAATTCATCCATAGAGCATTGCCTTGGGATTGGTGGTGTGGGTACCTGGATGCGAAGTTTTGGCATTTTTAGTTTTCTTTTGTTCCAAATAGGTCTATTTGGGGTGTTCCCCAAATTTGAGAGTAAGTGTTCAGTATTTGGGGGTGAATTTCCCATTCGTGGATTTGTTGGTGATCCCGAGAGAGATTGTCTGCTAGCTGGTTTTGGATCCCTGGAATAAATTGTGCTATTAGGCGAATGTGGTTGTGAATCGCCCAATGCCATATTTTTTGTGTTAGGAGACACAACTGTGTTGAGTGTGTCCCCCCCTGTTTGTTTAAATAATACATTGTGGTCATGTTGTCTGTTTTGACAAGAATGTATTTGTGGGTTATCAAGGGCTGAAATGCTTTCAGCGCTAGAAATACTGCTAACAGTTCTAGGCGATTTATGTGAAACTGCCTTTGATGTATGTCCCATTGTCCTTGGATGCTGTGTTGATTGAGGTGTGCTCCCCACCCTGTCATGGAAGCATCTGTTGTTATGACCTATTGTGGCACTGGGTCTTGGTAAGGCCGCCCTTTGTTTAAATTTGTACTGTTCCACCATAGAAGCGAGATGTATGTTTGGCGGTCTATCAACACCAGATCTAGAAGTTGACCCTGTGCATGTGACCATTGTGATGCTAGGCACTGTTGTAAGGGCCGCATGTGTAACCTTGCGTTTGGGACAATGGCTATGCATGAAGACATCATGCCTAGGAGTTTTAATACAATTTTTGCTTGTATCTTTTGTGTTGGATACATGGCCTGTATTACCTTGTGAAATGTTTGAACCCTTTGTGGACTTGGAGTGGCTATCCCTTCTGTTGTGTTGATTGTCGCTCCTAAGTATTGCTGTGTTTGGCACGGCAAAAGGTGTGACTTTGCATAGTTGATGGAGAAACCCAGCTTGTGAAGGGTCTGTATGACATACTTTGTATGATATGAACACTTTGTTAGCGTGTTGGTTTTGATTAACCAGTCGTCTAAGTAAGGGAACACGTGTATTTGCTGCCTCCTGATATGTGCAGCTACTACTACTAGGCATTTTGTAAAGACTCTTGGCGCAGTTGTTATTCCGAATGGCAACACTTTGAATTGGTAATGTATTCCTTTGAATACGAACCTTAGGTATTTCCTGTGTGAAGGATGTATCGGTATATGGAAATACGCATCTTTTAGATCTAATGTTGTCATGTAGTCTTGCTGTTTGAGCAGTGGGATTACGTCTTGTAATGTGACCATGTGAAAGTGGTCTGATTTGATGTGGGTATTTAGTGTTCTGAGATCTAGTATTGGTCTCAGAGTTTTGTCCTTTTTTGGTATTAGAAAGTACAGTGAGTAAACTCCTGTGTTTTTCTGTAGACTTGGTACTAATTCTATTGCGTCCTTTTGCAGTAATGCTTGAACTTCTAGTCCTAGAAGATCTATATGCTGTTTTGACATATTGTGTGTTTTCGGTGGGACGTTTGGAGGGAATTGGAGAAATTCTATGCAATAACCATGTTGGATAATTGCTAAGACCCAAGTGTCTGTTGTTATTTCCTCCCAAGATTTGTAGAACTGGCTTAGTCTTCCCCCCACTGGTGTTGTGTGAAGGGGTTGTGTGACTTGTGAGTCACTGTTTATTTTGAGGGGTTTTGGGACCTTGACATTTTCCCCGATTTCTTGGGAATTGGCCTCCTCTGTATTGTCCCCGAAAACCTCCCCTTTGATATTGTCCCTGGTAGGTAGGTGGTCTTGTCTGTGAGGTGTTGGTTTCTGTGGGTTGACCTCGAAACCCGACCCCTAAAAGGTGTCTTCCGAAATGTGCCTATGCTCTGCAGGGAGTACAATGCGCCCATGGCTTTGGCTGTATCAGTGTCCTTTTTTAGTTTTTCAATGGCAGTGTCCACCTCCGGCCCAAACAATTGCTGTTCATTAAACGGCATATTGAGCACAGCCTGTTGTATTTCAGGTTTGAACCCAGATGTGCGCAGCCATGCGTGCCTCCTTATTGTGACTGCAGTGTTTATTGTCCTTGCAGCTGTATCCGCTGCATCCATGGAAGACCGTATCTGATTGTTCGAGATACTTTGTCCCTCTTCCACCACCTGTTGCGCTCTTTTTTGGAACTCTTTGGGTAGGTGTTCGATGAAATGTTGCATTTCATCCCAATGAGCCCTGTCGTATCTCACCAAGAGTGCTTGCGAGTTGGCGACACGCCACTGATTTGCTGCTTGTGCTGCAACCCTTTTTCCCGCTGCATCAAATTTGCGGCTCTCCTTGTCCGGAGGTGGTGCGTCGCCTGATGTATGCGAGTTGGCTCTCTTACGAGCTGCCCCCACAACTACTGAGTCCGGTGTCAGTTGTGTTGTAATAAATATAGGGTCTGTGGGTGGTGCCTTATATTTTTTCTCCACCCTTGGAGTTATGGCTCTGCCTTTAACTGGCTCCTGAAATATTTGTTTCGAGTGCCTTAGCATTCCTGGGAGCATGGGAAGGTTTTGATAATGGCTATGGGTGGAGGACAGGGTGTTAAAGAGGAAGTCATCCTCAATAGGTTCCGAATGTAGTGATACATTGTGGAATTCGGCTGCCCTAGCCACCACCTGTGCATAAGATGTACTGTCCTCAGGTGGTGGCGGTTTAGTTGGGTACGACTCTGGGCTATTGTCCGATACTGGAGCGTCGTAGAGGTCCCATGCATCTGGATCATCTTGGCTCATTGTGGTATGAGCTGGTGATAGTGTTAATGGTGGAGTTTGCGCCGGTGATGCATGAGTTGATGGTGGTGGAGTTACTTTCTTTACCACCTTTGCTTGTGGTTGCTTGTCTCCTTGTTGGAAGGCAAGTTTCCTTTTCATCTTGATTGGGGGAAGAGTGCTGATCTTCCCTGTATCTTTTTGAATAAAGAGCCGCCTTTGCGTGTGATCTGGCTCTATTGTTTGTAATTCCTCTTCAAATCTGTGTTTTTTCATTTGAGAGGACAGTCCTTGTTCCTCTGAGTAGGAACTAATTCTCGGTTCGGATGCCGGATGTTTCGGCACCGAAACCGTTTCTATTGATTTTTTCTGCTCCGACAAAATCTTTTTTCTTTTCTGCGTTGTGCCCTCTCGGTGCCGACCAACTTCGGTGCAGCTGTCTCGGTGCCGAATCTTTTCTGCGCCAGTCTCTCGGGCCCGAGATTGCTGCGTGCCTGTATCTCGACCGGAGTCGGATGACTTCAACACCAGCTCGCCCTTTTTCGGTGCCGATGGACGGTCACCTACTTTTCGGGTTAAGCCATGGCCTGTTGGCGGTGGCGTCCCCTGGGCTTTGTCAGTCTTTTCGTGAGCTTTTTGTTTCGACGTCTTACTCACGGTTGACGTTTCTTCGGCGTCGAGTTCTTCGGAATCCGACTCGTGGATGGAGAAAGTTTCTTCTTCTTACTCCTCGAACCGTTGTTGTCCTGTCGGCGTGGACGCCATCTGCAATCTCCTGGCTCTTCGGTCTCTAAACGTTTTCCTCGACCGAAACGCGCGACAGGCTTCGCACGTATCCTCCTTGTGCTCCGGGGACAGGCACAAGTTACAGACCAAATGTTGATCCGTTTAAGGATATTTATTATGGCATTTAGGACAGAATCGGAACAGGGTCCGTTCCATCAGTCTTGAAGTCGCACGCGGTCGGGCTGACCAGGCCCCGACGGGGGATCGAAATTACCCCGAAGGGCTACAAGAGCTCTTCAAGATTCGGTGTCGATTTGTTCTAACTAACCCGATACCGAACGAAACAATACCGATGAATTTTTCCGAGCTTCTGACTAACTTTCCGACCCGAAACACGGAGCGAAAAGGAACACGTCCGAACCCGATGGCGGAAAAAAAACAATCTAAGATGGAGTCGACGCCCATGCGCAATGGAACCGAAGTGGGAGGAATCCCTCTGTCTCGTGACTCGAAAACACTTCTTCTAAGAAAAACAACTTGTAACACTCCGAGCCCAACACCAGACGGCGGACTGTGCACAGCATGTGTATCTGCAGCTACACATGCCACCGAACAGAAGGGTTCTTCTTTCTTGGTTGGACAGGTCACTGTCCACAGGAGTTTGTGATCCTTTCTTAGGTCCATGGCAGTCGTCTGAGTCGGAATATGTCACTGGGCCGCAGGATGCGTCGCTGGTGCAGGTTCTCTGAAGATGGAAAAAGGCCGGTAGGGCTGGGGACAAAGCAGTTGTCGTCTTCCTTCTTCTCTGCAGGGTTTTCAACTAGGCAGTCCTTCTTTGTAGGTCGCCAGGAATCTGATTTCCTGGGTTCTGGGTCACCCCTAAATACTAACATTTGGGGTAAGTTAGGGCTGGAGGGCAGTAGCCAATGGCTACTGTCCCTCAGAGTGGCTACATCCTCCTTGTGCCTCCTCCTTTGGGAAGGGGGGCACATCCTTATTCCTATTGGGCTAAATCCTCTAAAATAGGATGGAGGATTTTCCAAGGACGTGGTCACTTCAGCTCTGGTCACCTTAGGGGTGGAACTGGCTGATGTCTGAATATACAATCCCAAAGTAAGAGATAGTGTGCACAGAGTCCTGGGACCAAAGCAGTTGTTGTCTTCCTTCTTCTCTGCTGGGTTTTCAGGCCAGCAGTCCTTCTTGTTAATTCCTCAGGAATCTGATTTCCTGGGTTCAGGGTCACCCCTAAATACTAGATTTAGGGGTGTGTTTAGGGCTGGACAGCAGTAGCCAATGGCTACTGTCCCTGAGGGTGACTACACCCTCCTTGTACCGCCTCCCGCTTGGGAGGAGAGGCACATCCCTAATCCTACTGGACTAAATCCTCCATGCATAGAATTTTCTAAGGAAGGAGCACCTCAGCTGTGGACACCTTAGGGTCTGTCCTGGCTAGAGGGTGACTCCTTGTTTTTCTCATTAACTCCTCCGGACTTGCCCCCAAAAGTGGGGGCTGTGGCCCGAGGGCAGGCATCTCCACTAGCTGGAGTGCCTTGGGACGTTGTAACACTAGGATGGAGCCTTTGAGGCTCACTGCCAGGTGTTACAGTTCCTGCAGGGGGAAGGGGGAAGCATCTCCACCTAGGACAGGCTTTGTTCCTGGTCACAGAGTGCACAAAGGCACTCAACCCCATGTGGCCAGAAACTAGTATGGAAGTGGCAGGCTGGCAGAGACGGTCAGCCTAGCACTAGCAGTTGGGCTGGCATGCAAGGGGCATCTCTTAAGATGCCCTTTGAGTGCATTTCTCAATAAATCTCACACTGGCATCAGTGTGGATTTATTGTGCTGAGGCGTTTGATACTAAAATTCAAGGTATTCACTGTAGCCATTATGGAACTGTGGCGTTTATGTTTGACAAACTCCCAGACCATATACTATTTATGGCTACCCTGCACTTACAATGTCTAAGAATTGACTTCGACACTGTAGGAGCATAGTGCTCATGCAGCTATACCCTCACCTGTGGTACAGTGCAACATGCTTAGGGCTGTAAGGCCTGCTAGAGGGGTGACTTACCTATGCACAGGCAGTGGGTTGTGGGCATGACACCCTGAGGGGAGTGCCATGTCGACTTAGTCTTTTCTCCCCAACAGCGCACACAAGCTGTGAGGTATTGTGCATGTGCTGAGTGAGGGGTCCCCAGGGTGGCACAATACATGCTGCAGCTCTTAGAGACCTTACCTGGCCACAGGGCCCTTGGGACCAGGGGTACCTTTTACAAGGGACTTACCTGTGTGCTAGGGCTGTGCCAATTGTGGAGACAAAGGTACAGTTTTAGGAAATAAAGAACACTGGTGCTGGGCCCTGGTTAGCAGGGTCCCAGCACACTCTGAATTAAAGCTGGCATCAACAAAAGGCAAAATGTTAGTGGGTAACCATGCCAACATTGGCATTTTCTTACACCGAGCTATAACCTGTTGATATGAGGTGGAATCCTCAGGTGGTGAAGGTCTAGCTGGGTAAAGATCCGGATCACACTCATCCCATGGGTCCTGTTCAGCTAATGCATCTTCGAAGTCTTGAAACCCACTAGGTGGTTAACCACGTGGTGTGAACCCTAAAGAAGGGGGAGATGTTGGTGGAGGTGTGTGTTGTGAAGAAGTAGGTGAAGGTGGAGAAGTCAGAGTACGAAAATACGTTTTTTTCTTTGGTAGTCTTTTTTGGAGGCATAAAGGAATGAAGACTCTCTTTGGAAGTTGATTTCCTTTTTAAAGGTGGCGGTGGTGATGTTATAATCCGCCTTGTTCCTTGTTGAATTTGAAGTCAGCGCTGCCTAGCGTTCATAACTTCTAAAATTGGTTCCATCTGTGATGTAGGGGTAGCTATAGACTGCCCACAGTCACTGAAATTCTTTTGTGATGTTTTCAGTTCCGAAAGGTTTTTGTTGTTGGAACATTTTTGGTGCTGAAACATTAGGTGGCTGTTGTCTCTTTTTCAGTGCTGAAGTGGTTGGCACAGAAGCACCATGTACTTTCGGTCTTGTCAGAGCCATAATAGAGATGCAGGAGGACAATTGCAAAGATTAGGCTTTTTCGATGCCAAGCTGGTATGCGAGGCATCCAAACAAGTTTCTCGGCTCCGACTGTGGATGGAAGGCAGTGGCAGACCGGTGACCTCTTTTGTTGTTGTTTTGTCCGATGGGAAAGGGGGCCTTTTACTTTTACTTGTGATGCTTGTAATGGTCGATGTAGGAAGCTGGCTCTGTATATACTATCTCAAAGTGAGAGATAGTGTGCACAGAGTCCAAGGGTTCCCCTTAGAGGTTGATTGTTGAAAATTAGGTCATTCTAATGCTCTATTTTGTGGTAGAGCAGTAGGCTTATCAGAGGGTAGTGTTAAGCATTTGTTGTACACACACAGGCAATAAATGAGGAACACACACTGAAAAACTTACTCCAGGCCAATAGTTTTTATATAGAAAAATATGTTTTCTTAATTTATTTTAGAACCACAAGATTCGAGGTAAGTATCTACAATGCAAGGTACTTCACATAGGTAAGTATAGAACTTTGATTCAAAGCAACAGTGCACACAGTTTTAGTTAAAATGGCAATAAGCTATTTTAAAAGTGGACACAGTGCAAACGTCAACAGTTCCTGGGGGAGGTAAGTTTTGGACAAGTTTCTCGGGTAAGTAAAGCACTTACACAGTCAGTCTCCTAGGTATAGGCAGCCCACCGTTGGGGGTTCAAGACACCCCCAAACCCACTGCACCAGCAACACAGGGCCGGTCAAGTGCAGAGGTCAAAGGAGGGCCCAAAACACATAGGTGCCTATGAAGAACAAGGGTGCTCCGGTTTCTGTCTGCTAACAGGCAAGTACCTATGCCCTTGGGAAGCAGACCAGGGAGGATTTGTAGAGCACTGGGAGAGGGGTGTGGGGGCACAAACAGGCACACAAAACACACCCTCAGCGGCACAGGGGTGGCCGTGTGCAAGGCAGGCGTCGGGTTTGCTACTGAAAGCATTGGAGGGACCCGGGGGTCACTTAGGAGATGCAGGCAGGGCACAGAGGGGCTTCTCGGGCCAGCCACCGACTGGGTTAGAAGGTGGTACCTCTCGTTCTGAGGACTGCGGGTGCAGTACTTGGTCCAGGCGTCAGGTTCCTTGTTACTAGGCAGTCGTGGTCAGGAGGAGCCTCTGGATCCTCTCTGTAGGCGTCGCTGTGGAGGTGCAGGGGGTTGACTCAGGTTACTCAAGTCGTCATAGTCACCTGGGAGTCCTCTCTGCGGTGTTAGTTCTCCAGAACTCGAGCCAGGGGCATCGGGTGCAGAGTGAGAAGTCTCACGCTTCCGGCGGGAAGAGAGAGTTCTTTAAAAGTTGTTAAAAAGTAGCAAAGTTGTTGCTGTTTTTGAACAGTGCCACTGTTCTTGGGAGTTTCTTGGTCCTTTGGGTTCAAGGCAGTCCTCTGAGTCCTCTAAGGTCGCTGGTCCCTGTCGGATGTGTCGCTGTGCAGGTTCTTTGAGTCTGGAGACCGGCCGGTAGGTCTGGGGCCAAGTCAGTTGGTGTCTCCGTCATCTCTGCGTGGCTTTCAGGTCAGCAGTCCTTTCTTCAGGCTGCAGGAATCGGATTTCCTGGGTTCAGGGTCGCCCCTAAATACTAAATGTATGGGTGTGTTTGGGTCTGGGGGGCAGCAGCCAATGTCCTACACCCTCTTTGTGCCTCCTCCCTGAGGGGAGGGGGCACATCCCTATTCCTATTGGGCGAATCCTCCAATCTCAAGATGGAGGATTTCTAAAGGCAGGAGTCCCCTCAGCTCAGGGCACCTTAGGGGCTGTCCTGACTGGTGGGTGGCTCCTCCTTGTTTTCCTCATTAGTTCCTCCAGCCTTGCCACCAAAAGTGGGGGTAGTGGCCTGGGGTGGGAGTGGAGTGTGGGGGTGGGGGGTACATCTCCACTAGTTGGGATCTCCTGGGGTGCTGTAACAAAAGGCATGAGCCTTTGAGGCTCACCACCAGGTGTTACAGTTCCTGCACGGGGAGGTGAGAAGTACCTCCACCCAGGACAGGCTTTGTTCCTGGCCACAGAGTGACAAAGGCACTCATGCCATGTGGCCAGAAACTCGTCTGGTTGTGGCAGGGTGGCAGAAACTGGTCAGCCTAGCATTAGGAGTCGGAGTGGTATTCAGGGGGAATCTCTAAGATGCCCTCTGTGTGTATTTTACAATAAATCCCACACTGGCATCAGTATGCATTTATTGTGCTGAGAAGTTTGATACCAAACTTCCCAGATTTCAGTGTAGCCATTATGGAACTGTGGAGTTCGTGTTTGACAAACTCATAGATCTTATACTCTTTATGGCTACCCTGCACTAACAATGTCTAAGGTTTTGCTTAGACACTGTAGGGGCATAGTGCTCATGCACATATGCCCTCACCTGTGGTATAGTGCACCCTGCCTTACGGCTGTAAGGCCTGCTAGAGGGGTGACTTACCTATGCCACAGGCAGTGTGGGGTTGGCATGGTATTCTGAGGGGAGTGCCATGTCGACTTAGTCTTTTTCTCCCCACCAGCACACACAAGCTGTGAGGCAGTGTGCATGTGCTGAGTGAGAGGTCCCCAGGGTGGCATAAGACATGTTGCAGCCCTTAGAGACCTTCCCTGGCAACAGGGCCCATGGTACCATGGGTACCATTTACAAGGGACTTATCTCTGTGGCAAGGATGTGCCAATTGTGGGAACAAAGGTACAGTTTAGGGAAAGTACACTGGTGCTATCGCCTGGTTAGCAGGTGTAAAGAAATGGCTCCCTGTTGCAGTTACCCCCCACTTTTTGCCTGATACTGATGCTGACTTGACTGAGAAGAGTGCTGGGACCCTGCTAACCAGGCCCCAGCACCAGTGTTCCTTCACCTAAAATGTACCATTGTATCCACAATTGGCACACCCTGGCATTCAGATAAGTCCCTTGTAACTGGTACTTCTAGTACCAAGGGCCCTGATGCCAAGGAAGGTCTCTAAGGGCTGCAGCATGTCTTATGCCACCCTAGAGACCCCTCACTCAGCACAGACACACTGCTTACAAGCCTGTGTGTGCTAGTGAGAACAAAATGAGTAAGTCGACATGGCACTCCCCTCAGGGTGCCATGCCAGCCTCTCACTGCCTATGCAGTATAGGTAAGACACCCCTCTAGCAGGCCTTACAGCCCTAAGGCAGGGTGCACTATACCATAGGTGAGGGTACCAGTGCATGAGCACTGTGCCCCTACAGTGTCTAAACAAAACCTTAGACATTGTAAGTGCAGGGTAGCCATAAGAGTATATGGTCTGGGAGTCTGTCAAACACGAACTCCACAGCACCATAATGGCTACACTGAAAACTGGGAAGTTTGGTATCAAACTTCTCAGCACAATAAATGCACACTGATGCCAGTGTACATTTTATTGTAAAATACACCCCAGAGGGCACCTTAGAGGTGCCCCCTGAAACTTAACCGACTATCTGTGTAGACTGACTAGTTTTAGCAGCCTGCCACAAACCGAGACATGTTGCTGGCCCCATGGGGAGAGTGCCTTTGTCACTCTGAGGCCAGTAACAAAGCCTGCACTGGGTGGAGATGCTAACACCTCTCCCAGGCAGGAATTGTCACACCTGGCGGTGAGCCTCAAAGGCTCACCTCCTTTGTGCCAACCCAGCAGGACACTCCAGCTAGTGGAGTTGCCCGCCCCCTCCGGCCCGGCCCCCACTTTTGGCGGCAAGGCCGGAGAAAATAATGAGAATAACAAGGAGGAGTCACTGGCCAGTCAGGACAGCCCCTAAGGTGTCCTGAGCTGAGGTGACTCTAACTTTTAGAAATCCTCCATCTTGCAGATGGAGGATTCCCCCAATAGGGTTAGGATTGTGACCCCCTCCCCTTGGGAGGAGGCACAAAGAGGGTGTACCCACCCTCAGGGCTAGTAGCCATTGGCTACTAACCCCCCAGACCTAAACACGCCCTTAAATTGAGTATTTAAGGGCTACCCTGAACCCTAGAAAATTAGATTCCTGCAACAAGAAGAAGGACTGCCCAGCTGAAAACCCCTGCAGCGGAAGACCAGAAGACGACAACTGCCTTGGCTCCAGAAACTCACCGGCCTGTCTCCTGCCTTCCAAAGATCCTGCTCCAGCGACGCCTTCCGAAGGGACCAGCGACCTCGACATCCTCTGAGGACTGCCCCTGCTTCGAAAAGACGAGAAACTCCCGAGGACAGCGGACCTGCTCCAAGAAAAGCTGCAACTTTGTTTCCAGCAGCTTTAAAGAACCCTGCAAGCTCCCCGCAAGAAGCGTGAGACTTGCAACACTGCACCCGGCGACCCCGACTCGGCTGGTGGAGATCCGACACCTCAGGAGGGACCCCAGGACTACTCTGATACTGTGAGTACCAAAACCTGTCCCCCCTGAGCCCCCACAGCGCCGCCTGCAGAGGGAATCCCGAGGCTTCCCCTGACCGCGACTCTCTGAAACCTAAGTCCCGACACCTGGGAGAGACCCTGCACCCGCAGCCCCCAGGACCTGAAGGACCGGACTTTCACTGGAGGAGTGACCCCCAGGAGTCCCTCTCCCTTGCCCAAGTGGAGGTTTCCCCGAGGAACCCCCCCCTTGCCTGCCTGCAGCGCTGAAGAGATCCCGAGATCTCTCATAGACTAACATTGCGAACCCGACGCTTGGTTCTACACTGCACCCGGCCGCCCCCGTGCCGCTGAGGGTGAAATTTCTGTGTGGACTTGTGTCCCCCCCGGTGCCCTACAAAACCCCCCTGGTCTGCCCTCCGAAGACGCGGGTACTTACCTGCAAGCAGACCGGAACCGGGGCACCCCCTTCTATCCATTCTAGCCTATGTGTTTTGGGCACCACTTTGAACTCTGCACCTGACCGGCCCTGAGCTGCTGGTGTGGTGACTTTGGGGTTGCTCTGAACCCCCAACGGTGGGCTACCTTGGACCAAGAACTGAACCCTGTAAGTGTCTTACTTACCTGGTAAAACTAACAAATACTTACCTCCCCTAGGAACTGTGAAAATTGCACTAAGTGTCCACTTTTAAAACAGCTATTTGTCAATAACTTGAAAAGTATACATGCAATTTTGATGACTTGAAGTTCCTAAAGTACTTACCTGCAATACCTTTCGAATGAGCTATTACATGTAGAATTTGAACCTGTGGTTCTTAAAATAAACTAAGAAAAGATATTTTTCTATATAAAAACCTATTGGCTGGATTTGTCTCTGAGTGTGTGTACCTCATTTATTGTCTATGTGTATGTACAACAAATGCTTAACACTACTCCTTAGATAAGCCTACTGCTCGACCACACTACCACAAAATAGAGCATTAGTATTATCTCTTTTTACCACTATTTTACCTCTAAGGGGAACCCTTGGACTCTGTGCATGCTATTCCTTACTTTGAAATAGCACATACAGAGCCAACTTCCTACATTGGTGGATCAGCGGTGGGGTACAAGACTTTGCATTTGCTGGACTACTCAGCCAATACCTGATCACACGACAAATTCCAAAATTGTCATTAGAAATTGATTTTTGCAATTTGAAAAGTTTTCTAAATTCTTAAAAGTCCTGCTAGGGCCTTGTGTGTTAAGTCCCTGTTTAGCATTTCTTTTAGAGTTTAAAAGTTTTTAAAAAGTTTGAATTAGATTCTAGAACCAGTTGTAGATTCTTAAAAAGTATTCCAACTTTTAGAAGCAAAATGTCTAGCACAGATGTGACTGTGGTGGAACTCGACACCACACCTTACCTCCATCTTAAGATGAGGGAGCTAAGGTCACTCTGTAAAATAAAGAAAATAACAATGGGCCCCAAACCTACCAAAATACAGCTCCAGGAGCTTTTGGCAGAGTTTGAAAAGGCCAACCCCTCTGAGGGTGGCAACTCAGAGGAAGAGGATAGTGACTTGGAGGAAAATTCCCCCCTACCAGTCCTATCTAGGGAGAACAGGGTCCCTCAAACCCTGACTCCAAAAATAATAGTCAGAGATGCTGGTTCCCTCACAGGAGAGACCAACACCTCTGAAATCACTGAGGATAACTCCAGTGAAGATGACCCCCTGTTAGCCAGGATGGTCAAAAGATTGGCTTTGGAAAAGCAGCTCCTAGCCATAGAAAGGGAAAGAAAAGAGATGGGCCTAGGTCCCATCGATGGTGGCAGCAACTTAAATAGGGTCAGAGATTCTCCTGACATCCTAAAAATTCCCAAAGGGATTGTAACAAAATATGAAGATGGTGATGACATCACCAAATGGTTCACAGCTTTTGAGAGGGCTTGTGTAACCAGAAAAGTAAACAGATCTCACTGGGGTGCTCTCCTTTGGGAAATGTTCACTGGAAAGTGTAGGGATAGACTCCTCACACTCTCTGGAAAAGATGCAGAATCTTATGACCTCATGAAGGGTACCCTGATTGAGGGCTTTGGATTCTCCACTGAGGAGTATAGAATTAGATTCAGGGGGGCTCAAAAATCCTCGAGCCAGACCTGGGTTGATTTTGTAGACTACTCAGTAAAAACACTAGATGGTTGGTTAACTGGAAATGAAGTGTGTGACTATGTTGGGCTTTATAATTTGTTTATGAAAGAACACATTTTAAGTAACTGCTTCAATGAAAAGTTGCATCAGTATCTGGTAGACCTAGGTCCAATTTCTCCCCAAGAATTGGGAAAGAAGGCAGACCACTGGGTCAAGACTAGGGTAACCAAAACTTCCACTGGGGGTGACCAAAAGAAAGGGGTTACAAAAACTCCCCAGGAGAAAGTGGGTGACACTAGAAACAAAGAAAAAGAGTCCTCTGTAGGCCCCCAAAAACCAGAACAGGTGGGTGGGCCCCAAGACACAACCCAAAACAAAGGTGGGTACCAGGGTAAGAACTGGGATGCCACTAAGGCCTGGTGCCACAACTGTAAACAGTCTGGGCACCACACCAAGGACACTTCTTGTCCCAAAAACAAACCCCAGAACAAAATTCCAGGGGTAACCAGTGTAGCCATGGGAGATGACTCCTCAGATGAGGAGGTCTTCATAGCCTTCAACTGGAAACAGGGCCCAACAGGTGAGTTGGAGATTCCAGAGGGAAGTAGACACTTCCACCACCTACTGGTGAATGGAATCCCAACCACTGCCCTGAGAGACACTTGTGCCAGTCACACTATTGTGCATGACAGGCTGGTGCTCTCAAACCAGTACATCCCAGGTGAGACTGCCAGGGTAAGAGTTAGCCTAGACAGGGTCACTAAGAGGCCTGTGGCTTTAGTACCCATAGAAGTGGGTGGCACTCTTAGCTGGAGAAGGGTAGTAGTCAGTACAGACCTCCCCCTTGATTGTCTCCTTGGAAATGACTACCCAGAGGTTAGTCAGAGCCCAAGAGAGGAACTGGTCCAGTGCCAGTCCTCTCCCAAGGATTCTGGAAGTCCTGCCTCTGCAGTAAATGCAAGCAGGCCCCAGAAGAAGAAGAAAAGAAAACAGAGTAGGAAGGGTGGACAACCTTTAGCCAAGGTTACAGCAAGCCAAGGAGATTCTGCTCCAGTAGGGGAGAACTCCAAAAATGGCCCTGATAAAGTCCAACCTGACCCACAAGAAGTCCTGGCTAGTCAGGCAACTGTTAAACCTGAGTGGGTGGCTCCTCAGCTAACAGAAGAAAGAGTGGAAGAAGGGTGTTTACTACAAGATGTGGTAACCCCCCACTCTAATACAGCAGACAGGCAACCTGAACCCAAAGAGGCCTGTAACTTAGCCCCTTCCCTTTTAGGTGAAGAGCTAAAGGTGTGGTTCTGGGCACTGACAGCTGTCAGTGGCCTCTGCTGGGTGTTAGCCTTTATGGCTGCACTATCCTTAGCATGGTGGTCTGACCCCATGCCAAATAGCAAGTTAGGCCCCCTGACCCTATTAGTCATGGTGGGGTTACTCCAGCTCTGGGTAACCTCTCTGGGTAAGCTAGGGGTAACCCTGGCCAAGATAAGGTTAGCAGAGGTGGATACCTCTAAGACCAAAATAGAAAGAATGGGTGGAGACATTGAAGAGGCAGACAAGAGGCAATTCAGACTAGGTCCTATCACTGTGGAAGTAGGTCAGTTCCCCAAAGGGAATGACCTGAACAGAAGGATGTAAAGCAGAGTAGGCCCTGCAACTAACCAGCCTATTTCTCCTACTCTTCCTCGCCTGACAGACTAGGAAGACTCTCCCAGCTTGGGCTGAGTCTCCTGGCCTGTGGGCTGGGGGGGGCTTGTGTAAAGAAATGGCTCCCTGTTGCAGTTACCCCCCACTTTTTGCCTGATACTGATGCTGACTTGACTGAGAAGAGTGCTGGGACCCTGCTAACCAGGCCCCAGCACCAGTGTTCCTTCACCTAAAATGTACCATTGTATCCACAATTGGCACACCCTGGCATTCAGATAAGTCCCTTGTAACTGGTACTTCTAGTACCAAGGGCCCTGATGCCAAGGAAGGTCTCTAAGGGCTGCAGCATGTCTTATGCCACCCTAGAGACCCCTCACTCAGCACAGACACACTGCTTACAAGCCTGTGTGTGCTAGTGAGAACAAAATGAGTAAGTCGACATGGCACTCCCCTCAGGGTGCCATGCCAGCCTCTCACTGCCTATGCAGTATAGGTAAGACACCCCTCTAGCAGGCCTTACAGCCCTAAGGCAGGGTGCACTATACCATAGGTGAGGGTACCAGTGCATGAGCACTGTGCCCCTACAGTGTCTAAACAAAACCTTAGACATTGTAAGTGCAGGGTAGCCATAAGAGTATATGGTCTGGGAGTCTGTCAAACACGAACTCCACAGCACCATAATGGCTACACTGAAAACTGGGAAGTTTGGTATCAAACTTCTCAGCACAATAAATGCACACTGATGCCAGTGTACATTTTATTGTAAAATACACCCCAGAGGGCACCTTAGAGGTGCCCCCTGAAACTTAACCGACTATCTGTGTAGACTGACTAGTTTTAGCAGCCTGCCACAAACCGAGACATGTTGCTGGCCCCATGGGGAGAGTGCCTTTGTCACTCTGAGGCCAGTAACAAAGCCTGCACTGGGTGGAGATGCTAACACCTCTCCCAGGCAGGAATTGTCACACCTGGCGGTGAGCCTCAAAGGCTCACCTCCTTTGTGCCAACCCAGCAGGACACTCCAGCTAGTGGAGTTGCCCGCCCCCTCCGGCCCGGCCCCCACTTTTGGCGGCAAGGCCGGAGAAAATAATGAGAATAACAAGGAGGAGTCACTGGCCAGTCAGGACAGCCCCTAAGGTGTCCTGAGCTGAGGTGACTCTAACTTTTAGAAATCCTCCATCTTGCAGATGGAGGATTCCCCCAATAGGGTTAGGATTGTGACCCCCTCCCCTTGGGAGGAGGCACAAAGAGGGTGTACCCACCCTCAGGGCTAGTAGCCATTGGCTACTAACCCCCCAGACCTAAACACGCCCTTAAATTGAGTATTTAAGGGCTACCCTGAACCCTAGAAAATTAGATTCCTGCAACAAGAAGAAGGACTGCCCAGCTGAAAACCCCTGCAGCGGAAGACCAGAAGACGACAACTGCCTTGGCTCCAGAAACTCACCGGCCTGTCTCCTGCCTTCCAAAGATCCTGCTCCAGCGACGCCTTCCGAAGGGACCAGCGACCTCGACATCCTCTGAGGACTGCCCCTGCTTCGAAAAGACGAGAAACTCCCGAGGACAGCGGACCTGCTCCAAGAAAAGCTGCAACTTTGTTTCCAGCAGCTTTAAAGAACCCTGCAAGCTCCCCGCAAGAAGCGTGAGACTTGCAACACTGCACCCGGCGACCCCGACTCGGCTGGTGGAGATCCGACACCTCAGGAGGGACCCCAGGACTACTCTGATACTGTGAGTACCAAAACCTGTCCCCCCTGAGCCCCCACAGCGCCGCCTGCAGAGGGAATCCCGAGGCTTCCCCTGACCGCGACTCTCTGAAACCTAAGTCCCGACACCTGGGAGAGACCCTGCACCCGCAGCCCCCAGGACCTGAAGGACCGGACTTTCACTGGAGGAGTGACCCCCAGGAGTCCCTCTCCCTTGCCCAAGTGGAGGTTTCCCCGAGGAACCCCCCCCTTGCCTGCCTGCAGCGCTGAAGAGATCCCGAGATCTCTCATAGACTAACATTGCGAACCCGACGCTTGGTTCTACACTGCACCCGGCCGCCCCCGTGCCGCTGAGGGTGAAATTTCTGTGTGGACTTGTGTCCCCCCCGGTGCCCTACAAAACCCCCCTGGTCTGCCCTCCGAAGACGCGGGTACTTACCTGCAAGCAGACCGGAACCGGGGCACCCCCTTCTATCCATTCTAGCCTATGTGTTTTGGGCACCACTTTGAACTCTGCACCTGACCGGCCCTGAGCTGCTGGTGTGGTGACTTTGGGGTTGCTCTGAACCCCCAACGGTGGGCTACCTTGGACCAAGAACTGAACCCTGTAAGTGTCTTACTTACCTGGTAAAACTAACAAATACTTACCTCCCCTAGGAACTGTGAAAATTGCACTAAGTGTCCACTTTTAAAACAGCTATTTGTCAATAACTTGAAAAGTATACATGCAATTTTGATGACTTGAAGTTCCTAAAGTACTTACCTGCAATACCTTTCGAATGAGCTATTACATGTAGAATTTGAACCTGTGGTTCTTAAAATAAACTAAGAAAAGATATTTTTCTATATAAAAACCTATTGGCTGGATTTGTCTCTGAGTGTGTGTACCTCATTTATTGTCTATGTGTATGTACAACAAATGCTTAACACTACTCCTTAGATAAGCCTACTGCTCGACCACACTACCACAAAATAGAGCATTAGTATTATCTCTTTTTACCACTATTTTACCTCTAAGGGGAACCCTTGGACTCTGTGCATGCTATTCCTTACTTTGAAATAGCACATACAGAGCCAACTTCCTACAGCAGGGTCCCAGCACACTTTCAATCATAACTGGCATCAACAAAAGGCAAAAAGTCAGAGGGTAACCATGCCAAGAAAGGCATTTCCTTACAGTCAGCTGTCCATGTCTGTAGAAGGCTAGCATGGTTTGTAGTAAGTACCTTAGGTACACACACCTTATACCAGGTCCAGTTATCCCTTATTAGTGAAATGGAGACAGTGTCTAGAAGCCAGGCTCTCTAGGGGTAGTGTGTATGAGCAGCCAAGGCCTAACTAGGAGGCATATAAAGCTCTTGCAATACCACTGTAGTCACATAGTACTCACACACATGAAAGAAAAACACTCAGTGTTTCAAAACCGGTTTAAGCAACGAGGGCACCAAATGTGCCCTTTAAAGCAAACCAGTGGCATGGGGAGGCTATCCCTCCCTAAGCCTGTTAACACTTATTTCCCAGGGAGAGGGTGTTACCTCCCTCTCCCACAGGAAATCCTGTATTCTCCCTTCCTCTGCCTGAGCTGGTAGGGGTGGCAGCAGCATGGGCTACCCGGGCAACCCCAGAAGACTGGTAGGAGCAATGCTGGGGTCCTCTAAGGAGCCCCCAGAGTGCATGGAATCATACAACCAATACTGGCAACAGTACTGGGGTATGATTCTGACATGTTTGATACTAAACATGCCCAGGTTCTAAGTTACCACTGTGTAGCTGGACACGGATAGTGAATGACCTGTGTCCAGTACACGGGTAAAATGCCTTTCCGCACTTATGAAATCCAGTGTAATGGAACTGGAGTTCGTAGGGGGACACCTCATCCCTGTGTTTGAGGGCACGCCTGCATGGGCAAAGCAGAGAAAGAGTGCATGTACCTTTTCACGCAGGCTGCAGTGGCAGGCCTGCAGACATTTTGCATGGGCTCCCATGGGCGCCACAATACATGCTGCAGCCCATGGGGAACCACTGATGCCCCAATGCCCTGGGTACCCAGGTACAATATACTAGGGACTTATAAGGAGGCACCAGTATGCCAATTGTGGGGTGTGCAAAGTTCTAGGCAACCAAATTTAGAAGGAGAGTGCACAATCACAGGGGTCCTGGTTTACAATGTTTAAAATGTCTAAGCATACTGACAGCAGGCAAAAAGTGGGGGTAACCATGCCAAAATGATGGGTACTTTCCTACATATATTTTGTGTGTTCGTACCTCCGGAGGAAGGTATACTAATGGTGGTCTAGTTTGGTGTGCCTATAATAAATTACCTTTATTTTTGCAACATTGTCGTGGTTCCTTTCATGCGTGATAAGTTACAGTGTGACTACTGCGGTATTGCAAGTGCTTCACACTCCTAGATAAACTTTAGCTGCTCACCACAGCTACCCTAAAGAGCCCTGTCTGTCTAGACACTAACACTATCTAATCAGGGTTGCCTCGACGCAGCATAAGGCTTTAACACCACAGGTGTCCACCACACACTCTGCCAGCTTCCTACAGGCTGAAGAAAACAATCCGAGATGGAGCCATTTTGCAGGCGCACTGTGGACAAAGGGTGAAGTCAAAACAGGTCTTGTGACAAACTTGTTTGAATAAAAATAAGCTGCAAGCATCCAGGTCGAGCACTAGATGGCACAAGAATGCATAACAAGTGTTCATGTCCAGCCTCACATTCTAGGTATCCACAACCGCAAAGCACATCATGGCACGGGTGATACATGTAATCATTCAACTGGCACAACCATCTGAAGGACTTCCAAACCTAGGAACTAAAAAGATTACTTATATACGCCAACGCATAGGACCCAACAATGTTAAAATTTCCTGCATCAATCCAAGGCTCTGCCTCTTATGACCGGCAAGAATAAACCCTACATGACAAAGGAAAAATAGTTTTAAAGTGTTTGGAGTCGAGACATGCTCTAAAATACAGATTCATACCTAGCTGCTTGAGAAGGTCGTCAATAATGGTCAAAACTCCGTTCACAGAGCTCTTGGCTTTCCTTGCATTTTCTTCAGCTTCTTGGGCTGCCTGTGAAGCCTGATAAGAAAAAAAAAAATCACATATTTAATCTTGAATAGTAAGGATAAATATTCAAACTCGTTCCAACAATAACAGACAGTTACATTTTCTTTCAGAAAAATCAATGATTGTTTAGTTGGCTTAGTCAAGGATTTATGTGAACCTAGAGAGAACCTGTTAGACCCAACATTAAAGTTTAAAAAATTCAATGGTACTAATGCTGCATCCAGCAAATCCACAACAGAGCAGGGAACAGCCACAAACCAAAATTATATTTACAACCCTCATTCCAGTGGTCACTTGAGTACTAGATACCTCTCACCAATACAACAGTTACTGACACAAGCAAATGCCCTGCCCTCTCCTGAGAGAAACAGCAGCTCAGCACAAGATATTCAGAAATTACCGTCCTCCGAATAACCTACTGTATTTCAGTATGATCCAGGACAGTAAAAATTCTTAACTACTATACACACATGTTGAAAAAGCAAAAAAAAAAAAAAAAAAAAAAAAAAAAAAAATCACATAATCTTGACCCTTCAATAGAGACAAGCTGCAAGCCCAGACTATGTACTCAATAATTACATGGAGATAAATCCTAAAGGGTGAACTAACATTTTAACCCAGATGTTAAGGTGTATTAACATCTGACCATGAAAGGCAACTGCCTTACATAAATCGATAATTACGCTGTAATTTAAACAAGGTGATCCAACTAAACTGGCAGCATTCCAACTATTATCTTTGGTGCTTGCCTCTTGGAAGGCTTTCAAGAAATTAACTGTCCACAATTGAAAGTGTTATGGAAATGCTACTTACAAACAAAGGTAATTTTAAGACATAATTATGATAGATTCACTTGCTGATTCAATTACTCCAACTAGGGTCTGGAATATATTTTTCTAAACCTAAAAAGTGGGTGATGACTATAAACCTGCCTAAAAGGAATCAATATGACATCAACTAGAAGTGCACAATGGCACTGACTTTGAAACCACCTAAAGATATTTTAACAGTCATATTAAAGATGAGCATAAGTGGTGACATATACAGACTAATATTTCTTATGTGGCAACTCTTCCACAACATTGGGATGATAGTAGGTCACATATAAATGTGTAAAAAAAAAAAAATAATAAAGACAAATTGGTAGATAGAGATTACACTAATTTAAGAAGAAGACCACTTATGAGTCATAAGATCACTTAAGTCCAGTTAGCCTACAAAAGTAAAGCCCTGCCAGAAGCAAGGAGCTGCAAAAATGCCTTCTGTAGGAAAGTCACTCTTTTGGGCATAGTTACCCCCACTTTTTTCATGTTTATCAGTGCGTTTGACTATATTTGCTGGGATCCTGCTAACCTGGAAATCAATGACTGCTCTCTCCCTCTAAATGTGGTTGTTCTTAACTTAGAAGACCCCACAATTGGCTTACTTGTGCCTCCATGCAAGTCCCTAGTATATGGTACCTAAGTATCCAGGGCATTGGGGCAATAGGAGCTCCCATGGGCTGCAGCATGTATAATGCTGTCCCATGGGAGACCATGCAAAATGGGTCTGCAGGCCTGCCATTGCAGCCTGCGTGAAAAGGTGCATCCACCCTTTCACTACAGGTCACTGAACCAGGTCACTGTAAGTCACCCCTATGGTACCTAGCCCAGAGGGTAGGGTGCAGGTACCTGTGTGTTAGGACACCCCTTCATGAGCGGAGGTAACGCTACGAACTCCAAGAAAGAGGGCACTTTCGTACACACCTCCTCAAGGAAACCCACCCTGGTAAACATTTCCAGGAAGGCTTTGGTCACTGCAGGGGCTAAAGTAGTCCTAAGGGGAATTGCTTCTGGGTACCTGGTGGTATGGTCATCACCACCACCACCACTATATACCTGTTCCCAAAGGCAGTTGTAGGGTCCAAGTGGCAAACTATGTCCATCCCTACCCTTTCAAAGGGTACACCTGTAGTAAAGTACCCTCTTTTTGGAATGGTTACCCCAACCTTTTGCCTGCTATCAGTGTGCTTAAGATGGTTTTCACTGGGATCCTGTTAACCAGGACCCAAGTGATTGTGCTCTCTCCCTCCACATTTGGTTACCCAGGACCTTTGTGCACTCCACAATTGGCATACTGTTGTCCCCTTATATGTCCCTAGTATATGGTACTTCGGTACCCAGGGCACTGGAACACGAGGAGTCCCCCATGGGCTGCAACATGTATTGTGCCACCTATGTGAGTCCATGCAATATCTGTCTCCAGGCCAGCCATTGTAGTCTGGGTGAAAAGGCATATGCACCCTTCTTGTGAAGACTGAAGGCTTGCTTGCCACCGAGGATGCACAGCCAGGGAAATGTTGCATAAGCTGGAAAAAGCTGTGGAAACAATGTTGCAAGAAGAATCTTCTTCATGGATACAGATTGTCAGTTCCTGGAGGGTCCGGTCACCGTTACAGTGGCTAGAAGTCGAAGTAAGGTTGCAGAGGAGTGCTGCTGGAATCTTTCAAGCCGAATCTGAGGACCCACCCAAGAGATAGACCCTATATAGCCCTAAAGGGGGGATTTGTCCCCCAACCAGGTGAACACGTATCAGGAGAGGGCTCTGACGTCACCTGCCTGACCTGGCCACTCAGATGCTCTCAGAGGTCCCTGCCAACCTTGGGTTCAAAATGGCAGAACCCAGGGACCCTTTGGAGGAGCTCTGAGCACCACCCCTGTGGTAGTGAGTGACAGGAGACTGGTCATTCCCCTTTCCGTTGTCCAGTTTCACGCCAGAGCAGGGACTGGAAGTCCCTGAACCTGTGTAGACTGGTTTATGCACAGAGGGCACCAAATGTCCCATTCAAAGCATACCAGTGGCTACCCTTCCCAAGCCATGTAACACCTATTTCCAAACGGAGAGGGTTTTACACACCCCTCCCCTCCCCACCTCTCCCAAAGGTAGTCCTTTGTTCTTCCTTCCTGGGCTTGAGCTGTTCAAGCAGCAGGAGTGCAGAAACCTGTCTGTGGGGTGGTAGCAGCTTGGGCTGTCTGGAAAACCATGGAATACTAGTAGGAGAAATGCCGGGGAGCCCCTAAAGTGCATGGAATCATACTTCCAATACAAGCAACAGTATTGGATGTATGGCATTTTCCTACACTTACTCTTACTAACCCTCTGAATGAGCCCTCTGGGTACAAAGAGGGGCCCGCTAACATGGTGTATGAAAATGGCTCCCTGTTGCAGTTACCCCCCCCCTCCCTTTTTGTCTGACACTGATGCTGACTTGACTGAGAAGTGTGCTGGGACCCTGTTACCAGGCCCCAGCACCAGTGTTCTTTCACCTAAAATGTACCATTTTATCCACAATTGGCACGCCCCTGGCACACAGATAAGTCCCTTGTAAAAGGTACCAGTGGTACTAAGGGCCCTGTGACCAGGCAAGGTCCCTAAGGGCTGCAGCATATGTTGTACCACCCTAAGGGACCCCTCACCTAACACATGCACACTGCCATTGTAGATTGTGTGTGTTGGTGGGGAGAAAAAGGCAAAGTCAACATGGCATCCCCCTCAGGATGCCATCAAAATACTGCCTGTGGCATAGTTAAGTCACCCCTCTAACAGGCCTAACAGCCCTAAGGCAGGGTGCACTATACCACAGGTGAGGGCATAGCTGCATGAGCAATATGCCCCTACAGTGTCTAAGTGTATTCTTAGACATTGTAAGTACAGTGTGGCCATATTAAGTATATGGTCTGTGAGTTTGTCAAAAACTAACTCCACAGCTCCATAATGGCTACACTGAATACTAGGAAGTTTGGTGTCAAACTTCTCAGAATAATAAACCACATTGGTGCCAGTGTTGGATTTATTAAAAAATGCACACAGAGGGCATCTTAGAGATGCCCCCTGTATTTTACCCAATCCTTCAGTGCAGGACTGACTGGTCTGTGCCAGCCTGCTGCTGAGAGATGAGTTTCTGACCCACTGGGGTGAGCGCCTTTGTGCCCTCTGAGGCCAGAAACAAAGCCTGCTCTGGGTGGAGGTGCTTAACACCTCCCCCTGCAGGAACTGTAACACCTAGCAGTGAGCCTCAAAGGCTCAGGCTTCGTGTTACAATGCCCCAGGGAACTCCAGCTAGTGGAGATGCCGGCCCCCTGGACACAGCCCCCACTTTTGGCGGAAAGTCAAGGGGAGATAATGAGAAAAACAAGGAGTCAACCACCAGTCAGGACAGCCCCTAAGGTGTCCTGAGCTGAGGTGACCCCTGCCTTTAGAAATCCTCCATCTTGATTTTGGAGGATTCCTTCAACAGGAATAGGGATGTGCCCCCCTCCCCTCAGGGAGGAGGCACAAGGAGGGTGTAGCCACCCTCAAGGACAGTAGGCATTGGCTACTGCCCTCCCAGGGCTAAACACACCCCTAAATTCAGTATTTAGGGGGTCCCTAGATCCCAGGAAATCGGATTCCTGCAACCTGAAGAAAGGAGGACTGCTGACCTACAAGCCTGCATAGAAGGAGGAAGATGACAACTGATTTGGCCTCAGCCCTACAGGCCTATCTCCAACTTCGAAAACCTGCTCCTGCGACACATCCGACAGGGACCAGCGACCTCTGAAGCCTCAGAGGACTGCCCTGGACTACAGGACCAAGAAACTCCTGTGAACAGCGGCCCTGTTCAAAACCAGCTACTTCTTTGCAACAAAGAAGCAACTTCCAAGGACTTCACGTTTCCCGACGGAAGCGTGAGACTCTCCACTCTGCACCCGACACCCCCGGCTCGAGATTCAGAGAACAAACACCAAAGGGAGGACTCCCCGCCGACTGCGAGCCTGTGAGTAGCCAGAGACGACCCCCACAGTGACGACTGAAGAGAGAATCCAGAGGCTCCCCCTGACCGCGACTGCCTGTAACAAGGGACCTGAAGCCTGGAACCAGCACTGCACCCGCAGCCCCCAGGACCTGAAGGAACTGAACCTCAGTGCAGGAGTAAACCCCAGGCGACCCTCTGCCTAACCCAGGTGGTGGCTGTCCAGAGAAGCGCACCCCTGTGCCTGCCTGCACCGCTAGAGTGACCCCCGGGTCCCTCCATTGAAACCAATACAAAGCCCGACGCCTGCTTTTCACACTGCACCCAGGCGCCCCTGTGCAGCTGACGGCGTGTTTTGTGTGCCCACCTGTATCCCCCTCCCCCCCAGTGCTCTACAAAACCCCCCTAGTCTGCCCCCTGAGGACGCAGGTACTTACCTGCTGGCAGACTGGAACCGGTGCACCCCTGTTCTCCATAGGTGCCTGTGTGTTTTGGGAACCTCTTTGACCTCTGCACCTCACCGGTCATAAGCTGCTGGTGTGGTAACTTTGGGGTTGCCTTAACCCCCCAACGGTGGGCTGCCTATGTCCCAGGACTGAGACTTGTAAGTGTTTTACTTACCTCACAATCTAACCTTTACTTATCTCCCCCCAGGAACTGTTGATTTTTGCAGTGTCCACTTTGAAAATAGCTTATTGCCATTTTTACAAAGACTGTATATGATATTTGTAGGAAGTTGGCTCTGTATGTGCTATTTCAAAGTAAGGAATAGCATGCACAGAGTCCAAGGGTTCCCCTTAGAGGTAAAATAGTGGTAAAAAGAGATAATACTAATGCTCTATTTTGTGGTAGTGTGGTCGAGCAGTAGGCTTATCCAAGGAGTAGTGTTAAGCATTTGTTGTACATACACATAGACAATAAATGAGGTACACACACTCAGAGACAAATCCAGCCAATAGGTTTTTATATAGAAAAATATCTTTTCTTAGTTTATTTTAAGAACCACAGGTTCAAATTCTACATGTAATATCTCATTCGAAAGGTATTGCAGGTAAGTACTTTAGGAACTTCAAATCATCAAAATTGCATGTATACTTTTCAAGTTATTCACAAATAGCTGTTTTAAAAGTGGGCACTTAGTGCAATTTTCACAGTTCCTAGGGGAGGTAAGTATTTGTTAGGTTAACCAGGTAAGTAAGACACTTACAGGGCTTAGTTCTTGGTCCAAGGTAGCCCACCGTTGGGGGTTCAGAGCAACCCCAAAGTCACCACACCAGCAGCTCAGGGCCGGTCAGGTGCAGAGTTCAAAGTGGTGCCCAAAACACATAGGCTAGAATGGAGAGAAGGGGGTGCCCCGGTTCCGGTCTGCTTGCAGGTAAGTACCCGCGTCTTCGGAGGGCAGACCAGGGGGGTTTTGTAGGGCACCGGGGGGGACACAGGTCCACACAGAAATTTCACCCTCAGCGGCGCGGGGGCGGCCGGGTGCAGTGTAGAAACAAGCGTCGGGTTCGCAATGTTAGTCTATGAGAGATCTCGGGATCTCTTCAGCGCTGCAGGCAGGCAAGGGGGGAATTCCTCGGGGAAACCTCCACTTGGGCAAGGGAGAGGGACTCCTGGGGGTCACTTCTCCAGTGAAAGTCCGGTCCTTCAGGTCCTGGGGGCTGCGGGTGCAGGGTCTCTCCCAGGCGTCGGGACTTTAGGTTCAAAGAGTCGCGGTCAGGGGAAGCCTCGGGATTCCCTCTGCAGGCGGCGCTGTGGGGGCTCAGGGGGGACAGGTTTTGGTACTCACAGTATCAGAGTAGTCCTGGGGTCCCTCCTGAGGTGTTGGATCGCCACCAGCCGAGTCGGGGTCGCCGGGTGCAGTGTTGCAAGTCTCACGCTTCTTGCGGGGAGCTTGCAGGGTTCTTTAAAGCTGCTGGAAACAAAGTTGCAGCTTTTCTTGGAGCAGGTCCGCTGTCCTCGGGAGTTTCTTGTCTTTTCGAAGCAGGGGCAGTCCTCAGAGGATGTCGAGGTCGCTGGTCCCTTTGGAAGGCGTCGCTGGAGCAGGATCTTTGGAAGGCAGGAGACAGGCCGGTGAGTTTCTGGAGCCAAGGCAGTTGTCGTCTTCTGGTCTTCCGCTGCAGGGGTTTTCAGCTAGGCAGTCCTTCTTGTAGTTGCAGGAATCTAATTTTCTAGGGTTCAGGGTAGCCCTTAAATACTAAATTTAAGGGCGTGTTTAGGTCTGGGGGGTTAGTAGCCAATGGCTACTAGCCCTGAGGGTGGGTACCCTCTTTGTGCCTCCTCCCAAGGGGAGGGGGTCACAATCCTAACCCTATTGGGGGAATCCTCCATCTGCAAGATGGAGGATTTCTAAAAGTTAGAGTCACCTCAGCTCAGGACACCTTAGGGGCTGTCCTGACTGGCCAGTGACTCCTCCTTGTTATTCTCATTATTTTCTCCGGCCTTGCCGCCAAAAGTGGGGCCTGGCCGGAGGGGGCGGGCAACTCCACTAGCTGGAGTGTCCTGCTGGGTTGGCACAAAGGAGGTGAGCCTTTGAGGCTCACCGCCAGGTGTGACAATTCCTGCCTGGGAGAGGTGTTAGCATCTCCACCCAGTGCAGGCTTTGTTACTGGCCTCAGAGTGACAAAGGCACTCTCCCCATGGGGCCAGCAACATGTCTTGGTTTGTGGCAGGCTGCTAAAACTAGTCAGCCTACACAGATAGTCGGTTAAGTTTCAGGGGGCACCTCTAAGGTGCCCTCTGTGGTGTATTTTACAATAAAATGTACACTGGCATCAGTGTGCATTTATTGTGCTGAGAAGTTTGATACCAAACTTCCCAGTTTTCAGTGTAGCCATTATGGTGCTGTGGAGTTCGTGTTTGACAGACTCCCAGACCATATACTCTTATGGCTACCCTGCACTTACAATGTCTAAGGTTTTGTTTAGACACTGTAGGGGTACCATGCTCATGCACTGGTACCCTCACCTATGGTATAGTGCACCCTGCCTTAGGGCTGTAAGGCCTGCTAGAGGGGTGTCTTACCTATACGGCATAGGCAGTGAGAGGCTGGCATGGCACCCTGAGGGGAGTGCCATGTCGACTTACTCGTTTTGTCCTCACTAGCACACACAAGCTGGCAAGCAGTGTGTCTGTGCTGAGTGAGAGGTCTCCAGGGTGGCATAAGACATGCTGCTGCCCTTAGAGACCTTCCTTGGCATCAGGGCCCTTGGTACTAGAAGTACCAGTTACAAGGGACTTATCTGGATGCCAGGGTCTGCCAATTGTGGATACAAAAGTACAGGTTAGGGAAAGAACACTGGTGCTGGGGCCTGGTTAGCAGGCCTCAGCACACTTTCAATTGTAAACATAGCATCAGCAAAGGCAAAAAGTCAGGGGGCAACCATGCCAAGGAGGCATTTCCTTACACAATTGCTTTTATTCAAAGTTCCTAAGTTACCAAAGTGAAGTACCTTGCTTTTGATGTGTTTACTTCAAATCTTGAACCTGTGGTTCTTAAAATAAACTGAGAAAATATATTTTTCTATATACAAACCTATTGGCATGGTGTAAGTCTTTGAGTGTGTGTTCCTCATTTATTGCCTGTGTGTGTACAACAAATGCTTAACACTACCCTCTGATAAGCCTACTGCTCGACCACACTACCACAAAATAGAGCATTAGAATTAACTACTTTTGCCAGGAAGCTGGGCTGGTGTGAGGTGGTTACCCAAGGTACTTACACCTTATACCAGGTCCAGGTATCCCCCTCTTAGTGAAGTGTAGGCAGTGTCTAGAAGCCAGGCTCCCTAGAGGTAGCTGTGGATGAGCAGCCAAGGCCTATCTAGGAGACATGCAAAGCTCATGCAATGCCACTGTAGTCATACAGCACTTACACACATGAAAGAAAACACTCAGTTGTACAAAAATAAAGGTACTTTATTTTTGGAACACCATACCATAAAATGCTAGAAGAGCAACCCTCCAATAGGAGGTAATACACTAAATATGTACACTAGCAATCAGAAATAGGCATAGAAAAGGTTAGAAAACAGTGCAAATAGCAAAAACCAATAGTGCCCCTAGGGGGAGCACAAACCATACACTAAACAAATGGAATAAAAAACACTGGATCCCCACCTAAATAAGTAGAATGTGTAGAGGGCAGCTGGAGGTCCTAGAAAACCAGACGTAACTACACCCCCCTGAGCGACCAGGAATGCAGGAGTAAATCACTGGATTTTCACCAAACCACCCAAAAGGAAGAAAAGAAAAAGAAGACACCCAGAGAAGACTGCAAGAAAACCAGCAGTGGATTCCTGAAGAAAGAAGACCTGTGGAGAGAGGGGACCATGATCAAGAGTCACAGTGGAGTCCAGGAGGAGCAGGAGCTACTACCACCCCAGCTGTAGTTGCAGGAGTTGGTCAACAGTGATGAAGAACAGGTCAGCACTGCAGCTCTGGAGCAGGAGAAGAGTTCCTGATGGATACATAAGATCTCTCACGCTGGAAGGAAGATTGCAGACGGGTGTCGGTGCAGGGATTCCACCAAAAAACTTTGGCAAAGGCAAACTCGCGGAGAACCACACAGGAGGCTGTGCTTTGCATGAAGGAGTATTGGGGTTGGAGCTACACATCGCCTGAAGATCCCTTGGAGGAGATGCAAAGAAGCCTTGGCAGCTGCAAGAGACGCAGTGCACGGGGGTACAGTCCTACATGGGAAGGCACAGGCTTACCTCTCGCAAAGTTGGACAGCTGGCAGAGGGGACCAGGGGGATTATTCCAGACCACCACCCATGATGCAGAATCCACGCAGCTCAAGATAAGGGGAGATCCAAGCAGCCAGTCACTTGCTGTAGGTGCCTGCGGTTGTGGGGGAGTGACTCCTTCACTCCAAGGATGATTCCTTCTTCTTGCAGCCTGAAGGGTTGCTGTCTTTTGAGAAAGCACGACAACGTAAATGTAGCAAAGCTGGCAGGAGCCCTGGAAACAACGTTGCAGAAGAGAAGAGTTCTTCTTGGAGGCAGCGTGTCGGGTCCAGGAGGTTCCAGTCACAGTTCCGGAGGCCGGAAGTCGATGCAGAGGTTGCAGAGCAGTCCTGCTGGAATCTTGCGAGCCGAATCTGTGGACCCCACCCAAGAGATTGACCTTAAATATCCCTGAAATGGAGACTGGTCACCAACCAGGTCAGCAACTATCAGGAGGGGCCTCTGATGTCACCTGCCAGGACTGACCACTCAGATGCTCCCAACGTTCCCTGCCAACCTTGGAAACAAGATAGCAGAACCCAGGGACCCTCTGGAGGAGCTCTGAGCACCACCCCTGGGGTGGTGATGGACAGGGGAGTGGCCACTCCCCTTTCCATTGTCCAGTTTCATGCTAGAGCAGGGGCTGAGGGTCCCTGAATTGGTGTGGACTGCTTTATGCACTGAGGACACTAAATGTGCCCTTAAAAGCATAGCAGTGGCTCGGGGAGGATACCCTCCCAAGCTAGTCACACCTATTTCCAAAGGGAGAGGGTGTTACCTTACTCTCCCAAAGGAAATCCTTTGTTCTGCCTTCCTGGGCTTGATCAGATCAAGCAGCAAGAGGGCAGAAACCTGTCTGAGGAGTGGCTGCAGCTGGGCTGCATGTAGAACCCTGAAAGACTGGTGGTAGCAATGCTGGGGGTCCTCTAAGGAGCCGCCAGAGTGCATGGAATCATACTTCCAATACTTGCAACAGTATTGGGGTATGATTCTGACATGTTTGATACCAAACATGCCCAGGTTCGGAGTTACCATTATGTAGCTGGACATAGGTAGTGACCTATGTCCAGTACATGCATAAAATGGCGTCCTGCACTCACAAAGCCCAGGAGAATGGATCTGGAGTTTGTGGAGACACCTCTGCTGGTGCAGGGGTGCCCTCACACACAGGTACCTGTACCCTGCCCTCTGGGCTGAGAGGAACTACACGGGGGTGAGTTAGTGAACTGGAACAGTGACCTGTAGTGAAAACTGGTGCATGCACCCGTTTCACGCAGGCTGCAATGGCGGGCTTGCAGAACCTTTTGTATAGGCTCCCTAATGGGTGGCAGAATACCTGCTGCAGCCCATAAAGATCCCCTGGAACCCCAAAGCCCCTGGTACCGAGGAACCATATACAAGGGACTTACATGGGGGGACCAGTATGCCAATTGTGGGAAGAAAAAGGTACAATTTACTACTGGGGTCCTGGTTAGCCTCAGAGGACTGCCCTGAACCTAAGGACCAAGAAACTCCTGTGAGCAGCGGCTCTGCTCAACAAATATTGCAACTTTTCAGCAACTTTCAAAGACTTCACTCTTCCTGCCGGAAGCGTGAGACTTCACCGTCTGCACCTGACGCCCCCGGCTCGAGTTCCAGAGAACCAACACCACAGGGAGGACTCCCAGACGACTACGACCTCATGAGTAGCTCACGAGTAGCCCAAGACGACCCCCCTGGACCCCCCACAGCAATGCAGGCAGCGAGAATCCAGAGGCTCCGCGACTGCCTGTAACAAGGAACCCGACGCCTGGACCAAGCACTGCACCCGCAGTCCCCAGGACCAGAAGGAACCGAACCTCAGTGCAGGAGTGACCCCCAGGTGACCCTCTGCCTAGCCCAGTTGGTGGCTGGCCCGAGAAGCCCCCCTGTGCCCTGCCTACACCGCTAGAGTGACCCCCAGGTCCCTCCATTGAATCCAATACAAAACCCGACGCCTGCTTTCCACACTGCACCCGGCCGCCCCTATGCTGCAGAGGGTGTGTTTGGTGTGTCTAGTTGTGCCCTCTCCCCCAAGTGCTCTGCAAAACCCCCCTGGTCTGCCCTCTGAAGAAGCAGGTACTTACCTGTAGGCAGACTGGAACCGGAGCACCCCGGGTTCTTCATAGGCGCCTATGTGTTTTGGGCACCTCTTTGACCTCTGCACCTGACCGGCCCCGAGCTGCTGGTGTGGTAACTTTGGGGGTGCCTTGAACCGTCAACGGTGGGCTGCCTATGCCCAGGAACTGAGACTAGTGAGTGTTTTACTTACCTGACAAACTCCCCATGAACTGTTGATTTTTGCACTGTGTCCACTTTTAAAATAGCTTATTGCCATTTTTGCCAAAACTATGTGCATTTTTGTTTAAATTCAAAGTTCCATATTTACCTATGCCAAGTACCTTACAATTTATGTACTTACTTGAATTCTGAATCTTGTGGTTCTAAGATAAATAAATAAAATAATATTTTTCTATATAAAAACCTATTGGCCTGGAGTGAAGTCTTTGAGTGTGGGTTCTCATTTATTGCCTGTGTGTACAACAAATGCTTAACACTACCCTCTGATAAGCCTAACTGCTCGAGCACACTACCACAAATAGAGCATTAGTATTAACTATTATTGCCACTATCAACCTCTAAGAGGAACCCTTGGACTCTGTGCACACTCTCTCTCACTTTGAGATAGTTTATACAGAGCCAACTTCCAACAATTACCGAATACGAAAAATGCACTCGTAAGTTTTAAAAACTCTAAAAATTCATAACTCGAAAAGTACTTGCCTGAATCCAGAGAGCTTTGTGCCAAAGTTTATATAAAAGTACTTGTTATTTTTATACATTGGTGTTGGATTTCTTTACTGAATGAATGTCTCTCTTACTCTTAAGTGTGTGCCTTACATGCTCAGCACTACCCTCTGATATGCATAACTGCTTGACCACACTCTGGGATGTAATTTGTGCCTCTGTGATCCCTTTGGGAATTGCTTGGACTCAATGCAAAGTGTACCTCATTTTGGCCCACTATATAAAGAGCCCACTTCCTACACCATGCATAGATTTTACACAAAGTGAAAAACTTGGCAGTCCCTTTGGAGAGCAACAGTACTGGTGGGCTTGAACACCAATGGTAAATGACACTAAGTGCACAGAATACTACAAGGAGCCACTCCCTGCCTTAAGAAAGAGGTCTCTCATTATGGATACCTTCTAAATTATTAGACCTTCCGGGTGTATCTTCACACTTTATGCTTTTGGGCTGAAAAGACAATAACAATTGCTTTAAGTGTCAGGCTATGGTGAGATCCTGAGTCAGGCTGATCCTTTATCTCAAGCGAGATTTCACCTAACCACTGTGGCATAGTATGAAGTGCGGATGTCCCAAGGGAAAGGTGGCCATGGTCACATCCTTTTCTATGATGGTTAATATATTACAGTAAGTAACTTTATTGAGGAGCTCCTACTGGAGATGTGATCATCAGTAATAAAGGTTCTGGAGATCCTCAAAGAACATGAACACTGATTTATGGAGATTCTGACTCACTTTGTAAGCATTTCCTAGAGAAATAACACTGCATTAAACTTTGCCTAATGCCATGGCCATGCTGTGCTGCTCTCTACCACCTAACTGACCCAATATTTCTTTCCATTCAGAGTCCAAATGAAGTTCACATACCATTCCTGCCATCATCATGTCCTGGTCTGCTTCTGTCTGCTTCTTCTTTAGCTCTTTCTCTGCACCTTCCAGCTGCTTGAGCATGTCCCCTACTTCCTTGTCCAAGTCAATTGCATCAGAGAAGGTCTGGTTGGCATCAGACTTGGTCTTGGCAGCATTCTAAAAACAGAAAGGCCAAAATTAAAAGCAAACACTTTCAACAGTAACACTCAATATAGTCCCTCACTCTCTATAGTGTTGCACTGTTTTAGCAAGAAGTAGAAAACCAGTGTCAAGGAACTGAGCGTGTGTGGTGAATCAATTCAGCAACCAGCATATGAATGTTCTATTCTTACAGGCCTCTGGACAGTTTACATCTGCTGGGGAGATAATCAGGGGCACAGTGTCGCTGCACATTTACTTCATATCGGGAGTCTTAAAAAAAGAAGGCTTTGCCTTCTTAATTTTCCTAATAAATACTAGACTAATTTCCCATTTCAAAACAAATTGTAGCGAAATAGGATATTCTCTTGACTACTTTACCTTTGTAAATTGCCTTCTTCCTGCAGCAAGAGCCTTGAAAGAAGCTGTTCATAATAGCAATACAGCAGAGGCAATTGGACACTTCCAGGTTGGTATTCAACAGATGGTGAGATAGGGTCTTTTGTTTCAATTTAGGGCCCTATGACCACACACCACCACAACTTGTTTCATGATTTCCACCATCATTTTAATGTACAGGTTTCAGATGGCAATAAAAAGCTATACAGTAGGCCCTTTCCTAAGCCTCAAGGACAACACACCAGATACTGCCATATAATACTCATGCATCTGCAAATTTACCTTTTGGACAGAGTTTGCAATCTTTTCAGCATCTTCAGCCCTCTTTTTGGCCTCTCTTGCATCAGCAGCAGCATTTCCCAATGCAGTTTCTGCTTGTTTTGTCTTATTATTGGCATCTGCAATCGTCTGGCTGATGGCTGGGATCTTTTTAAGAGCTTCCTCAGCTGCTGTCTTGTTATCGTTCACTCGCTGATCAAAATCTGTATAATAAAAGTCACCATTCCCACCCCCCAATAAGACTATTAACATCGATGTCATACAAGCTCACAAAACCACTTTTGAGTTAATGAAAATCTTGTTTCCAGAAATTGCATACCAAGGCAAAGCAAAAATTACTAACCATAGTAAAATTCCAGTCTTCTTAGTGCATCATTAATAATGAGGGGACAATTATTCTGAGGGCCATTATCTGGGATCCGGAGCAGCAAAAAAGCTTATGCTGCAGTATCCCTAGTAGGTTCTGCTGTTTACCACTGGTATCGAATCACCACAAACACAACTCCATTCGGCAAACCAGTAGTTGACTCTTCATGGTGATCTTGTAGACTAATGTAGTTTACTGGCTTGAGAGGGAGCAGTTTATTCTATTTTGGGGGAGCAGATGGGGAAGAAGAGCCAAATTATAAGCTTATTTCAATACCCAAATATATCACTGATGAGGAGTGCTCCATCTTTCAGATTTGACTTTGGGGGTGTAGGCAGAGGAATGAAAATGTCACTTACCCAGTGTACATCTGTTCGTGGCATCAGTCGCAGTAGATTCGCATGTTCTGCAATAGCTCGCCATCTGGTGTTGGGCCGGAGTGTTACAAGTTGTTTTTGTTCGAAGAAGTCTTTCGAGTCACGGGACCGAGTGACTCCTCCTTTTGTCTCCATTGCGCATGGGCGTCGACTCCATCTTCGATTGTTTTTCCCCGCAGAGGGTGAGGTAGGAGTTGAATTGTAGTAATAGTGCCCATGCAATGGAGTGACTAAGTATGCACCTATTTAAGGTTGAGATGATACATATATAAATAATTGAAGGTAACTTCCAAACTGCTACAGGCTCCCGGGGAGGCGGGTGGGCACATGCGAATCTACTGCGACTGATGCCACGAACAGATGTACACTGGGTAAGTGACATTTTCAGTTCGATGGCATCTGTCGCTGTAGATACGCATGTTCTGCATAGACTAGTAAGCAGTTATTTCCCCAAAAGCGGTGGATCAGCCTGTAGGAGTGGAAGAAGTCTGAAATAATGTTCTTAATACGGCTTGACCTACTGTGGCTTGTTGTGCGGATAACACGTCTACACAGTAGTGCTTGGTGAATGTGTGAGGCGTAGACCATGTGGCTGCCTTACATATTTCTTGCATTGGGATGTTTCCTAGAAAGGCCATGGTAGCACCTTTCATTCTGGTTGAGTGTGCCCTTGGTGTAATGGGCAGCTGTCGTTTAGCTTTAAGGTAGCAGATTTGGATGCATTTAACTATCCATCTGGCTATACCTTGTTTTGATATTGGGTTTCCTGCATGAGGTTTTTGAAATGCAATAAATAGTTGTTTAGTCTTTCTGATGTTTTTTGTTCTGTCAATGTAATACATCAATGCTCTTTTGACATCTAATGTATGTAGTGCCCTTTCAGCTACGGTATCTGGCTGTGGAAAAAACACTGGAAGTTCCACTGTTTGATTTAGATGGAACGGTGAAATAACCTTGGGCAAAAATTTAGGATTGGTCCTTAGGACGACTTTATTTTTGTGTAGTTGTATAAAAGGTTCCTGTATTGTAAACGCCTGAATCTCGCTTACTCTTCTTAGGGAAGTAATGGCGATGAGAAATGCCACCTTCCAGGTTAGGAACTGTAGGAAGTTGGCTCTGTATGTGCTATTTCAAAGTAAGGAATAGCATGCACAGAGTCCAAGGGTTCCCCTTAGAGGTAAAATAGTGGTAAAAATAGATAATACTAATGCTCTATTTTGTGGTAGTGTGGTCGAGCAGTAGGCTTATCCAAGGAGTAGTGTTAAGCATTTGTTGTACATACACATAGACAATAAATGAGGTACACACACTCAGAGACAAATCCAGCCAATAGGTTTTTATATAGAAAAATATCTTTTCTTAGTTTATTTTAAGAACCACAGGTTCAAATTCTACATGTAATATCTCATTCGAAAGGTATTGCAGGTAAGTACTTTAGGAACTTCAAATCATCAAAATTGCATGTATACTTTTCAAGTTGTTGACAAATAGCTGTTTTAAAAGTGGACACTTAGTGCAATTTTCACAGTTCCTAGGGGAGGTAAGTTTTGGTTAGTTTTACCAGGTAAGTAGGACACTTACAGGGTTCAGTTCTTGGTCCAAGGTAGCCCACCGTTGGGGGTTCAGAGCAACCCCAAAGTCACCACACCAGCAGCTCAGGGCCGGTCAGGTGCAGAGTTCAAAGTGGTGCCCAAAACACATAGGCTAGAATGGAGAGAAGGGGGTGCCCCGGTTCCGGTCTGTTTGCAGGTAAGTACCCGCGTCTTCGGAGGGCAGACCAGGGGGGTTTTGTAGGGCACCGGGGGGGACACAAGTCCACACAGAAACTTCACCCTCAGCAGCGCGGGGGCGGCCGGGTGCAGTGTAGGAACAGGCGTCGGGTTCGCAATGTTAGTCTATGAGAGATCTCGGGATCTCTTCAGCGCTGCAGGTAGGCAAGGGGGGGATTCCTCGGGGAAACCTCCACTTGGGTAAGGGAGAGGGACTCCTGGGGGTCACTTCTCCAGTGAAAGTCCGGTCCTTCAGGTCCTGGGGGCTGCGGGTGCAGGGTCTCTCCCAGGCGTCGGGACTTTAGGTTCAAAGAGTCGCGGTCAGGGGAAGCCTCGGGATTCCCTCTGCAGGCGGCGCTGTGGGGGCTCAGGGGGGACAGGTTTTGGTACTCACAGTATCAGAGTAGTCCTGGGGTCCCTCCTGAGGTGTTGGATCGCCACCCGCCGAGTCGGGGTCGCCGGGTGCAGTGTTGCAAGTCTCACGCTTCTTGCGGGGAGCTTGCAGGGTTCTTTAAAGCTGCTGGAAACAAAGTTGCAGCTTTTCTTGGAGCAGGTCCGCTGTCCTCGGGAGTTTCTTGTCTTTTCGAAGCAGGGGCAGTCCTCAGAGGATGTCGAGGTCGCTGGTCCCTTTGGAAGGCGTCGCTGGAGCAGGATCTTTGGAAGGCAGGAGACAGGCCGGTGAGTTTCTGGAGCCAAGGCAGTTGTCGTCTTCTGGTCTTCCTCTGCAGGGGTTTTCAGCTAGGCAGTCCTTCTTCTTGTAGTTGCAGGAATCTAATTTTCTAGGGTTCAGGGTAGCCCTTAAATACTAAATTTAAGGGCGTGTTTAGGTCTGGGGGGTTAGTAGCCAATGGCTACTAGCCCTGAGGGTGGGTACACCCTCTTTGTGCCTCCTCCCAAGGGGAGGGGGTCACATCCCTAATCCTATTGGGGGAATCCTCCATCTGCAAGATGGAGGATTTCTAAAAGTTAGAGTCACCTCAGCTCAGGACACCTTAGGGGCTGTCCTGACTGGCCAGTGACTCCTCCTTGTTATTCTCATTATTTTCTCCGGCCTTGCCGCCAAAAGTGGGGCCTGGCCGGAGGGGGCGGGCAACTCCACTAGCTGGAGTGTCCTGCTGGGTTGGCACAAAGGAGGTGAGCCTTTGAGGCTCACCGCCAGGTGTGACAATTCCTGCCTGGGAGAGGTGTTAGCATCTCCACCCAGTGCAGGCTTTGTTACTGGCCTCAGAGTGACAAAGGCACTCTCCCCATGGGGCCAGCAACATGTCTCGGTTTGTGGCAGGCTGCTAAAACTAGTCAGCCTACACAGATAGTCGGTTAAGTTTCAGGGGGCACCTCTAAGGTGCCCTCTGTGGTGTATTTTACAATAAAATGTACACTGGCATCAGTGTGCATTTATTGTGCTGAGAAGTTTGATACCAAACTTCCCAGTTTTCAGTGTAGCCATTATGGTGCTGTGGAGTTCGTGTTTGACAGACTCCCAGACCATATACTCTTATGGCTACCCTGCACTTACAATGTCTAAGGTTTTGTTTAGACACTGTAGGGGTACCATGCTCATGCACTGGTACCCTCACCTATGGTATAGTGCACCCTGCCTTAGGGCTGTAAGGCCTGCTAGAGGGGTGTCTTACCTATACTGCATAGGCAGTGAGAGGCTGGCATGGCACCCTGAGGGGAGTGCCATGTCGACTTACTCGTTTTGTCCTCACTAGCACACACAAGCTGGCAAGCAGGGTGTCTGTGCTGAGTGAGGGGTCTCCAGGGTGGCATAAGACATGCTGCAGCCCTTAGAGACCTTCCTTGGCATCAGGGCCCTTGGTACTAGAAGTACCAGTTACAAGGGACTTATCTGGATGCCAGGGTCTGCCAATTGTGGATACAAAAGTACAGGTTAGGGAAAGAACACTGGTGCTGGGGCCTGGTTAGCAGGCCTCAGCACACTTTCAATTGTAAACATAGCATCAGCAAAGGCAAAAAGTCAGGGGGCAACCATGCCAAGGAGGCATTTCCTTACACAACCCCCCCCCAAACGAAAGAGGATGAGACTAACCTTTCCCAAGAGAGTCTTCATTTTCTAAGTGGAAGAACCTGGAAAGGCCATCTGCATTGGCATGGGCAGTCCCAGGTCTGTGTTCCACTATAAAGTCCATTCCCTGTAGGGAGATGGACCACCTCAACAGTTTAGGATTTTCACCTTTCATTTGCATCAGCCATTTGAGAGGTCTGTGGTCAGTTTGAACTAGGAAGTGAGTCCCAAAGAGGTATGGTCTCAGCTTCTTCAGGGACCAAACCACAGCAAAGGCCTCCCTCTCAATGGCACTCCAACGCTGCTCCCTGGGGAGTAACCTCCTGCTAATGAAAGCAACAGGCTGGTCAAGGCCATCATCATTTGTTTGGGACAAAACTGCCCCTATCCCATGTTCAGAGGCATCAGTCTGCACAATGAACTGCCTAGAATAATCTGGAGCTTTTAGAACTGGTGCTGAGCACATTGCCTGTTTCAGGGTGTCAAAGGCCTGTTGGCATTCCACAGTCCAGTTTACTTTCTTGGGCATTTTCTTGGAGGTGAGTTCAGTGAGGGCTGTCACAATGGATCCATATCCCTTCACAAACCTCCTGTAATACCCAGTCAAGCCAAGGAATGCCCTGACTTGAGTCTGGGTTTTTGGAGCTACCCAGTCCAGAATAGTCTGGATCTTGGGTTGGAGTGGCTGAACTTGGCCTCCACCTACAAGGTGGCCCAAGTAAACCACAGTTCCCTGCCCTATCTGGCATTTGGATGCCTTGATAGAGAGGCCTGCAGATTGCAGAGCCTTCAAAACCTTCCTCAGGTGGACCAGGTGATCCTGCCAGGTGGAGCTAAAGACAGCAATATCATCAAGATAAGCTGTGCTAAAGGACTCCAAGCCAGCAAGGACTTGATTCACCAACCTTTGGAAGGTGGCAGGGGCATTCTTTAAACCAAAGGGCATAACAGTAAACTGATAATGCCCATCAGGTGTGGAGAATGCTGTTTTCTCTTTTGCTCCAGGTGCCATTTTTATTTGCCAGTACCCTGCTGTCAAGTCAAAGGTACTTAGGAATTTGGCAGCACCTAATTTGTCTATGAGCTCATCAGCTCTTGGAATTGGATGAGCATCTGTCTTGGTGACAGAATTGAGCCCTCTGTAGTCCACACAAAACCTCATCTCTTTCTTTCCATCTTTGGTGTGAGGTTTGGGGACCAAGACCACTGGGCTAGCCCAGGGGCTGTCAGAGCGCTCAATCACTCCCAATTCCAGCATCTTGTGGACTTCCACCTTGATGCTTTCCTTAACATGGTCAGACTGTCTAAAGATTTTGTTCTTGACAGGCATGCTGTCTCCTGTGTCCACATCATGGGTACACAGGTGTGTCTGACCAGGGGTTAAGGAGAAGAGTTCAGGAAACTGTTGTAGGACTCTCCTACAATCAGCTTGCTGTTGGCCAGAGAGGGTGTCTGAGTAGATCACTCCATCTACTGTGCCATCGTTTGGGTCTGATGACAGAAGATCAGGGAGAGGTTCACTCTCTGCCTCCTGATCCTCATCTGTTACCATCAACAGATTCACATCAGCCCTGTCATGGAAGAGCTTAAGGCGGTTCACATGGATCACCCTCTTGGGGCTCCTGCTTGTGCCCAGGTCCACCAGGTAGGTGACCTGACTCTTCCTTTCTAGTACTGGGTAAGGGCCACTCCATTTGTCCTGGAGTGCCCTGGGAGCCACAGGCTCCAGAACCCAGACTTTCTGCCCTGGTTGGAACTCAACCAGTGCAGCCTTTTGGTCATACCAAAACTTCTGGAGCTGTTGGCTGGCCTAAAGGTTTTTGGTTGCCTTTTCCATGTACTCTGCCATTCTAGAGCGAAGGCCAAGTACATAGTCCACTATGTCCTGTTTAGGCTCATGGAGAGGTCTCTCCCAGCCTTCTTTAACAAGGGCAAGTGGTCCCCTTACAGGATGACCAAACAGAAGTTCAAAGGGTGAGAATCCTACTCCCTTCTGTGGCACCTCTCTGTAAGCGAAAAGCAGACATGGCAAGAGGACATCCCATCTCCTTTTGAGTTTTTCTGGGAGCCCCATGATCATGCCTTTTAATGTCTTGTTGAATCTCTCAACCAAGCCATTAGTTTGTGGATGGTATGGGGTAGTGAATTTATAAGTCACTCCACACTCATTCCACATGTGCTTTAGGTATGCTGACATGAAGTTGGTACCTCTGTCAGACACCACCTCCTTAGGGAAACCCACTCTGGTAAAGATACCAATGAGGGCCTTGGCTACTGCAGGGGCAGTAGTCGACCTAAGGGGAATAGCTTCAGGATACCTGGTAGCATGATCCACTACTACCAGGATATACATATTTCCTGAGGCTGTGGGAGGTTCTAGTGGACCAACTATGTCCACACCCACTCTTTCAAAGGGAACCCCCACCACTGGAAGTGGAATGAGGGGGGCCTTTGGATGTCCACCTGTCTTACCACTGGCTTGACAGGTGGGGCAGGAGAGGCAAAACTCCTTAACCATGGTGGACATATTGGGCCAGTAGAAGTGGTTGACTAACCTCTCCCACGTCTTGGTTTGTCCCAAATGTCCAGCAAGGGGAATGTCATGGGCCAATGTTAGGATGAACTCTCTGAACAGCTGAGGCACTACCACTCTCCTAGTGGCACCAGGTTTGGGGTCTCTGGCCTCAGTGTACAGGAGTCCATCTTCCCAATAGACCCTATGGGTTCCAGTTTTCTTGCCCTTGGACTCTTCAGCAGCTTGCTGCCTAAGGCCTTCAAGAGAGGGACAGGTTTCTTGTCCCTTACACAGCTCCTCCCTTGAGGGTCCCCCTGGGCCCAAGAGCTCAACCTGATAAGGTTCAAGCTCCAAAGGCTCAGTTCCCTCAGAGGGCAGAACTTCTTCCTGAGAAGAGAGGTTCCCTTTCTTTAGCTGTGTTGCAGTTGGTTTCCCAACTGACTTTCCTGTTCTCTTGGTAGGCTGGGCCATTTTTCCAGACTCCAGCTCTACTTTTTCACCCTGTGCCTTGCACTGTGCTCTTGTTTTCACACACACCAGTTCAGGGATACCCAGCATTGCTGCATGGGTTTTTAGTTCTACCTCAGCCCATGCTGAGGACTCCAGGTCATTTCCAAGCAGACAGTCCACTGGGATATTTGAGGAGACCACCACCTGTTTCAGGCCATTGACCCCTCCCCATTCTAAAGTAACCATTGCCATGGGATGTACTTTTCTCTGATTGTCAGCGTTGGTGACTGTGTAAGTTTTTCCAGTCAGGTATTGGCCAGGGGAAACCAGTTTCTCTGTCACCATGGTGACACTGGCACCTGTATCCCTCAGGCCCTCTATTCTAGTCCCATTAATTAAGAGTTGCTGTCTGTATTTTTGCATGTTAGGCGGCCAGACAGCTAGTGTGGCTAAATCCACCCCACCCTCAGAAACTAGAGTAGCTTCAGTGTGGACCCTGATTTGCTCGGGGCACACTGTTGATCCCACTTGGAGACTAGCCATACCAGTGTTACCTGGATGGGAGTTTGGAGTGGAACCTTTCTTGGGACAGGCCTTGTCTCCAGTTTGGTGTCCATGCTGTTTACAGCTATGACACCAGGCCTTTTTGGGATCAAAGTTTTTACCCTTGTACCCATTGTTTTGTGAAGAGGCTCTGGGCCCACCCTCCTGTGCAGGTTTTTGGGGGCCTGTAGAAGACTCTTTACTATTTTTAGTTTTGGTTGTCTCATCACCCTTCCCCTGGGGAGTCTTTGTGACCCCTTTCTTTTGGTCACCCCCTGTTGAAGTCTTGGACACCCTTGTCTTGACCCAATGGTCCGCCTTCTTTCCCAATTCTAGGGGAGAAATTGGTCCTAGGTCTACCAGATGCTGATGCAGTTTATCATTGAAACAATTACTTAACAGGTGTTCTTTCACAAATAAATTGTACAGCCCATCATAATTACTTACACCACTGCCTTGAATCCAACCATCTAGTGTTTTCACTGAGTAGTCTACAAAGTCAACCCAGGTCTGGCTCGAGGATTTTTGAGCCCCCCTGAATCTAATCCTATACTCCTCAGTGGAGAATCCAAAGCCCTCAATCAGGGTACCCTTCATGAGGTCATAAGATTCTGCATCTTGTCCAGAGAGTGTGAGGAGTCTATCCCTACACTTTCCTGTGAACATTTCCCAAAGGAGAGCACCCCAGTGAGATCTGTTCACTTTTCTGGTTACACAAGCCCTCTCAAAAGCTGTGAACCATTTGGTGATGTCATCACCATCTTCATATTTAGTTACAATCCCTTTAGGGATTTTCAACATGTCAGGAGAATCTCTGACCCTATTTATGTTGCTGCCACCATTGATGGGTCCTAGGCCCATCTCTTGTCTTTCCCTCTCTATGGCTAGGATCTGTCTTTCCAAAGCCAATCTTTTGGCCATCCTGGCTAACTGGATGTCCTCTTCACTGGGGCTATCCTTAGTGATTTCAGAGGTGTTGGTCTCTCCTGTGAGGGAACCAGCATCTCTGACTATTATTTTAGGAGTCAGGGTTTGAGGGACCCTGTTCTCCCTAGATAGGACTGGTAGGGGGGAATTTTCCTCCAAGTCACTATCCTCTTCCTCTGAGTTGCCACCCTCAGAGGGGTTGGCCTTTTCAAACTCTGCCAAAAGCTCCTGGAGCTGTATTTTGGTAGGTTTGGGGCCCATTGTTATTTTCTTTATTTTACAGAGTGACCTTAGCTCCCTCATCTTAAGATGGAGGTAAGGTGTGGTGTCGAGTTCCACCACAGTCACATCTGTGCTAGACATTTTGCTTCTAAAAGTTGGAATACTTTTTAAGAATCTACAACTGGTTCTAGAATCTAATTCAAACTTTTACAAACTTTTAAACTCTAAAAGAAATGCTAAACAGGATCTAACACAAGGCCCTAGCAGGTCTTTTAAGAATTTAGAAAACTTTTCAAATTGCAAAAATCAATTTCTAATGACAATTTTGGAATTTGTCGTGTGATCAGGTATTGGCTGAGTAGTCCAGCAAATGCAAAGTCTTGTACCCCACCGCTGATCCACCAATGTAGGAAGTTGGCTCTGTATGTGCTATTTCAAAGTAAGGAATAGCATGCACAGAGTCCAAGGGTTCCCCTTAGAGGTAAAATAGTGGTAAAAATAGATAATACTAATGCTCTATTTTGTGGTAGTGTGGTCGAGCAGTAGGCTTATCCAAGGAGTAGTGTTAAGCATTTGTTGTACATACACATAGACAATAAATGAGGTACACACACTCAGAGACAAATCCAGCCAATAGGTTTTTATATAGAAAAATATCTTTTCTTAGTTTATTTTAAGAACCACAGGTTCAAATTCTACATGTAATATCTCATTCGAAAGGTATTGCAGGTAAGTACTTTAGGAACTTCAAATCATCAAAATTGCATGTATACTTTTCAAGTTGTTGACAAATAGCTGTTTTAAAAGTGGACACTTAGTGCAATTTTCACAGTTCCTAGGGGAGGTAAGTTTTGGTTAGTTTTACCAGGTAAGTAGGACACTTACAGGGTTCAGTTCTTGGTCCAAGGTAGCCCACCGTTGGGGGTTCAGAGCAACCCCAAAGTCACCACACCAGCAGCTCAGGGCCGGTCAGGTGCAGAGTTCAAAGTGGTGCCCAAAACACATAGGCTAAAATGGAGAGAAGGGGGTGCCCCGGTTCCGGTCTGTTTGCAGGTAAGTACCCGCGTCTTCGGAGGGCAGACCAGGGGGGTTTTGTAGGGCACCGGGGGGGACACAAGTCCACACAGAAACTTCACCCTCAGCAGCGCGGGGGCGGCCGGGTGCAGTGTAGGAACAGGCGTCGGGTTCGCAATGTTAGTCTATGAGAGATCTCGGGATCTCTTCAGCGCTGCAGGTAGGCAAGGGGGGGATTCCTCGGGGAAACCTCCACTTGGGTAAGGGAGAGGGACTCCTGGGGGTCACTTCTCCAGTGAAAGTCCGGTCCTTCAGGTCCTGGGGGCTGCGGGTGCAGGGTCTCTCCCAGGCGTCGGGACTTTAGGTTCAAAGAGTCGCGGTCAGGGGAAGCCTCGGGATTCCCTCTGCAGGCGGCGCTGTGGGGGCTCAGGGGGGACAGGTTTTGGTACTCACAGTATCAGAGTAGTCCTGGGGTCCCTCCTGAGGTGTTGGATCGCCACCCGCCGAGTCGGGGTCGCCGGGTGCAGTGTTGCAAGTCTCACGCTTCTTGCGGGGAGCTTGCAGGGTTCTTTAAAGCTGCTGGAAACAAAGTTGCAGCTTTTCTTGGAGCAGGTCCGCTGTCCTCGGGAGTTTCTTGTCTTTTCGAAGCAGGGGCAGTCCTCAGAGGATGTCGAGGTCGCTGGTCCCTTTGGAAGGCGTCGCTGGAGCAGGATCTTTGGAAGGCAGGAGACAGGCCGGTGAGTTTCTGGAGCCAAGGCAGTTGTCGTCTTCTGGTCTTCCTCTGCAGGGGTTTTCAGCTAGGCAGTCCTTCTTCTTGTAGTTGCAGGAATCTAATTTTCTAGGGTTCAGGGTAGCCCTTAAATACTAAATTTAAGGGCGTGTTTAGGTCTGGGGGGTTAGTAGCCAATGGCTACTAGCCCTGAGGGTGGGTACACCCTCTTTGTGCCTCCTCCCAAGGGGAGGGGGTCACATCCCTAATCCTATTGGGGGAATCCTCCATCTGCAAGATGGAGGATTTCTAAAAGTTAGAGTCACCTCAGCTCAGGACACCTTAGGGGCTGTCCTGACTGGCCAGTGACTCCTCCTTGTTATTCTCATTATTTTCTCCGGCCTTGCCGCCAAAAGTGGGGCCTGGCCGGAGGGGGCGGGCAACTCCACTAGCTGGAGTGTCCTGCTGGGTTGGCACAAAGGAGGTGAGCCTTTGAGGCTCACCGCCAGGTGTGACAATTCCTGCCTGGGAGAGGTGTTAGCATCTCCACCCAGTGCAGGCTTTGTTACTGGCCTCAGAGTGACAAAGGCACTCTCCCCATGGGGCCAGCAACATGTCTCGGTTTGTGGCAGGCTGCTAAAACTAGTCAGCCTACACAGATAGTCGGTTAAGTTTCAGGGGGCACCTCTAAGGTGCCCTCTGTGGTGTATTTTACAATAAAATGTACACTGGCATCAGTGTGCATTTATTGTGCTGAGAAGTTTGATACCAAACTTCCCAGTTTTCAGTGTAGCCATTATGGTGCTGTGGAGTTCGTGTTTGACAGACTCCCAGACCATATACTCTTATGGCTACCCTGCACTTACAATGTCTAAGGTTTTGTTTAGACACTGTAGGGGTACCATGCTCATGCACTGGTACCCTCACCTATGGTATAGTGCACCCTGCCTTAGGGCTGTAAGGCCTGCTAGAGGGGTGTCTTACCTATACTGCATAGGCAGTGAGAGGCTGGCATGGCACCCTGAGGGGAGTGCCATGTCGACTTACTCGTTTTGTCCTCACTAGCACACACAAGCTGGCAAGCAGGGTGTCTGTGCTGAGTGAGGGGTCTCCAGGGTGGCATAAGACATGCTGCAGCCCTTAGAGACCTTCCTTGGCATCAGGGCCCTTGGTACTAGAAGTACCAGTTACAAGGGACTTATCTGGATGCCAGGGTCTGCCAATTGTGGATACAAAAGTACAGGTTAGGGAAAGAACACTGGTGCTGGGGCCTGGTTAGCAGGCCTCAGCACACTTTCAATTGTAAACATAGCATCAGCAAAGGCAAAAAGTCAGGGGGCAACCATGCCAAGGAGGCATTTCCTTACAGGAACTGTATGTCGCAGGAGTGCATGGGTTCAAAAGTTGGACCCATAAGTCTAGTTAGGACAACATTTAGGTTCCATGAAGGAACAGGTGGTGTTCTTGGTGGTATAATTCTCCTAAGGCCCTCCATGAATGCTTTAATGACTGGTATCTTATATAGGGAAGTTGAATAGGTAGTCTGCAGGTATGCAGATATTGCTGCAAGGTGTATTTTAATGGAAGAGAAAGCTAGGTTAGATTTTTGTAAGTGAAGCAAGTAACCCACTACATGTTCTGGAGTTGTGTGTAATGGTTGTATTTGATTAATATGGCAGTAGCAAACAAACCTCTTCCATTTACTTGCATAGCAGTGCCTGGTGGATGGCCTTCTGGCTTGTTTTATGACTTCCATACATTCTTGGGTAAGTTGTAAGTGCCCGAATTCTAGGATTTCAGGAGCCAGATTGCTAGATTCAGCGATGCTGGATCTGGGTGTCTGATCTTTTGGTTGTGCTGTGTCAACAGATCTGGCCTGTTGGGCAATTTGATGCAGGGTACCACTGATAGGTCTAGCAGCGTTGTGTACCAGGGTTGCCTTGCCCAAGTTGGTGCTATCAATATGAGTTTGAGTTTGCTTTGACTGAGTTTGTTTACCAGGTAAGGAAGGAGAGGGAGAGGAGGAAAAGCGTAAGCAAATATCCCTGACCAGTTCATCCATAGGGCATTGCCTTGGGATTGTTCGTGTGGGTATCTGGATGCGAAGTGTTGGCATTTTGCGTTCTCCCTTGTCGCAAACAAGTCTATCTGAGGTGTTCCCCAGAGTTTGAAATAAGTGTTCAGAATTTGGGGGTGAATTTCCCATTCGTGGACCTGTTGGTGATCTCGAGAGAGATTGTCTGCGAGTTGATTTTGGATCCCTGGTATAAATTGTGCTATTAGGCGAATTTGGTTGTGAATTGCCCAATGCCAAATCTTTTGTGCTAGCAGGCTTAACTGCGTGGAGTGCGTCCCCCCCTGCTTGTTTAGATAATACATTGTTGTCATGTTGTCTGTTTTGACGAGAATGTATTTGTGAACTATTATTGGTTGGAAAGCTTTTAGTGCTTGAAAAACTGCTAGAAGTTCTAGGTGATTGATATGCAGTTTTGTTTGATGTACGTTCCATTGTCCTTGTATGCTGTGTTGATCGAGGTGTGCTCCCCACCCTGTCATGGAAGCATCTGTTGTTATTACGTATTGTGGCACTGGGTCTTGGAAAGGCCGCCCCTTGTTTAAATTTATGTTGTTCCACCACAGAAGCGAGAGGTAAGTTTGGCGGTCTATTAACACCAGATCTAGAAGGTGACCCTGTGCTTGAGACCACTGTGATGCTAGGCATTGTTGTAAGGGCCTCATGTGCAGTCTTGCGTTTGGGACAATGGCTATGCATGAAGACATCATGCCTAGTGCTTGTATCTTTTGTGTTGGATACATGCGTTGTATGATGGTGTTGAAATTTAGAATTCTTTGTGGACTTGGAGTGGCTACTCCCTTTGATGTGTCTATTATGGCTCCTAGGTATTGTTGTACCTTGCGCGGCAGAATGTTGGATTTTGTAAAGTTGACGGTGAACCCGAGTTTGAAGAGGGTTTGTATGATCTGATTTGTGTGATTTGAGCACTCTATGAACGAATGGGCCTTGATTAGCCAGTCGTCCAAATATGGGAACACATGTATTTGCTGCCTTCTTATGTGTGCAGCGACTACCGCTAGACATTTGGTAAAGACTCTTGGTGCGGTTGTTAATCCAAAAGGCAGTACCTTGAATTGGTAATGTATTCCTTTGAATACAAACCTTAGGTATTTCCTGTGCGATGGGTGTATTGGTATATGGAAAAAAGCATCCTTGAGGTCTAAAGTTGCCATGTAGTCGTGTAGTTTTAGCAATGGCAATACTTCTTGTAGTGTGACCATGTGGAAGTGGTCTGATTTGATGAAAGTGTTCACTACTCTGAGGTCTAGGATTGGTCTCAGCGTTTTGTCCTTCTTTGGTATCAGAAAGTACAGTGAGTAAACTCCTGTGTTTATTTGTGTGTTTGGCACTAATTCGATTGCATTCTTTTGCAAAAGTGCCTGCACTTCTATCTCCAGGAGATTGGAATGGTGTGTTGTTAAATTTTGTGCTTTTGGTGGTATGTTTGGAGGGAATTGTAGAAATTCTATGCAATAACCATGTTGGATAATTGCTAGAACCCAAGTGTCTGTAGTGATTTCCTCCCATGCTTTGTAATAATGACCTATTCTTCCCCCCACTGGTGTTGTGTGGAGGGGGTGAGTGACATGTGAGTCACTGTTTAGTAGTAGGGGTTTTTGGGCTCTGAAATCTTCCTCTATTTCTAGGGAATTGCCCTCCTCTATATTGTCCCCGAAAACCTCCTCTATACTGTCCCTGGTAACTGGACGGTGTTGCTTGTGAGGTGCTGGCTTGTGTGCTTTGACCCCGAAACTCCCCTCGAAAGGGCGTTTTACGGAATGTGCTGTAATTCCCTCTGCTCTGCGGGGAGTAGAGTGCGCCCATGGCTTTGGCAGTGTCCGTATCTTTTTTGAGTTTCTCAATCGCTGTGTCCACTTCTGGACCGAACAGTTCTTTTTCATTAAAAGGCATATTGAGAACTGCTTGTTGAATCTCTGGTTTAAATCCAGACGTTCGGAGCCATGCATGCCTTCTGATAGTTACAGATGTATTAATTGTCCGTGCAGCTGTATCTGCAGCGTCCATGGAGGAGCGGATCTGGTTGTTGGAAATGGTCTGTCCCTCCTCAACCACTTGTTTTGCCCTATTTTGTAAGTCCTTGGGCAGATGTTCAATGAGATGTTGCATCTCGTCCCAGTGGGCTCTGTCATAGCGCGCAAGTAGTGCCTGGGAGTTCGCGATGCGCCACTGGTTTGCAGCTTGTGCTGCGACTCTTTTACCAGCTGCATCGAACTTGCGGCTTTCTTTATCTGGGGGTGGTGCATCTCCAGATGTGTGAGAGTTGGCCCTTTTCCTAGCTGCTCCTACAACGACAGAGTCTGGTGGCAGCTGTGTAGTGATGAAAACCGGGTCTGTAGGAGGCGCCTTATACTTTTTTTCCACCCTTGGTGTGATTGCCCTACTTTTGACCGGCTCCTTAAAGATGTCTTTTGCGTGCCGGAGCATACCAGGGAGCATAGGCAGGCTTTGGTATGAACTGTGGGTGGAGGAGAGTGTGTTGAATAAAAAATCATCCTCGACCTGTTCTGAGTGGAGGCTTACGTTGTGAAATTGTGCTGCTCTAGCCACCACTTGAGAATACGCGGTGCTGTCTTCTGGTGGAGATGGCTTCGTAGGGTATGCCTCCGGACTGTTATCTGACACTGGGGCGTCGTATAGGTCCCATGCGTCCTGATCTTGGTCACCCTGGCTCATGGTGGTGTGAGCTGGGGAGTGTGATGGAGTTTGTGCTGGTGAGACGTTAATCACGGGCGGAGGAGAGGGTGGTGGGGTAACTCTTTTCACCACTTTTGGTTGTGGTGTCTGTTCAGTCTGGAACTCCAACCTTCTCTTTCTCCTAATGGGGGGAAGGGTGCTTATTTTTCCTGTCCCCTGCTGTATGAAGATACGCTTTTGCGTATGGTCCACATCAGTTGCTTGTAGCTCTTCCTCAAACCTATGCTTTTGCATTTGGGAGGTTAGCGAGTGCTCTTCTGTATAAGAGCCTGAAGCTGGGTCGCTTGCAGTTTGTTTCGGCATCGAAACCCTGTCTGCGTGTTTTTTCGGCTCCGAGGTGACTTTTTTCTTTTTCAGGGCCGAAACCTCGCGGCGTCGATCTGCTTCGGTGCCGCTGTCTCGGCGTCGAGCCGTGTCCACACCGGCATCTCGGTGTCGAGGCTTGTCTCCAGCACTTTCTCGGTCCCGAGAAGGCCGCGTGCCGGTGTCTCGACCGGAGTCGGACGACCTCGGCACTGTTTGGGCCTTTTTCGGTGCCGACGGTCGGTCACCGAATTTATGGGTGGAGCCATGGCCGGATGGCAGTGGCGTCCCCTGGGCCTTGTAAATGTTTCTTTGTGTGGTTTTCGACGTCTTACTCACGGTTTGTGTATCGTCGAATCCTTCGGAGTCTGAGTCTTGGATCGAGAAGGTACCTTCCTCTTCCTGTTCCTCGAACTCCCGTTGGGCTGTCGGTGCGGACGCCATCTGAAGTCTTCTGCCTCGACGGTCTCGGAGTGTTTTTCGGGACCGGAACGCACGACAGGCCTCGCAGGTGTCTTCGCTGTGCTCAGGTGACAGGCACAGGTTGCAGACCAAGTGTTGGTCTGTGTAGGGGTATTTATTGTGGCATTTGGGGCAGAAACGGAACGGGGTCCGTTCCATCGGCGTTCTTCAGCACGCGGTCGGGCCGACCAGGCCCCGACGGGGGATCGAAAAACTACCCCGAAGGGCACCGGAGCTCTTCGATCTTCGATGCGGTGTGGAATCTAAGTACGCCGATCCCGAACGCAACAATACCGACGAAAATCTTCCGAAATTAGCTAATTTTCCGTTCCGAAACTCGGAGCGACAGGAACACGTCCGAACCCGATGGCGGAAAAAAAACAATCGAAGATGGAGTCGACGCCCATGCGCAATGGAGACAAAAGGAGGAGTCACTCGGTCCCGTGACTCGAAAGACTTCTTCGAACAAAAACAACTTGTAACACTCCGGCCCAACACCAGATGGCGAGCTATTGCAGAACATGCGTATCTACAGCGACAGATGCCATCGAACAAACAGATTTCCGCAAAGATTGGGGCAAATCTCCCTAATGACTAGGCAACTCCATTAAAATAAAGCCTTGTGGATGGTGGGAGATGAACACTGGGAGGAAAACTGGTATTGTAAGGGAACAAGTTCTCCCCCCGCCCCCAAAGCACACCTGACCGGTAATGATTCAGGAAGGGATCTAGGTAACAAAGGGACATATATAATTTAAAGTCTGGTAGGGAGCAAAGGCAGCCTTCATGTGAACTACCATTTTGAGAAAAGCCGCTGTGACAGGTACAGGGACACCATTAACTCTGCACACATTCTGTTACACGCAACCCTCATCTCTACACAGCTGCACACTAACTTAAAGTGAATAGAGCTCACAACTAGCCCTCGGCCTTTGGAGGTAAAAACTACAGGTCTCTCCTAGGTGTTGCAATGGGCAGATAGCAAATTGTAGGCTTCAAAGGGTGGTGGTAAAAAATGTCTGTGCACATGCACTACCACTCAGCTGCTACCAACTTTTCAAAGTCTGGAATGAGGGATCAATATCAATCTTTCATTATAAGTGAAACGTTCTTGGTACTGGCAGAACTTGGCACTCACAATAATCATAATCCAAGCCCACTTCTGGGCCAGAGAGGTAACTTTAAAGCAGCCCTCCCAAAAATGTTCAAACCAGCCCTGCTTCTTTCCTTCCTCCCTCTATCGCCATCGATTTGCTGGTGGTTGAAGGAACTCAGGTTTATGAAGCCAAGCCAGCATATATCCCCACCATCTGACTTCCCACCTGCAACCCCAAACCAACCAGGCCACACAGCAAGTGCCAAGGGACGTTCAGAGCTTAGTAATGCAGAAAGTCAGAGTAGTAAATTACAAAATCTCAGACAACAATTTTGCCTAAAACAAGCACAATCTTTTGTATCTCAGCAAATGGGAAATCTATTGTCATAAGCCATTAGAGTGACTGACTGGCTTTAATTCCAGTTACTCATTGCTATGGTGTAAAATGGAGAAACATTTATTTCCCATTTTTGCGAAGTAAACAGTGGAAGAGTTCACTTCCCCTGTGTTTCAGGGCCTTGTCCAGGCATAAAAACAGCCGAAAGAGCTAGCAAAATGGCATCTGACAGGCTTGCCCGCTTTCTATTGCCCCTTGCAAGCCTCCAAGCAACTGAGGGAAATGAGAATGTGGGTGATTTGCTGCATGAGAAATATATTACAGGGGAATGTGAATTGGGCCATGAACAGGGTGGTGGGGGATGGAAGGGAAGAGGCCAGTAGCTATTTTTCAAATTTTGGCATAGATGGAGGAACTAATTAAAAAGGGTTTGTGGGGGGAATAGAAAGTAATTTTTCTTTCATCTTTTTGAGGGAGTTATTTCTACTCTTGATATTTTGTGGGGGGGAAATTGGAAGGGTATACACACAGAATTACAGAGTGCTAAGTAGTGAGTAACTGGGATGTTTTTCACCTCTGGATTCTGAGCTCTTATTGTCTATTTGAGGTCAACCTGAGTCCCTCAGTGAAAATGAAACCAGTTACCTTTTATGGTTTTGCAGCTTGAAGCTCTTCCAGATTCACAGTTCCACCTTCAATAGGTGTGGAAGGGTTTTGTTTTTAAACTTTGTATTATGAGTGGGCATTTTCAGAGGCGGAGCCTTAGTATGACATTGATTATGAATTTATCCAACATGCAGGGAGTGGGGGTGTAAGGAAATGCCTCCTTGGCATGGTTACCCCCAGACGTTTTGCCTTTGCTGATGCCAAGTTATGATTTGAAAGTGTGTTGAGGCCTGCTAACCAGGCCCCAGCACCAGTGTTCTTTCCCTAACCTGTACCTTTGTTTTCACAATTGGCACACCCTGGCATCCAGGTAAGTCCCTTGTAACTGGTACCCCTGGTACCAAGGGCCCAGATGCCAGGGAAGGTCTCTAAGGGCTGCAGCATGTCTTATGCCACACTGGGGACCCCTCACCCAGCACAGTCACACTGCTTGCCAGCTTGTGTGTGCTGGTGGGGAGAAAATGACTAAGTCGACATGGCACTTCCCTCAGGGTGCCATGCCAACCTCACACTGCCTATGGCATAGGTAAGTCACCCCTTTAGCAGGCCTTACAGTCCTAAGGCAGGGTGCACTATACCATAGGTGAGGGCATAGGTGCATGAGCACTATGCCCCTACAGTGGCTAAGCAAAACCGTAGACATTGTAAGTGCAGGGTAGCCATAAGAGTATATGGTCTGGGAGTCTGTCAAACACGAACTCCACAGCACCATAATGGCTACACTGAAAACTGGGAAGTTTGGTATCAAACTCCTCAGCACAATAAATGCACACTGATGCCAGTGTACATTTTATTGTGAAATACACCCCAGTGGGCATCTTAGAGATGCCCCCTGAAACCTTAACCAACTACCCGTGTAGGCTGACTGGTTTTAGCAGCCTGCCACACTCGAGACATGTTGCTGGCCACATGGGGAGAGTGCCTTTGTGACTCTGTGGCTAGTAACAAAGCCTGCACTGGGTGGAGATGCTATCACCTCCCCCAGGCAGGAGCTGTAACACCTGGCGGTGAGCCTCAAAGGCTCACCCCCTTTGTTCCAGCACCACTCGGCACTCCAGCTAGTGGAGTTGCCCGCCCCCTCCGGCCACGGCCCCACTTTTGGCGGCAAGGCCGGAGGAAATAATGAGAATAACAAGGAGGAGTCACTGGGCAGTCAGGACAGCCCCTAAGGTGTCCTGAGCTGAGGTGACTAACTTTTAGAAATCCTCCATCTTGCAGATGGAGGATTCCCCCAATAGGGATAGGAATGTGACCCCCTCCCCTTGGGAGGAGGCACAAAGAGGGTGTACCCACCCTCAGGGCTAGTAGCCATTGGCTACTAACCCCCCAGACCTAAACACGCCCTTAAATTTAGTGTTTAAGGGCTCCCCTGAACCTAGGAACTCAGATTCCTGCAACCTAAGAAGAAGAGGACTGCTGAGCTGAAAAACCCTGCAGAGAAGACGGAGACACCAACTGCCTTGGCCCTAGCTCTTCGGAAGAAAACTGCTCCAGCGACGCTTTCCCCAGGACCAGCGACCTCTGAATCCTCAGAGGACTGCCCTGCTCTAAAAGGACCAAGAAACTCCCGAGAACAGCGGCCCTGTTCACCCGAGACTGCAACTTTGTTTCCAAAGGAGCAACTTAAAGGCAACAGCGTTTCCCGCCAGAAGCGTGAGACTTGCAACCCTGCACCCGGCGACCCAGACTCAACTGGTGGAGAAACAACACTTCAGGGAGGACCCTCCGGCGACTCCGAGACTGTGAGTAACCAAAGTTGTCCCCCCTGAGCCCCCACAGCGACTCCTGCAGAGGGAATCCCGAGGCTCCCCCTGACCGCGACTGCCTGACTCTCAGATCCCGACACCTGGAAAAGACCCTGCACCCGCAGCCCCCAGGACCTGAAGGATCAGAACTCCAGTGCAGGAGTGACCCCCAGGAGGCCCTCTCCCTTGCCCAGGTGGTGGCTACCCCGAGGAACCCCCCCTTGCCTGCATCGCTGAAGAGACCCCTTGGTCTCCCATTGAAACCTATTACAAACCCGACGTGTGTTTGCACACTGCACCCGGTCGCCCCCGTGCTGCTGAGGGTGTACTTTCTGTGCTAACTTGTGTCCCCCCCGGTGCCCTACAAAACCCCCCTGGTCTGCCCTCTGAAGACGCGGGTACTTACCTGCTGGCAGACTGGAACCGGGGCACCCCCTTCTCCATTGAAGCCTATGCGTTTTGGGCACCACTTTGAACTCTGCACCTGAGCTGCTGGTGTGGTAACTTTGGGGTTGCTCTGAACCCCCAACGGTGGGCTACCTTGGACCCAAACTTGAACCCCGTAGGTGGTTTACTTACTTGCAAGAACTAACCATTACTTACCTCCCCTAGGAACTGTGAAAATTGCACTAAGTGTCTAGTTTTAAAATAGCTATATGTGTTTTATTTGAAAAGTATATATGCTATTGTGATTATTCAAAGTTCCTAAAGTACTTACCTGCAATACCTTTCATGCAAAGTATTACATGTAGAATTTGAACCTGTGGTTCTTAAAATAAACTAAGAAAATATATTTTTCTATACAAAAACCTACTGGCCTGGAATTGTCTCTGAGTGTGTGTTCCTCATTTATTGCCTGTGTGTATGTACAACAAATGCTTAACACTACTCCTTTGATAAGCCTACTGCTCGACCACACTACCACAAAATAGAGCATTAGTATTATCTCTTTTTGCCACTATCTTACCTCTAAGGGGAACCCTTATAGCATATACAGTTTTCACATAAATGACATATAGCTATTTTAAAACTAGACACAGTGCAATTTTCAACAGTTCCTGGGGGAGGTAAGTGTTTGTTAGTTTTTGCAGGTAAGTAAACCACCTACGGGGTTCAAGTTTGGGTCCAAGGTAGCCCACTGTTGGGGGGTTCAGAGCAACCCCAAAGTTACCACACCAGCAGCTCAGGGCCGGTCAGGTGCAGAGGTCAAAGTGGTGCCCAAAACGCATAGGCTTCAATGGAGAAGGGGGTGCCCCGGTTCCAGTCTGCCAGCAGTAAGGCACTTGGCCACTCTGCACCAGACTCTGTGGACATCTACGTCTGCCTAATATATTGTTTTACTGTCTAGATGTGCGGCACCTTTTCACCAATACTACCCTTGTGTTTGCTCTAGGCCTTGTTCTGTCTGAATGGGGTGAGCCGCACTCTAGTAACATCAACGTTTCATGCACTATCTGTATTTTGTCTGTTCAGAAAGAGAATATTTTTCTTAGATTTGTCAAACATGGCCTTATTTGATGACAACCGGGACACCTTAGCTGCAGAGCTATTCTCAAAAAAATCCCTAGCTCCACATACAACAAACCCTATACCTTCTAAAGAAGGACTGAGACAGAAATTCATTAAACTAGAGAGACTAAAAAAACAAGAGTTAGCTCGCTGGTGGGCCATTACTACTCTCAAACGTTATCTGGAACTTAAGGCTGTATCTCGACGAAGGCACAATCCTTTGACCAATAGTACCTACTAATAAAGACACTTTCTACGAACAAGATTCGGGACTTTTTCAACTCTTTGCTTTCTTTGACCTCAAATACACCATCAGGGATACTTATCCTTGCTACATGATTGGACTATACATTTCTGTGTGCTGTGGTCATCTCGTTCTGTTACTCTCCTTAGTGATGTCATTGCTATTAGCAAGGCTGTTTCAAAAGTTAAGAATTTAAATTTTGCCTAGTGAATTGGTTCAAATGGTTCTTTCATTAGCCGAGTATCACATTAAGGTTCTACATGGGTGTTGGAGCACTTCTGGGTGGTGCTTTTCTTTTTACTCATTCTAAAAATATCTTAATGACTAGCGCTGTGAACAGACTTCTTCCAACGTAGCCTTCTGTGTACTTTCCTATTGCTGCCAGATGTACTTGAAGTGAAGCTTCAAGTAAGTGTGTTTGATATTTATTCAGTGTAATTTCCTCTGTCCTGTCATGAAGTAAATCATATTTTTTTAGTCCAACACATGTGAATATTTTCTATTTTGCTGTGTAACATTTTCTTGTAGTTTTCCTTGCTTCTATGAGGACTGCCGTTGTCTTTTCTGGGAGACCTAAATGACCAAATTCTTGTTCTTCAAGAGCCATGCCGCTAAACTCAACATGTTTGGCTCTAGGTTTAATACATTTCCTTTCTGCATGGAAAGCAGATACTGCAATACTGGTAGCTGTATCATTTCTTCCACTATCTCAATGTGTTCTGAGTATCAAGTTTGTCTCACCTACTGTGGAGCTACTAAAATAAGAGTCATTTGTGATTGTTTGCATGTGTTTATCACTACTGGGATTAGTGGTATCAGTGAAAAGGTGTAAGCAAATTATTTTGATCAGCTTATTGACAGTGCATTCCCTATGGACTGGGGTTACGGATGTTTGGATGTTAAGTACTGGTGTTCTGTGGCATTGTGAACAAGTCTATTTTTGGTGTTCCCATTGTTTTAAGTTTGACTCCAACACAGTTTGTTTTAACTCCTATTCATGTGAATTGGATGCTTGTCTGCTATCATTTTGTCCACTACCGGCAGATGTATTTCTGTTAACATTATCAGCCTTTGAATGGCCCACCTCCATATCTGTTGAGACAACTTTGATAGGGGATACGATTTGTTCCCCCGATTGTTTATATAGATTATTGCTGTTGTATTGTCCGTTTGTATTTGTACTGATTTGTTCCACAACTGCAGCTAAAAGGCTTTTAGCCTTTTTAGTGCACATGACGCCCAATGGCCGTCACACACACATTCTGCCTGGTGTAGGTCATGACCACTGGCAGTCACCAGGGAGAGCTTAAAAAAAAACCTCCAGTGCAGAGTAGCAGAGGATTTTTCCCTTTTTTTTTTTCTTTTCATAAAGGCCCTGAGGAGATGCAGAGTAGCTTCCGTGTCAATTTGTGACATCAGTGCGCCGCAAGGCATTTCTTAATAAAAATATTTTGCTGTGTCAACTGCACCCCCCAGGGAATGAAAAATAATGTACATTTAAAAAAAAAAAAGAAAAAAAAAAAAGCACATTGAAAATGAGGGGTTGGGCCCTTCTGACACGGTCTTGACGTGTGGTTTCACTGAGGGGGTCAAGATTGCCCCCAGGGAAACCATACGTATAAAAAAGGATGTGAGATATGGAAAATGTCACTTACCCAGTGTACATCTGTTTGTGGCATGTTCCGTTGCAGATTTACATGCTGTGCATATACTTCTGCCATTTAGTGTTGGGCTCGGAGTGTGTAAGGAAATGCCTCCTTGGCATGGTTACCCCCTGACTTTTTGCCTTTGCTGATGCTATGTTTTGAATTGAAAGTGTGCTGAGGACTGCTAACCAGGCCCCAGCACCAGTGTTCTTTCCCTAACCTGTACTTTTGATTCCACAATTGGCACACCCTGGCATCCAGATAAGTCCCTTGTAACTGGTACCTCTGGTACCAAGGGCCCTGATGCCAGGGAAGGTCTCTAAGGGCTGCAGCATGTATTATGCCACCCTAAGAGACCCCTCATTCAGCACAGACACACTGCTTACCAGCTTGTGTGTGCTAGTGAGAACAAAATGAGTAAGTCGACATGGCACTCCCCTCAGGGTGCCATGCCAGCCTCTCACTGCCTATGCAGTATAGGTAAGACACCCCTCTAGCAGGCCTTACAGCCCTAAGGCAGGGTGCACTATACCATAGGTGAGGGTACCAGTGCATGAGCACTGTGCCCCTACAGTGTCTAAGCAAAACCTTAGACATTGTAAGTGCAGGGTAGCCATAAGAGTATATGGTCTGGGAGTCTGTTTTACACGAACTCCACAGCACCATAATGGCTACACTGAAAACTGGGAAGTTTGGTATCAAACTTCTCAGCACAATAAATGCACACTGATGCCAGTGTACATTTTATTGTAAAATACACCACAGAGGGCACCTTAGAGGTGCCCCCTGAAACTTAACCGACTATCTGTGTAGGCTGACTGGTTCCAGCAGCCTGCCACACTAGAGACATGTTGCTGGCCCCATGAGGAGAGTGCCTTTGTCACTCTGAGGCCAGTAACAAAGCCTGCACTGGGTGGAGATGCGAACACCTCCCCCAGGCAGGAGCTGTAACACCTGGCGGTGAGCCTCAAAGGCTCACCCCTTTGTCACAGCCCAGCAGGGCACTCCAGCTTAGTGGAGTTGCCCGCCCCCTCCGGCCACGGCCCCCACTTTTGGCGGCAAGGCTGGAGGGAACAAAGAAAGCAACAAGGAGGAGTCACTGACCAGTCAGGACAGCCCCTAAGGTGTCCTGAGCTGAAGTGACTCTAACTTTTAGAAATCCTCCATCTTGCAGATGGAGGATTCCCCCAATAGGATTAGGGATGTGCCCCCCTCCCCTTGGGAGGAGGCACAAAGAGGGTGTACCCACCCTCAGGGCTAGTAGCCATTGGCTACTAACCCCCCAGACCTAAACACGCCCTTAAATTTAGTATTTAAGGGCTTCCCTGAACCTAAAGATTTAGATTCCTGCAACAACAACAAGAAGGACTGCCTAGCTGAAAACCCCTGCAGAGGAAGACCTGAAGACAACAACTGCCTTGGCTCCAGAAACTCACCGGCCTGTCTCCTGCCTTCCAAAGAACTCTGCTCCAGCGACGCCTTCCAAAGAGACCAGCGACCTCTGAATCCTCTGAGGACTGCCCTACTTCGACGACGACAAGAAACTCCAGAGGACAGCGGACCTGCTGCAAAAAGACTGCAACTTTATCCAAAGGAGCAGCTTTAAAGACCCCTGCAATCTCCCCGCAAGAAGCGTGAGACTTGCAACACTGCACCCGGCGACCCCGACTCGGCTGGTGGAGAACCAACACCTCAGGGAGGACCCCCGGACTACTCTACGACTGTGAGTACCAAAACCTGTCCCCCCTGAGCCCCCACAGCGCCGCCTGCAGAGGGAATCCCGAGGCTTCCCCTGACCGCGACTCTCTGAAACCTAAGTCCCGACGCCTGGAAAAGACCCTGCACCCGCAGCCCCCAGGACCGGACTTTCACTGCAGAAGTGACCCCCAGGAGTCCCTCTCCCTTGCCCAAGTGGAGGTTTCCCCGAGGAAGCCCCCCCTTGCCTGCCTGCAGCGCTGAAGAGATCCCTTGATCTCTCATTGACTTCCATTGCGAACCCGACGCTTGTTCTAACACTGCACCCGGCCGCCCCCGCACCGCTGAGGGTGAAATTTCTGTATGGGCTTGTGTCCCCCCCGGTGCCCTACAAAACCCCCCTGGTCTGCCCTCCGAAGACGCGGGTACTTACCTGCTGGCAGACTGGAACCGGGGCACCCCCTTCTCCATTGAAGCCTATGCGTTTTGGGCACCACTTTGAACTCTGCACCTGACCGGCACTGAGCTGCTGGTGTGGTAACTTTGGGGCTGCTCTGAACCCCCAACGGTGGGCTACCTTGGACCAAGAACTGAACCCTGTAAGTGTCTTACTTACCTGGTAAAACTAACAAATACTTACCTCCCCCAGGAACTGTGAAAATTGCACTGTGTCCACTTTTAAAATAGCTATTTGTGAATAACTTGAAAAGTATACATGCAATTGAAATAATTCAAAGTTCCTAATGTACTTACCTGCAATACCTTTCAAACAAGATATTACATGTTAAATTTGAACCTGTGGTTCTTAAAATAAACTAAGAAAAGATATTTTTCTATACAAAACCTATTGGCTGGATTTGTCTCTGAGTGAGTGTACCTCATTTATTGTCTATGTGTATGTACAACAAATGCTTAACACTACTCCTTGGATAAGCCTACTGCTCGACCACACTACCACAAAATAGAGCATTAGTATTATCTATTTTTACCACTATTTTACCTCTAAGGGGAACCCTTGGACTCTGTGCATGCTATTCCTTACTTTGAAATAGCACATACAGAGCCAACTTCCTACAGAGTGTTACAAGTTGTTTTTCTTCGAAGAAGTGTTTGAGTCACAGGATCGAGTGACTCTTCCTTTTCAGCTACATTGCGCATGGGCATCGACTCCATGTTAGATTGTTTTCCCGCAGAGGGCAAGGTAGGAGTGAGAGTAAAGAAAAGAGATATCCATGCTAATGGAATGCTAAATATGGAAAATTTCACTTACCCAGTGTACATCTGTTCGTGGCATTAGTCGCTGCAGATTCACATACTGTGCACATCCCGCCATCTGGTGTTGGGCTCGGAGTGTTACAAGTTGTTTTTCTTCGAAGAAGTCTTTTTTCGAGTCACGAGACCGAGGGACTCCTCCGATTTCGACTCCATTGCGCATGGGCGTCGACTCCATCTTAGATTGTTTTCCCCGCAGAGGGTGAGGTAGGAGTTGTGTATGCTAGTAATAGTGCCCATGCAATAGAGTGAATACGTATGTACATAATGAAGTTTAAAGTAATATATTTACAAATGTTCAAGATCAACTTCTAAACGGCTACAGGCTCCCGTGGAGGCGGGTGTGCGCATGTGAATCTGCAGCGACTAATGCCACGAACAGATGTACACTGGGTAAGTGACATTTTCCGTTCGATGGTATGTGTAGCTGCAGATACACATGCTGTGCATAGACTAGTAAGCAGTTATCTCCCCAAAAGCGGTGGTTCAGCCTGTAGGAGTTGAAGTTGTTTGAAATAATGTTCGTAGCACAGCTTGACCTACTGTGGCCTGTTGTGCAGTTAACACATCTACACAGTAGTGTTTGGTAAATGTATAAGGCGTAGACCATGTTGCTGCCTTACATATTTCGTTCATTGGAATATTTCCTAGAAAGGCCATGGTAGCACCTTTTTTTCTGGTTGAGTGTGCCTTTGGTGTAATAGGCAGCTCTCTCTTTGCTTTAAGATAGCAGGTTTGAATACACTTAACTATCCATCTAGCAATGCCTTGTTTAGAAATTGGATTCCCTGTATGAGGTTTTTGGAAAGCAATAAATAGTTGTTTTGTTTTTCGAATTAGTTTTGTTCTGTCAATGTAGTACATTAGCGCTCTTTTGATGTCTAATGTATGCAGTGCTCTTTCAGCTACAGAATCTGGCTGTGGGAAGAACACTGGTAATTCTACAGTTTGATTCAAGTGGAACGGTGAGATCACTTTTGGTAAAAAATGTGGATTTGTCCGTAGAACTACTTTATGCTTGTGTATTTGAATAAATGGTTCTTGTATGGTAAATGCTTGAATTTCACTCACTCTTCTTAGAGATGTGATGGCAATCAAAAATGCAACTTTCCATGTTAAGTATTGCATTTCACAAGAGTGCATGGGCTCAAAAGGTGGACCCATGAGTCGTGTTAAGACAATGTTGAGGTTCCATGAAGGAACTGGTGGTGTTCGTGGTGGTCTAATTCTTTTTAGGCCTTCCATAAATGCTTTTATGACTGCTATCATAAATAATGAAGTTGAGTGCGTAATTTGCAGGTAGGCTGAAATTGCAGTAAGATGCATCTTTACTGAAGAGAAAGCTAGCTTTGACTTTTGCAATTGTAGTAAGTATCCTACTATATCTTTGGCAGATGCGTGTAAGGGTTGAATTTGATTATTATGGCAGTAATAAACAAATCTTTTCCACTTATTTGCATAGCAGTGTCTAGTGGTAGGTTTTCTAGCTTGTCTTATGACCTCCATACATTCTTGTGTGAGGTCTAAGTGTCCGAATTCTAGGATTTCAGGAGCCAAATTGCTAGATTCAGCGATGCTGGATTTGGATGTCTGATCTGTTGTTTGTGTTGTGTTAACAGATCTGGTCTGTTTGGTAGTTTGACATGAGGTACTACTGAGAGGTCTAGTAGTGTTGTGTACCAAGGTTGTCTTGCCCATGTCGGTGCTATTAGTATGAGTTTGTTTTGACTCAATTTGTTTACTAGATATGGAAGGAGTGGGAGAGGGGGAAAAGCGTAAGCAAATATCCCTGACCAGCTCATCTGTAACGCATTGCCCTGAGACTGATCTTGTGGGTACCTGGATGCGAAGTTTTGGCATTTTGAGTTTTCCTTTGTTGCAAATAGATCTATTTGTGGTGTTCCCCCACATTTGGAAGTAAGTGTTTAGTATTTGGGGGTGAATCTCCCATTCGTGGATCTGTTGGTTATCCCGAGAGAGATTGTCTGCTAACTGGTTCTGAATTCCTGGAATAAATTGTGCTATTAGGCGAATGTGGTTGTGAATCGCCCAATGACATATTTTCTGTGTTAGGAGACAACTGTGTCGAGTGTGTGCCTCCCTGTTTGTTTAGGTAATACATTGTTGTCATGTTGTCTGTTTTGACAAGAATGTGTTTGTGGCTTATTATGGGTTGAAATGCTTTGAGCGCTAGAAATACCGCTAACAGTTCTAAGTGATTTATGTGAAACTGTTTTTGCTGTATGTCCCATGGTCCTTGGATGCTGTGTTGATTGAGGTGTGCTCCCCACCCTATCATGGAAGCATCTGTTATTACGTATTGTGGCACTGGGTCTTGGAAAGGCCGCCCTTGGTTTAAATTTATACTGTTCCACCATTGAAGCGAGATGTATGTTTGGCGGTCTATCAACACCAGATCTAGAAGCTGACCCTGTGCTTGTGACCATTGTGATGCTAGGCACTGTTGTAAGGGCCGCATGTGCAACCTTGTGTTTGGGACAATGGCTATGCATGAAGACATCATGCCTAGTAGTTTCATCACCAGTTTGACTTGTATCTGTTGATTTGGATACATGGTCTGTATTACATTGTGAAATGTGTGAACTCTTTGCAGACTTGGAGTGGCAATCCCTTTTGCTGTGTTGATTGTTGCTCCTAAGTATTGCTGTGTTTGACACGGCAGAAGGTGTGACTTTGTGTAGTTGATTGAGAAACCTAGTTTGTGGAGGATTTCAATGACATTTTGTGTGTTGTGAACACCGTCTTAGCGTGTTGGTTTTGATTAACCAATCGTCTAGGTACGGGAACACATGTATTTGCTGCCTTCTGATATGTGCAGCTACTACTGCTAGGCATTTTGTAAAAACTCTTGGCGCAGTTGTTATTCCGAATGGCAACACTTTGAATTGGTAATGTATCCCTTGGAATACAAACCTTAGGTACTTTCTGTGTGAAGGATGTATTGGTATATGGAAATATGCATCCTTTAGGTCTAGTGTTGTCATGTAGTCTTGTTGTTTGAGCAGTGGGATTACGTCTTGTAATGTAACCATGTGAAAGTGATCTGATTTGATGTAGGTATTTAATGTTCTGAGATCTAGTATAGGTCTCAGACTCTTGTCTTTTTTGGGTATCAGAAAGTACAGGGAGTAAACTCCTGTGTTTATTTGTTGTTTTGGTACTAACTCTATTGCTTCTTTCTGTAGCAATGCCTGAACTTCTAGTCCTAGAAGATCTATATGTTGTTTTGACATATTGTGTGTTTTCGGTGGGATGTTTGGAGGGAATTTGAGAAATTCTATGCAATAACCATGCTGGATAATTGCTAAGACCCAAGTGTCTGTTATTTCCTCCCAATGTTTGTAAAACTTGGTTAGTCTCCCCCCCACAGGTGTTGTGTTGGGGATTTGTGACCTTGAAGTCACTGCTTGTTTGGAGGAGTTTTGGGACTTTGGAACTTTCCTCTATTCCTTTGAAATTGTCCCCCTCTATATTGTCCCCGAAAACCTCCCCGCTGATACTGGCTCTGGTAAGTGGGCTTCGTTTGTGAGGTTGTGGCTTCTGTGGTTTGCCCTCGAAACCCCCCTCGAAATTGTGTCTTTCGAAATATGCCTCTGCTCTGTGGGGAGTAGAGTGCGCCCATGGCTTTGGCCGTGTCAGTGTCTTTCTTAAGTTTTTCGATCGCAGTGTCCACCTCCGGCCCAAACAACTGCTGTCCGTTGAATGGCATATTCAGCACAGCTTGCTGTATCTCTGGTTTAAATCCTGATGTACGCAACCATGCATGTCTCCTTATTGTTACTGCTGTGTTGATAGTTCTAGCAGCTGTGTCTGCAGCATCCATTGCTGACCGTATCTGATTATTGGAGATACTCTGTCCTTCTTCTACTACTTGCTGCGCTCTTTTTTGGAACTCCTTGGGTAAATGTTCAATAAGGTGTTGCATCTCATCCCAATGGGCCCTATCATATCTGGCTAGCAAAGCTTGCGAATTTGCAATACGCCACTGGTTTGCTGCCTGTGCCGCCACCCTTTTGCCTGCAGCATCGAATTTTCGACTTTCTTTATCTGGAGGTGGTGCATCTCCTGAAGTATGAGAGTTGGCACTTTTGCGCGCTGCTCCCACTACAACAGAGTCTGGTGTTAGCTGTTGTGTAATGTACACTGGGTCTGTTGGTGGCGGTTTATATTTTTTATCTACTCTCAGAGTAATGGCTCTCCCTTTAACAGGCTCCTCAAACACTTGTTTGGAGTGTTTTAGCATTCCGGGTAGCATAGGAAGACTCTGATATTGGCTGTGTGTGGATGACAGTGTATTAAAAAGAAAGTCGTCTTCAATGGGCTCTGAATGAAGGCTGACATTATGAAATGCCGCTGCTCTTGACACCACCTGTGCGTAGCCTGTACTATCCTCTGGTGGCGATGGTTTAGCTGGATAGCATTCTGGACTATTATCTGACACTGGTGCGTCATAAAGGTCCTATGCGTCAGGGTCATCTTGACTTATTCCTGTATGAGTTGGGGATTGCATCATTGGTGGAGTGGCTACCGGTGATGGTTGCGGAGAGTGATGTGGGGATGGTGGCGGTGTTACTTGTTTAGCCACCTTTGCGTGTGGCTGTTTGTCCTTGTCTTGGAAGGCAAGCTTGCGTTTCATTTTGACTGGAGGAAGAGAGCTGATCTTCCCTGTATCTTTTTGAATAAAGAGCCGTCTTTGTGTGTGATCTGGCTCTATTGTCTCTAACTCCTGTCCAAATCTATGTGTCTTCATTTGTGTGGACAGTCCTTGTTCATCAGTGTAGGAACTTGTTTTCGGTTCCGAGGCCGGATATTTCGGTACCGAAACCTTTTCGGCTGCTTTTTTCGGTTCCGACGAAACCTTCTTTACTTTCGGCGTCGTGCTCTCTCGGTGCCGACCCGTTTCGGTGCCGCTGTCTCGGTGCCGAATCTTCTCTGAGCCACTATCTCGGGCCCGAGATTGCTGTGTGCCGGTATCTCGACCGGAGTCGGATGACTTCGACACCAGCACGCCCTTTTTCGGTGCCGATGAACGGTCACCTACTTTTCGGGTTAAGCCATGGCCTGTTGGCAGTGGCGTCCCCTGGGCTTTAGCGCTTTTCTCATGAGTTCTTGGTTTCGACGTCTTACTCATGGTTTTAGGCGTTTCCTCGGGATCGATCTCCTCAGAGTCCGACTCCTGGGTGGAGAATGTTTCTTCCTCCTCCTCAAAACGCTCTTGTCCTGTCGGCGCCGACGCCATTTGCAGTCTTCTTGCTCTTCGGTCCCCGAGTGTCTTCCTGGACCGAAACGCTCGACAGGCCTCACAAGTATCCTCCTTGTGTTCTGGTGACAAACACAAGTTACATACCAGATGTTGATCTGTATATTGATACTGGTTATGGCATTTTGGACAGAAGCGGAATGGGGTCCGTTCCATCAGCCTTGAAGAGACACGTGGCCGGGCCGACCAGGCCCCGACGGGGATGGAAAAAAAACCCGAAGGGCCACCGGAGCTCTTCTTAATTCGGTGTCGATCTGTTGTAACTAACCCGACACCGAACGCAAACAATACCGACGATTTTTCCGAGATTCTAACTAACTTTCTGACCCGAAACACGGAGCTAAAAGGAACACGTCCGAACCCGATGGCGGAAAAAAAACAATCTAAGATGGAGTCGACGCCCATGCGCAATGGAGTCGAAATGGGAGGAGTCCCTCGGTCTCGTGACTCGAAAAAAGACTTCTTCGAAGAAAAACAACTTGTAACACTCCGAGCCCAACACCAGATGGCGGGATGTGCACAGCATGTGTATCTGCAGCTACACATGACATCGAACATATATCTACATGTGTACAAATGTTGTTAACTTAAACAACGACAGGCTGCTGGGGAGGTGGGAGGGTGCAAGTGAATCTGCAGCAGAACATGCCACGAACAGATGTACACAGGCTAAGTGACATTTTCTGTTCGATGTCATGTGTAGCTGCAGATACACATGCTGTGCATAGACTACAAAGCAGTTAGTCCTACCATGTAGGAAGTTGGCTCTGTATGTACTATTTCAACGTAAGAAATAGCATGCACAGAGTCCAAGGGTTCCCCTTAGAGGTAAGATAGTGGCAAAAAGAGAATTCTAATGCTTTATTTTGTGGTAGTGTGGTCGAGCAGTAGGCTTATCAGAGGGTAGTGTTAAGCATTTGTTGTACACACACAGGCAATAAATGAGGAACACACACTCAAAGACAATTCCAGGCCAATAGGTTTTTATATAGAAACATTTATTTTCTTAGTTTATTTTAAGAACCACAGGTTCAAGATTTACAATCAATACTTTAAATGAAAGGTATTTCACTCGGGTATCATAGGAACTTTGAATCAGCAAAATAGCATGTACAGTTTTGGCAAAAATGGCAATAAGCTATTTTAAAACTAGACACTGCAAATTTCAACAGTTCCTGGGGGAGATAAGTATTTGTTAGTTTTGCAGTTAAGTAAATCAACTACAGGGTTCAAAGTTGGGTCCAAGGTAGCCCACCGTTGGGGGTTCAGGGCAACCCCAAAGTTACCACACAAGCAGCTCAGGGCCGGTCAGGTGCAGAGATCTAAGTGGTGCCCAAAACGCATAGGCTTCAATGGAGAAGGGGGCGCCCCGGTTCCAGTCTGCCAGCAGGTAAGTCCCCGCGACTTCGGAGGGCAGACCAGGGGGGTTTTGTAGGGCACCGGGGGGGACACAAGTCAGCACAAAAAGTACACTCTCAGCGGCACGGGTGCGGAGTGCAAACAAGCGTCAGGTTTGCAATAGGTTCCAATGGGAGACCCAGGGGTCTCTTCAGCGAAGCAGGCAGGAAAGGGGGGGCCTCATCGGGGTAGCCACCACCTGGGCAAGGGAGAGGGCCACCTGGGGGTCGCTCCTGCACTGGAGGTCGGATCCTTCAGGTCCTGGGGGCTGCGGGTGCAGTGTCTTTACCAGGCGTCGGGTTCTTGGAAGCAGGCAGTCGCGGTCAAGGGGAGCCTCTGGATTCCCTCTGCAGGCGTTGCTGGGGAGACCCTGGGGGGTCAACTCAGGCTAATCACAGGGTCGCAGTCGCCGGGGAGTCCTCCCTGTAGTGTTGTTTCTCCGCAGGTCGAGCCGGGGGCGTCAGGTGCAGAGTGGAAAGTCTCACGCTTCCGGCGGGAAACGTGGAGTTCTTTTAAAGATGTTTCTTTGTTGCAAGTTTTGGTTTTTTGGAACAGGGCCGCTGTCCTCTGGAGTTCTTGGTCCTTTTAGATGTAGGGTACTCCTCTGAGGCTTCAGAGGTCGCTGGACCCTGGGGAACGCGTCGCTGTTGCGGTTTCTCTTGAAGTGGGGAGACAGGCTGGTAGGGCTGGGGCCAAAGCAGTTGGTGTCTCCGTCTTCTCTGCAGGGCTTCAGGTCAGCAGTCCTTCTTTGTCTTAGGTTGCAGGAATCTGTTTTCGTCGGTTCTGGAGGCCCCTAAATACTCAATTTAGGGGTGTGTTTAGGTCTGGGGGGTTAGTAGCCAATGGCTACTAGTCCTGAGGGTGGCTACACCCTCTTTGTGCCTCCTCCTTGAGGGGAGGGGGGCACATCCCTAATCCTATTGGGGGAATCCTCCATCTGCAAGATGGAGGATTTCTAAAAGTCAACGTCACCTCAGCTCAGGACACCTTAGGGGTTGTCCTGACTGGCCAGTGACTCCTCCTTGTTTTTCTCATTATCTCCTCCGGCCTTGCTGTCAAAAGTGGGTCCGTGGCCGGTGGGGGCGGGTATCTCCACTAGCTGGAATGCCCTGTGGCACTGTAACAAAGGGGGTGAGCCTTTGAGGCTCACCGCCAGGTGTTACAGCTCCTGCAGGGGGAGGTGAGAAGCACCTTCACCCAGTACAGGCTTTGTTACTAGCCACAGAGTGACAAAGGCACTCTCCCCATGTGGCCAGCAACATGTCTGGTGTGTGGCAGGCTGGCAAAATTAGTCAGCCCACACTGAAAGTCGGTATGTTTTCAGGGGGCATCTCTAAGATGCCCTCTGGGGTGTATTTCACAATAAAATGTACACTGGCATCAGTGTGCATTTATTGTGCTGAGAAGTTTGATACCAAACTTCCCAGTTTTCAGTGTAGCCATTATGGTGCTGTGGAGTTTGTGTATGACAGACTCACAGACCATATACTCTTATGGCTAACCTGCACTTACAATGTCTAAGGTTTTAGACACTGCAGGGGCATAGTGCTCATGCACTTATGCCCTCACCTATGGTATAGTGCACCCTGCCTTAGGGCTGTAAGGCCTGCTAGAGGGGTGACTTATCTATGCCATGGGCAGTGTGAGGTTGGCATGGCACCCTGAGGGGAGTGCCATGTCAACTTAGTCATTTTCTCCCTACCAGCACACACAAGCTGGCAAGCAGTGTGTCTGTGCTGAGTGAGGGGTCCCCAGGGTGGCATAAGACATGCTGCAGCCCTTAGAGACCTTCCCTGGCATCAGGGCCCTTGGTACCAGGGGTACCAGTTACAAGGGACTTACCTGGATGCCAGGGTGTGCCAATTGTGGAGACAAAGGCACAGGTTAGGGAAAGAACACTGGTGCTGGGGCGTGGTTAGCAGGCCTCAGCGCACTTTCAAATCATAACTTGGCATCAGCAAAGGCAAAAAGTCAGGGGGTAACCATGCCAAGGAGGCATTTCCTTACACTGAGTTATATAGACAGGATCAGAGGGAGGTGGCTTGTGTTTTTTTCTAGTCTAGGAGTTATTATTCTTGCTTTGACAGGCTTGCTAAATATTTGATCAGCATGTTTTAGCATGCACGGGAGCATAGAGAGCGACTGGTATGTTGTATGCGTGGAGAAGAGTGTATCGTCCTCCAACGGTTCAGTGTACATGGTGACACTATGGCATGCTGCAGCCCTAGCTAACACTTGATTGTATCCTGTACTATCCTCGGGTGGTGAAGGCTTAGAGGGATAGCAATCAGGGTCACTGTCAGGAATGGGGTCTTGATCATAAAGATCCTATGGGTCCACATGGTCTTGCTGCGAGTCAAATTAATGGGATTGTGACTGCATTGGTGTAGGGCTGTGAAGGAAGTTGGCTCTGTATGTGCTATTTCGAAGTAAGGAATAGCATGCACAGAGTCCAAGGGTTTCCCTTAGAGGTAAGATAGTGGCAAAAAGAGATAATACTAATGCTCTATTTTGTGGTAGTGTGGTCGAGCAGTAGGCTTATCCAAGGAGTAGTGTTAAGCATTAGTTGTACATACCCACAGGCAATAAATGAGGAACACACACTCAGAGACAAATCCAGCCAATAGGTTTTGTTATAGAAAATATATTTTCTTAGTTTATTTTAAGAACCACAGGTTCAAATTCTACATGTAATATCTCATTTGAAAGGTATTGCAGGTAAGTACTCTAGGAACTTTGAATAATCACAGTAGCATATATACTTTTTACATAAAACACAATAAGCTGTTTTAAAAGTGGACACAGTGCAATTTTCACAGTTCCTGGGGGAGGTAAAGTAATGTTAGTTTTAACAGGTAAGTAAGTCACTTACAGGTTTCAGTTTTGGGGCCAAAGTAGCCCACCATTGGGGGTTCAGAGCAACCCCAAAGTTATCACACCAGCAGCTCAGGGCCGGTCAGGTGCAAAGGTCAAAGAGGTGCCCAAAACACATAGGCTTCAATGGAGAGAAGGGGGTGCCCCTGTTCCAGTCTGCCAGCAGGTAAGTACCCGCGTCTTCGGAGGGCAGACCAGGGGGGTTTTGTAGGGCACCGGGGGGACACGAGTCAGCACAAAAAGTACACCCTCAGCAGCGCGGGGGCGGCCGGGTGCAGTGTGCAAACACGCGTCGGGTTTTCAATGGTTTTCAATGAGAGACCAAGGGGTCTCTTCAGCGATGCAGGCAGGCAAGGGGGGGGGGCTCCTCGGGGTAGCCACCACCTGGGCAAGGGAGAGGGCCTCCTGGGGGTCACTCCTGCACAGGAGTTCCGTTCCTTTAGGTGCTGGGGGCTGCGGGTGCAGGGTCTTTTCCAGCCGTCGGGAAATGGAGTTCAGGCAGTCGCGGTCAGGGGGAGCCTCGGGATTCCCTCTGCAGGCGTCGCTGTGGGGGCTCAGGGGGGACAACTTTGGTTACTCACAGTCTTGGAGTCGCCGGAGGGTCCTCCCTGAGGTGTTGGTTCTCCACCAGTCGAGTCGGGGTCGCCGGGTGCAGTGTTGCAAGTCTCACGCTTCTTGCGGGGAGTTGCAGGGGTCTTTAAATCTGCTCCTTGAAACAAAGTTGCAGTTCTTTTGGAGCAGTGCCGCTGTCCTCTGGAGTTTCTTGTCTTTCTTGAAGCAGGGCAGTCCTCAGAGGATTCAGAGGTCGCTGGTCCCTTGGAAAGCGTTGCTGGAGCAGGTTTCTTTGGAAGGCAGGAGACAGGCCGGTGAGTCTGGGGCCAAAGCAGTTGGTTTCTTCTGTTCTTCCTCTGCAGGGGTTTTTCAGCTCAGCAGTCCTCTTCTTCTTGTAGTTTCAGGAATCTAAATTCTTAGGTTCAGGGGAGCCCTTAAATACTAAATTTAAGGGCGTGTTTAGGTCTGGGGGGTTAGTAGCCAATGGCTACTAGCCCTGAGGGGGGTACACACTCTTTGTGCCTCCTCCCAAGGGGAGGGGGGTCACATCCCTAATCCTATTGGGGGAATCCTCCATCTGCAAGATGGAGGATTTCTAAAAGTTAGAGTCACTTCAGCTCAGGACACCTTAGGGGCTGTCCTGACTGGCCAGTGACTCCTCCTTGTTGTTCTCATTATTTTCTCCGGCCTTGCCGCCAAAAGTGGGGGCCGTGGCCAGAGGGGGCGGGCAACTCCATTAGCTGGAGTGTCCTGCGGTGCTGGAACAAAGGGGTGAGCCTTTGAGGCTCACCGCCAGGTGTTACAGCTCCTGCCTGGGGGAGGTGTTAGCATCTCCACCCAGTGCAGGCTTTGTTACTGGCCTCAGAGTGACAAAGGCACTCTCCCCATGGGGCCAGCAACATGTCTCTAGTGTGGCAGGCTGCTGGAACCAGTCAGCCTACACAGATAGTTGGTTAAGGTTTCAGGGGGCACCTCTAAGGTGCCCTCTGGGGTGTGTTTCACAATAAAATTTACACTGGCATCAGTGTGCATTTATTGTGCTGAGAAGTTTGATACCAAACTTCCCAGTTTTCAGTGTAGCCATTATGGTGCTGTGGAGTTCGTGTTTGACAGACTCCCAGACCATATACTCTTATGGCTACCCTGCACTTACAATGTCTAAGGTATTGCTTAGACACTGTAGGGGCACAGTGCTCATGCACTGGTGCCCTCACCTATGGTATAGTGCACCCTGCCTTAGGGCTGTAAGGCCTGCTAGAGGGGTGTCTTACCTATACTGCATAGGCAGTGAGAGGCTGGCATGGCACCCTGAGGGGAGTGCCATGTTGACTTACTCATTTTGTTCTCACTAGCACACACAAGCTGGTAAGCAGTGTGTCTGTGCTGAGTGAGGGGTCTCCAGGGTGGCATAAGACATGCTGCAGCCCTTAGAGACCTTCCCTGGCATCAGGGCCCTTGGTACCAGAGGTACCAGTTACAAGGGACTTACCAGGTATCCACCACGCACCAGGACAGCTTCCTACAACTTACACCTTGCACATGCAGAGATGGGGGGGCTGGCACACAGGGGTGAGCGACAGGTCATATTTTAAATTTTGCCTGCACCAACACACACAGCCTGCAATGGCAGCACTTGTGTGAGTTTGGTGAGGGGTCCCTGAGGGTGGAACAATTGGTGCTGCAGCCCTCAGGGACTTTCGTTAGTAACCTAAGCCCAACAGGTACAGCTTACTAGAGACTTAGTGGTAGCTAAAGAGTTCGCCAATTGTGCAAAACAACTGTGCAGTTTTGGGGAAAGATCTGGCATCGGGGACCTGATTAGCAGGGACCCAGTGCACTAACAGTCAGAGTCACATCAAAAGTCAGGCAAAAAGTGGGGGCTAACCATGTAATGAAAATGTCACTTACCCAGTGTACATCTGTTCGTGGCATCAGTCGCTGAAGATTCACATGTTGTGCATAGCCCGCCATCTGGTGTTGGGTCGGAGTGTTACAAGTTGTTTTTCTTCGAAGAAGTCTTTCGAGTCACAGGACCGAGGGACTCCTCCTCTTTGTCTCCATTGCGCATAGGCGTCGACTCCATCTTCGATTGTTTTCCCCGCAGAGGGTGAGGTAGGAGTTGTTTGTTAGTAATAGTGCCCATGCAATGGAATGAATAAGTATGTACCTATTTAAGATTTAATATATTTACAAATGTACAAAGTTGAGGCTAACTTCCAAACGGCTACAGGCTCCCGGGGAGGTGGGTGGGCACATGTGAATCTTCAGCGACTGATGCCACGAACAGATGTACACTGGGTAAGTGACATTTTCAGTTCGATGGCATCTGTCGCTGTAGATACACATGTTGTGCATAGACTAGTAAGCAGTTATCTCCCCAAAAGCGGTGGCTCAGCCTGTAGGAGTGGAAGTAGTCTGAAATAAGGTTCTTAGTACGGCTTGGCCTACTGTGGCTTGTTGTGCTGATAGCACGTCTACACAGTAGTGCTTGGTAAATGTGTGAGGCGTAGACCATGTGGCTGCCTTACATATTTCGTGCATTGTAATATTTCCTAGGAAGGCCATGGTAGCGCCTTTCTTTCTGGTTGAGTGTGCCCTTGGTGTAATGGGCAGTTGTCTTTTTGCTTTAAGGTAGCAGATTTGGATGCACTTAACTATCCATCTGGCTATACCCTGTTTCGATATTGGGTTTCCTGCGTGAGGTTTTTGAAATGCAATAAACAGTTGTTTAGTTTTTCTGATGTGTTTAGTTCTGTCGATGTAGTACATTAGTGCTCTTTTGACGTCTAATGTATGTAGTGCCCTTTCAGCGATGGAATCTGGCTGTGGGAAGAACACTGGTAGCTCTACCGTTTGATTTAGGTGGAACGGTGAAATAACCTTTGGCAAAAATGTAGGATTGGTCCTTAGGACTACTTTATTTTTGTGTAGTTGGATAAAAGGTTCTTGTATTGTAAACGCCTGAATTTCACTTACTCTTCTTAGAGATGTGATGGCGATGAGAAATGCAACTTTCCAGGTTAGGAATTGTATTTCGCAAGAGTGCATAGGTTCAAAGGGTGGACCCATGAGTCTTGTTAAGACGATGTTGAGGTTCCATGAAGGAACGGGTGGTGTCCTTGGTGGTATAATTCTTTTGAGGCCTTCCATAAACGCTTTAATGACAGGTATCCTAAATAGTGAAGTTGAATGGGTAATCTGCAGGTATGCAGATATTGCTACTAGGTGTATTTTAATGGAAGAGAAGGCCAGGTTCGATTTTTGTAAGTGTAGTAAGTAACCCACTACATCTTTTGGAGATGCGTGTAATGGTTGAATTTGATTATGATGGCAGTAGCAAACAAACCTTTTCCATTTGCTTGCATAGCAGTGTCTAGTGGATGGTCTTCTAGCTTGCTTTATGACGTCCATACATTCTTGTGTGAGGTTTAAGTGTCCGAATTCTAGGATTTCAGGAGCCAGATTGCTAGATTCAGCGATGCTGGGTTTGGATGCCTGATCGGTTGTTTGTGTTGTGTTAACAGATCTGGCCTGTTGGGCAACTTGACGTGGGGTACTACTGATAGGTCTAGCAGTGTTGTGTACCATGGTTGCCTTGCCCATGTTGGTGCTATCAGTATGAGTTTGAGTTTGTTTTGACTCAATTTGTTTACTAGATATGGAAGGAGAGGGAGAGGGGGAAAAGCGTACGCAAATATCCCTGACCAGTTCATCCATAGGGCATTGCCTTGAGACTGCCTGTGTGGGTATCTGGATGCGAAGTTTTGGCATTTTGCGTTCTCCTTTGTTGCAAAGAAGTCTATTTGAGGTGTTCCCCAACGTTTGAAGTAAGTGTTTAGAATTTGGGGGTGAATTTCCCACTCGTGGACCTGTTGGTGATCTCGAGAGAGATTGTCTGCAAGTTGATTCTGGATCCCTGGAATAAACTGTGCTATTAGGCGAATGTGGTTGTGAATTGCCCATTGCCATATTTTTTGTGCCAGAAGGCACAGCTGTGTTGAGTGTGTCCCCCCCTGTTTGTTTAGATAATACATTGTTGTCATGTTGTCCGTTTTGACAAGAATGTATTTGTGAGTTATGATTGGTTGAAATGCTTTTAATGCTTGGAAAACTACTAGTAGTTCAAGGTGATTTATATGCAGCTTTCTTTGATGTACGTCCCATTGTCCTTGTATGCTGTGTTGATTGAGGTGTGCTCCCCACCCTGTCATGGAAGCATCTGTTGTTATCACGTATTGTGGCACTGGGTCTTGGAAAGGCCGCCCTTTGTTTAAATTTATATTGTTCCACCATAGAAGCGAGAGCTATGTTAGGCGGTCTATCAACACCAGATCTAGAAGCTGACCCTGTGCTTGTGACCATTGTGATGCTAGGCACTGTTGTAAGGGCCGAATGTGCAACCTTGCGTTTGGGACAATGGCTATGCATGAGGACATCATGCCTAGGAGTTGTAATATCATCCTCGCCTGTATTCTTTGTGTTGGATACATGCGTTGTATAAGTTTTTGGAAATTTTGAACCCTTTGTGGACTTGGAGTGGCTATTCCCCTTGTTGTATCTATTGTAGCACCTAGGTATTGTTGTACCTTGCACGGCAGAATGTGTGATTTCGCATAGTTGATGGTGAAACCGAGTTTGTAGAGGGTTGTATGACCTGATCTGTGTGGTGTGAGCACCTTGTCAGTGAGTCGGTCTTGATTAGCCAGTCGTCTAGATACGGGAATACGTGTATTTGCTGCCTTCTGATGTGTGCAGCCACTACTGCTAGGCACTTTGTGAAGACTCTTGGTGCAGTTGTTAAACCGAACGGCAATACTTTGAATTGGTAATGTATTCCTTTGAATACGAACCGTAGGTATTTCCTGTGCGACGGATGTATTGGTATGTGGAAATACGGGTCTTTGAGATCTAAGGTTGTCATGTAATCTTGTTGCTTTAGCAATGGTAACACTTCCTGTAGCGTGACCATGTGAAAGTGTTCTGATTTGATGTGTGTTTAGTGTTCGGAGGACTAGGATTGGTCTCAGTGTTTTGTCCTTCTTTGGTATTAGAAAGTACAGTGAGTAAACCCCTGTATTTGTTTGTGTATCTGGTACCAGTTCTATTGCGTTCTTTTGCAGTAATGCTTGAACTTCTATTTCTAGGAGGTCCGAATGTTGTTTTGATATATTTTGTGTTTTTGGTGGTATGTTTGGAGGGATTTGTAGAAATTGTATGCAATAACCATGTTGGATAATTGCTAAGACCCAAGTGTCTGTTGTTATGTTCTCCCACTCTTGGTAATACTGACTTATTCTTCCCCCCACTGGTGTTGTGTGGAGGGGATGAGTGACGTGTGAGTCACTGTTTGTTTGTAGGTGTTTTGGGGCCTTGAAATTTTCCCCTGCTTCTAGGGAATTGTCCCCCTCTGTATTGGCCCCGAAAGCCTCCCCTTTGGTACTGTCCCTGGTAGGTGGACGGTGTTGACTGTGAGGTACTGGGTTGTGTGGATTGACCCCGAAACCCCCCTCTAAAGGTTGTCTTGCGGAAGGTGTTGAAAGTGCCTCTGCTCTGCGGGGAGTAGAGCGCGCCCATGGCTTTTGCAGTGTCAGTGTCCTTTTTTAGCTTCTCAATTGCCGTGTCCACTTCAGGTCCGAACAATTGTTGCTCATTGAATGGCATATTGAGCACCGCCTGCTGTATCTCTGGTTTAAAACCAGATGTTCGTAGCCACGCGTGCCTTCGGATGGTTACTGCCGTGTTAACCGTTCTTGCTGCTGTGTCCGCTGCGTCCATAGAGGAGCGTATCTGGTTATTGGAGATGTTTTGGCCCTCCTCAACCACTTGTTTCGCCCTCTTTTGTAGTTCTGTGGGTAGATGCTCAATGAGGTGTTGCATCTCATCCCAGTGGGCTCTGTCATATCGCGCTAGGAGCGCTGGAGAGTTTGCGATGCGCCACTGGTTTGCAGCCTGTACTGCGACCCTTTTACCGGCTGCATCGAACTTTCAGCTCTCCTTATCTGGGGGTGGTGCATCGCCCGATGTGTGGGAGTTTGCTCTCTTGCGAGCCGCCCCTACCACAACCGAATCTGGTGGCAGTTGTGAGGTGATGAAAGCTGGGTCTGTGGGAGGTGCTTTATATTTTTTTTCCACCCTCGGTGTTCTTGCCCTACCTTTGACAGGCTCTTTGAATATGTCCTTTGCGTGCCTTAGCATTCCTGGGAGCATAGGCAGGCTTTGGTAGGTGCTATGTGTGGAAGAGAGGGTGTTGAAGAGGAAGTCATCTTCGACAGGCTCCGAGTGCAGAGATACGTTGTGGAACTCTGCTGCTCTAGCCACCACTTGTGAATATGCTGTGCTGTCTTCTGGTGGTGAAGGCTTTGTAGGATACGCCTCAGGACTGTTGTCCGACACTGGGGCGTCGTATAAGTCCCAAGCATCTTGGTCCTGGTCACCTTGGCTTAAGGTGGTGTGAGCCGGTGAATGTGACGGAGTCTGTGCCGGTGAAATGGGAGCCACAGGTGGAGGAGAGGGTGGCGGAGTTACCTTCTTCACCAGTTTTGTTTGTGGTGTTTGTTCTTGTTGGAATTCCAGTCTCCTCTTCCTCCTAATAGGGGGAAGGGTGCTTATTTTCCCTGTTCCACTCTGTATAAAAATCCTTTTTTTGAGTGTGGTCCACCTCGGTGGATTGTAATTCCTCTTCGAATCTATGCTTTCGCATTTGAGAAGACAGTGATTGTTCCTCTGAATAGGAACCGGTAGTTGGCTCGGTTGAGGGTCGTTTTGGCACCGAAACCATGTCCACGCTCTTTTTCGGCTCCGAGGCGACTTTCCTCTTTTTCGGAGTCGACCCCTCTCGGCGTCGATCCTCCTCGGTGCCGCTGTCTCTGCGTCGAGCAGCTTCGGCTCCGCTATCTCGGCGTCGATCTGTGCCGGCAGCACTATCTCGGTCCCGAGATGGCTGGGTGCCTGTGTCCCGACCCGAGTCGGACGATCTCGGCACTATTTCGGCCTTCTTCGGTGCCGATGGTCGGTCACCGAGTTTATGGGTTGAGCCATGGCCTGATGGCAGTGGCGTCCCCTGGGCCTTGTCAGTTTTCTTATGTGCTATCTTCGACGTCTTACTCACTGTGTCATGGTCGTCGAATTCGTCCGAGTCCGATTCATGGATCGAGAAGGCTTCTACTTCTTCTTGTTCCTCGAAATCTCGGTGTCCTGTCGGCGTGGACGCCATTTGCAGTCTTCTGGCTCGGCGGTCACGGAGCGTTTTTCGGGACCGGAACGCACGACAGGCCTCACAAGTTTCTTCCCTGTGCTCGGGCGACAGGCACAGGTTACAGACCGAATGTTGGTCTGTATATGGGTATTTGTTGTGGCATTTAGGACAGAAACGGAACGGGGTCCGTTCCATCAGCGCCGAAGTCACAAGCGGTCGGGCCGACCAGGCTCCGACGGGGGATCGAAAACTACCCCGAAGGGCAACGGAGATGTTATCGTATCGATGCGATGTCGATGCTATCTAACCCGATCCCGAACGCAACAATACCAACGTAATTTTCTGATTTTGAGCTAACTTTCCGTTCCGAAACCCGGAGCGAAAGGAACACGTCCGAACCCGATGGCGGAAAGAAAACAATCGAAGATGGAGTCGACGCCCATGCGCAATGGAGACAAAGAGGAGGAGTCCCTCGGTCCCGTGACTCGAAAGACTTCTTCGAAGAAAAACAACTTGTAACACTCCGACCCAACACCAGATGGCGGGCTATGCACAACATGTGTATCTACAGCGACAGATGCCATCGAACAAACAGTTACTTAACTACACATGTGAACGGCACAACTGGGCCTTAGCACTAGATTTAAATTTCTAGAATGTAATGGTGGAGATAGCAGGTCCAGTGTTTGCCCCTGACAACTGAAAATCTTGACCCCAATCAACTAGTTTTGAGAGACTAACTCTTTATTGGTGTTAGCCCACTCAAGCTTTTCTTCTCTTTAAAAAATGTACAAATTTGGGAGATAAGTTTAGTCTATGATTCAGCACTTTTGCATTGCGTTTCGCTAGACACTCTGTAGCTCTTGTAACCCAGATACCAGGACACTGGTTCGCCACGGGCACCCAGAACACATTTTCAAGCATGATTTCCTTTTTCATGTGTACAATTTTCTATACTTTATGGGACCATAATCCAGGAATCACAGGTTGCAACTGGTTTTCAAGCTCTAATACCGTAGAGGAAATAAAAATAGTTTATCACTTTCTTTACGGCTCTTCTGGGTAAATATTTCTCCCTTCAGTGGTCTAGTACCTCAGTTAATAAATACCCAAAGAAGCACAACTAATTTTCCTTGTGTTCAACCTCAAGATGGTTGTTGTTTCCTGGCATCACTGCCTACAAATGTTATTCAGTCCCCAATATAAATGTGGTAGGTGAGGAAAACCATCCACAAGAAACACCCATGTGTCAATAGCTGGTCGTATGGGCAAATCATGGCATGCTACATTTTAAATAAACCTCACACTGGATTAATCAACCGCCATTCCTTAATTCCCCATGCCATACCAACACACTGTTGTATCTGCAATCCACATCATAGACAAAGATACCTAAAGAGGATGCTGCACCTAAGAGGACTGGGAGCACTTTACTTGACACTGAAGTAGGCTACATTTTAAATCTGTTTGCAAACTTCCAAACCATTATGAATCTAACCACTGAATGTCGGAACATTTGCCTTCTGATGGATTAAATAAATCCTGCTTAATCTCTCACGACACAGGGGTCCAGGCCTTCCTTTTCTAACCTCTATTTCCATACCTCTCAAATTGTTAAGAATATCACGGGCCTCTTGCAGGGTGGCCTTTCCTTTCTTTGCAGCTTCTTCTGCAAGTGCCTTGGCAGCATCAGCTCGGGCCAGCAACTGGTCTGCAGTCTGAAACCGGATAAAATAAGTCATTACAGGCAACTTGCCACTCCATAGATTCTTAGAACATCCACTGCATAGTGTCTCATCTTTGTAGGCTTTGAAACTACCCAAGGCCGTTTAACCTCGTATCTCAGGGTGCTTTGTAAAAGCTTGGAAAGGTGATTCATTGAATTAAATGACATAGAAACAAATCTGAGAAAATCCCAACCCAAGCAAAACGATCATAAAAAGCACCTACTTGCTGCTCAGTCTTTCCTTTCTCCAGAAGATTTTTCACTTCCAGTTCTTTCCCCTTCATATCCTCTCTTAACTCCTCATAATCTTTTAGCTTCCTGGTAATCAGCTGATCCAAGTCATCTGCCTCTTTCTTGATCTTGTTTGCCTCGTTCTGTATATTAATAGAAAGGAGTATACATCAAGTAACTTATAGGAGAATTTATAGAGTGCAATATGTTTCCAAAACAAAATCAGATCAGCATATGAAAAGCTTCTATTCAGGTAGTCATGCCAGGACAAGATGGCTCCCTCTATAAGCCAATATAAGAGAGGTCAAGTTAGAGTTAGCTTATGATTCAGTTATGTAGAGTAAACTTAGGGCCTCTGCTGTGAACATTGTTAGGTATTTTGGGAACTTAAGACTTAGCAAGATTCTTAGTGGATCACTGAAAGGGCAGCTCAAAACCAAGAACACTACTGTTGCGGTAGACAACTAAAATCATCCAACATAGTGCTGGCAGATGGCCTTACAAGTGATAGCCTGTAGCAAACTTATGAATTGGTTCAACAATATATATATATACACATCATGACTTGGAGGTTAAAGGTAAAATATGGCGTCTAGGTGCCTTCATGTAAGGACAATCTTACCTAACCTCTATGCATCTATTCATAGCTTTTAGTGTTTTATCAACGAATTAACTTTCACAATACACACAGCGGGTGCACTATGCTGCATTCACTTTCCACCCTATACCCACTGTAGGAAGCTGGCCTGGTGTGTGTTGGGTACCCAACGTACTTACACCAGGTCCCGGTATCCCCCCTCAGTGAAGTGTCGGCAGTATCTAGAAGCCAGGCTCTCGAGAGGTAGCTGTGGATGAGCAGCCAAAGCTTATTTAGGAAACATGCAAACATCATGCAATACCACTGGAGTCACACAGCAGTTACACACATAAAAAAACAGCTGTACAAAAATAAAGGTACTTTATTTTTTGGACTAATCACCCCAAAATACTAGAGGGGCAACCCACCAATCGGAGGTAAGTAATACACTAAATATATACACTAGCAATCAGAAACAGGCACAGAAAATGTTAGAAAACAGTGCAAATAGCAATAACCAATTGTGACCCCATTTACTAAAAAAAAAAAATGGAATGCGAACACAGGAGCCCAAACTAGGTAAGTAAAATATGTAGAGGAGAGCTGGGAACACCAGAAAACCACAAAGGTATGTAACAGTACTGTAGGAAGTTGGCTCTGTATATACTATCTCAATGTGAGAGATAGTGTGCACAGAGTCCAAGGGTTCCCCTTAGAGGTAAGATAGTGGCAGAATTAGATCATTCTAATGCTCTATTTTGTGGTAGTGTGGTCGAGCAGTAGGTTTATCAGAGGTGTAAGGAAATGCCTCCTTGGCATGGTTACCCCCTGACTTTTTGCCTTTGCTGATGCCAGTTATGATTTGAAAGTGTGCTGAGGCCTGCTAACCAGGCCCAGCACCAGTGTTCTTTCCCTAAACTGTACCTTTGTCTCCACAATTGGCACAACCCTTGCACCCAGGTAAGTCCCTTGTAACTGGTACCCCTGGTACCAAGGGCCCTGATGCCAGGGAAGGTCTCTAAGGGCTGCAGCATGTCTTATGCCACCCTAGGTGCCCCTCACTCAGCACAGCCACACTGCTTGCCAGCTTGTGTGTGCTGGTGGGGAGAAAATGACTAAGTCGACATGGCTCTCCCCTCAGGGTGCCATGCCAACCTCACACTGCCTGTGGCATAGGTAAGTCACCCCTCTAGCAGGCCTTCCAGCCCTAAGGCAGGGTGCACTATACCACAGGTGAGGGCATGGGTGCATGAGCACTATGCCCCTACAGTGTAAGCAAAACCTTAGACATTGTAAGTGCAGGGTAGCCATAAGAGTATATGGTCTGGGAGTCTGTCATACACAAACCCCACATCAAACTTCTCAGTTGCCAGTGTACATTTTATTTGTTTTATTGTGAAATACACCCAGAGGGCATCTTAGAGATGCCCCCTGAAAACATACCCGACTTCCGGTGTGGGCTGACTAGTTTTACCAGCCTGCCACACACCAGACATGTTGCTGGCCACATGGGGAGAGTCCCTTTGTCACTCTGTGGCCAGGAACAAAGCCTGTACTGGGTGGAGGTGCTTCTCACCTCTCCTTGCAGGAACTGTAACACCTGGCGGTGAGCCTCAAAGGCTCACCCCCTTTGTTACAGAGCCACAGGGTATCCCAGTTAGTGGAGATGCCCGCCCCTCCGGCCACTGCCCCCACTTTTGGCGTAAAGGCTGGAGGAGATAATGAGAAAAACAAGGAGGAGTCACTGGTCAGTCAGGACAACCCCTAAGGTGTCCTGAGGTGACTCTGACTTTTAGAAATCCTCCATCTTGCAGAGGGGGGACTTCTCGGGAGAGCCACCACCTGGGCTAGACAGAGGGTCGCCTGGGGGTCACTCTTGCACTAAAGTTCGATTCCTTCAGGTCCTCAGGGCTGCGGGTGCAGTGTTGGTTCCAGACGTCGCGTCCCTTGTTACAGGCAGTCGCGGTCAGGGCGAGCCTCTGGATTCTCCCTGCAGGCGTCGCTGTGGGGATTCAGGGGGGTCATCTCAGGTTACTCACGGGCCTGCAGTCGCCAGGGAATCCTCCCTGAGGTGTTGGTTTTCTGCAGGTCGAGCCGGGGGCGTCAGGTGGACAGTGTGAAGTCTCACACTTCCAGCGGGAAACTAAGACTTTGGAAGTTGCTTCTTTGTTGCAAAGAAGTTGCAGGTTTTGAAGAGGGCCGCTGTTCATGGGAGTTTTTTGGTCCTGTAGTCCAGGGCAGTCCTCTGAGGCTTCAGAGGTCGCTGGTCCCTGTCGGATGCGTCGCTGGAGAAGGTTTTCGAAGTTGGAGACAGGCCGGTAGGGCTGGGGTCAAATCAATTGTCTTCCTCCTTCTCTGCAGGCTTGTAGGGCAGCAGTCCTTTCTTCAGGTTGCAGGAATCTGATTTCCTGGGATCTGGGTGCCCCTAAATACTGAATTTAAGGGTGTTTTTAGGTCTGGGAGGGCAGTAGCCAATGGCTACTGTCCTTGAGGGTGGCTACAACCTCTTTGTGCCTCCTCCCTGTGGGGAGGGGGGGCACATCCCTAATCCTATTGGGGGAATCCTCCAAAACCAAGATGGAGGATTTCTAAAGGCAGGGGTCACCTCAGCTCAGGACACCTTAGGGGCTGTCCTGACTGGTGGGTGACTCTTCCTTGTTTTTCTCATTATCTCCCCTGGACTTGCCACCAAAAGTGGGGGCTGTGTCCGGGGGGGGGGGGGGGTGGGAGGGCATCTCCACTAGCTGGAGTGCCCTGGGGCATTGTAACACGAAGCCTGAGCCTTTGAGGCTCCCTGCTAGGTGTTACAGTTCCTGCAGGGGGGAGGTGTGAAGCACCTCCACCAAGTGCAGGCTTTTGTTTCTGTTCTCAGAGAGCACAAAGGCTCTCACCCCAGGGGGTCAGAAACTTGTCGCTCAGCAGTAGGGTGGCCCAGACCAGTCAGTCCTGCACTGAAGGATTGGGTAAAACACAGGGGGCATCTCTAAGATGCCCTCTGTGTGCATTTTTCTAATAAATCCCACATTGGCATCAGTGTGGGTTTATTATTCTGAGAAGTTTGATACCAAACATCCCAGTATTCAGTGCAGAAATTATGGAGCTGTGGAGTTCGTTTTTGACAAACTCCCAGACAATATACTTAATATGGCCACACTGTACTTACAATGTCTAAGAATAGACTTAGACACTGTAGGGGCATATTGCTCATGCAGCTATGCCCTCACTTGTGGTATAGTGCACGCTGCCTTAGGGCTGTAAGGCCAGCTAGAGGGGTGACTTACCTATGCCACAGGCAGTATTTTGTGTGCATGGCACCCTGAGGGGGATGCCATGTCGACTTTGCCTTTTTCGCCCCACTAACACACACAATCTACAATGGCAGTGTGCATGTGTTAGGTGAGGGGTCCTTAAGGGTAGCACAACACATGCTGCAGCCCTTAGAGACCTTCCCTGGTCACAGGACCCTTGGTACCACTGATACCTTTTACAAGGGACTTATCTGTGTGCCAGGGGTGTGCCAATTGTGGAAACAATGGTACATTTTAGGTGAAAGAACACTGGTGCTGGGGCCTGGTTAGCAGGGTCCCAGCACACTTCTCAGTCAAGTCAGCATCAGTATCAGGCAACAAGTTGGGGGTAACTGCAATAGGGATCCATTTCCTTACAGGCCTGCATTCTATTTCACTGAAAAACTGCCTCCTCATTGCCTGTGCTGGGTGAAGATGAAGGAGAAGAAATGCAACTGTGTGTTTGTTTCCAGTGAATTCAGGGCTGTACACCATTTCATTTTATTTAACGAAGTATTTTTCTGTTTACACAAGCCTCTGCAGAAAGCTCTGCTGGTTTGGGAAATACAAGGGTCCTACAGCTTGGGCCATAAGTCAGCTCTTGGAGAAAGGGTTATACAGTTCATCTACAGTTCAATGAAAACTTTTTTGGTTTCAGAAAAGAAAAAACAGCTCTCAGAAATAAAAGCAGCCTCAGATTTAAACTTTTTGTTACAAAAAAAAAAAAAAATGAAACCAGAAAAGGTTTGGATGAATTGGATTGCACTGTCACCGGAGTGGATTTTAAACTTTGGTTTGAACTGTAGATGAAGTGTATAACCATTTCTCCAAGAGCTGATTTATGGCCCAAACTGTGGACTCCTTGTATTTCCCAAACCAGCAGAGCTTTTTGCAGAGGTCTGCGTAAACATAAAATTACTTAGTTAAATAAAATGTAACATTGTACAGCCTTGAATTCACTGGAAACAAATACGCAGTTGTATTTCCTCTCCTCAGTCGTCACCGAGAGTATGCAAAGAGGAGGCTGTTTTTCAGTGAAATAGAATGCAGCTCTCACTCATAACTCTGATTGGCTGTTGCCAACCAATCAGTGTGAAGGTGTGTTTCACAAACCTGAAATTGTTTTGGTATGACTGAGGGATGAGGAATGAGGAGTATGGATGATGAAAGAGAAGTAGGGATGATGGATGAATACTGCAGATGAGAAGTGATGATGGATGAGAAGTAGGGATGATGGATGAATACTGCGGATGAGAAAGGATGATGTATGATGGATGAGAAGTAGGGATGATGTATGATGGAAGAGAAGCATGGATGATGGAAGATGGAAGAGAAGCAGGGATGATGGAAGATGGAAGAGAAGCAGGGCTGATGTATGATGGAAGAGAAGCAGGGCCGATGTATGATGGAAGAGAAGCAGGGCCGATGTATGATGGAAGAGAAGCAGGGCTGATGTATGATGGAAGAGAAGCAGGGCTGATGTATGATGGAAGAGAAGCAGGGCCGATGTATGATGGAAGAGAAGCAGGGATGATGTATGATGGAAGAGAAGCAGGGATGATGAATGATGGAAGAGAAGCAGGGATGATGTATGATGGAAGAGAAGCAGGGATGATGTATGATGGAAGAGAAGCAGGGATGATGTATGATGGAAGAGAAGCAGGGATGATGTATGATGGAAGAGAAGCGGGGATGATGTATGATGGAAGAGAAGCGGGGATGAAGGAAGAGAAGCAGGGATGATGTATGATGGTTTAGAAGTAGGGATGATAGATAAGAAGTTGGGATGAGGAGTGAGGAATGAGGATGTCCTAAAATGGATGCTGTAGATGTCTCCAAGACCTGGGGGCTGCGGGTGCAGTGGGTCCTTTGGCGTCAGTTATCTTTGTCCAGGGCAGTCGCGGTCAGGGGGGTCCTTGGGATTCCCTCTGCAGGCGTCATCATGGAGGGGTGGAGAGGTCAACCCAGGGTGGGCTCTTGGTCGGCATCGCCTGGAGTTCTCTCTGGTCGGTTGTGCCACCTGGACTCGGGCCGTGGTCGTCGGTTGCAGAGTGGTTAGGACTTGTAGGAAGTTGGCTCTGTATGCACTATTTCAAAGTAAGGAATAGTATGCACAGAGTCCAAGGGTTCCCCTTAGAGGTAAGATAGTGGCAAAAAGAGATAATACTAATGCTCTATTTTGTGGTAGTGTGGTCGAGCAGTAGGCTTATCAAAGGAGTAGTGTTAAGCATTTGTTGTACATACACACAGGCAATAAATGAGGAACACACACTCAGAGACAATTCCAGGCCAATAGGTTTTTGTTATAGAAAAATATCTTTTCTTAGTTTATTTTAAGAACCACAGGTTCAAATTCTACATGGGACTTACCTGGGTGCCAGGGTTGTGCCAATTGTGGAGACAATGGTACATTTTAGGTGAAAGAACACTGGTGCTGGGGCCTGATTAGCAGGGTCCCAGCACACTTCTCAGTCATGTCCGCATCAGTATCAGGCAAAAAGTGGGGGTAACTGCAACAGGGAGCCATTTCTTTACAGGACTCCTGCTTCTGGAGTGAGGTGGGAGTCCTTGAGAAGAGGTTACTTCTTCTGTTCTTTGGACAGGGCCACTGTCCACGGGAGTTCTTGATCCTCTGTGAAGCAGGCAGTCCTATGGAGGTTTTTCCAGCAGTCGCTGGACCTGCAGGACGCATCGCTTTTCTTCTGCAGATTCTTTGAAGCAGGAGACAGGCCGGTAGGGCTGGGGCCAAGTCAGTTAATGTCTCCTTTCCTTCTCTGCTGGGGTTTCTGCTAAGCAGTCATTCTTGTCAGGTTGGCAGGAATCTGACTAGCTTGGTTCAGGGAGCCCTTAAATACAATATTTAGGGGCATTTTAGGGGTCAGAAAGCAGTAGCCTATGGCTACTGTCGCTGAGGGTGGCTACACACCCTTCCTGTGCCCACTCCCTTTGGGGAGAGGGCACATTCCTAACCCTATTGGTCCCTGTCCTCCAAACTACGATGGAGGATTCTGCAAGGAGGGAGTCACTTCAGCCCTGGACACCTTAGGGGTAGTCCATGGCTGAGGTGGTCACTCCTCGTTTTTCCTAATTATCCCTCTGGACTTGCCGCCAAAAGTGGGGCTTTGTCCGGGGGCTGGGCATCTCCACTAGCTGGAGTGCCCTGGGGCATTGTAACATGAAGCCTGAGCCTTTGAGGCTGACTGCTAGGCGTTACAGTTCCTGCAGGTGGGGGAGGGGGTGTCTGAAGCACCTCCAGCCAGTGCAGGCTTTGTTTCTGGTTCCAGAGAGCACAAAGGCTCTCACCCCATGGCCTCAGAATCTCGTCTCTCAGTGGCAGGCTAGCACAGACCAGTCAGTCCTGTACTGAAAGGTAAAATACAGGGGGCATATCTACAACGCCCTCTCTGTGCATTTTTTTTAATAAACCCCCAACACTGGCATCATGTGGGCTTATCATTCTGAGAAGTTTGATACCAAACTTCCAAGTATTCTTTGTAGCTATTATGGAACTGTGGAGATCGTTTTGACAAACTCCCAGCCCATCTACTTAATATGGCCACACTGTACTTACAATGTCTAAGAATGGACTTAGACACTGTAGGGGCATGTTGCTTATGCAGCTATGCCCTCACCCGTGGTATAGTGCACCCTACCCTAGGGCCACAGGCAGTGTTTTGTGTGCATGGCACCCTGAGGGGGATGCCATGTCGACTGACTTTCTTCCCACCAACACACACAATTTGCAATGGCAGCGTGCATGTGTTAGGTGAGGAGTCCCTTAGGGTGGCACAAAACATGATGCAGCCCTTCGGATCCTTCCCTGGTCACAGGGCCTTTGGTACCACTGGTACCTTTTACAAGCGTCTTATCTGTGTGCCAGGGGCGTGCCAATTGTGGAAACAATGGTACATGTTTAGTGAAAGAACACTGGTGCTGGGGCATGGTAAGCAGGGTCCCAGCACACTCTCAGTCAAGTCAGCATCAATATCAGGCAAAAAGCATGTGTGGGGTGTGGGAGTGTATCTGCAACAAGGGATATTTTCCTACACTTGTGTACTTAGGTACCATGTACTAGGGACTTAACATGAGGGGACCAGTATGCAAATTGTGGGACGAAAAAGGTACAATTTACAGGAGTGAGAAAAACTACTGGGGTCCAGGTTAGCAGGATCCCAGTAGACACAGTCAAACAAACTGCCAACAGGCAGAAAATGAGGGGTAACCATGCCAAGAAAGATGGTACTTTCCTACACCCACACACACACCTGCTGTGTGGAAAACAGAGTTCATGACCATGCGCATTTCCCCACTAAGGGTGAAGTCTCAATGCATCCAGTGATCCGAACCTTCTTCAATTAAAAAACAACTTGCAAACATTTAAGTCTAACACTAGTTGGCAGGAGCATGCAGAGCATGTTATCTAGAGTAACACAAAATACCATCACAGTATGTTTCCCAACGTCCACCATTGATGGGATATTCTGCTAAACTACGGACCCACTGGCGACCATGGTAATCAAGAATCTGCCATTTGGAAGACTTCAACAACTATGAGGTATAAATGGGTGAGCAAGTTAAGAACAAGATTTTTACCTCCAACACTTTAGTATCTACAACTGGTAGGCTGGTCAAATTGGCATAGATCTCCAGAGCCTTGTTGCCAGCTTCCTCAGCCTCTGCATGCACTTTGTTAGCTTGCTTCTCCAAATCCCGTGAAATGTTTTTTGCTTGATTGTACCTAACAGAAAGATTAGAGCACACCATCAGCTATAACAAAATAAAAACACAACTATATTATAAAGGTTATTCTTTGCAATATTTCAGATTACAAAACATTTGTAGTTCGGATAAATTAGGCTACGTTTGTTCCTTCGGATGAGCACATTACTAAAGTATCGACGGGCGTGAAGTCTAAGAATGGAGTGGGCCACAGGAGGAAAAGGCCAGTACAGACTAGACAAAATAAAATCAGCATTAATAAGGGAAACCGACATTTATGTGACAGATAATTCACAGCTCGCAGCTGAGGATTTCAATGTTAAGCAACCTGTTTTGGCTTGGTATGTTTGAAGCCAGATGGAGTTTTCAGTTGAGTGCAAAAGAAGCATGGGGATAGAAAATAAACGATGAGGCAAACATGGGAATAAAACTGACAGCAGACTCACTTCCTGGTGAGCTCTTCAATTTCGATGGAAGTTTGGTTCTCTGCAGCAAGTGCTTTCAGCAATAGTTTATATGCCTCTGTGGATGTGTCATTAGCTTCCTTAGCCACATTCTCAATCTCTCGTGCCTCTTGTCTGTGTCTGAAAGTAGAATGAATGTTTCATTAGCCTCACAAGTCAAACTCTTCTCTTTATTTCATCACAGAATCTAATTTTCAGAGCCTGCATGTTCAAGTAACACAGAAATGTAATGCTCACATCAATGTACAACAGAGACTGTGAAGGCCAGCATAGAAAGCTTCCTTAGAGCAACAACTAACCAGTGAATTGTACTAGAGCAGTGTGACTGCACAGGGTAGTGCCCGTCAGCTGTAGCTAATGCAATCATGTTACAAGAAGGGCTTATCATACATCAAACGATGGAGTGCTTTAAGGATAACACTACACCTTAGAATCCAACTCATAAATCTTACCTATCAGCGAGCCTCCGTGCCTCCTCTGCTAGTTGAGTCATGTTATTTGGATCACTGGGAGATTCTGGTGATGTGATGGACTAAAAGAAATAAAGCAATATATGCTCAGAATGTGAACTCTCACCCTCATGCATCAGTCTTGGCAGACCATTTTCAGAATGAAGAGTATAGATGAGAGGGCAAGATGGGAGGAAGGAGAAAGGAAGTACTCTAGGAACTTCTACAACCTCCACAGGCCATTTTGTAATCTTCTATAAACAGCACGAGCTGCATAAGATACTCAGTCTCACTTACACCAAGATGGTAATAGCACAACCAGCCAAATGAATAAAGCTACTTACCTGTAAATGTAGTTTTCCAGAGTTGGTATCTTTCATAGATTCTCATGGGTAGATTATTCCCTTAAGTGGGAGTCTCTTGGTAACATTAACATAGCAGTGCAAGACTGCCTGCCTGGGCCCAAATAGTGCCCCTTTATTAGTACATTTGCTTCATTGTAAAAGGCCCAAACTTTAGCTGATGAGATAAGAGTACTCCTTGTCTAACCCCTCCTAGAGATCTTAACACATCAGATTTCTTAGCATGAGTGCATTATTTAAAAAAAAAATGAAATGTGTGAGGTGAGCCTTTATTTGATGCAAAAGGCAGAAAGCATGTGGATCTATAAAAGATGACAATGCAGGGTAAGGAAAATGTCACTTACCCAGTGTACATCTGTTCGTGGCATTAGTCGCTGCAGATTCACATGCTGTGCACATCCCGCCATCTGGTGTTGGGCTCGGAGTGTTACAAGTTGTTTTATTTCGAAGAAGTCTTTTCGAGTCACGAGACCGAGGGACTCCTCCCATTTCGACTCCATTGCGCATGGGCGTCGACTCCATCTTAGATTGTTTTCCCCGCATAGAGTGAGGTAGGAGTTGTGTATGCTAGTAATAGTGCCCATGCAATGGAGTGAATGCGTATGTACATAATAAAGTTTCAAGTAATCTATTTACAAATGTACAAATGTTTAAGATCTACTTATAAACGGCTACAGGCTCCCGGGGAGGCGGGTGGGCGCATGTGAATCTGCAGCGACTAATGCCACGAACAGATGTACACTGGGTAAGTGACATTTTCCGTTCGATGGCATGTGTAGCTGCAGATACACATGCTGTGCATAGACTAGTAAGCAGTTATCTCCCCAAAAGCGGTGGTTCAGCCTGTAGGAGTTGAAGTAGTTTGAAATAATGTTCTTAGTACAGCTTGACCTACTGTTGCTTGTTGTGCAGTTAGCACATCTACACAGTAGTGCTTGGTAAATGTATGAGGCGTAGACCATATTGCTGCCTTACATATTTCGTTCATTGGAATATTTTCTTAGAAAGGCCATGGTAGCACCTTTCTTTCTGGTTGAGTGTGCCTTTGGTGTAATAGGCAGTTCTCTTTTAGCTTTAAGATAGCAGGTTTGAATGCACCTAACTATCTGTAGGAAGTTGGCTCTGTATGTGCTATTTCAAAGTAAGGAATAGCATGCACAGAGTCAAAGGGTTCCCCTTAGAGGTAAAATAGTGGTAAAAATAGATAATACTAATGCTCTATTTTGTGGTAGTGTGGTCGAGCAGTAGGCTTATCCAAGGAGTAGTGTTAAGCATTTGTTGTACATACACAAGACAATAAATGAGGTACACACACTCAGAGACAAATCCAGCCAATAGGTTTTTATATAGAAAAATATCTTTTCTTAGTTTATTTTAAGAACCACAGGTTCAAATTCTACATGTAATATCTCATTCGAAAGGTATTGCAGGTAAGTACTTTAGGAACTTCAAATCATCAAAATTGCATGTATACTTTTCAAGTTATTGACAAATAGCTGTTTTAAAAGTGGACACTTAGTGCAATTTTCACAGTTCCTGGGGGAGGTAAGTTTTTGTTAGTTTTACCAGGTAAGTAGGACACTTACAGGGTTCAGTTCTTGGTCCAAGGTAGCCCACCGTTGGGGGTTCAGAGCAACCCCAAAGTCACCACACCAGCAGCTCAGGGCCGGTCAGGTGCAGAGTTCAAAGTGGTGCCCAAAACACATAGGCTAGAATGGAGAGAAGGGGGTGCCCCGGTTCCGGTCTGCTTGCAGGTAAGTACCCGCGTCTTCGGAGGGTAGACCAGGGGGGTTTTGTAGGGCACCGGGGGGGACACAAGTCCACACAGAAATTTCACCCTCAGCAGCGCGGGGGCGGCCGGGTGCAGTGTAGGAACAGGCGTCGGGTTCGCAATGTTAGTCTACGAGAGATCTCGGGATCTCTTCAGCGCTGCAGGCAGGCAAGGGGGGGGTTCCTTGGGGAAACCTCCACTTGGGCGAGGGAGAGGGACTCCTGGGGGTCACTCCTCCAGTGAAAGTCCGGTCCTTCAGGTCCTGGGGGCTGCGGGTGCAGGGTCTCTCCCAGGCGTCGGGATTTTAGGTTCAAAGAGTCGCGGTCAGGGGAAGCCTCGGGATTCCCTCTGCAGGCGGCGCTGTGGGGGCTCAGGGGGGACAGGTTTTGGTACTCACAGTATCAGAGTAGTCCTGGGGTCCCTCCTGAGGTGTTGGATCGCCACCAGCCGAGTCGGGGTCGCCGGGTGCAGTGTTGCAAGTCTCACGCTTCTTGCGGGGAGCTTGCAGGGTTCTTTAAAGCTGCTGGAAACAAAGTTGCAGCTTTTCTTGGAGCAGGTCCGCTGTCCTCGGGAGTTTCTTGTTTTTTTCGAAGCAGGGGCAGTCCTCAGAGGATGTCGAGGTCGCTGGTCCCTTTGGAAGGCGTCGCTGGAGCAGGATCTTTGGAAGGCAGGAGACAGGCCGGTGAGTTTCTGGAGCCAAGGCAGTTGTCGTCTTCTGGTCTTCCGCTGCAGGGGTTTTCAGCTGGGCAGTCCTTCTTCTTGTAGTTGCAGGAATCTAATTTTCTAGGGTTCAGGGTAGCCCTTAAATACTAAATTTAAGGGCGTGTTTAGGTCTGGGGGGTTAGTAGCCAATGGCTACTAGCCCTGAGGGTGGGTACACCCTCTTTGTGCCTCCTCCCAAGGGGAGGGGGTCACAATCCTAACCCTATTGGGGGAATCCTCCATCTGCAAGATGGAGGATTTCTAAAAGTTAGAGTCACCTCAGCTCAGGACACCTTAGGGGCTGTCCTGACTGGCCAGTGACTCCTCCTTGTTATTCTCATTATCTTCTCCGGCCTTGCCGCCAAAAGTGGGGCCTGGCCGGAGGGGGCGGGCAACTCCACTAGCTGGAGTGTCCTGCTGGGTTGGCACAAAGGAGGTGAGCCTTTGAGGCTCACCGCCAGGTGTGACAATTCCTGCCTGGGAGAGGTGTTAGCATCTCCACCCAGTGCAGGCTTTGTTACTGGCCTCAGAGTGACAAAGGCACTCTCCCCATGGGGCCAGCAACATGTCTCGGTTTGTGGCAGGCTGCTAAAACTAGTCAGCCTACACAGATAGTCGGTTAAGTTTCAGGGGGCACCTCTAAGGTGCCCTCTGTGGTGTATTTTACAATAAAATGTACACTGGCATCAGTGTGCATTTATTGTGCTGAGAAGTTTGATACCAAACTTCCCAGTTTTCAGTGTAGCCATTATGGTGCTGTGGAGTTCGTGTTTGACAGACTCCCAGACCATATACTCTTATGGCTACCCTGCACTTACAATGTCTAAGGTTTTATTTAGACACTGTAGGGGTACCATGCTCATGCACTGGTACCCTCACCTATGGTATAGTGCACCCTGCCTTAGGGCTGTAAGGCCTGCTAGAGGGGTGTCTTACCTATACTGCATAGGCAGTGAGAGGCTGGCATGGCACCCTGAGGGGAGTGCCATGTCGACTTACTCGTTTTGTCCTCACTAGCACACACAAGCTGGCAAGCAGTGTGTCTGTGCTGAGTGAGAGGTCTCCAGGGTGGCATAAGACATGCTGCAGCCCTTAGAGACCTTCCTTGGCATCAGGGCCCTTGGTACTAGAAGTACCAGTTACAAGGGACTTATCTGGATGCCAGGGTCTGCCAATTGTGGATACAAAAGTACAGGTTAGGGAAAGAACACTGGTGCTGGGGCCTGGTTAGCAGGCCTCAGCACACTTTCAATTGTAAACATAGCATCAGCAAAGGCAAAAAGTCAGGGGGCAACCATGCCAAGGAGGCATTTCCTTACACAACCCCCCCCCAAACGAAAGAGGATGAGACTAACCTTTCCCAAGAGAGTCTTCATTTTCTAAGTGGAAGAACCTGGAAAGGCCATCTGCATTGGCATGGGCAGTCCCAGGTCTGTGTTCCACTATAAAGTCCATTCCCTGTAGGGAGATGGACCACCTCAACAGTTTAGGATTTTCACCTTTCATTTGCATCAGCCATTTGAGAGGTCTGTGGTCAGTTTGAACTAGGAAGTGAGTCCCAAAGAGGTATGGTCTCAGCTTCTTCAGGGACCAAACCACAGCAAAGGCCTCCCTCTCAATGGCACTCCAACGCTGCTCCCTGGGGAGTAACCTCCTGCTAATGAAAGCAACAGGCTGGTCAAGGCCATCATCATTTGTTTGGGACAAAACTGCCCCTATCCCATGTTCAGAGGCATCAGTCTGCACAATGAACTGCTTAGAATAATCTGGAGCTTTGAGAACTGGTGCTGAGCACATTGCCTGTTTCAGGGTGTCAAAGGCCTGTTGGCATTCCACAGTCCAGTTTACTTTCTTGGGCATTTTCTTGGAGGTGAGTTCAGTGAGGGCTGTCACAATGGATCCATATCCCTTCACAAACCTCCTGTAATACCCAGTCAAGCCAAGGAATGCCCTGACTTGAGTCTGGGTTTTTGGAGCTACCCAGTCCAGAATAGTCTGGATCTTGGGTTGGAGTGGCTGAACTTGGCCTCCACCTACAAGGTGTCCCAAATAAACCACAGTTCCCTGCCCTATCTGGCATTTGGATGCCTTGATAGAGAGGCCTGCAGATTGCAGAGCCTTCAAAACCTTCCTCAGGTGGACCAGGTGATCCTGCCAGGTGGAGCTAAAGACAGCAATATCATCAAGATAAGCTGTGCTAAAGGACTCCAAGCCAGCAAGGACTTGATTCACCAACCTTTGGAAGGTGGCAGGGGCATTCTTTAAACCAAAGGGCATAACAGTAAACTGATAATGCCCATCAGGTGTGGAGAATGCTGTCTTTTCTTTTGCTCCAGGTGCCATTTTTATTTGCCAGTACCCTGCTGTCAAGTCAAAGGTACTTAGAAATTTGGCAGCACCTAATTTATCAATGAGCTCATCAGCTCTTGGAATTGGATGGGCATCTGTCTTGGTGACAGAATTGAGCCCTCTGTAGTCCACACAAAACCTCATCTCTTTCTTTCCATCTTTGGTGTGAGGTTTGGGGACTAAGACCACTGGGCTAGCCCAGGGGCTGTCAGAGCGCTCAATTACTCCCAATTCCAGCATCTTGTGGACTTCCACCTTGATGCTTTCCTTAACATGGTCAGACTGTCTAAAGATTTTGTTCTTGACAGGCATGCTGTCTCCTGTGTCCACATCATGGGTACACAGGTGTGTCTGACCAGGGGTTAAGGAGAAGAGTTCAGGAAACTGTTGTAGGACTCTCCTACAATCAGCTTGCTGTTGGCCAGAGAGGGTGTCTGAGTAGATCACTCCATCTACTGTACCATCTTTTGGGTCTGATGACAGAAGATCAGGGAGAGGTTCACTCTCTGCCTCCTGATCCTCATCTGTTACCATCAACAGATTGACATCAGCCCTGTCGTGGAAGAGCTTAAGGCGGTTTACATGGATCACCCTCTTGGGGCTCCTGCTTGTGCCCAGGTCCACCAAGTAGGTGACCTGACTCTTCCTCTCTAGTACTGGGTAAGGGCCACTCCATTTGTCCTGGAGTGCCCTGGGAGCCACAGGCTCCAGAACCCAGACTTTCTGCCCTGGTTGGAACTCAACCAGTGCAGCCTTTTGGTCATACCAAAACTTCTGGAGCTGTTGGCTGGCCTCAAGGTTTTTGGTTGCCTTTTCCATGTACTCTGCCATTCTAGAGCGAAGGCCAAGTACATAGTCCACTATGTCCTGTTTAGGCTCATGGAGAGGTCTCTCCCAGCCTTCTTTAACAAGGGCAAGTGGTCCCCTTACAGGATGACCAAACAGAAGTTCAAAGGGTGAGAATCCTACTCCCTTCTGTGGCACCTCTCTGTAAGCGAAAAGCAGACATGGCAAGAGGACATCCCATCTCCTTTTGAGCTTTTCTGGGAGCCCCATGATCATGCCTTTTAATGTCTTGTTGAATCTCTCAACCAAGCCATTAGTTTGTGGATGGTATGGTGTAGTGAATTTATAAGTCACTCCACACTCATTCCACATGTGCTTTAGGTATGCTGACATGAAGTTGGTACCTCTGTCAGACACCACCTCCTTAGGGAAACCCACTCTGGTAAAGATACCAATGAGGGCCTTGGCTACTGCAGGGGCAGTAGTCGACCTAAGGGGAATAGCTTCAGGATACCTGGTAGCATGATCCACTACTACCAGGATATACATATTTCCTGAGGCTGTGGGAGGTTCCAGTGGACCAACTATGTCCACACCCACTCTTTCAAAGGGAACCCCCACCACTGGAAGTGGAATGAGGGGGGCCTTTGGATGTCCACCTGTCTTACCACTGGCTTGACAGGTGGGGCAGGAGAGGCAAAACTCCTTAACCATGTTGGACATATTGGGCCAGTAGAAGTGGTTGACTAACCTCTCCCACGTCTTGGTTTGTCCCAAATGTCCAGCAAGGGGAATGTCATGGGCCAATGTTAGGATGAACTCTCTGAACAGCTGAGGCACTACCACTCTCCTAGTGGCACCAGGTTTGGGGTCTCTGGCCTCAGTGTACAGGAGTCCATCTTCCCAATAGACCCTATGCGTTCCATTTTTCTTGCCTTTGGACTCTTCAGCAGCTTGCTGCCTAAGGCCTTCAAGAGAGGGACAGGTTTCTTGTCCCTTACACAGCTCCTCCCTGGAGGGTCCCCCTGGGCCTAAGAGCTCAACCTGGTAAGGTTCAAGCTCCAAAGGCTCAGTTCCCTCAGAGGGCAGAACTTCTTCCTGAGAAGAGAGGTTCCCTTTCTTTTGCTGTGTTGCAGTTGGTTTCCCAACTGACTTTCCTGTTCTCTTGGTAGGCTGGGCCATTTTTCCAGACTCCAGCTCTACTTTTTCACCCTGTGCCTTGCATTGTGCTCTTGTTTTCACACACACCAGTTCAGGGATACCCAGCATTGCTGCATGGGTTTTTAGTTCTACCTCAGCCCATGCTGAGGACTCCAGGTCATTTCCAAGCAGACAGTCCACTGGGATATTTGAGGAGACCACCACCTGTTTCAGGCCATTGACCCCTCCCCATTCTAAAGTAACCATCGCCATGGGATGTACTTTTCTCTGATTGTCAGCGTTGGTGACTGTGTAAGTTTTTCCAGTCAGGTATTGGCCAGGGGAAACCAGTTTCTCTGTCACCATGGTGACACTGGCACCTGTATCCCTCAGGCCCTCTATTCTAGTCCCATTAATTAAGAGTTGCTGTCTGTATTTTTGCATGTTAGGCGGCCAGACAGCTAGTGTGGCTAAATCCACCCCACCCTCAGAAACTAGAGTAGCTTCAGTGTGGACCCTGATTTGCTCTGGGCACACTGTTGATCCCACTTGGAGACTAGCCATACCAGTGTTACCTGGATGGGAGTTTGGAGTGGAACCTTTCTTGGGACAGGCCTTGTCTCCAGTTTGGTGTCCATGCTGTTTACAGCTATGACACCAGGCCTTTTTGGGATCAAAGTTTTTACCCTTGTACCCATTGTTTTGTGAAGAGGCTCTGGGCCCACCCTCCTGTGCAGGTTTTTGGGGGCCTGTAGAAGACTCTTTACTATTTTTAGTTTTGGTTGTCTCATCACCCTTCTGCTGGGGAGTCTTTGTGACCCCTTTCTTTTGGTCACCCCCTGTTGAAGTCTTGGACACCCTTGTCTTGACCCAATGGTCCGCCTTCTTTCCCAATTCTTGGGGAGAAATTGGTCCTAGGTCTACCAGATGCTGATGCAGTTTATCATTGAAACAATTACTTAACAGGTGTTCTTTCACAAATAAATTGTACAGCCCATCATAATTACTTACACCACTGCCTTGAATCCAACCATCTAGTGTTTTCACTGAGTAGTCAACAAAGTCAACCCAGGTCTGGCTCGAGGATTTTTGAGCCCCCCTGAACCTAATCCTGTACTCCTCAGTGGAGAATCCAAAGCCCTCAATCAGGGTACCCTTCATGAGGTCATAAGATTCTGCATCTTGTCCAGAGAGTGTGAGGAGTCTATCCCTACACTTTCCTGTGAACATTTCCCAAAGGAGAGCACCCCAGTGAGATCTGTTCACTTTTCTGGTTACACAAGCCCTCTCAAAAGCTGTGAACCATTTGGTGATGTCATCACCATCTTCATATTTAGTTACAATCCCTTTGGGGATTTTCAACATGTCAGGAGAATCTCTGACCCTATTTATGTTGCTGCCACCATTGATGGGTCCTAGGCCCATCTCTTGTCTTTCCCTCTCTATGGCTAGGATCTGTCTTTCCAAAGCCAATCTTTTGGCCATCCTGGCTAACTGGATGTCCTCTTCACTGGAGTTATCCTCAGTGATTTCAGAGTTGTTGGTCCCTCCTGTGAGGGAACCAGCATCTCTGACTATTATTTGTGGAGTCAGGGCTTGAGAAGCCCTGCTCTCCCTAAGTAGGACTGGAGGGGGGGAATTTCCCTCCAAGTCACTATCTTCATCCTCTGAGTTGCCATCCTCAGAGGGGTTGGCCTTTTCAAACTCTGCCAAAAGCTCCTGGAGCTGTACTTTGGTAGGTTTGGGGCCCATTGCTATTTTCTTTAGTTTACAGAGTGACCTTAGCTCTCTCATCTGTAGATGGAGGTAAGGTGTGGTGTCGAGTTCCACCACATTCACATCTGTGCTAGACATTATGCTTCTAAAAGTTGGAATACTTTTTAAGAAACTAAAACTGGTTCTAGAATCTAATTCAAACTTTTACCAAACTTTTAAACTTTAAAAGAAATGCTAAACAGGATCTAACACAAGGCCCTAGCAGGTCTTTTAAGAATTTAGAAAACTTTTCAAATTGCAAAAATCAATTTCTAATGACAATTTTGGAATTTGTCGTGTGATCAGGTATTGGCTGAGTAGTCCAGCAAATGCAAAGTCTTGTACCCCACCGCTGATCCACCAATGTAGGAAGTTGGCTCTGTATGTGCTATTTCAAAGTAAGGAATAGCATGCACAGAGTCCAAGGGTTCCCCTTAGAGGTAAAATAGTGGTAAAAATAGATAATACTAATGCTCTATTTTGTGGTAGTGTGGTCGAGCAGTAGGCTTATCCAAGGAGTAGTGTTAAGCATTTGTTGTACATACACAAGACAATAAATGAGGTACACACACTCAGAGACAAATCCAGCCAATAGGTTTTTATATAGAAAAATATCTTTTCTTAGTTTATTTTAAGAACCACAGGTTCAAATTCTACATGTAATATCTCATTCGAAAGGTATTGCAGGTAAGTACTTTAGGAACTTCAAATCATCAAAATTGCATGTATACTTTTCAAGTTATTGACAAATAGCTGTTTTAAAAGTGGACACTTAGTGCAATTTTCACAGTTCCTGGGGGAGGTAAGTTTTTGTTAGTTTTACCAGGTAAGTAGGACACTTACAGGGTTCAGTTCTTGGTCCAAGGTAGCCCACCGTTGGGGGTTCAGAGCAACCCCAAAGTCACCACACCAGCAGCTCAGGGCCGGTCAGGTGCAGAGTTCAAAGTGGTGCCCAAAACACATAGGCTAGAATGGAGAGAAGGGGGTGCCCCGGTTCCGGTCTGCTTGCAGGTAAGTACCCGCGTCTTCGGAGGGTAGACCAGGGGGGTTTTGTAGGGCACCGGGGGGGACACAAGTCCACACAGAAATTTCACCCTCAGCAGCGCGGGGGCGGCCGGGTGCAGTGTAGGAACAGGCGTCGGGTTCGCAATGTTAGTCTACGAGAGATCTCGGGATCTCTTCAGCGCTGCAGGCAGGCAAGGGGGGGGTTCCTTGGGGAAACCTCCACTTGGGCGAGGGAGAGGGACTCCTGGGGGTCACTCCTCCAGTGAAAGTCCGGTCCTTCAGGTCCTGGGGGCTGCGGGTGCAGGGTCTCTCCCAGGCGTCGGGATTTTAGGTTCAAAGAGTCGCGGTCAGGGGAAGCCTCGGGATTCCCTCTGCAGGCGGCGCTGTGGGGGCTCAGGGGGGACAGGTTTTGGTACTCACAGTATCAGAGTAGTCCTGGGGTCCCTCCTGAGGTGTTGGATCGCCACCAGCCGAGTCGGGGTCGCCGGGTGCAGTGTTGCAAGTCTCACGCTTCTTGCGGGGAGCTTGCAGGGTTCTTTAAAGCTGCTGGAAACAAAGTTGCAGCTTTTCTTGGAGCAGGTCCGCTGTCCTCGGGAGTTTCTTGTTTTTTTCGAAGCAGGGGCAGTCCTCAGAGGATGTCGAGGTCGCTGGTCCCTTTGGAAGGCGTCGCTGGAGCAGGATCTTTGGAAGGCAGGAGACAGGCCGGTGAGTTTCTGGAGCCAAGGCAGTTGTCGTCTTCTGGTCTTCCGCTGCAGGGGTTTTCAGCTGGGCAGTCCTTCTTCTTGTAGTTGCAGGAATCTAATTTTCTAGGGTTCAGGGTAGCCCTTAAATACTAAATTTAAGGGCGTGTTTAGGTCTGGGGGGTTAGTAGCCAATGGCTACTAGCCCTGAGGGTGGGTACACCCTCTTTGTGCCTCCTCCCAAGGGGAGGGGGTCACAATCCTAACCCTATTGGGGGAATCCTCCATCTGCAAGATGGAGGATTTCTAAAAGTTAGAGTCACCTCAGCTCAGGACACCTTAGGGGCTGTCCTGACTGGCCAGTGACTCCTCCTTGTTATTCTCATTATCTTCTCCGGCCTTGCCGCCAAAAGTGGGGCCTGGCCGGAGGGGGCGGGCAACTCCACTAGCTGGAGTGTCCTGCTGGGTTGGCACAAAGGAGGTGAGCCTTTGAGGCTCACCGCCAGGTGTGACAATTCCTGCCTGGGAGAGGTGTTAGCATCTCCACCCAGTGCAGGCTTTGTTACTGGCCTCAGAGTGACAAAGGCACTCTCCCCATGGGGCCAGCAACATGTCTCGGTTTGTGGCAGGCTGCTAAAACTAGTCAGCCTACACAGATAGTCGGTTAAGTTTCAGGGGGCACCTCTAAGGTGCCCTCTGTGGTGTATTTTACAATAAAATGTACACTGGCATCAGTGTGCATTTATTGTGCTGAGAAGTTTGATACCAAACTTCCCAGTTTTCAGTGTAGCCATTATGGTGCTGTGGAGTTCGTGTTTGACAGACTCCCAGACCATATACTCTTATGGCTACCCTGCACTTACAATGTCTAAGGTTTTATTTAGACACTGTAGGGGTACCATGCTCATGCACTGGTACCCTCACCTATGGTATAGTGCACCCTGCCTTAGGGCTGTAAGGCCTGCTAGAGGGGTGTCTTACCTATACTGCATAGGCAGTGAGAGGCTGGCATGGCACCCTGAGGGGAGTGCCATGTCGACTTACTCGTTTTGTCCTCACTAGCACACACAAGCTGGCAAGCAGTGTGTCTGTGCTGAGTGAGAGGTCTCCAGGGTGGCATAAGACATGCTGCAGCCCTTAGAGACCTTCCTTGGCATCAGGGCCCTTGGTACTAGAAGTACCAGTTACAAGGGACTTATCTGGATGCCAGGGTCTGCCAATTGTGGATACAAAAGTACAGGTTAGGGAAAGAACACTGGTGCTGGGGCCTGGTTAGCAGGCCTCAGCACACTTTCAATTGTAAACATAGCATCAGCAAAGGCAAAAAGTCAGGGGGCAACCATGCCAAGGAGGCATTTCCTTACACTATCCATTTAGCAATGACTTGTTTTGAAATTGGATTTCCTGTATGAGGTTTTTGAAAGGCGATAAATAGTTGTTTTGTCTTTCAAATTAGTTTTGTTCTGTCAATGTAGTACATTAGTGCTCTTTTGATGTCTAATGTATGTAGTGCTCTTTAAGCTACAGAATCTGGCTGTGGGAAGAACACTGGTAATTCTACCGTTTGATTCAAGTGGAACGGTGAGATTACTTTTGGTAAAAATTTGGGATTTGTTCGTAGAACAACTTTATTTTTGTGTATTTGAATAAATGGTTCTTGAATAGTAAACGCTTGAATTTCACTCACTCTTCTTAGAGATGTGATGGCAATTAAAAATGCAACTTTCCACGTTAAGTATTGCATTTCACAAGAGTGCATGGGCTCAAAAGGTGGGCCCATGAGTCGTGTTAAGACAATGTTGAGGTTCCATGAAGGAACTGGTGGCGTTCTTGGTGGTATAATTCTCTTTAGGCCTTCCATAAACGCTTTTATGACTGGTATCCTAAATAATGAAGTTGAGTGCGTAATTTGCAGGTGTAGGAAGTTGGCTCTGTATGCACTATTTCAACGTAAGGAATAGTATGCACAGAGTCCAAGGGTTCCCCTTAGAGGTAAGATAGTGGCAAAAAGAGATAATACTAATGCTCTATTTTGTGGTAGTGTGGTCGAGCAGTAGGCTTATCAAAGGAGTAGTGTTAAGCATTTGTTGTACATACACACAGGCAATAAATGAGGAACACGCACTCCGAGACAAATCCAGGCCAATAGGTTTTGGGCGGAGGAGAGGGTGGTGGGGTAACTCTTTTCACCACTTTTGGTTGTGGTGTCTGTTCCGTCTGGAACTCCAACCTTCTCTTTCTCCTAATGGGGGGAAGGGTGCTTATTTTTCCTGTCCCCTGCTGTATGAAGATACGCTTTTGCGTATGGTCCACATCAGTTGCTTGCAGCTCTTCCTCAAACCTATGCTTCTGCATTTGGGAGGTTAGCGAGTGCTCTTCTGTATAAGAGCCTGAAGCTGGGTCGCTTGCAGTTTGTTTCGGCATCGAAACCCTGTCTGCGTGTTTTTTCGGCTCCGAGGTGACTCTTTTCTTTTTCGGGGCCGAAACCTCTCGGCGTCGATCTGTTTCGGTGCCGCTGTCTCGGCGTCGAGCCGTGTCGGCACCGGCATCTCGGTGTCGAGGCTTGTCTCCAGCACTTTCTCGGTCACGAGAAGGCTGCGTGCCGGTGTCTCGACCGGAGTCGGACGATCTCGGCACTGTTTGGGCCTTTTCCGGTGCCGACGGGCGGTCACCGAATTTATGGGTGGAGCCATGGCCTGGTGGCAGTGGCGTCCCCTGGGCCTTGTAAATGTTCTTCTGAGTGGATTTCGACGTCTTACTCACGGTTTGTGTATCGTCGAATCCTTCGGAGTCTGAGTCTTGGATCGAGAAGGTACCTTCTTCTTCCTGTTCCTCGAACTCCCGTTGGGCTGTCGGTGCGGACGCCATCTGAAGTCTTCTGGCTCGACGGTCTCGGAGTGTTTTTCGGGACCGGAACGCACGACAGGCCTCGCAGGTGTCTTCGCTGTGCTCAGGTGACAGGCACAGGTTGCAGACCAAGTGTTGGTCTGTGTAAGGGTACTTATTGTGGCATTTGGGGCAGAAACGGAACGGGGTCCGTTCCATCGGCGTTCTTCAGCACGCGGTCGGGCCGACCAGGCCCCGACGGAGGATCGAAAAACTACCCCGAAGGGCACCGGAGCTCTTCGATCTTCGATGCGGTGTGGAATCAAAGTACGCCGATCCCGAACGCAACAATACCGACGAAAATCTTCCGAAATTAGATAATTTTCCGTTCCGAAACTCGGAGCGACAGGAACACGTCCGAACCCGATGGCGGAAAAAAAACAATCGAAGATGGAGTCGACGCCCATGCGCAATGGAGACAAAAGGAGGAGTCACTCGGTCCCGTGACTCAAAAGACTTCTTCGAAGAAAAACAACTTGTAACACTCCGGCCCAACACCAGATGGCGCTCATGCATACCATGTGTATCTACAGCGACAGATGCCATCGAACATATATTTTCTTAGTTTATTTTAAGAACCACAGGTTCAAATTCTACATGTAATATCTCATTTGAAAGGTATTGCAGGTAAGTACTTTAGGAACATTGAATAATCACAGTAACATATATACTTTTTTCATAAAACACAATAAGCTGTTTTAAAAGTGGACACAGTGCAATTTTCACAGTTCCTGGGGGAGGTAAAGTATTGTTAGTTTTTGCAGGTAAGTAAACCACCTACGGGGTTAAGATTGGGGTCCAAGGTAGCCCACCGTTGGGGGTTCAGAGCAACCCCAAAGTCACCACACCAGCAGCTCAGGGCCGGTCAGGTGCAGAGTTCAAAGTGGTGCCCAAAACGCATAGGCTTCAATGGAGAGAAGGGGGTGCCCCGGTTCCAGTCTGCCAGCAGGTAAGTACCCGCGTCTTCGGAGGGCAGACCAGGGGGGTTTTGTAGGGCACCGGGGGGGACACAAGTCCACACAGAAAGTACACCCTCAGCAGCACGGGGGCGGCCGGGTGCAGTGTGCAACCAAGCGTCAGGTTTGTAATAGGTTTCAATGGGAGACCAAGGGGTCTCTTCAGCGGTGCAGGCAGGCAAGGGGGGGGCTCCTCGGGGTAGCCACCACCTGGGCAAGGGAGAGGGCCTCCTGGGGGTCACTCCTGCACTGAAGTTCCGATCCTTCAGGTGCTGGGGGCTGCGGGTGCAGGGTCTTTTCCAGCCGTCGTGATTTTAGAGTCAGGCAGTCGCGGTCACGGGGAGCCTCGGGATTCCCTCTGCAGGCTTCGCTGTAGGGGCTCAGGGGGGACAACTTTGGTTACTCACAGTCTCGGAGTCGCCGGAGGGTCCTCCCTGAGGTGTTGTTTCTCCACCAGTCGAGTCGGGGTCGCCGGGTGCAGTGTTGCAAGTCTCACGCTTCTTGCGGGGATTGCAGGGGTCTTTAAATCTGCTCCTCTGAAACAAAGTTGCAGTCTTTTTGGAACAGGGCCGCTGTCCTCGGGAGTTTCTTGTTCCTCTTGAAGCAGGGCAGTCCTCTGAGGATTCAGAGGTCGCTGGTCCTGGAGAAAGCGTCGCTGGAGCAGGTTTCTTTAGAAGGCAGGAGACAGGCCGGTAGGACTGGGGCCAAAGCAGTTGGTGTCTTCTTTCTTCTTCTGCAGGGGTTTTCAGCTCAGCAGTCTTCTTCTTCGGTAAGTTGCAGGAATCTCCATTCTTAGGTTCAGGGGAGCCCTTAAATACTAAATTTAAGGGCGTGTTTAGGTCTGGGGGGTTAGTAGCCAATGGCTACTAGCCCTGAGGGTGGGTACACCCTCTTTGTGCCTCCTCCCAATGGGAGGGGGTCACATTCCTATCCCTATTGGGGGAGTCCTCCTTCTGCAAGATGGAGGATTTCTAAAAGTCAGAGTCACCTCAGCTCAGGTACCTTAGGGGCTGTCCTGACTGGCCAGTGACGACTCCTTGTTTTTCTCATTATCTCTCCTGGACTTGCCGCCAAACGTGGGGGCTGTGTCCAGGGGGCGGGCATCTCCACTAGCTGGAGTGCCCTGGGGCATTGTAACACGAAGCTTGAGCCTTTGAAGCTCACTGCTAGGTGTTACAGTTCCTGCAGGGGGGAGGTGTGAAGCACCTCCACCCAGAGCAGGCTTTGTTTCTGTCCTCAGAGAGCACAAAGGCTCTCACCACATGGGGTCAGAAACTCGTCTCTCAGCAGCAGGCTGGCACAGACCAGTCAGTCCTGCACTGAACAATTGGGTAAAATACAGGGTGCATCTCTAAGATGCCCTCTGTGTGCATTTTTTAATAAATCCAACACTGGCATCAGTGTGGGTTTATTATTCTGAGAAGTTTGATACTAAACTTCCCAGTATTCAGTGTAGCCATTATGGAGCTGTGGAGTTAGTTTTTGACAGACTCCCAGACCATATATTCTTATGGCTACCCTGCACTTACAATGTCTAAGGTTTTGCTTAGACACTGTAGGCGCATAGTGCTCATGCACCTATGCCCTCACCTGTGGTATAGTGCACCCTGCCTTAGGGCTGTAAGGCCTGCTAGAGGGGTGACTTACCTATGCCACAGGCAGTGTGAGGTTGGCATGGCACCCTGAGGAGAGTGCCATGTCGACTTAGTCATTTTCTCCCCACCAGCACACACAAGCTGGCAAGCAGTGTGTCTGTGCTGAGTGAGGGGTTCCTAGGGTGGCATAAAACATGCTGCAGCCCTTAGAGACCTTCCCTGGCATCAGGGCCCTTGGTACCAGTTACAAGGGACTTACCTGGGTGCCAGGGTTGTGCCAATTGTGGAAACAACTGTACATTTTAGGTGAAAGAACACTAGTGCTGGGGCCTGGTTAGCAGGGTCCCAGCACACTCCTCAATCAAGTCAGCATCAGTATCAGGGAAAAAGTGGGGGGTAACTGCAACAGGGAGCCATTTCTTTACACAAGCCCCCCCCAGCCCACAGGCCAGGAGACTCAGCCAAAGCTGGGAGAGTCTTCCTAGTTTGTCAGGCGAGGAAGAGTAGAGGAAATAGGCTGGTTTGTTGCAGGGCCTACTCTGCCTTACATCCTCCTGTTCAGGTCATTCCCTCTGGGGAACTGACCCACTTCCACAGTGATAGGACCTAGTCTGAATTGCCTCTTGTCTGTGCTTTTAATGTCTTCACCCATTCTCTCAATTTTGGGGTTAGAGGTATCCACCTCTGCTAATCTTATCTTAGCCAGGGTCACCCCTAGCTTACCCAAAGAGGTTACCCAGAGCTGGAGTAACCCCACCATGACCAACAGGGTCAGGGGGCCTAACTTGCTATTTGGCATGGGGTCTGACCACCATGCCAAGGATAGTGCAGCCATAAAGGCTAACACCCAGCAGAGGCCACTGACAGCTGTCAGTGCCCAGAACCACACCTTTAGCTCTTCACCTACAAGGGAAGGGGCTAAGTTACAGGCTTCTTTGGGTTCAGGGTGCCTGTCTGCTGTATTAGAGTGGGGGGCTACCACATCTTGTAGTAAACACCCTTCTTCCACTCTTTCTTCTGTTAGCTGAGGAGCCACCAACTCAGGCTTAACAGTTGCCTGACTAGCCAGGACTTCTTGAGGGTCAGGTTGGACTTTATCAGTGCCACTGGTGGAGTTCTCCCCTACTGGAGCAGAATCTCCTTGGCTTGCTGGAACCTTGGCTAAAGGTTGTCCACCTTTCCTACTCTGTTTTCTTTTCTTTTTCTTCTGGGGCCTACTTGCAGTTACTGCAGGGGTAGCACCTTCAGAATCCTTGGGAGAGGACTGGCACTGGACCAGTTCCTCTCTTGGGCTCTGACTAACCTCTGGGTAGTCATTTCCAAGGAGACAATCAAGGGGGAGGTCTGTACTGACTACCACCCTTCTCCAGCTAAAAGTCCCACCCACTTCTATGGGCACAAAAGCCACAGGCCTATCAGTGACCCTGTCTGGGCTAACTCTTACTCTAGCCATCTCACCTGGGATGTACTGGTTTGAGAACACCATTCTGTCATGCACCATAGTGTGACTGGCACAAGTGTCTCTCAGGGCAGTGGCTGGGATTCCATTCACCAGTAGGTGGTGGAAGTGTCTACTTCCCTCTGGAATCTCCAACTCACCTGTTGGGCCCTTTTTCCAGTTGAAGGCTATGAAGGCCTCCTCATCTGAGGAGTCATCCCCAATGGCTACACTGGTCACCCCTGGGATTTTGCTAGGGGTTTTGTTTTTGGGACAAGAAGTGTCCTTGGTGTGGTGCCCTGTCTGTCTACAGTTTTGGCACCATGCCTTAGTGGCATCCCAGTTCTTACCCTGGTACCCACCTTTGTTTTGGGTTGTGTCTCGGGGCCCACCCACCTGGTCTGGTGTTTGGGGGCCTACAGAGGACTCTTTTTCTTTGTTTCTAGTGTCACCCACTTTCTCCCGGGGAGGCTTTGTAACCCCTTTCTTTTGGTCACCCCTCGTGAGGAAATGCCTCCTTGGCATGGTTACCCCCTGACTTTTTGCCTTTGCTGATGCTATGTTTTGAATTGAAAGTGTGCTGAGGCCTGCTAACCAGGCCCCAGCACCAGTGTTCTTTCCCTAACCTGTACTTTTGATTCCACAATTGGCACACCCTGGCACCCAGATAAGTCCCTTGTAACTGGTACCTCTGGTACCAAGGGCCCTGATGCCAGGGAAGGTCTCTAAGGGCTGCAGCATGTATTATGCCACCCTAGAGACCCCTCACCCAGCACAGACACACTGCTTACCAGCTTGTGTGTGCTAGTGAGAACAAAATGAGTAAGTCGACATGGCACTCCCCTCAGGGTGCCATGCCAGCCTCTCACTGCCTATGCAGTATAGGTAAGACACCCCTCTAGCAGGCCTTACAGCCCTAAGGCAGGGTGCACTATACCATAGGTGAGGGTACCAGTGCATGAGCACTGTGCCCCTACAGTGTCTAAGCAAAACCTTAGACATTGTAAGTGCAGGGTAGCCATAAGAGTATATGGGTCTGGGAGTCTGTTTTACACGAACTCCACAGCACCATAATGGCTACACTGAAAACTGGGAAGTTTGGTATCAAACTTCTCAGCACAATAAATGCACACTGATGCCAGTGTACATTTTATTTTAAAATACACCACAGAGGGCACCTGTAAGGAAATGCCTCCTTGGCATGGTTGCCCCCTGACTTTTTGCCTTTGCTGATGCTATGTTTACAATTGAAAGTGTGCTGAGGCCTGCTAACCAGGCCCCAGCACCAGTGTTCTTTCCCTAACCTGTACTTTTGTATCCACAATTGGCAGACCCTGGCATCCAGATAAGTCCCTTGTAACTGGTACTTCTAGTACCAAGGGCCCTGATGCCAAGGAAGGTCTCTAAGGGATGCAGCATGTCTTATGCCACCCTGGAGACCTCTCACTCAGCACAGACACACTGCTTGCCAGCTTGTGTGTGCTAGTGAGGACAAAACGAGTAAGTCGACATGGCACTCCCCTCAGGGTGCCATGCCAGCCTCTCACTGCCTGTGCAGTATAGGTAAGACACCCCTCTAGCAGGCCTTACAGCCCTAAGGCAGGGTGCACTATACCATAGGTGAGGGTACCAGTGCATGAGCATGGTACCCCTACAGTGTCTAAACAAAACCTTAGACATTGTAAGTGCAGGGTAGCCATAAGAGTATATGGTCTGGGAGTCTGTCAAACACGAACTCCACAGCACCATAATGGCTACACTGAAAACTGGGAAGTTTGGTATCAAACTTCTCAGCACAATAAATGCACACTGATGCCAGTGTACATTTTATTGTACAATACACCACAGAGGGCACCTTAGAGGTGCCCCCTGAAACTTAACCGACTATCTGTGTAGGCTGACTAGTTTTAGCAGCCTGCCACAAACCGAGACATGTTGCTGGCCCCATGGGGAGAGTGCCTTTGTCACTCTGAGGCCAGTAACAAAGCCTGCCCTGGGTGGAGATGCTAACACCTCTCCCAGGCAGGAATTGTCACACCTGGCGGTGAGCCTCAAAGGCTCACCTCCTTTGTGCCAACCCAGCAGGACACTCCAGCTAGTGGAGTTGCCCGCCCCCTCCGGCCAGGCCCCACTTTTGGCGGCAAGGCCGGAGAAAATAATGAGAATAACAAGGAGGAGTCACTGGCCAGTCAGGACAGCCCCTAAGGTGTCCTGAGCTGAGGTGACTCTAACTTTTAGAAATCCTCCATCTTGCAGATGGAGGATTCCCCCAATAGGGTTAGGATTGTGACCCCCTCCCCTTGGGAGGAGGCACAAAGAGGGTGTACCCACCCTCAGGGCTAGTAGCCATTGGCTACTAACCCCCCAGACCTAAACACGCCCTTAAATTTAGTATTTAAGGGCTACCCTGAACCCTAGAAAATTAGATTCCTGCAACTACAAGAAGAAGGACTGCCTAGCTGAAAAACCCCTGCAGAGGAAGACCAGAAGACGACAACTGCCTTGGCTCCAGAAACTCACCGGCCTGTCTCCTGCCTTCCAAAGATCCTGCTCCAGCGACGCCTTCCAAAGGGACCAGCGACCTCGACATCCTCTGAGGACTGCCCCTGCTTCGAAAAGACAAGAAACTCCCGAGGACAGCGGACCTGCTCCAAGAAAAGCTGCAACTTTGTTTCCAGCAGCTTTAAAGAACCCTGCAAGCTCCCCGCAAGAAGCGTGAGACTTGCAACACTGCACCCGGCGACCCCGACTCGGCTGGTGGAGATCCGACGCCTCAGGAGGGACCCCAGGACTACTCTGATACTGTGAGTACCAAAACCTGTCCCCCCTGAGCCCCCACAGCGCCGCCTGCAGAGGGAATCCCGAGGCTTCCCCTGACCGCGACTCTTTGAACCTAAAGTCCCGACGCCTGGGAGAGACCCTGCACCCGCAGCCCCCAGGACCTGAAGGACCGGACTTTCACTGGAGAAGTGACCCCCAGGAGTCCCTCTCCCTTGCCCAAGTGGAGGTTTCCCCGAGGAATCCCCCCCTTGCCTGCCTGCAGCGCTGAAGAGATCCCGAGATCTCTCATAGACTAACATTGCAAACCCGACGCTTGTTTCGACACTGCACCCGGCCGCCCCCGCGCTGCTGAGGGTGAAATCTCTGTGTGGACTTGTGTCCCCTCCGGTGCCCTACAAAACCCCCCTGGTCTGCCCTCCGAAGACGCGGGTACTTACCTGCAAGCAGACCGGAACCGGGGCACCCCCTTCTCTCCATTCTAGCCTATGTGTTTTGGGCACCACTTTGAACTCTGCACCTGACCGGCCCTGAGCTGCTGGTGTGGTGACTTTGGGGTTGCTCTGAACCCCCAACGGTGGGCTACCTTGGACCAAGAACTGAACCCTGTAAGTGTCCTACTTACCTGGTAAAACTAACAAAAACTTACCTCCCCCAGGAACTGTGAAAATTGCACTAAGTGTCCACTTTTAAAACAGCTATTTGTCAATAACTTGAAAAGTATACATGCAATTTTGATGATTGGAAGTTCCTAAAGTACTTACCTGCAATACCTTTCGAATGAGATATTACATGTAGAATTTGAACCTGTGGTTCTTAAAATAAACCAAGAAAAGATATTTTTCTATATAAAAACCTATTGGCTGGATTTGTCTCTGAGTGTGTGTACCTCATTTATTGTCTATGTGTATGTACAACAAATGCTTAACACTACTCCTTGGATAAGCCTACTGCTCGACCACACTACCACAAAATAGAGCATTAGTATTATCTATTTTTACCACTATTTTACCTCTAAGGGGAACCCTTGGACTCTGTGCATGCTATTCCTTACTTTGAAATAGCACATACAGAGCCAACTTCCTACAGCACCTTAGAGGTGCCCCCTGAAACTTAACCGACTATCTGTGTAGGCTGACTGGTTCTAGCAGCCTGCCACACTAGAGACATGTTGCTGGCCCCATGGGGAGAGTGCCTTTGTCACTCTGAGGCCAGTAACAAAGCCTGCACTGGGTGGAGATGCTAACACCTCCCCCAGGCAGGAGCTGTAACACCTGGCGGTGAGCCTCAAAGGCTCACCCCTTTGTCACAGCACCGCAGGACACTCCAGCTAGTGGAGTTGCCTGCCCCCTCCGGCCCCGGCCCCCACTTTTGGCGGCAAGGCCGGAGAAAATAATGAGAATAACAAGGAGGAGTCACTGGCCAGTCAGGACAGCCCCTAAGGTGTCCTGAGCTGAGGTGACTAACTTTTAGAAATCCTCCATCTTGCAGATGGAGGATTCCCCCAATAGGATTAGGGATGTGACCCCCTCCCCTTGGGAGGGGGCACAAAGAGGGTGTACTCACCCTCAGGGCTAGTAGCCATTGGCTACTAACCCCCCAGACCTAAACACGCCCTTAAATTTAGTATTTAAGGGCTCTCCCTGAACCTAGAAACTAGATTCCTGCAACAACAAGAAGAAGGACTGCCTAGCTGAAAACCCCTGCAGAGGAAGACCAGAAGACAACAACTGCCTTGGCTCCAGAAACTCACCGGCCTGTCTCCTGCCTTCCAAAGAACTCTGCTCCAGTGACGCCTTCCAAAGGGACCAGCGACCTCTGCATCCTCTGAGGACTGCCCTGCTTCGACGACGACAAGAAACTCCAGAGGACAGCGGACCTGCTCCAAAAAGACTGCAACTTTATCCAAAGGAGCAGCTTTAAAGAACCCTGCAATCTCCCCGCAAGAAGCGTGAGACTTGCAACACTGCACCCGGCGACCCCGACTCGGCTGGTGGAGAACCAACACCTCAGGGAGGACCCCCAGACTACTCTACGACTGTGAGTACCAAAACCTGTCCCCCCTGAGCCCCCACAGCGCCGCCTGCAGAGGGAATCCCGAGGCTTCCCCTGACCGCGACTCTCTGAAACCTAAGTCCCGACGCCTGGAAAAGACCCTGCACCCGCAGCCCCCAGGACCTGAAGGACCGGACTTTCACTGCAGAAGTGACCCCCAGGAGTCCCTCTCCCTTGCCCAAGTGGAGGATTCCCCGAGGAAGCCCCCCCTTGCCTGCCTGCAGCGCTGAAGAGATCCCTTGATCTCTCATTGACTTCCATTGCGAACCTGACGCTTGTTCTAACACTGCACCCGGCCGCCCCCGCGCCGCTGAGGGTGAAATTTCTGTGTGGGCTTGTGTCCCCCCCGGTGCCCTACAAAACCCCCCTGGTCTGCCCTCCGAAGACGCGGGTACTTACCTGCTGGCAGACTGGAACCGGGGCACCCCCTTCTCTCCATTGAAGCCTATGCGTTTTGGGCACCACTTTGAACTCTGCACCTGACCGGCCCTGAGCTGCTGGTGTGGTAACTTTGGGGTTGCTCTGAACCCCCAACGGTGGGCTACCTTGGACCAAGAACTGAACCCTGTAAGTGTCTTACTTACCTGGTAATACTAACAAAAACTTACCTCCCCCAGGAACTGTGAAAATTGCACTGTGTCCACTTTTAAAATAGCTATTTGTGAATAACTTGAAAAGTATACATGCAATTGAAATGGCCCCGAAAGCCTCCCCTCTGGTACTGTCCCTGGTAGCTGGACGGTGTTGTCTGTGAGGTGCTGGCCTGTGTGGCTTGACCCCGAAACCCCCCTCTAAAGGTTGTCTTGCGGAAGGTGCTGTAAGTGCCTCTGCTCTGCGGGGAGTAGAGTGCGCCCATGGCTTTAGCAGTGTCAGTGTCCTTTTTCAGTTTCTCAATTGCCGTGTCCACCTCTGGTCCGAACAGTTGTTTCTCATTGAATGGCATATTGAGCACTGCCTGCTGTATCTCTGGTTTAAAACCAGATGTTCGTAGCCATGCGTGCCTTCTTATAGTCACAGATGTGTTAATTGTTCTCGCAGCTGTGTCCGCTGCGTCCATAGAGGAGCGTATCTGATTATTAGATATGTTCTGTCCTTCCTCAACCACCTGCTTCGCCCTATTTTGTAGTTCCTTGGGTAGATGCTCAATGAGGTGTTGCATCTCGTCCCAATGGGCTCTGTCATAGCGCGCAAGTAATGCTTGAGAGTTAGCGATGCGCCACTGGTTTGCAGCCTGTACTGCGACTCTCTTTCCGGCTGCATCGAACTTGCGGCTCTCTTTATCTGGGGGTGGTGCATCCCCAGATGTGTGGGAGTTGGCTCTCTTGCGAGCTGCTCCTACTACGACGGAATCTGGTGGCAGCTGTGTGGTGATGAAAACAGGGTCTGTGGGAGGTGCTTTATATTTCTTTTCCACCCTTGGTGTTATTGCCCTACTCTTGACCGGCTCCTTGAAGATTTCCTTTGCGTGCCGAAGCATTCCTGGGAGCATAGACAGGCTTTGGTAGGAGCTGTGGGTGGAGGAGAGGGTGTTGAATAAGAAGTCATCCTCGACTGGTTCTGAGTGGAGGTTTACGTTGTGGAACTCTGCCGCTCTAGCCACCACTTGTGAATATGCTGTGCTGTCTTCTGGTGGTGAGGGCTTTGTGGGATACGCCTCTGGACTGTTGTCCGACACTGGGGCGTCGTATAAGTCCCAAGTGTCTTGGTCCTGGTCACCTTGGCTCACGGTGGTGTGAGCCGGGGAATGTGATGGAGTTTGTGCTGGTGAAACGTTAGTTACAGGTGGAGGAGAGGGTGGCGGAGTTACCTTTTTCACCATTTTTGTTTGTGGTGCTTGGTCTGTTTGAAACTCCAGTCTTCTTTTTCTCCTAATAGGGGGAAGGGTGCTTATTTTCCCTGTTCCCTCCTGTATGAAAATACGTTTCTGCGTATGGTCTACTTCGGTGGATTGCAATTCTTCCTCAAATCTATGCTTTCGCATCTGAGAGGACAGTGATTTGCTCCTCTGAATAGGAACCGGTAACTGGGTCGGTTGCGGGCCGTTTCGGTACCGAAACCCTGTCTGTATTCTTTTTCGGCTCCGAGGTGACTTTCTTCTTTTTTGGAGTCGAAACCTCTCGGCGTCGATCTTCCTCGGTGCCACTGTCTCGGCGTCGAGCCGTTTCGGCACCGCTATCTCGGCGTCGATCTTTTTCAGCAGCACTTTCTCGGTCCCGAGAAGGCTGCGTGCTGGTGTCTCGACCGGAGTCGGACGATGTCGGCACTGTTTCGGCCTTTTTCGGTGCCGAAGGTCGGTCACCGAATTTATGGGTCGAGCCATGGCCTGGTGGCAGTGGCGTCCCCTGGGCCTTGTCACTTTTTTTGTGTGTTGTCTTCGACGTCTTACTCACAGTTCTTTGATCGTCGAATTCCTCGGAGTCCGATTCGTGGATCGAGAAGGTTTCTTCTTCCTCTTGTTCCTCGAACTCTCGGTGTGCTGTCGGCGTGGACGCCATCTGAAGTCTTCTGGCTCGACGGTCACGGAGTGTCTTTCGGGACCGGAACGCACGACAGGCCTCGCAAGTCTCTTCACTGTGCTCAGGCGACAGGCACAGGTTACAGACCAAATGTTGGTCTGTATACGGGTATTTGTTGTGGCATTTGGGACAGAAACGGAACGGGGTCGTTCCATCAGCGTTGTTTTACACGAGGTCGGGCCGACCAAGCCCCGACGGGGGATCGAAAGCTACCCCGAAGGCACCGGAGCTCTTCAAACTTCGATGCGGTGTTGATTCTATCTAAGCCGATCCCGAACGCAACAATACCGACGTAATCTTCCGATAGTTAGCTAACTTTCCGTTCCGAAACTCGGAGCGACAGGAACACGTCCGAACCCGATGGCGGAAAGAAAACAATCGAAGATGGAGTCGACGCCCATGCGCAATGGAGACAAAGAGGAGGAGTCACTCGGTCCCGTGACTCGAAAGACTTCTTCGAAGAAAAACAACTTGTAACACTCCGACCCAACACCAGATGGCGGGCTAGGCACAACATGTGTATCTACAGCGACAGATGCCATCGAACATATATTTTCTTAGTTTATTTTAAGAACCACAGATTCACGATTTACAAGTAATACTTCAAATGAAAGGTATTTCATGTAGGAACTTTAGGAACTTTGAATTAGCAAAATAGCATATACAGTTTTCACACAAATGACATATAGCTATTTTAAAACTAGACAGTGCAATTTTCAACAGTTCCTGGGGGGAGTAACAGTTTGTTAGTTTTTGCAGGTAAGTAAACCACCTACGGGGTTTAAGTTTGGGTCCAAGGTAGCCCACCGTTGGGGGTTCAGAGCAACCCCAAAGTTACCACACCAGCAGCTCAGGGCCGGTCAGGTGCAGAGGTCAAAGTGGTGCCCAAAACACATAGGCTTCAATGGAAAAGGGGGTGCCCCGGTTCCAGTCTGCCAGCAGGTAAGTACCCGTGTCTTCGGAGGACAGACCAGGGGGGTTTTGTAGAGCAATGGCTTATTGCCATTTTAACCTATACTTTGGACGTTACTGCTCTAATTCAAAGTTCTTTACTTACCTGTGTGGAGTACCTTGCATTTTATGTATTTACTTCATATCTTGAATCTTGTGTTTCTAAAATCAATTAAGAAAAAATATTTTTCTATACAAAAACTATTGGCCTAGAGTTAAGTCTGAGTGTTTGTTCCTCATTTATTGCCTGTGTGTGTACAACAAATGCTTAACACTACCCTCTGATAAGCCTACTGCTCGACCACACTAGCACAAAATAGAGCATTAGAATTATCAAATTTTGCCACTGTCAACCTCTAAGGGGAACCCTTGGACTCTGTGCACACTATCTCTCACTTTGAGATAGTATATACAGAGCCCACTTCCTACACTGACCTTAAGGGAGCCTGCAGAGGTAGTGCAATCCTGTCCACTCATTCAACAACATACAGCAGCTACACTATTCCAACAAATTAAGTTAATTATAGGTTGTCTAATATGGGGAGAGCACCAGCCTGTAAATAGAAGCTGTGGAAAATCTCCTGGCAGGTGCACTTTCAGGCTCAACCACTAGACGGGAGATTCATGCACAGTAAGTGAATGCATAACATGTTTGTTGTTACAAAGCAATCACACTCAACCTCTGCAGCCTCCTTACAGCTTGGCACAAAGGGCAATACCAACACTCCATGGGGCAATACTCTCACTCAATATGGACCAAGATTCACACTAAGGGAGAACGAAGATTCAAACTCAGCAGAAAGACGACCTGAGAACCCCTCGTCAAAGCTGTGCCCTTTGAGATAGCAAAGCGGTGTTTTGCCTGAAAGGCATAGTGACGTTTTGTGTGTGCAATTGTGCATTTTCTTTTGATGGTCTTAAAAATGGCCTATCAAAATTTCAAGCCTCCCATGAACTTTTCATTAAATGCAAACATTCATGACTATATTAGAGAAGATCCCATAATTAAGAACTGCAAAAAGTTACAAATTAGCCTACAAGGTGTGCACACCCACGAGCCATCATAGTAGTCAGGTACAGAGCAGCATGGCAGACAAGCCCCTAGATCGCCGACTGAATTCCCTACTGCAAAATACCCTCATTCTCTTTCATGGCAAACATATCATGAGGCATAGCACCAACCCCACAATGTTTAAAACCATCCCACTTATACACTGCTACGGAAAGGGTTGCAAGAATATCTTATGGAAGAAACATTCCTTAGAAAGCAGGGACATTAAGTAAATGCCCTACCTTTAGGGACTGGTTAATTTGCTTTCTGATTCCACATTAATCAGCCACTTGTCCAGTGAACAGAAATGCGCGCACGACGTTACAAATCTAGTCCAATTACAATGAAAAGCCCAAGGTAAGTGTTCTCTAAGCAAAGTCTTAGAACAGAGTTTAAATACTCATGTCCTCCCTCAACAAATCTGAACAGTAATTAGCATTCTGACTACAATCTGAACAGTGTGACAGTCTGGTGGTTTATTGGTACTCACCACATTAGCAATGGCTGTCTTTGCTCTCTCCAGCTCTTCACGGGCTGTCTCTATCAGAGTCCCTGTATTCTCCACCCGGACACGAGCCTCTTGTGCAATGTCTTCGGTGTCCCCCACAATCTTACGGATATTTGCGAGCCGCCCAAGCTGACTCGTCAAGGTGTTGTTGATTTCAGTCAAACGATCCACCAGGCCTTGATCAACATCTGGAAAAACAAAAACATACATGCAGCATAAGTGTAAGGAAATGCCTCCTTGGCATGGTTGCCCCCTGACTTTTTGCCTTTGCTGATGCTATGTTTACAATTGAAAGTGTGCTGAGGCCTGCTAAACAGGCCCCAGCACCAGTGTTCTTTCCCTAACCTGTACTTTTGTATCCACAATTGGCAGACCCTGGCATCCAGATAAGTCCCTTGTAACTGGTACTTCTAGTACCAAGGGCCCTGATGCCAAGGAAGGTCTCTAAGGGCTGCAGCATGTCTTATACCACCCTGGAGACCTCTCACTCAGCACAGACACCCTGCTTGCCAGCTTGTGTGTGCTAGTGAGGACAAAACGAGTAAGTCGACATGGCACTCCCCTCAGGGTGCCATGCCAGCCTCTCACTGCCTATGCAGTATAGGTAAGACACCCCTCTAGCAGGCCTTACAGCCCTAAGGCAGGGTGCACTATACCATAGGTGAGGGTACCAGTGCATGAGCATGGTACCCCTACAGTGTCTAAACAAAACCTTAGACATTGTAAGTGCAGGGTAGCCATAAGAGTATATGGTCTGGGAGTTTGTCAAACACGAACTCCACAGCACCATAATGGCTACACTGAAAACTGGGAAGTTTGGTATCAAACTTCTCAGCACAATAAATGCACACTGATGCCAGTGTACATTTTATTGTAAAATACACCCCAGAGGGCACCTTAGAGGTGCCCCCTGAAACTTAACCGACTATCTGTGTAGGCTGACTAGTTTTAGCAGCCTGCCACAAACCGAGACATGTTGCTGGCCCCATGGGGAGAGTGCCTTTGTCACTCTGAGGCCAGTAACAAAGCCTGCACTGGGTGGAGATGCTAACACCTCCCCCAGGCAGGAATTGTCACACCTGGCGGTGAGCCTCAAAGGCTCACCTCCTTTGTGCCAACCCAGCAGGACACTCCAGCTAGTGGAGTTGCCCGCCCCCTCCGGCCAGGCCCCACTTTTGGCGGCAAGGCCGGAGAAAATAATGAGAAAAACAAGGAGGAGTCACTGGCCAGTCAGGACAGCCCCTAAGGTGTCCTGAGCTGAAGTGACTCTAACTTTTAGAAATCCTCCATCTTGCAGATGGAGGATTCCCCCAATAGGGTTAGGATTGTGACCCCCTCCCCTTGGGAGGAGGCACAAAGAGGGTGTACCCACCCTCAGGGCTAGTAGCCATTGGCTACTAACCCCCCAGACCTAAACACGCCCTTAAATTTAGTATTTAAGGGCTACCCTGAACCCTAGAAAATTAGATTCCTGCAACTACAAGAAGAAGGACTGCCTAGCTGAAAACCCCTGCAGAGGAAGACCAGAAGACGACTACTGCCTTGGCTCCAGAAACTCACCGGCCTGTCTCCTGCCTTCCAAAGATCCTGCTCCAGCGACGCCTTCCAAAGGGACCAGCGACCTCGACATCCTCTGAGGACTGCCCCTGCTTCGAAAAGACAAGAAACTCCCGAGGACAGCGGACCTGCTCCAAGAAAGGCTGCAACTTTGTTTCCAGCAGCCTTGAAAGAACCCTGCAAGCTCCCCGCAAGAAGCGTGAGACTTGCAACACTGCACCCGGCGACCCCGACTCGGCTGGTGGAGATGATCCAACACCTCAGGAGGGACCCCAGGACTACTCTGATACTGTGAGTACCAAAACCTGTCCCCCCTGAGCCCCCACAGCGCCGCCTGCAGAGGGAATCCCGAGGCTTCCCCTGACCGCGACTCTTTGAATCCTAAGTCCCGACGCCTGGGAGAGACCCTGCACCCGCAGCCCCCAGGACCTGAAGGACCGAACTTTCACTGGAGAAGTGACCCCCAGGAGTCCCTCTCCCTTGCCCAAGTGGAGGTTTCCCCGAGGAACCCCCCCCTTGCCTGCCTGCAGCGCTGAAGAGATCCCGAGATCTCTCATAGACTAACATTGCGAACCCGACGCCTGTTTCTACACTGCACCCGGCCGCCCCCGCGCTGCTGAGGGTGAAATTTCTGTGTGGGCTTGTGTCCCCCCCGGTGCCCTACAAAACCCCCCTGGTCTGCCCTCCGAAGACGCGGGTACTTACCTGCAAGCAGACCGGAACCGGGGCACCCCCTTCTCTCCATTCTAGCCTATGTGTTTTGGGCACCACTTTGAACTCTGCACCTGACCGGCCCTGAGCTGCTGGTGTGGTGACTTTGGGGTTGCTCTGAACCCCCAACGGTGGGCTACCTTGGACCAAGAACTAAGCCCTGTAAGTGTCTTACTTACCTGGTTAACCTAACAAATACTTACCTCCCCTAGGAACTGTGAAAATTGCACTAAGTGTCCACTTTTAAAACAGCTATTTGTGAATAACTTGAAAAGTATACATGCAATTTTGATGATTTGAAGTTCCTAAAGTACTTACCTGCAATACCTTTCGAATGAGATATTACATGTAGAATTTGAACCTGTGGTTCTTAAAATAAACTAAGAAAAGATATTTTTCTATATAAAAACCTATTGGCTGGATTTGTCTCTGAGTGTGTGTACCTCATTTATTGTCTATGTGTATGTACAACAAATGCTTAACACTACTCCTTGGATAAGCCTACTGCTCGACCACACTACCACAAAATAGAGCATTAGTATTATCTCTTTTTGCCACTATCTTACCTCTAAGGGGAACCCTTGGACTCTGTGCATGCTATTCCTTACTTTGAAATAGCACATACAGAGCCAACTTCCTACAATAAGGAATCTGTCAAGAAGGCTCAATGAATTGAGAATGTGTTGCTATCATATGGTGTAGGAAAATGGCTCCCTGCTGCAGTTATCCCCGACTTTTTGCCTGATAATGATGCTGACTTGGCTGCGAAGAGTGCTGGGACCCTGCTAACCAGGCCCCAGCATCAGTGTTCTTTCACCTAAAATGTACCATTGATTCCACAATTGGCACACCCCTGGCACACAGATAAGTCCCTTGTAAAAGGTACCAGTGGTACCAAGGGCCCTGTGACCAGGGAAGGTCCCTAAGGGCTGCAGCATATGTTGTGCCACCCTAAGGGACACCTCACCTAACACATGCACACTGCCATTGCAGATTGTGTGTGTTGGTGGGGAGAAAAAGGCAAAGTCGACATTGCATCCCCCTCAGGATGCCATGCGCACAAAATGCCTGTGGCATAGGTAAGTCACCACTCTAGCAGGCCTTACAGCCCTAAGGCAGGGTGCACTATACCACAGGTGAGGGCATAGCTGCATGAGCAATATGCCCCTGCAGTGTCTAAGGCTATTCTTAGACATTGTAAGTATAGTGTGGCCATATTATGTATATGGCCTGGGAGTTTGTCAAACACGAACTCCACAGCTCCATAATGGCTACACTGGATACTGGGAAGTTTGGTATCAAACGTCTCAGAATATTAAACCCACACTGATGCCAGTGTTGGATTTATTAAAAAATGCACACAGAGGATATCTTATAGATGCCCCCTGTATTTTACCCAATCCTTCAGTGCAGGACTGACTGGTCTGTGCCTGCCTGCTGCTGAGAGATGAGTTTCTGACCCCCTGGGTGAGGGCCTTTGTGCCCTATGAGGCCAGAAACAAAGCCTGCTCTGGGTGGAGGTGCTTCACACCTCCCCCCTGCAGGAACTAACACCTAGCAGTGAGCCTCAAAGGCTCAAGCTTCGTGTTACAATGCCCCAGGGCATCCCAGCTAGTGGAGATGCCTGCCCCCTGGACACAGCCCCCACTTTTGGCAGCAAGTCCAGGGGAGATAATGAGAAAAACAAGGAGGAGTCACCCACCAGTCAGGACAGCCCCTAATGTGTCCTGAGCTGAGGTGACCCCTGCCATTAGAAATCCTCCATCTTAGTTATGGAGGATTCCCCCAACAGGATTAGGGATGTGCCCCCCTCCCCACAGGGAGGAGCCACAAAGAGGGTGTAGCCACCCTCCAGGACAGTAGCCATTGGCTACTGCCCTCCCAGACCTAAACACACCCATAAATTTAGTATTTAGGGGCACCCCCAAACCCAGTAAATCAGATTCCTGCAACCTGAAGAAACAAAAAGGACTGCTGACATATAAGCCCTAAAGAGAAGACAGAAGACAAAAACTACTTTGGCCCCAGGCCCTACCGGCCTGTCTCCTGACTCGAAAACCTGCAACCAGCGACGCATCCGACAAGGACCAGCGACTGCCCTGGACCAAAGGACCAAGAAACTCCTGTGAGCAGCGGCTCTGCTCAATTTCAACAACAACTTTGCAACTTTCTTGCAACTTTAAAGAAAGTCACTCTTCCCGCCGGAAGCATGAGACTTCACACACTGCACCCAATGCCGCCGACTCAAGATCCAGAGAACTAACACCACAGGGAGGACTCCCCGGCGACCCAGTGAGTAGCCCGAGACGACCCCCCTGGACCCACACAGCGACGCCTGAAGAGAGAATCCAGAGGCTCCCCCTGACAGCGACTGCCTGTAACAAGGGACCCGACGCGTGGACCAAGCACTGCACCTGCAGCCCCCAGGATTTGAAGGAACCGAACCTCAGTGCAGGAGTGACCCCCAGGCGACCCCCTGTCTAGCCCAGGTGGTGGCTGGTCTGAGAAGCCCCCCTGTGCCGTGCCTGCACTGCTAGAGTGACCCTTGGGTCTCAATTTAAAACCAATACAAAACCCAATGCCTGCTTTGCACACTGCACCCGGCCGCCCCTGTGCAGCTGAGGGTGTGTTTTGTATACCTACTGGTGTCCCCCCCCCAGTGCTCTACAAAACCCCCCTGGTCTGCCCTCCGAGGACACGGGTACTTACCTGCTGGCAGACTGGAACCGGAGCACCCCTGTTCTCCATAGGCGCCTATGGGTTTTGGGCACCTCTTGGACCTCTGCACCTGACCGGCCCTGAGCTGCTGGTGTGGTAACTTTGGGGTTGCCTTGAACCATCAACGGTGGGCTGCCATTGCCCCAGGACTGAGACTTGTAAGTGTTTTACTTACCTCCTAATCTAACCTTTACTTACCTCCCCCAGGAACTGTTGATTTTTGCAGTGTTCACTTTGAAAATAGCTTACTGCCATTTTTACAAAGACCGTAAATTATATTGTTTGCATTCAAAGTTCCTAAAGTATCTAAGTAAAGTACCTTACATTTAAAGTATTAACTGTAAATCTTGAACCTGTGGTTCTTAAAATAAACTAAGAAAAGTTATTTTTCAATATAAAAACCTATTGGCCTGGAGTAAGTCTTTGAGTGTGTGTTCCTCATTTATTGCCTGTGTGTGTACAACAAATGCTTAACACTACCCTCTGATAAGCCTACTGCTCGACCACACTACCACAAAATAGTGGCAAAAAGAGATAATTCTTATGCTCTATCTTATCTCTAAGGGGAACCCTTGGACTCTGTGCACACTATCTCTTACTTTGAGATAGTATATACAGAGACAACTACCTACATATGGTATGACGTACCAGTCACAAGAATGCTTCATATTGTGACTCACCTTCCTAGCCTTAGTAAGTTGTGTACCATGAAACTGGCTAATGTTCACAGTTCTTTAAAGTTTACTGAAAAGTCAAACTGCAGTATTAACCCCTTCGCTACCAGGCCTTTTCCCCTCATGTGCAGAGCCTTTTTTTGGCTATTTGGGGCATTTGCGCTTAGGCCCTCATAACTTTTTCTCCACATAAGCCACCCATGCCAAATTTGCGTCCTTTTTTTCCAACATCCTAGGGATTCTAGAGGTACCCAGACTTTGTGGGTTCCCCTGAAGAAGACCAACAAATTAGCCAAAATACAGCAAATATTTCTTTTTTTTTTTTTATGGGAAAAAAGGGCTGCAGAAGAAGGCTTGTGGGTTTTTTCCCTGAAAATGGCATCAACAAAGGGTTTGCGGTGGTAAAAAAAAAAAGTAATCACCATCTTCCAGCTTTCAGGAACAGGCAGACTTGAATTAGCAAACCCCATTTTTCAACACAATTTTGACATTTTACTGAGACACACCCCATTTTTACAATTTTTTGTGCTTTCAGCCTCCTTCCAGTTAGTGACAGAAATGGGTGAGAAACCAATGCTGGATGCCAGAAAGCTAAACATTTAGGAAAAGTAGACAAAATTCTGAATTCAGCGAGGGGTCATTTGTGTAGATACTACAAGTGTTTTCTACAGACAATAACAGTTGAAATAAAAGAATACTGAAATTGAGGTGATAAAAAACAGCCATTTTTCTCCACGTTTTACTCTAACTTTTTCCTACTATGTCAGATTTTTTAAAGCAATATACGTTACGTCTGCTGGACTCTTCTGGTTTGGGGGGGATATACAGGGCTTGTAGGTTCATAAAGAACCCTAGGTACCCAGAGCCAATAAATGAGCTGCACCTTGCAATGGGTTTTCATTCTATACCGGGTATACATAAATTAATTTGCTGAAATATAAAAAGTGAAAAATAGCTATCAAGAAAACCTTTATGTAAGGAAATGCCTCCTTGGCATGATTAGCCCCTGACTTTTTGCCTTTGCTGATGCCAAGTTATGATTTGAAAGTGTGCTGAGGCCTGCTAACCAGGCCCCAGCAGCAGTGTTCTTTCACTAACCTGCACCTTTGTTTCCACAATTGGCACACCATGGCATCCAGGTAAGTCCCTTGTAACTGGTACCCCTGGTACCAAGGGCCCTGATGCCAGGGAAGGTCTCTAAGGGCTGCAGCATGTCTTATGCCACCCTGGAGACCCCTCACTCAGCACATGCACACTGCCTCACAGCTTGTGTGTGCTGGTGGGGAGACAATGACTAAGTTGACATGGCACTCCCCTCAGGGTGCCATGCCAACCTCACACTGCCTACAGGTATAGATAAGTCACCCCTCTAGCAGGCCTTACAGCCCTAAGGCAGGGTGCACTATACCATAGGTGAGGGCATGAGTGCATGAGCACTATGCCCCTACAGTGTTTAAGCAAAACCTTAGACATTGTAAGTGCAGGGTAGTCATAAGAGTACATGGTCTGGTCAGTCTGTCATGCACGAACTCCACAGCACCATAATGGCTACACTGAAAACTGGGAAGTTTGGTATCAAACTTCTCAGCACAATAAATGCACACTGATTCCACTGTACATTTTATTGTAACATACACCCCAGAGGGCATCTTAGAGATGCCCCCTGAAACTTTAACCAACTACCAGTGTGGGCTGACTAGTTTTAGCAGCCTGCCACACACCAGACATGTTGCTGGCCACATGGGGAGAGTGCCTTTGTCACTCTGTGGCTAGTAACAAAGCCTGTACTGGGTGGAGGTGCTTCTCACCCCCCCCCTGCAGGAACTGTAACACCTGGTGGTGAGCCTCAAAGGCTCACCCCCTTTGTTACAGCACCCCAGGGCACTCCAGCTAGTGGAGTTGCCCGCCCCCTCCGGCCACGGCCCCACTTTTGGCGGCAAGGCCGGAGGAGATAATGAGAAAAACAAGGAGGAGTCACTGGCCAGTCAGGACAGCCCCTAAGGTGTCCTGAGCTGAGGTGACTAACTTTTAGAAATCCTCCATCTTGCAGATGGAGGTTCCCCCAATAGGGATAGGGATGTGCCCCCCCTCCCCTCAGGGAGGAGGCACAAAGAGGGTGTAGCCAACCTCAGGGCTAGTAGCCATTGGCTACTAACCCCCAGACCTAAACACACCCCTAAATCGAGTATTTAGGGGCTCCCAGAACACAGCAAGGTAGATTCCTGCAACCTAAGACGAAGAAGGACTGCTGAGCTGAAAAACCCTGCAGAGAAGACGGAGACACCAACTGCCTTGGCACCAGCTCTATCGGCCTGTCTCCCCACTTCTAAAGAACTGCACCAGCGACGCGTTCCACAGGGTCCAGCAACCTCTGAAGCCTCAGAGGACTACCCTGCATCTAAAAGGACCAAGAACTCCTGAGGACAGCAGCTCTGTTCCACAAAGACTGCAAATTTGCAACAAAGGAGCAACTTTGAAAGAACACACGTTTCCCGCCGGAAGCGTGAGACTCTGCGCACTGCACCAGACGCCCCCGGCTCGACTTGTGGAGAACAAACACTACAGGGAGGACTCCCCGGCGACTGCGAGACCGTGAGTAACCAGAGTTGACCCCCCTGAGCCCCCACAGCGACGCCTGCAGAGGGAATCCTGAGGCTCCCCCTGACCGCGACTGCCTGCTTCAAAGACCCGACGCCTGGGAAAGACTCTGCACCCGCAGCCCCCAGGACCTGAAGGATCCGACCTCCAGTGCAGGAGCGACCCCCAGGTGGCCCTCTCCCTTGCCCAGGTGGTGGCTACCCCGAGGAGCCCCCCCCCCCCGCCTGCATCGCTGAAGAGACCCCTTGGTTTCTTATTGGATTACATTGCAAACCTGACGCCTGTTTGCACACTGCACCCGGCCGCCCCCGTGCCGCTGAGGGTGTACTTTTTGTGCTGACTTGTGTCCCCCTCGGTGCCCTACAAAACCCCCCTGGTCTGCCCTCCGTAGACGCGGGTACTTACCTGCTGGCAGACTGGAACCGGGGCACCCACTTCTCCATTGAAGCCTATGCGTTTTGGGCACCACTTTGACCTCTGCACCTGACTGGCCCTGAGCCGCTGGTGTGGTAACTTTAGGGTTGCCCTGAACCCCCAACGGTGGGCTACCTTGGACCCAGCTTTGAACACTGTAGGTGGTTTACTTACCTGCAAAACTAACAAACACTTACCTCCCCCAGGAACTGTTGAAAATTGCACTGTGTCCAGTTTTAAAAATGCTATTTGCCATTTGTGTGAAAACTGTATATGATATTTTGCTAATTCAAAGTTCCTAAAGTAACTAAGTGAAATACCTTTCATTTAAAGTATTGTTTGTAAATCTTGAACCTGTGGTTCTTAAAATAAACTAAGAAAATATATTTTTCTATATAAAAACCTATTGGCCTGGAATTGTCTTTGAGTGTGTGTTCCTCATTTATTGCCTGTGTGTGTACAACAAATGCGTAACACTACCCTCTGATAAGCCTACTGCTCGACCACACTACCACAAAAAAGAGCATTAGAATTATCTCTTTTTGTCACTATCTTACCTCTAAGGGGAACCCTTGGACTCTGTGCATGCTATTTCTTACTTTGAAATATTACATACAGAGCCAACTTCCTACACTTTATATTTTCAAAATGAGCACAAGATAAGGTGTTGAGAAGCAGTGGTTATTTGCACCTCTCTGAATTCCGGGGTGCCCATACTAGCATGTGAATTACAGGGCATTTCTCAAATAGATGTCTTTTTTTTACACACTGTCTTACATTTGGAAGGAAAACAAATTAGAGAAAGACAAGTGTAAGGAAATGCCTCCTTGGCATGGTTACCCCCTGACTTTTTGCCTTTGCTGATGCTATGTTTTGATTTGAAAGTGTGCTGAGGCCTGCTAACCAGGCCCCAGCACCAGTGTTCTTTCCCTAACCTGTACTTTTGTTTTACACAATTGGCACACCCTGGCATCCAGGTAAGTCCCTTGTAACTGGTACCCCTGGTACCAAGGGCCCTGATGCCAGGGAAGGTCTCTAAGGGCTGCAGCATATCTTATGCCACCCTGGGGATCCCTCACTCAGCACAGACACACTGCTTGCCAGCTTGTGTGTGCTGGTGAGGACAAAACGAGTAAGTCAACATGGCACTCCCCTCAGGGTGCCATGCCAACCTCACACTGCCTATGCAGTATAGATAAGTCACCCCTCTAGCAGGCCTTACAGCCCTAAGGCAGGGTGCACTATACCATGGGTGAGGGCACCAGTGCATGAGCACTGTGCCCCTACAGTGTCTAAGCAAAACCGTAGACATTGTAAGTGCAGGGTAGCCATAAGAGTACATGGTCTGGTCAGTCTGTCATGCACGAACTCTACAGCACCATAATGGCTACACTGAAAACTGGGAAGTTTGGTATCAAACTTCTCAGCACAATAAATGCACACTGATGCCAGTGTACATTTTATTGTGAAATACTCCCCAGAGGGCACCTTAGAGGTGCCCCCTGAAACCTTAACCAACTACCTGCGTAGGCGGACTGGTTTTAGCAGCCTGCCACACTCGAGACATGTTGCTGGCCACATGGGGAGAGTGCCTTTGTCACTGTGGCTAGTAACAAAGTCTGCACTGCGTGGAGATGCTATCACCTCCCCCTCGCAGGAGCTGTAACACCTGGCGGTGAGCCTCAAAGGCTCACCCCCTTTGTTCCAGCGCCACAGGGCATTCCAGCTAGTGGAGTTGCCCACCCCCTCTGGCCACGGCCCCACTTTTGGCGGAAAGGCCGGAGGAGATAATGAGAAAAACAAGGAGGAGTCACTGGCCAGTCAGGACAGCCCCTAAGGCAACCTGAGCTGAAGTGACTGACTTTTAGGAATCCTCCATCTTGCAGATGGAAGATCCCCCAATAGGGATAGGAATGTGACCCCCTCCCCTTGGGAGGAGGCACAAAGAGGGTGTAGCCACCCTCAGGGCTAGTAGCCATTGGCTACTGCCCTCCCTGACCTAAACACACCCCTAAATTCTGTATTTAGGGGCTCCCCTGAACCTAGGAAATCAGATTCCTGCAACTTACGAAGAAGAGGACTGCGGAGCTGAAAAACCCCTGCAGAGAAGACGGAGACACCAACTGCTTTGGCCCCAGCCCTACCGGCCTGTCTCCCTCCTTCAGAAGAAGACTGCTCCAGCGACGCTTTCCCCAGGACCAGCGACCTCTGAATCCTCAGAGGACTGCCCTGCTTCAAGGAAGACAAGAAACTCCCGAGAACAGCGGCCCTGTTCAACAAAGACTGCAACTTTGTTTCCAGAGGAGCAGATTTAAAGACCCTGCAAGAAGCGTGAGACTTGCAACACTGCACCCGGCGACCCCGACTCGATTGGTGGAGAAACAACGCTACAGGGAGGACCCCCAGGCGACTCCGAGACTGTGAGTAACCAAAGTTGTCCCCCCTGAGCCCCCACAGCGACGCCTGCAGAAGGAATCCCGAGGCTCCCCCTGACTGCGACTGCCTGACTAAGATCCCGACGCCTGGAAAAGACCCTGCAACCGCAGCCCCCAGGACCTGAAGGATCGGAACACCAGTGCAGGAGTGACCCCCAGGAGGCCCTCTCCCTTGCCCAGGTGGTGGCTACCCCGAGGAGCCCCCCCCCTTGCCTGCATCGCTGACGAGACCCCTTGGTCTCCCATTGAAACCTATTGAAAACTAGACGCGTGTTTGCACACTGCACCCGGCCGCCCCAGTGCCGCTGAGGGTGTACTTTCTGTGCTGACTTGTGTCCCTCCCGGTGCCCTACAAAACCCCCCTGGTCTGCCCTCCGAAGACGCGGGTACTTACCTGCTGGCAGACTGTAACCGGGGCACCCCCTTCTCCATTGAAGCCTATGCATGTTGGGCACCATTTTGACCTCTGCACCTGACCGGCCCTGAGCTGCTGGTGTGGTGACTTTGGGGTTGCTCTGAACCCCCAACGGTGGGCTACCTTGGACCCCAATTTGAACCCCGTAGGTGGTTTACTTACCTGCAAGAACTAACATTACTTTACCTCCCCCAGGAACTGTGAAAATTGCACTATGTCCACTTTTGAAATAGCTATATGTGTTTTATGTAAAAAGTATATATGCTATTGTGATTATTCAAAGTTCCTAAAGTACTTACCTGCAATACCTTTCAAATGAGATATTACATGTAGAATTTGAACCTGTGGTTCTTAAAATAAACTAAGAAAATATATTTTTCTATAACAAAAACCTATTGGTCTGGAATTGTCTCTGAGTGTGTGTTCCTCATTTATTGCCTGTGTTTATGTACAACAAATGCTTAACACTACTCCTTTGATAAGCCTACTGCTCGACCACACTACCACAAAATAGAGCATTAGTATTATCTCTTTTTTGCCACTATCTTACCTCTAAGGGGAACCCTTGGACTCTGTGCATACTATTCCTTACTTTGAAATAGTGCATACAGAGCCAACTTCCTACATTGGTCCTTCTAGATGCAGGGCAGTCCTCTGAGGCTTCAGAGGTCGCTGGTCCCTGTGGAAAGCGTCGCTGGAGCAGTGTCTTTAGAAGTGGGGAGACAGGCCGGTAGAGCTGGGGCCAAAGCAGTTGGTGTCTCCGTCTTCTCTGCAGGGTTTTTCAGCTTAGCAGTCCTCTTCTTCTTAGGTTGCAGGAATCTGCGTTCCTAGGTTCTGGGGAGCCCCTAAATACTGAATTCAGGGGTGTGTTTAGGTCTGGGGGTTAGTAGCCAATGGCTACTAGCCCTGAGGGTGGCTACACCCTCTTTGAGCCTCCTCCCTGAGGGAAGGGGGGCACATCCCTAATCCTATTGAGGGAATCCTCAATCTGCAAGATGGAGGATTTCTAAAAGTTAGAGTCACCTCAGCTCAGGACACCTTAGGGGCTGTCCTGACTGGCCAGTGACGACTCCTTGTTTTTCTCATCATCTCCTCCGGCCTTGCCGCCAAAAGTGGGGCCGTGGCCAGAGGGGGCGGGCAACTCCACTAGCTGGAGTGCCCTGTGGTGCTGTAACAAAGGGGGTGAGCCTTTGAGGCTCACCGCCAGGTTTTACAGTTCCTGCAGGGGGAGGTGTGAAGCACCTCCACCCAGTACAGGCTTTGTTACTAGCCACAGCGTGACAAAGGCACTCTACCCATGTGGCCAGCAACATGTCTGGTGTGTGGCAGGTTGCTAAAACCAGTCAGCCTACACGGGTAGTTGGTTAAGGTTTCAGGGGGCACCTCTAAGGTGCCGTCTGGGGTGTATGTTACAATAAAATGTACACTGGCATCAGTGTGCATTTATTGTGCTGAGAAGTTTGATACCAAACTTCCCAGTTTTTAGTGTAGCCATTACGGTGCTGTGGAGTTCGTGCATGACAGACTCCCAGACCATATACTCTTATGGCTACCCTGCACTTACAATGTCTAAGGTTTTGCTTAGACACTGTAGGGGCATAGTGCTCATGCACTTGTGCCCTCACTTATGGTATAGGGCACCCTGCCTTAGGGCTGTAAGGCCTACTAGAGGGGTGACTTATCTATACTACATAGGCAGTGTGAGGTTGGCATGGCACCCTGAGGGGAGTGCCATGTCGACTTAGTCTTTTTATTCCCACCAGCACACACAAGCTGGCAAGCAGTGTGTCTGTGCTGAGTGAGGGGTCCCCAGGGTGGCATAAGACATGCAGCAGCCCTTGGAGACCTTCCTTGGCATCAGGGCCCTTGGTACCAGGGGTACCAGTTACAAGGGACTTACCTGGGTGCCAGGGTTGTGCCAATTGTGGAGACAAAGGTACAGTTTAGGGAAAGAACACTGGTGCTGGGGCCTGGTTAGCAGGGTCCCAAGCAAACTTTCAAATCATAACTTGGCATCAGCAAAGGCAAAAAGTCAAGGGGTAACCATGCCAAGGAGGCATTTCCTTACAGAGGTGTTTAACACCTCCCCCCCTGTAGGAACTTTAACACCTAGCAGTGAGCCTCCAAGGCTCAGGCTTCGTGTTACAATGCCCCAGGGAATTCCAGCTAGTGGAGATGCCTGCCCCTTGGACACAGCCCCTAAATTTTGGCAGCAAGTCCAGAGGAGATCATGAGAAAAACAAGGAGGAGTCACTTACCAGTCAGGACAGCCCCTAAGGTGCCCTGAGCTGAGGTGACCCCTGCCTTTAGAAATCCTCCATCTTGGTTTTGGAGGATCCCCCCCAATAGGAATAGGGATGTGCCCCCCTCTCCTCATAGAGGAGGCAAAAGGAGGGTGTAGCCACCCTCCAGGACAGTAGCCATTGATTACTGCCACCAGACCTAAACCCTAAATTTAGTAATTAGAAGCAACCCTGAACCCAGGAAATCTGATTCCTACAACCTACCCAAAGAAGGACTCCTGACCTGAAAGCCCTGCAGAGACGACGGAAACGACAACTGACTTGGCCCCAGCTCTAGCGGCCTGTCTCCAGACTCAAAGAACCTGCACAGCGACGCATCCGACAGGGACCAGCGACCTCTGAGGACTCAGAGGACTGCCCAGAACCCGAAGGACCAAGAAACTCCAGAGAACATTGTCACTGTTCACCAACAGCAACATTTTTGCAACAAAGAAACAACTTTGAAAGAACTCTTCCTTTCTGCTGGAAGCGTGAGACTTCTCACTCTGCACCCGATGCTCCGGCTTGAGCTCCAGAGAAGAAACACTGCAGAGAGGACTCCCAGGCGACTGCGATGACGCGTTTAACCTGAGTCGATCCCCCTGCACCCCCACAGTGACGCCTGCAGAGAGGATCCAGAGGCTCCCCATGAACGTGACTGCCTGGTAACAAGCAACCTGAAGCCTGGACCAAGCACTGCACCCGCAGGCTCCAGGACCAAGAGGGGAACCGACCTACAGTGCAGGATTGACCAGCAGGCGGCTGTAGGAAGTTGGCTCTGTATGTGCTATTTCAAAGTGAGGAATAGCATGCACAGAGTCCAAGGGTTCCCCTTAGAGGTAAAATAGTGGTAAAAATAGATAATACTAATGCTCTATTTTGTGGTAGTGTGGTCGAGCAGTAGGCTTATCCAAGGAGTAGTGTTAAGCATTTGTTGTACATACACATAGACAATAAATGAGGTACACACACTCAGACAAATCCAGCCAATAGGTTTTTATATAGAAAAATATCTTTTCTTAGTTTATTTTAAGAACCACAGGTTCAAATGCTACATGTAATATCTCATTCGAAAGGTATTGCAGGTAAGTACTTTAGGAACTTCCAATCATCAAAATTGCATGTATACTTTTCAAGTTATTGACAAATAGCTGTTTTAAAAGTGGACACTTAGTGCAATTTTCACAGTTCCTAGGGGAGGTAAGTTTTGATTAGTTTTACCAGGTAAGTAAGACACTTACAGGGTTCAGTTCTTGGTCCAAGGTAGCCCACCGTTGGGGGTTCAGAGCAACCCCAAAGTCACCACACCAGCAGCTCAGGGCCGGTCAGGTGCAGAGTTCAAAGTGGTGCCCAAAACACATAGGCTAGAATGGAGAGAAGGGGGTGCCCCGGTTCCGGTCTGCTTGCAGGTAAGTACCCGCGTCTTCGGAGGGCAGACCAGGGGGGTTTTGTAGGGCACCGGGGGGGACACAAGTCCACACAGAAATTTCACCCTCAGCGGCGCGGGGGCGGCCGGGTGCAGTGTAGAAACAAGCGTCGGGTTCGCAATGTTAGTCTATGAGAGATCTCGGGATCTCTTCAGCGCTGCAGGCAGGCAAGGGGGGGGTTCCTCGGGGAAACCTCCACTTGGGCAAGGGAGAGGGACTCCTGGGGGTCACTTCTCCAGTGAAAGTCCGGTCCTTCAGGTCCTGGGGGCTGCGGGTGCAGGGTCTCTCCCAGGCGTCGGGACTTTAGGTTCAAAGAGTCGCGGTCAGGGGAAGCCTCGGGATTCCCTCTGCAGGCGGCGCTGTGGGGGCTCAGGGGGGACAGGTTTTGGTACTCACAGTATCAGAGTAGTCCTGGGGTCCCTCCTGAGGTGTCGGGTCTCCACCAGCCGAGTCGGGGTCGCCGGGTGCAGTGTTGCAAGTCTCACGCTTCTTGCGGGGAGCTTGCAGGGTTCTTTAAAGCTGCTGGAAACAAAGTTGCAGCTTTTCTTGGAGCAGGTCCGCTGTCCTCGGGAGTTTCTTGTCTTTTCGAAGCAGGGGCAGTCCTCAGAGGATGTTGAGGTCGCTGGTCCCTTCGGAAGGCGTCGCTGGAGCAGGATCTTTGGAAGGCAGGAGACAGGCCGGTGAGTTTCTGGAGCCAAGGCAGTTGTCGTCTTCTGGTCTTCCGCTGCAGGGGTTTTCAGCTGGGCAGTCCTTCTTCTTGTAGTTGCAGGAATCTAATTTTCTAGGGTTCAGGGTAGCCCTTAAATACTAAATTTAAGGGCGTGTTTAGGTCTGGGGGGTTAGTAGCCAATGGCTACTAGCCCTGAGGGTGGGTACACCCTCTTTGTGCCTCCTCCCAAGGGGAGGGGGTCACAATCCTAACCCTATTGGGGGAATCCTCCATCTGCAAGATGGAGGATTTCTAAAAGTTAGAGTCACCTCAGCTCAGGACACCTTAGGGGCTGTCCTGACTGGCCAGTGACTCCTCCTTGATATTCTCATTATTTTCTCCGGCCTTGCCGCCAAAAGTTGGGCCTGGCCGGAGGGGGCTGGCAACTCCACTAGCTGGAGTGTCCTGCTGGGTTGGCACAAAGGAGGTGAGCCTTTGAGGCTCACCGCCAGGTGTGACAATTCCTGCCCGGGAGAGGTGTTAGCATCTCCACCCAGTGCAGGCTTTGTTACTGGCCTCAGAGTGACAAAGGCACTCTCCCCATGGGGCCAGCAACATGTCTCGGTTTGTGGCAGGCTGCTAAAACTAGTCAGCCTACACAGATAGTCGGTTAAGTTTCAGGGGGCACCTCTAAGGTGCCCTCTGTGGTGTATTTTACAATAAAATGTACACTGGCATCAGTGTGCATTTATTGTGCTGAGAAGTTTGATACCAAACTTCCCAGTTTTCAGTGTAGCCATTATGGTGCTGTGGAGTTCGTGTTTGACAGACTCCCAGACCATATACTCTTATGGCTACCCTGCACTTACAATGTCTAAGGTTTTGTTTAGACACTGTAGGGGTACCATGCTCATGCACTGGTACCCTCACCTATGGTATAGTGCACCCTGCCTTAGGGCTGTAAGGCCTGCTAGAGGGGTGGCTTACCTATACTGCATAGGCAGTGAGAGGCTGGCATGGCACCCTGAGGGGAGTGCCATGTCGACTTACTCATTTTGTTCTCACTAGCACACACAAGCTGGCAAGCAGGGTGTCTGTGCTGAGTGAGAGGTCTCCAGGGTGGCATAAGACATGCTGCAGCCCTTAGAGACCTTCCTTGGCATCAGGGCCCTTGGTACTAGAAGTACCAGTTACAAGGGACTTATCTGAATGCCAGGGTGTGCCAATTGTGGATACAATGGTACATTTTAGGTGAAGGAACACTGGTGCTGGGGCCTGGTTAGCAGGGTCCCAGCACACTTCTCAGTCAAGTCAGCATCAGTATCAGGCAAAAAGTGGGGGGTAACTGCAACAGGGAGCCATTTCCTTACAGCGGCCATCTTCAACCCTGTCGGTGGCTGGCCCGAGAAGCTCCCCCTGTATGGCCTAAGTGACTCCCCCCCCCCCCCCTCCCCGGGGTCCCTCCATTGCTTCCTATACCAAACCCAACGCCAACTTTGCACACTGCACCCGGCCGCCTCTGTGCCGCTGAGGGTGTGTTTTGTGTGCCTGTTTGTGTCCCTGCCAGTACTCTAAAAAACACCCCTGGTCTGCTACCCAAGGACACAGGTACGTACCTGCCGGTCATGTGTTGCTGGTGCGGTGACCAGTGCAAGAGCGACCCCCAGGCGACCCTCTGCCTAGCCCAGGTGGTGGCTGCCCCAAGGAGCCCCCCCGTGCCTGCCTGCATCACTGAAGTCACCCTGGGTCTCTCCATTACTTTCTATACAAAACCTGACACCTGTTTGCACACTGCACCCGGCCGCCCCCTGTGCCGCTGAGGGTGTGTTTTGTGTGCCTGTTTGTGTCCCTGCCAGTACTCTACAAAACACCCCTGGTCTGCTCCCCAAGGATGCAGGTACGTACCTGCCAGGAGACCGGAACCAGAGCACCCATGTTCTCCATAGGCGCCTATGTGTTTTGGGCCCTCCTTTGACCTCTGCACCTGACCGGCCATGTGTTGCTGGTGCGGTGACCAGTGTCCCCCCGGTACCCTACAAAAAACACCCTCAGCGGCACTGGGGTGGCCGGGTGCAGTGTGCAAAGTTGGCGTTGGGTTTGCTATTCAAAGCAACGGAGGGACCTGAGGGTCACTTAGGCAATGAAGGCAGGGCACAGGGGGGCTTCTTGGGCCAGCCACTGACTGGACTAGGGAGAGGGCCGCCTGCTTGTCACTCCTGCACTGGAGGTTGGCTCCTCTCGGTCCTGAGGGCTGTGGGTGCAGTGCTTGGTCCAGGCATCAAGTTCCGTGTTACCAGGCAGTGGCGGTCAGGGGGAGCCTCTGGATCCTCTCTGGAAGCGACACTGTGGGAGTGCAAAGGGGTCGTCTCAGGTTACTCATGTAGTCGCAGTCGCCTGTGAGTCCTCCCTGCGGTGTTTGTTCTCTGGAGCTCGAGCCTGGGGCGTCCGGTGCAGAGTGTGAAGTTGCACACATCCGACGGGAAGAGTGAGTTCTTCAAAAGTTGCTTCTTTGTTGCAAAGATGTTGCTGTTGTTGAACAGTGCAGCTGTTCTCGTGAGTTTCTTGGTCCTTCTGGTTCAGGGCAATCCTCTGAGTCTTCAGAGGCTGCTGGTCCCTGTCGGATGCTTCGCTGTGCAGGTCTGGAGACAGGCCGGTAGGGCTGGGGCCAAGTCAGTTGTCGTCTCCGTCTTCGTCTTCTCTGCAGGGCTTTCAGGTCAGCAGTCCTTCTTTGTGTAGGTTGTAGTAATCTGATTTCCTGGGTTGTGGGTCGCCCCTAAATACTAAATTTAGGCGTGTGTTTAGGTTAGGAGGGAAGTTGCCAATGGCTACTGTCCTGGAGGGTGGCTACACCCTCTTTGAGCCTCCTCCCTGGGGAAAGAGGGGCACATCCCTAATCCTATTGGGGGAATCCTCCTTCTACAAGATGGAGGATTTCTAAAGGCAGGGGAAACCTCAGCTCAAGACACCTTAGGGGCTGTCCTGACTGGTGGGTGACTCCTAATTGTTTTTCTCATTATCCTCTCCTGCCTTGCCTCCAAAAGTGGGGGGAGTGGCCGGACGGGCGGGCATCTCCACTAGCCGGGATGCGGTAACAAAAGACATGAGACTTTAAGGCTCACCGTCAGGTATTACAGTTCCTGCAGTGGGAGGTGAGAAGCATCTCCACCCAGTATAGCGTTTCTTCCTAGCCACAGAGTGACAAAGGCCCTCTTCCCCATGTGGCCAGAAACCCATTTAGGATATGGCAGGAACTGGTCAGCCTAACACTAAGAGTCGGACTGGCATGCAGGGGGCATCTCTAAGATGCCCTCTGTGTGCATTTTTCAATAAATCCCACATTGGCATCAGTGTGCATTTATTGTGCTGAGAAGTTTGATACCAAACTTCCCAGATTTCAGTGCAGCCATTATGGAACTGTGGAGTTCGTATTTGACATACTTCCAGACCATATCACTCTTAATGGCTACCCTGCATATACAATGTCAAAGGTTTGGCTTGGACACTGTAGGGGCATAGTGCTTATGCAACTAAGCCCTCACCTTTGGTATAGTGCACCCTGCCTTAGGGCTGTAAGGCCTGCTAGCGAGGTGACTTACCTATGCCACAGGCAGTGGGGGTTAAGGCATGGCACCATGAGAGGGGTGTCATGTGGACTGTCTTTCTCCCCACCAGTACACACAAGCTGCAAGGCAGTGTGCATGTGCTGGGTGAGGGGTTCCCTAGGGTGGCATAATACATGCAGCAGCACCTAGAGAACTTCCTTGGCCACAGGGCCCTTGGTACCATGGGTACCTTTTACAAGGGACTTAACTGTGTGCCAGGGCTGTGCCAATTGTGGAAACAAAGGTACAGTTTTAGGGAAAGAACACTGGGGTTGGGGCCTGGTTAGCAGGGGGGTAACCATGCCAACAGTGGCACTTGCCTACAAATGTCTCCTAGATAAGTCTTGGCTGCTCATCCACAGTTACCTTTAGAGAGCCTGGCTTCTAGACATCGCCTACACTTCACTAATAGGGGAACCCTGGACCTGGTATAATGTTTGATTACCATAGGTACCCACCACACAACAGGCCAGCTTCCTACAAGGGTCTTGCGTGGAGTGCCTGATATTTTTTCTCCACTCTGGGTGTGAGGGCCCTTGGGTTAGCTGATTCCCTAAAGGCTTCTTTTCCCTGATCCAGGAGGCTGGGCAGCATGGACAGGTAAAAGTTTCCCTTTTGGGGTGACAGTAGTATTTCTAGGATGAAGCATGATCCCTCCTTCTCTTCCTCTTCTAGCTGTACCTCATGTGTCTGCAGCCCTTTTCACCAGGCTGTTGTACATGACAGTCATTCGATTGACATGGCCTCTATGGATAGTTATCTATACCCTCCTCCAGAGAGTCAATTTCAAGATCCTGCCATGAGTCTTCGACGTAGCTGGATTCATTGAAGTCTTGGACATACCCTAAGTCCCCCGCCTCTAAAAACTCCTCATGCTCTTCTTCGTGTGGCTCCAGGGTTGCTGAGCCTCCATGACCAGTTCCTCATCCTTCGCAGCTGGGATTGTCGAGGTCTTCACTGGGATGTGTAATCTTTTTAAGGAATCGTCAAATTCCTTTTTCCTTTGGATCAGAGCAGACTTCTCTGCCTCGAACTTCCTTTCTTTTGAGGTCTTGTGCCCGTGGGTCTGCTTTGTCTGACTTCAAAGCTTTCCTTTTGAAAATTACAGTTTCACGCGTCTGACGCTTTGGCTTGGTCCCTCATTCCCTTGCATTTAAGGGGTTTTTGGCGTTTGTAGGAAGTTGGCTCTGTATGTGCTATTTCAAAGTAAGGAATAGCATGCACAGAGTCCAAGGGTTCCCCTTAGAGGTAAAATAGTGGTAAAAATAGATAATACTAATGCTCTATTTTGTGGTAGTGTGGTCGAGCAGTAGGCTTATCCAAGGAGTAGTGTTAAGCATTTGTTGTACATACACATAGACAATAAATGAGGTACACACACTCAGAGACAAATCCAGCCAATAGGTTTTTATATAGAAAAATATCTTTTCTTAGTTTATTTTAAGAACCACAGGTTCAAATTCTACATGTAATAGCTCATTCGAAAGGTATTGCAGGTAAGTACTTTAGGAACTTCAAATCATCAAAATTGCAGGTGTACTTTTCAAGTTATTCACAAATAGCTGTTTTAAAAGTGGACACTTAGTTCAATTTTCACAGTTCCTAGGGGAGGTAAGTATTTGTTAGTTTTACCAGGTAAGTAAGACACTTACAGGGTTCAGTTCTTGGTCCAAGGTAGCCCACCGTTGGGGGTTCAGAGCAACCCCAAAGTCACCACACCAGCAGCTCAGGGCCGGTCAGGTGCAGAGTTCAAAGTGGTGCCCAAAACACATAGGCTAGAATGGAGAGAAGGGGGTGCCCCGGTTCCGGTCTGCTTGCAGGTAAGTACCCGCGTCTTCGGAGGGCAGACCAGGGGGGTTTTGTAGGGCACCGGGGGGGACACAAGTCCACACAGAAATTTCACCCTCAGCGGCGCGGGGGCGGCCGGGTGCAGTGTAGAAACAAGCGTCGGGTTCGCAATGTTAGTCTATGAGAGATCTCGGGATCTCTTCAGCGTTGCAGGCAGGCAAGGGGGGGGTTCCTCGGGGAAACCTCCACTTGGGCAAGGGAGAGGGACTCCTGGGGGTCGCTTCTCCAGTGAAAGTCCGGTCCTTCAGGTCCTGGGGGCTGCGGGTGCAGGGTCTCTCCCAGGCGTCGGGACTTTAGATTCAAAGAGTCGCGGTCAGGGGAAGCCTCGGGATTCCCTCTGCAGGCGGCGCTGTGGGGGCTCAGGGGGGACAGGTTTTGGTACTCACAGTATCAGAGTAGTCCTGGGGTCCCTCCTGAGGTGTTGGATCGCCACCAGCCGAGTCGGGGTCGCCGGGTGCAGTGTTGCAAGTCTCACGCTTCTTGCGGGGAGCTTGCAGGGTTCTTTAAAGCTGCTGGAAACAAAGTTGCAGCTTTTCTTGGAGCAGGTCCGCTGTCCTCGGGAGTTTCTTGTCTTTTCGAAGCAGGGGCAGTCCTCAGAGGATGTCGAGGTCGCTGGTCCCTTTGGAAGGCGTCGCTGAAGCAGGATCTTTGGAAGGCAGGAGACAGGCCGGTGAGTTTCTGGAGCCAAGGCAGTTATCGTCTTCTGGTCTTCCGCTGCAGGGGTTTCAGCTAGGCAGTCCTTCTTCTTGTAGTTGCAGGAATCTAATTTTCTAGGGTTCAGGGTAGCCCTTAAATACTAAATTTAAGGGCGTGTTTAGGTCTGGGGGGTTAGTAGCCAATGGCTACTAGCCCTGAGGGTGGGTACACCCTCTTTGTGCCTCCTCCCAAGGGGAGGGGGTCACAATCCTAACCCTATTGGGGGAATCCTCCATCTGCAAGATGGAGGATTTCTAAAAGTTAGAGTCACCTCAGCTCAGGACACCTTAGGGGCTGTCCTGACTGGCCAGTGACTCCTCCTTGTTATTCTCATTATTTTCTCCGGCCTTGCCGCCAAAAGTGGGGCCGGGCCGGAGGGGGCGGGCAACTCCACTAGCTGGAGTGTCCTGCTGGGTTGGCACAAAGGAGGTGAGCCTTTGAGGCTCACCGCCAGGTGTGACAATTCCTGCCTGGGAGAGGTGTTAGCATCTCCACCCAGTGCAGGCTTTGTTACTGGCCTCAGAGTGACAAAGGCACTCTCCCCATGGGGCCAGCAACATGTCTCGGTTTGTGGCAGGCTGCTAGAACTAGTCAGCCTACACAGATAGTCGGTTAAGTTTCAGGGGGCACCTCTAAGGTGCCCTCTGTGGTGTATTTTACAATAAAATGTACACTGGCATCAGTGTGCATTTATTGTGCTGAGAAGTTTGATACCAAACTTCCCAGTTTTCAGTGTAGCCATTATGGTGCTGTGGAGTTCGTGTTTGACAGACTCCCAGACCATATACTCTTATGGCTACCCTGCACTTACAATGTCTAAGGTTTTGTTTAGACACTGTAGGGGTACCATGCTCATGCACTGGTACCCTCACCTATGGTATAGTGCACCCTGCCTTAGGGCTGTAAGGCCTGCTAGAGGGGTGTCTTACCTATACTGCATAGGCAGTGAGAGGCTGGCATGGCACCCTGAGGGGAGTGCCATGTCGACTTACTCGTTTTGTCCTCACTAGCACACACAAGCTGGCAAGCGGTGTGTCTGTGCTGAGTGAGAGGTCTCCAGGGTGGCATAAGACATGCTGCATCCCTTAGAGACCTTCCTTGGCATCAGGGCCCTTGGTACTAGAAGTACCAGTTACAAGGGACTTATCTGGATGCCAGGGTCTGCCAATTGTGGATACAAAAGTACAGGTTAGGGAAAGAACACTGGTGCTGGGGCCTGGTTAGCAGGCCTCAGCACACTTTCAATTGTAAACATAGCATCAGCAAAGGCAAAAAGTCAGGGGGCAACCATGCCAAGGAGGCATTTCCTTACAGCGTTCTTTTGACTATGCCTTCCGGCCCTAGATATGCTTTGGTCGGGATGCACACAGCTCTTTTTGTTTTAGCTCATCTTCGGTCACCACTTCTTTTGGCGTCAAGGCTGCTTTTGTTGTTTTTTCAGTGGGCTTAGGGTCAAAGCCTTTTGAGTGTCTTACCTTCTTTTCGGCGTCCTTCGACCGCTTTCATGTCGCTCGAGACACCTAGGTGTTGGAGTGATGCCTGCTTCTGGGACATGGTGTAGTGTTGCAGTCTTTGCCTGTGTTGTGTCTTGAGCATTTTTGGTATCAATTTTGCGCACACTTCGTCCCTGTGGTCCTTGGGCAGGCAAATGTTGCAGACCTTGTGGGGGTCTTGTAAGGAAATGCCTCCTTGGCATGGTTGCCCCCTGACTTTTTGCCTTTGCTGATGCTATGTTTACAATTGAAAGTGTGCTGAGGCCTGCTAACCAGGCCCCAGCACCAGTGTTCTTTCCCTAACCTGTACTTTTGGATCCACAATTGGCAGACCCTGGCATCCAGATAAGTCCCTTGTAACTGGTACTTCTAGTACCAAGGGCCCTGATGCCAAGGAAGGTCTCTAAGGGCTGCAGCATGTCTTGTGCCACCCTGGAGACCTCTCACTCAGCCCAGACACACTGCTTGCCAGCTTGTGTGTGCTAGTGAGGACAAAACGAGTAAGTCGACATGGCACTCCCCTCAGGGTGCCATGCCAGCCTCTCACTGCCTATGCAGTATAGGTAAGACACCCCTCTAGCAGGCCTTACAGCCCTAAGGCAGGGTGCACTATACCATAGGTGAGGGTACCAGTGCATGAGCATGGTACCCCTACCGTGTCTAAACAAAACCTTAGACATTGTAAGTGCAGGGTAGCCATAAGAGTATATGGTCTGGGAGTTTGTCAAACACGAACTCCACAGCACCATAATGGCTACACTGAAAACTGGGAAGTTTGGTATCAAACTTCTCAGCACAATAAATGCACACTGATGCCAGTGTACATTTTATTGCAAAATACACCCCAGAGGGCACCTTAGAGGTGCCCCCTGAAACTTAACCGACTGTCTGTGTAGGCCGACTAGTTCCAGCAGCCTGCCACACTAGAGACATGTTGCTGGCCCCATGGGGAGAGTGCCTTTGTCACTCTGAGGCCAGTAACAAAGCCTGCACTGGGTGGAGATGCTAACACCTCCCCCAGGCAGGAGCTGTAACACCTGCCGGTGAGCCTCAAAGGCTCACCCCTTTGTCACAGCCCAGCAGGGCACTCCAGCTTAGTGGAGTTGCCCGCCCCCTCCGGCCACGGCCCCCACTTTTGGCGGCAAGGCTGGAGGGAACAAAGAAAGCAACAAGGAGGAGTCACTGGCCAGTCAGGACAGCCCCTAAGGTGTCCTGAGCTGAGGTGACTCTAACTTTTAGAAATCCTCCATCTTGCAGATGGAGGATTCCCCCAATAGGGTTAGGATTGTGACCCCCTCCCCTTGGGAGGAGGCACAAAGAGGGTGTACTCACCCTCAGGGCTAGTAGCCATTGGCTACTAACCCCCCAGACCTAAACACGCCCTTAAATTTAGTATTTAAGGGCTACCCTGAACCCTAGACAATTAGATTCCTGCAACAACAAGAAGAAGGACTGCCCAGCTGAAAACCCCTGCAGAGGAAGACCAGAAGACAACCACTGCCTTGGCTCCAGAAACTCACCGGCCTGTCTCCTGCCTTCCAAAGAACTCTGCTCCAGCGACGCCTTCCAAAGGGACCAGCGACCTCTGAATCCTCTGAGGACTGCCCTGCTTCGACGACGACAAGAAACTCCCGAGGACACAAAGGAAATTTTACACGTTACTGCTCCAAAAAGACTGCAACTTTGTTTCAAGGAGCAGCTTTAAAGACCCCTGCAACTCCCCGCAAGAAGCGTGAGACTTGCAACACTGCACCCGGCGACCCCGACTTGGCTGGTGGAGAACCAACACCTCAGGGAGGACCCCCGGACTACTCTCCGACTGTGAGTACCAAAACCTGTCCCCCCTGAGCCCCCACAGCGCCGCCTGCAGAGGGAATCCCGAGGCTTCCCCTGACCGCGACTCTCTGAAACCTAAGTCCCGACGCCTGGAAAAGACCCTGCACCCGCAGCCCCCAGGACCTGAAGGACCGGACTTTCACTGGAGAAGTGACCCCCAGGAGTCCCTCTCCCTTGACCAAGTGGAGGTTTCCCCGAGGAAGCCCCCCCTTGCCTGCCTGCAGCGCTGAAGAGATCCGTTGATCTCTCATAGACTAACATTGCAAACCCGACGCTTGTTTCTACACTGCACCCGGCCGCCCCCGCGCTGCTGAGGGTGAAATTTCTGTGTGGGCTTGTGTCCCCCCCCGGTGCCCTACAAAACCCCCCTGGTCTGCCCTCCGAAGACGCGGGTACTTACCTGCAAGCAGACCGGAACCGGGGCACCCCCTTCTCTCCATTCTAGCCTATGCGTTTTGGGCACCACTTTGGACTCTGCACCTTACCGGCCCTGAGCTGCTGGTGTGGTGACTTTGGGGTTGCTCGGAACCCCCAACAGTGGGCTACCTTGGACCAAGAACTGAACCCTGTAAGTGTCTTACTTACCTGGTAAAACTAACAAAAACTTACCTCCCCCAGGAACTGTGAAAATTGCACGAAGTGTCCACTTTTAAAGTAGCTATATGTCAATAACTTGAAAAGTATACATGCAATTGAAATGATTCAAAGTTCCTAATGTACTTACCTGCAATACCTTTCAAACAAGATATTACATGTTAAATTTGAACCTGTGGTTCTTAAAATAAACTAAGAAAAGATATTTTTCTATAACAAAACCTATTGGCTGGATTTGTCTCTGAGTGTGTGTACCTCATTTATTGTCTATGTGTATGTACAACAAATGCTTAACACTACTCCTTGGATAAGCCTACTGCTCGACCACACTACCACAAAATAGAGCATTAGTATTATCTCTTTTTACCACTATTTTACCTCTAAGGGGAACCCTTGGACTCTGTGCATGCTATTCCTTACTTTGAAATAGCACATACAGAGCCAACTTCCTACAGGTCTCCTTCGCAAACTTGTGGTGGCACTTTGGGCAAAACCTAAAAGGGGTATTTTCCATGGCCCTAGGCCATTCTGCCTTAACTTTCCGTGGGTGATGGACACTGTCACCTCCTTCGATAGACCCAACTGGGTCTGTGTTTCTCCACTGTCCCCCAATGGGGCATGGGCTTGATTCCCTGCAACAGGGTGCAGCAAGGCCTCTCTTCTCTTGACGTCTCTTTCAACGCTCTTCCTTGTGAAAAACATTTTAAAAAACCTTTTAAAAATCAGATAAAAAAATAAAATAAAAAATTTTGGAGCACCTCCATCATACTTCCAGACCCAACAGCAGAAAAAATAATCTGAAGATGGAAGCCATGCACAGTAACTTCCGGGGCGCCGTCTTACATCACAAAGGACGGAAATAAGCACCAAAAGGTGGCTGACAATGCCCCCGGGCAGGGGGGAGGGTGGGTTGGGGGTGGCAACAAAAAAAAAGACTAGAACACAAATTTACAGACCCAAAAAATAAATTCATTGACCAAGCATTAAATGGCAGATTAATGCACAGCATGCAAATCCAGAAAAGGATTCATGCTGCAAAACATATGAAAGCCTAGATGCCCTGAAACCTTCCACAATCTTTTGAGATTTCAAATTTGTATGCACAAATGCATTGCCCTCATACTGGGTTTATGGAGGGCATCTGCAAAAAGTAATCTGAACCTATTTCCTCCCTTGTAATTTGAGCATTGTGTCAGTGTGAAACAAAAGCAGTTAATTTAAGACTAATTTCATTTATGTAACACCTGCCTACAGGACGTTCATTCTCCCAGCAGACCCTTATTAGCATGCAAAATGACAGGTACCTTTGCTTTCCTGAGCATCATGGAGTAGGTCCATGATGGCCATCTCTGCCTCTTTCAATCGATCCTCAAACGCCTGATCAGTCACAGTTTCTTCACCTGTCCCCAAGTTGGCAATAAGGTTTTCTAGACCTTGTAGCTTTTCTCTTTGTTCCATAACCTGTGGAATGAACAAAGAAAAAGTGTATAAAGATAGCACCCACTATTATTGTGCAGCAACCTCAGACACTTGTTACAGGTCATTATTGCACTATTAAAGATTGACGGGGTGAACGTGTGCATTGCTAGGCATTATCCTCTGCTGATACAGTTCATCACTGGTTTGCCAGAGTGAAAATACTCCTGCACTCCAATCCGATAACCATTTTAATCCCTTTGGAAAATGACTTTCTAATAAGTGCAGGTGAGTTTTTAAGGGTCACCTCTGGAAGCTGCAGGGTTTAGAAACTCATACAGTGCCACAGTGAATATATCCCAGTATTGATCCAGTGGTTAAAAATAAAATAATATTTAATTTAGTTAGCGGTATGTAAATCAACAAGTTGAAACTGGGATCTAAAAATATTATCCGAAGGGACAACTTTCTGGTCGAATCAGGATCTTTGGCATTAGTTAGGTCTCTTATTAAACTATTTTCCCCTGATGAGATTCAGATTTGTGCATAGGGTCTAGATGCTATATGAGGGGGGAAGGGGCTTTGAGGTAACAGGTGTCAAATAATGTAGCAGTGCACGTTCCTGGCATCATGAAAACCTTTCAAGGACCCACTTTTTCTAATTTTTCAATGAGACCGGTGTAGTGGACCATGAATATTTTCAGTTCAAACATTTTTCAAATCGTGGAAACATGCCTGAAAAGTTAAACTACTTTTCCGATGAAGACTACAAATACATCCAGACCAGACCACTAGATGGAGGAATTATGCACATGTAAATATAGAAGAGATTTCACATTGCAAAAGTACATTTCTCTAGTGTAAGTAAAAGAAACCTCTTAGAATTATTTTCCTTCGAGATGCAAAGAATGTGATGTAAATAAAGTAAAACAGCGTTATTAGTAACACACAACTCAAAAGCTAAACAATAATTGAGCCAATGACGTGGATAAGCTCTGATCTCTACTCTCCCTGGCAACGACCACTGTAGGAAAGTCACTTTTACTGGCATAGTTACTGTAGGAAGTTGGCTCTGTATATACTATCTCAAAGTGAGAGATAGTGTGCACAGAGTCCCAGGGTACGCCTGAGAGGTTGATAGTGGCAATAATGAAAATGTCACTTACCCAGTGTACATCTGTTCGTGGCATCAGTCGCTGTAGATTTGCATGTTTTGCATAGCTTGCCATCTGGTGTTGGGTCAGAGTGTTACAAGTTGTTTTTCTTTGAAGAAGTCTTTCGAGTCACGGGACCGCGTGACTCCTCCTTTTGTCTCCATTGCGCATGGGCGTCGACTCCATCTTCGATTGTTTTTCCCCGCAGACAGGCCTCGCAAGTGTCTTCACTGTGCTCAGGTGACAGGCACAGGTTACAGACCAAGTGTTGGTCTGAATAGGGGTATTTTTGTGGCATTTGGGACAGAAACGGAACGGGGTCCGTTCCATCGGCGTTCTTCTACACGCGGTCGGGCCGAGTAGGCCCCGACGGGGATCGAAAACTACCCCGAAGGGCTCCGGAGCTCTTCGATCTTCGATGCGGTGTCGATTCTAACTACGCCGATCCCAAACGCAACAATACCGACGAAAATCTTCCGAAATTTAGCTGTTTTTCCGTTCCGAAACTCGGAGCGACAGGAACACGTCCGAACCCGATGGCGGAAAAAAAACAATCGAAGATGGAGTCGACGCCCATGCGCAATGGAGACAAAAGGAGGAGTCACTCGGTCCCGTGACTCGAAAGACTTCTTCGAAGAAAAACAACTTGTAACACTCCGACCCAACACCAGATGGCGAGCTATGCAAAACATGCGTATCTACAGCGACAGATGCCATCGAACTAGATAATACTAATGCTTTATTTGTGGTAGTGTGGTCGAACAGTAGGCTTATCAGAGGGTAGAGTTAATCATTTGTTGTACACACAGACAATAAGGAAAATGTCACCTACCCATTGTACTTCTGTTCGTGCCATGTAGTGGTGCAGATTCACATGCTATGCACAGCTTCCCCATCTAGCATTGGGCTCGAAGTGTCACAAGTTGTTTTTCTTCGAAGAAGTCTTTCTTGATTCACGGGATCAAGTGACTCCTCCTCTCGGTCATAGTGCGTAAGGGCATTACCTCCTTTGTTAGATTATTTTCTTTCCGCTGTTGGGTTCAGACGTGTTTCCTCTTGCTCCGAGCTTTTCGATTCGGAAACTTTATATAACTATTTGACCGTCGGTATTGTTTCAAATGCGTTTCCATCTATAGTCGAACTGATAGTACAGTCGAAAAACAGAGTACGCCCTTTTGGGTGAGGGCGCCCAACTCAGGCCTGTTCAGGCCTACCACGCCGAAGCCTGATGGATCGGACTCCATTCCGATTCTGTCCTTGATGCCGCACAAAATTTCTGTATACAGATCAACACGTGGTATGTAATCTGTCTCTCTCACGACCATCGAGAAGAAGACTGTGAAGCCTGTCAGTAGTTCCGGTCAAAAAAGACACTGCATGACTGGAGAGCCAGAGCCAGAAGACTGGAGATGGCGTTGAAAAATACCGAGTACGTCGACACCGTAATGGAAGAAGAGGCCCGGATGGCAGTTTCCATTCAGGACACTGACTCTGAAGAAGACTCGGAGGAAGACAGCCATCCTCTCACCGCAGCTCAGCATGTGAGTACAACTGCCCCTATGCCCACTACCAAAAGACCATCTAAGGCCTTGGGTGCACCACTGCCAGACAATCATGGCTCCACCCAAAAGAAAATCGTGGGCGACAGACCTTCAGGTTCGGCTCTGAAAAAGGCCACACCAGTTTTGATGCCAGAGTCTAGCAAATCGACCAAAAGTTCCACAGCTGAGCCGGCGTCCACACTCTTTGGAGTCGAAAGTTAGACGACCAGCTTCAGAGCCGAAACCTGTAGGAAGTTGGCTCTGTATGTACTATTTCAAAGTAAGAAATAGTGTACACAGAGTCCAATGGTTCCCCTTAGAGGTAAGATAGTGGCAAAATTAGATAATTCTAATGCTCTATTTTGTGGTAGTATGGTCGAGCAGTAGGCTTATCAGAGGGTAGTGTTAAGCATTTGTTGCACACACACAGGGAATAAATGAGGAACACACACTCAAAGACTTACTGCAAGCCAATAGTTTTTATATAGAAAATGAAAATGTCACTTACCCAGTGTACATCTGTTCGTGGCATCAGTCGCAGTAGATTCGCATGTTCTGCAATAGCTCGCCATCTGGTGTTGGGCCGGAGTGTTACAAGTTGTTTTTCTTCGAAGAAGTCTTTCGAGTCACGGGACCGAGTGACTCCTCCTTTTGTCTCCATTGCGCATGGGCGTCGACTCCATCCTCGATTGTTTTTCCCCGCAGAGGGTGAGGTAGGAGTTGAATTGTAGTAATAGTGCCCATGCAATGGAGTGACTAAGTATGCACTTATTTAAGGTTGAGATGATACATATATAAATAATTGAAGGTAACTTCCAAACTGCTACAGGCTCCCGGGGAGGCGGGTGGGCACATGCGAATCTACTGCGACTGATGCCACGAACAGATGTACACTGGGTAAGTGACATTTTCAGTTCGATGGCATCTGTCGCTGTAGATACGCATGTTCTGCAATAGACTAGTAAGCAGTTATTTCCCCAAAAGCGGTGGATCAGCCTGTAGGAGTGGAAGTAGTCTGAAATAATGTCCTTAATACAGCTTGACCTACTGTGGCTTGTTGTGCGGATAGCACGTCTACACAGTAGTGCTTGGTGAATGTGTGAGGCGTAGACCATGTGGCTGCCTTACATATTTCTTGCATTGGGATGTTTCCTAGAAAGGCCATGGTAGCACCTTTCTTTCTGGTTGAGTGTGCCCTTGGTGTAATGGGCAGCTGTCGTTTAGCTTTAAGGTAGCAGATTTGGATGCATTTAACTATCCATCTGGCTATACCTTGTTTTGAAATTGGGTTTCCTGCATGAGGTTTTTGAAATGCAATAAAGAGTTGTTTAGTCTTTCTGATGTTCTTTGTTCTGTCAATGTAATACATTAATGCTCTTTTGACATCTAATGTATGTAGTGCCCTTTCAGCTACGGTATCTGGCTGTGGAAAGAACACCGGAAGTTCCACTGTTTGATTTAGATGGAACGGTGAAATAACCTTTGGCAAAAATTTAGGATTGGTCCTTAGGACGACTTTATTTTTGTGTAGTTGTATAAAAGGTTCCTGTATAGTAAACGCCTGAATTTCGCTTACTCTTCTCAGGGAAGTAATGGCGATGAGAAATGCCACCTTCCAGGTTAGGAACTGTATGTCGCAGGAGTGCATGGGTTCAAAAGGTGGACCCATAAGTCTAGTTAGGACAACATTTAGGTTCCATGAAGGAACAGGTAGTGTTCTTGGTGGTATAATTCTCCTAAGGCCCTCCATGAATGCTTTAATGACTGGTATTTTATATAGGGAAGTTGAATAGGTAGTCTGCAGGTATGCAGATATTGCTGCAAGGTGAATCTTAATGGAAGAGAAAGCTAGGTTAGATTTTTGTAAGTGAAGCAAGTAACCCACTACATGTTCTGGAGTTGTGTGTAATGGTTGTATTTGATTAATATGGCAGTAGCAAACAAACCTCTTCCATTTACTTGCATAGCAGTGCCTGGTGGATGGCCTTCTTGCTTGTTTTATGACTTCCATACATTCTTGGGTAAGTTGTAAGTGCCCGAATTCTAGGATTTCAGGAGCCAGATTGCTAGATTCAGCGATGCTGGATCTGGGTGTCTGATCTTTTGGTTGTGCTGTGTCAACAGATCTGGCCTGTTGGGCAATTTGATGCAGGGTACCACTGATAGGTCTAGCAGCGTTGTGTACCAGGGTTGCCTTGCCCAAGTTGGTGCTATCAATATGAGTTTGAGTTTGCTTTGACTGAGTTTGTTTACCAGGTAAGGAAGGAGAGGGAGAGGAGGAAAAGCGTAAGCAAATATCCCTGACCAGTTCATCCATAGGGCATTGCCTTGGGATTGTTTGTGTGGGTATCTGGATGCGAAGTTTTGGCATTTTGCGTTCTCCCTTGTCGCAAACAAGTCTATCTGAGGTGTTCCCCAGAGTTTGAAATAAGTGTTCAGTATTTGGGGGTGAATTTCCCATTCGTGGACCTGTTGGTGATCTCGAGAGAGATTGTCTGCGAGTTGATTTTGTATCCCTGGTATAAACTGTGCAATTAGGCGAATTTGGTTGTGAATTGCCCAATGCCAAATTTTTTGTGCTAACATGCTTAACTGCGTGGAGTGCGTCCCTCCCTGCTTGTTTAGATAATACATTGTTGTCATGTTGTCTGTTTTGACGAGAATGTATTTGTGAACTATTATTGGTTGGAAAGCTTTTAGTGCTTGAAAAACTGCAAGAAGTTCTAGGTGATTGATATGCAGTTTTGTTTGATGTACGTTCCATTGTCCTTGTATGCTGTGTTGATCGAGGTGTGCTCCCCACCCTGTCATGGAAGCATCTGTTGTTATTACGTATTGTGGCACTGGGTCTTGGAAAGGCCGCCCCTTGTTTAAATTTATGTTGTTCCACCACAGAAGCGAGAGGTAAGTTTGGCGGTCTATTAACACCAGATCTAGAAGGTGACCCTGTGCTTGAGACCACTGTGATGCTAGGCATTGTTGTAAGGGCCTCATGTGCAGTCTTGCGTTTGGGACAATGGCTATGCATGATGACATCATGCCTAGGAGTTGTAATACCATCTTTGCTTGTATGTTTTGTGTTGGATACATGCGTTGTATGATGGTGTTGAAATTTTGAATTCTTTGTGGACTTGGAGTGGCTACTCCTTTTGATGTGTCTATTATGGCTCCCAGGTATTGTTGTACCTTGCGTGGCCGAATTTTGGATTTTGTGAAATTGACGGTGAACCCTAGTTTGAAGAGGGTTTGTATGATATGATTTGTGTGATTTGAGCACTCTATTAACGAATGGGCCTTGATTAGCCAGTCGTCTAGATATGGGAACACATGTATTTGCTGCCTTCTGATGTGTGCAGCGACTACCGCTAGACATTTGGTAAAGACTCTTGGTGCGGTTGTTAATCCGAAAGGCAGTACCTTGAATTGGTAATGTATTCCTTTGAATACAAACCTTAGGTATTTCCTGTGCGATGGGTGAATTGGTATATGGAAATAAGCATCCTTGAGGTCTAAAGTTGCCATGTAGTCGTGCAGCTTTAGCAATGGCAATACTTCTTGTAGTGTGACCATGTGGAAGTGGTCTGATTTGATGAAAGTGTTGACTACTCTGAGGTCTAGGATTGGTCTCAGTGTTTTGTCCTTCTTTGGTATCAGAAAGTACAGTGAGTAAACTCCTGTGTTTATTTGTGTGTTTGGCACTAATTCGATTGCATTCTTTTGCAATAGTGCCTGCACTTCTATCTCTAGGAGATTGGAATGGTGTGTTGTTAAATTTTGTGCTTTTGGTGGTATGTTTGGAGGGAACTGTAGAAATTCTATGCAGTAACCATGTTGGATAATTGCTAGAACCCAAGTGTCTGTAGTGATTTTCTCCCATGCTCTGTAATAATGACCTATTCGTCCCCCCACTGGTGTTGTGTGGAGGGGGTGAGTGACATGTGAGTCACTGTTTAGTAGTAGGGGTTTTGGGGCTTTGGAATCTTCCTCTATTTCTAGGGAATTGCCCTCCTCTATATTGTCCCCGAAAACCTCCTCTATACTGTCCTTGGTAACTGGACGGTGTGGCTTGTGAGGTGCTGGCTTGTGTGCTTTGACCCCGAAACCCCCCTCGAAAGGGCGTTTTACGGAATGAGCTGTAATTCCCTCTGCTCTGCGGGGAGTAGAGTGCGCCCATGGCTTTAGCAGTGTCCGTATCTTTTTTGAGTTTCTCAATCGCTGTGTCCACTTCTGGACCGAACAGTTCTTTTTCATTAAAAGGCATATTGAGAACTGCTTGTTGAATCTCTGGTTTAAATCCAGACGTTCGGAGCCATGCATGCCTTCTGATAGTTACAGATGTATTAATTGTCCGTGCAGCTGTATCTGCAGCGTCCATGGAGGAGCGGATCTGGTTGTTGGAGATGGCCTGTCCCTCCTCAACCACTTGTTTTGCCCTATTTTGGAAGTCTTTGGGCAGATGTTCAATGAGATGTTGCATCTCGTCCCAGTGGGCTCTGTCATAGCGCGCAAGTAGTGCCTGGGAGTTCGCGATGCGCCACTGGTTTGCAGCTTGTGCTGCGACTCTTTTACCAGCTGCATCAAACTTGCGGCTTTCTTTATCTGGGGGTGGTGCATCTCCAGATGTGTGAGAGTTGGCCCTTTTCCTAGCTGCTCCTACAACAACAGAGTCTGGTGGCAGCTGTGTTGTGATGAAAGCCGGGTCTGTAGGAGGCGGCTTATACTTTTTTTCCACCCTTGGTGTGATTGCCCTACTTTTGACCGGGTCCTTAAATATGTCTTTTGCGTGCCGGAGCATACCAGGGAGCATAGGCAGGCTTTGGTAGGAGCTGTGGGTGGAGGAGAGTGTGTTGAACAAGAAATCATCCTCGACCTGTTCTGAGTGGAGGCTTACGTTGTGAAATTGTGCTGCTCTAGCCACCACCTGAGAGTACGCGGTGCTGTCTTCTGGTGGAGATGGTTTTGTAGGGTATGCCTCTGGGCTGTTATCTGACACTGGGGCGTCGTATAGGTCCCATGCGTCCTGGTCTTGGTCACCCTGGCTCATGGTGGTGTGAGCTGGGGAGTGTGATGGCGTTTGTGCTGGTGAAACGTTAATCACGTGCGGAGGAGAGGGTGGTGGTGTAACTCTTTTCACCACTTTTGGTTGTGGTGCTTGTTCCGTCTGGAACTCCAACCTTCTCTTTCTCCTAATGGGGGGAAGGGTGCTTATTTTTCCTGTCCCCTGCTGAATGAAGATACGCTTTTGCGTATGGTCCGCATCAGTTGCTTGTAGCTCTTCCTCAAACCTATGCTTCTGCATTTGGGAGGTTAGCGAGTGCTCTTCTGTATAAGAGCCTGAAGCTGGGTCGCTTGCAGTTTGTTTCGGCGTCGAAACTTTGTCTGCGTGTTTTTTCGGCTCCGAGGTGACTTTTTTCCTTTTCGGGGCCGAAACCTCTCGGCGTCGATCTGTTTCGGTGCCGCTGTCTCGGCGTCGAGCCGTGTCCACACCGGCATCTCGGTGTCGAGGCTTGTCTCCAGCACTTTCTCGGTCCCGAGAAGGCTGCGTGCCGGTGTCTCGACCGGAGTCGGACGATCTCGGCACTGTTTGGGCCTTTTTCGGTGCCGACGGTCGGTCACCGATTTTATGGGTTGAGCCATGGCCTGGTGGCAGTGGCGTCCCCTGGGCCTTGTAAATGTTTCTTTGTGTGGTTTTCGACGTCTTACTCACGGTTTGTGTATCGTCGAATCCTTCGGAGTCTGAGTCTTGGATCGAGAAGGTACCTTCCTCTTCCTGTTCCTCGAACTCCCGTCGGGCTGTCGGTGCGGACGCCATTTGAAGTCTTCTGGCTCGACGGTCTCGGAGTGTTTTTCGGGACCGGAACGCACGACAGGCCTCGCAGGTGTCTTCGCTGTGCTCAGGTGACAGGCACAGGTTGCAGACCAAGTGTTGGTCTGTGTAGGGGTATTTATTGTGGCATTTGGGGCAGAAACGGAACGGGGTCCGTTCCATCGGCGTTCTTCAGCACGCGGTCGGGCCGACCAGGCCCCGACGGAGGATCGAAAAATTACCCCGAAGGGCACCGGAGCTCTTCGATCTTCGATGCGGTGTTGAATGTAAGTATGCCGATCCCGAACGCAACAATACCGACGAAAATCTTCCGAAATTAACTATTTTTTCTGTTCCGAAACTCGGAGCGACAGGAACACGTCCGAACCCGATGGCGGAAAAAAAACAATCGAGGATGGAGTCGACGCCCATGCGCAATGGAGACAAAAGGAGGAGTCACTCGGTCCCGTGACTCGAAAGACTTCTTCGAAGAAAAACAACTTGTAACACTCCGGCCCAACACCAGATGGCGAGCTATTGCAGAACATGCGTATCTACAGCGACAGATGCCATCGAACATATATTTTCTTAATTTATTATTAGAACCACAAGTTCAAGATTTGAAGTAAATACATAACATGCAAGGTACTCCACACAGGTAAATTAGGAACTTTGAAGTAGAGTTATAACATATACAGTTTTTGTTAAAATGGCAATAAGCTATTTTAAAATTAGACAGTGCATAAATCACAGTTCCTGGGGGAGGTAAGTATTGGTTAGATTGTGAGGTAAGTAAGACACTTACAAGTCTCAGTTCCTGGGCATAGGCAGCCCACCGTTGGAGGTTCAGGGTAACCCCAAAGTTAACGCACCAGCAACACAGGGCCGGTCAGGTGCAGAGGTCGAAGGAGGGCCCAAAACACATAGGCGCCTATGGAGAACAGCGGTGCTCCGGTTTCAGTGTGCCAACAGGTTAAGTACCTCTGTCTTCGGAGGGAAGACCAGGGTGGTTTTGTAGAGCACTGGTGGGGGACACAAGTAGGCACGCAAAACACCCTCAGCGGCGGCTGGGTGAAGTGTGCAAAGCAGGTGTTGGGTTTTGAATAGGAATCAATGGAGGGACCCGGGGGTCTCACTAGCGGTGCAGGGAGGGCACAGGGGGGTCTTCTCGGGCCAGCCACCGACTGGGCTAGGCAGAGGGTCACCTGAGGGGCACTCCTGCCTTGGAGTTCGGTTCCTTACGGTCCTGAGGGCTGCGGGTGCAGTGCTTGGTCCAGGCGTCTGGTTGCTTGTTACAGGCAGTCGCGGTCACGGGAAGCCTCTGGATTCACTCTGCAGGCGTCGCTGTGGGGGTCGTCTCGGTTTACTCACGAGGTCGCAGTTGCGTGGGAGTCCTCCCTATAGTGTTGGTTGTAAGGAAATGGCTCCCTGTTGCAGTTACCCCCCACTTTTTGCCTGATGCTGACTTGACTGAAGTGTGCTGGGACCCTGCTAACCAGGCCCCAGCACCAGTGTTCTTTCACCTAAAATGAACCATTGTCTCCACAATTGGGACAACCCTGGCACCCAGGTAAGTCCCTTGTAACTGGTACCCCTGGTACCAAGGGCCCTGATGCCAGGGAAGGTCTCTAAGGGCTGCAGCATGTATTATGCCACCCTAGGTACCCCTCACCCAGCACAGACACTGCATGCCAGCTTGTGTGTGCTGGTGGGGAGAAAAAGACTAAGTCGACATGGCATTCCCCTCAGGGTGCCATGCCAACCTCACACTGCCTATGGCATAGGTAAGTCACCCCTCTAGCAGGCCTTACAGCCCTAAGGCAGGGTGCACTATACCACAGGTAAGGGCATAGGTGCATGAGCACTATGCCCCTACAGTGTGTAAGCAAAACCTTAGACATTGTAGGTGCAGAGTAGCCATAAGAGTATATGGTCTGGGAGTCTGTCAAAAACGAACTCCACAGCTCCATAATGGCTACACTGAATACTGGGAAGTTTGGTATCACACTTCGCAGAATAATAAACCCACACTGATGCCAGTGTTGGATTTATTAAAAAATGCACACAGAGGGCATCTTAAAGATGCCACTCTGTATTTTACCCAATTGTTCAGTGCAGGACTGACTGGTCTGTGCCAGCCTGCTGCTGAGAGACGAGTTTCTGACCCCATGTGGTGAGGGCCTTTGTGCTCTCTGAGGACAGAAACAAAAGCCTGCTCTGGGTGGAGGTGCTTCACACCTCCCCCTGCAGGAACTGTAACACCTAGCATTGAGCCTCAAAGGCTCAGGCTTCGTGTTACAATGCCCCAGGGCACTCCAGCTAGTGGAAATGCCCACCCCCTGGACACAGCCCCCACTTTTGGCGGCAAGTCCAGGAGAGATAATGAGAAAAACAAGGAGGAGTCACTGGCCAGTCAGGACAGCCCCTAAGGTGTCCTGAGCTGAGGTGACTCTGACTTTTAGAAATCCTCCATCTTGCAGATGGAGGATTCCCCCAATAGGATTAGGGATGTGCCCCCCTCCCCTCAGGGAGGAGGCACAAAGAGGGTGTAGCCACCCTCAAGGACAGTAGCCATTGGCTACTGCCCTCCCAGACCTAAACACACCCCTAAATCGAGTATTTAGGGGCTCCCAGAACACAGCAAGATAGATTCCTGCAACCTAAGAAGAAGAGGACTGCTAAGCTGAAAAACCCTGCAGAGAAGACAGAGACACCAACTGCTTTGGCCCCAGCTCTACCGGCCTGTCTCCCCACTTCTAAAGACACTGCTCCAGCGACGCTTTCCACAGGGACCAGCAACCTCTGAAGCCTCAGAGGACTGCCCTGCATCTAGAACGACCAAGAACTCCTGAGGACAGCGGCTCTGTTCACCAAAGACTGCAACTTTGCAACAAAGAAGCAACTTTGAAACACACGTTTCCCGCCGGAAGCGTGAGACTTGACAATCTGCACCCGACGCCCCCGGCTCGACTTGTGGAGAACAATCACTTCAGGGAGGACTCCCCGGCGACTGCGAGACCGTGAGTAGCAGAGTTGACCCCCCTGACCCCCACAGCGACGCCTGCAGAGGGAATCCCGAGGCTCCCCATGACCGCGACTGCCTGCTTCTAAGAACTTGACGCCTGGTAGGGACACTGCACCCGCAGCCCCCAGGACCTGAAGGATCCGACCTCCAGTGCAGGAGCGACCCCCAGGTGGCCCTCTCCCTTGCCCAGGTGGTGGCTACCCCGAGGAGCCCCCACCCCTGCCTGCATCGCTGAAGAGACCCCTTGGTCTCCCATTGCTTTCTATTGAAAACCCGACGCTTGTTTGCACACTGCACCCGGCCGCCCCCGTGCCGCTGAGGGTGTACTTTCTGTGTGGACTTGTGTCCCCCCCGGTGCCCTACAAAACCCCCCTGGTCTGCCCTCCGAAGACGCGGGTACTTACCTGCTGGCAGACTGGAACCAGGGCACCCCCTTCTCCATTGAAGCCTATGCGTTTTGGGCACCACTTTGACCTCTGCACCTGACCGGCTCTGAGCTGCTGGTGTGGTAACTTTGGGGTTGCTCTGAACCCCCAACGGTGGGCTACCTTGGACCCAAACTTTAACCCCGTAGGTGGTTTACTTGCCTGCAAAAACTAACAAACTCTTACTCCCCCTAGGAACTGTTGAAAATTGCACTGTGTCTAGTTTTAAAATAGCTATATGTCATTTATGTGAAAACTGTATATGTTATTTTGCTAATTCAAAGTTCCTAAAGTACCTACCTGCAATACCTTTCATTTGAAGTATTACATGTAAATCTTGAACCTGTGGTTCTTAAAATAAACTAAGAAAAGAGATTTTTCTATACAAAAACCTATTGGCTGGATTTGTCTCTGAGTGTGTGTTCCTCATTTATTGCCTGTGTATGTACAACAAATGCTTAACACTACTCCTTTGATAAGCCTACTGTTCGACCACACTACCACAAAACAGAGCATTAGGATTATCTCTTTTTGCCACTATCTTACCTCTAAGGGGAACCCTTGGACTCTGTGCATACTATTCCGTACTTTGAAATAGTGCATACAGAGCCAACTTCCTACATTGGTTCTCTGGAGATCGAGCCGGGGGCGTTGGGTGCAGAGGGTGAAGTCTCACGCTTCAGGCGGGAAGAGTAAATTGCAAAGTTGTTGCTGTTGTTGAACAGAGGCGCTGTTCACAGGAGTTTCCTGGTCCTTTAGTTTAGGGCAGTCCTCTGAGGCTTCAAAGGTCGCTGGTCCCTCTCGGATGCATCACCGTTGCAGTTTTTTTCAAGACAGGAGACAGGCCGGTAGGGCTGGGGCCAAAGCAGTTATTGTCTCCGTCATCTCTGCAGGGCTTTCAGGTCAGTAGTCCTTCTGGTTTCAGGTTGCAGGAATCTGATTTCCTGGGTTCTATGGTGCCCCTAAATACTAGATTTAGGATTGTGTTTAGGTCAGGAGGGCAGTAGCCAATGGCTACTGTCCTGGAGGGTGACTACACCCTCTTTGTGCCTCCTCCCTGAGGGGAGGTGGGCACATCCCTAATCCTATTGGGGGAATCCTCCAAAACTAAGATGGAGTGTAAGGAAATGCCTCCTTGGCATGGTTGCCCCCTGACTTTTTGCCTTTGCTGATGCTATGTTTACAATTGAAAGTGTGCTGAGGCCTGCTAACCAGGCCCCAGCACCAGTGTTCTTTCCCTAACCTGTACTTTTGTATCCACAATTGGCAGACCCTGGCATCCAGATAAGTCCCTTGTAACTGGTACTTCTAGTACCAAGGGCCCTGATGCCAAGGAAGGTCTCTAAGGGCTGCAGCATGTCTTATGCCACCCTGGAGACCCCTCACTCAGCACAGACACCCTGCTTGCCAGCTTGTGTGTGCTAGTGAGGACAAAACGAGTAAGTCGACATGGCACTCCCCTCAGGGTGCCATGCCAGCCTCTCACTGCCTATGCAGTATAGGTAAGACACCCCTCTAGCAGGCCTTACAGCCCTAAGGCAGGGTGCACTATACCATAGGTGAGGGTACCAGTGCATGAGCATGGTACCCCTACAGTGTCTAAACAAAACCTTAGACATTGTAAGTGCAGGGTAGCCATAAGAGTATATGGTCTGGGAGTCTGTCAAACACGAACTCCACAGCACCATAATGGCTACACTGAAAACTGGGAAGTTTGGTATCAAACTTCTCAGCACAATAAATGCACACTGATGCCAGTGCACATTTTATTGTAAAATACACCACAGAGGGCACCTTAGAGGTGCCCCCTGAAACTTAACCGACTATCTGTGTAGGCTGACTAGTTTTAGCAGCCTGCCACAAACCGAGACATGTTGCTGGCCCCATGGGGAGAGTGCCTTTGTCACTCTGAGGCCAGTAACAAAGCCTGCACTGGGTGGAGATGCTAACACCTCTCCCAGGCAGGAATTGTCACACCTGGCGGTGAGCCTCAAAGGCTCACCTCCTTTGTGCCAACCCAGCAGGACACTCCAGCTAGTGGAGTTGCCCGCCCCCTCCGGCCAGGCCCCACTTTTGGCGGCAAGGCCGGAGAAAATAATGAGAATAACAAGGAGGAGTCACTGGCCAGTCAGGACAGCCCCTAAGGTGTCCTGAGCTGAGGTGACTCTAACTTTTAGAAATCCTCCATCTTGCAGATGGAGGATTCCCCCAATAGGATTAGGGATGTGACCCCCTCCCCTTGGGAGGAGGCACAAAGAGGGTGTACCCACCCTCAGGGCTAGTAGCCATTGGCTACTAACCCCCCAGACCTAAACACGCCCTTAAATTTAGTATTTAAGGGCTACCCTGAACCCTAGAAAATTAGATTCCTGCAACTACAAGAAGAAGGACTGCCTAGCTGAAAACCCCTGCAGAGGAAGACCAGAAGACGACTACTGCCTTGGCTCCAGAAACTCACCGGCCTGTCTCCTGCCTTCCAAAGATCCTGCTCCAGCGACGCCTTCCAAAGGGACCAGCGACCTCGACATCCTCTGAGGACTGCCCCTGCTTCGAAAAGACAAGAAACTCCCGAGGACAGCGGACCTGCTCCAAGAAAGGCTGCAACTTTGTTTCCAGCAGCTTTAAAGAACCCTGCAAGCTCCCCGCAAAAGGTGTGAGACTTGCAACACTGCACCCGGCGACCCCGACTCGGCTGGTGGCGATCCAACACCTCAGGAGGGACCCCAGGACTACTCTAAGACTGTGAGTACAAAAACCTGTCCCCCCTGAGCCCCCACAGCGCCGCCTGCAGAGGGAATCCCGAGGCTTCCCCTGACCGCGACTCTTTGAATCCTAAGTCCCGACACCTGGGAGAGACCCTGCACCCGCAGCCCCCAGGACCCGAAGGACCGGACTTTCACTGGAGGAGTGACCCCCAGGAGTCCCTCTCCCTTGACCAAGTGGAGGTTTCCCCGAGGAACCCCCCCCTTGCCTGCCTGCAGCGCTGAAGAGATCCCTAGATCTCCCATTGACTTCCATTACAAACCCGACGCTTGTTTCTACACTGCACCCGGCCGCCCCCGCGCTGCTGAGGGTGAAATTCCTCTGTGGGCTTGTGTCCCCCCCGGTGCCCTACAAAACCCCCCTGGTCTGCCCTCCGAAGACGCGGGTACTTACCGGCAAGCAGACCGGAACCGGGGCACCCCCTTCTCTCCATTCTAGCCTATGTGTTTTGGGCACCACTTTGAACTCGGCACCTGACCGGCCCTGAGCTGCTGGGGTGGTGACTTTGGGGTTGCTCTGAACCCCCAACGGTGGGCTACCTTGGACCAAGAACTGAACCCTGTAAGTGTCTTACTTACCTGGTAAAACTAACAAATACTTACCTCCCCTAGGAACGGTGAAAATTGCACTAAGTGTCCACTTTTAAAACAGCTATTTGTGAATAACTTGAAAAGTATACATGCAATTTTTATGATTTGAAGTTCCTAAAGTACTTACCTGCAATACCTTTCGAATGAGCTATTACATGTAGAATTTGAACCTGTGGTTCTTAAAATAAACTAAGAAAAGATATTTTTCTATATAAAAACCTATTGGCTGGATTTGTCTCTGAGTGTGTGTACCTCATTTATTGTCTATGTGTATGTACAACAAATGCTTAACACTACTCCTTGGATAAGCCTACTGCTCGACCACACTACCACAAAATAGAGCATTAGTATTATCTATTTTTACCACTATTTTACCTCTAAGGGGAACCCTTGGACTCTGTGCATGCTATTCCTTACTTTGAAATAGCACATACAGAGCCAACTTCCTACATTGGTGGATCAGCGGTGGGGTACAAGACTTTGCATTTGCTGGACTACTCAGCCAATACCTGATCACACGACAAATTCCAAAATTGTCATTAGAAATTGATTTTTGCAATTTGAAAAGTTTTCTAAATTCTTAAAAGACCTGCTAGGGCCTTGTGTTAGATCCTGTTTAGCATTTCTTTTAGAGTTTAAAAGTTTGTAAAAGTTTGAATTAGATTCTAGAACCAGTTGTAGATTCTTAAAAAGTATTCCAACTTTTAGAAGCAAAATGTCTAGCACAGATGTGACTGTGGTGGAACTCGACACCACACCTTACCTCCATCTTAAGATGAGGGAGCTAAGGTCACTCTGTAAAATAAAGAAAATAACAATGGGCCCCAAACCTACCAAAATACAGCTCCAGGAGCTTTTGGCAGAGTTTGAAAAGGCCAACCCCTCTGAGGGTGGCAACTCAGAGGAAGAGGATAGTGACTTGGAGGACAATTCCCCCCTACCAGTCCTATCTAGGGAGAACAGGGTCCCTCAAACCCTGACTCCAAAAATAATAGTCAGAGATGCTGGTTCCCTCACAGGAGAGACCAACACCTCTGAAATCACTGAGGATAGCCCCAGTGAAGAGGACATCCAGTTAGCCAGGATGGCCAAAAGATTGGCTTTGGAAAGACAGATCCTAGCCATAGAGAGGGAAAGACAAGAGATGGGCCTAGGACCCATCAATGGTGGCAGCAACATAAATAGGGTCAGAGATTCTCCTGACATGTTGAAAATCCCTAAAGGGATTGTAACTAAATATGAAGATGGTGATGACATCACCAAATGGTTCACAGCTTTTGAGAGGGCTTGTGTAACCAGAAAAGTGAACAGATCTCACTGGGGTGCTCTCCTTTGGGAAATGTTCACAGGAAAGTGTAGGGATAGACTCCTCACACTCTCTGGACAAGATGCAGAATCTTATGACCTCATGAAGGGTACCCTGATTGAGGGCTTTGGATTCTCCACTGAGGAGTACAGGATTAGGTTCAGGGGGGCTCAAAAATCCTCGAGCCAGACCTGGGTTGACTTTGTTGACTACTCAGTGAAAACACTAGATGGTTGGATTCAAGGCAGTGGTGTAAGTAATTATGATGGGCTGCACAATTTATTTGTGAAAGAACACCTGTTAAGTAATTGTTTCAATGATAAACTGCATCAGCATCTGGTAGACCTAGGACCAATTTCTCCCCAAGAATTGGGAAAGAAGGCGGACCATTGGGTCAAGACAAGGGTGTCCAAGACTTCAACAGGGGGTGACCAAAAGAAAGGGGTCACAAAGACTCCCCAGGGGAAGGGTGATGAGACAACCAAAACTAAAAATAGTAAAGAGTCTTCTACAGGCCCCCAAAAACCTGCACAGGAGGGTGGGCCCAGAGCCTCTTCACAAAACAATGGGTACAAGGGTAAAAACTTTGATCCCAAAAAGGCCTGGTGTCATAGCTGTAAACAGCATGGACACCAAACTGGAGACAAGGCCTGTCCCAAGAAAGGTTCCACTCCAAACTCCCATCCAGGTAACACTGGTATGGCTAGTCTCCAAGTGGGATCAACAGTGTGCCCCGAGCAAATCAGGGTCCACACTGAAGCTACTCTAGTTTCTGAGGGTGGGGTGGATTTAGCCACACTAGCTGTCTGGCCGCCTAACATGCAAAAATACAGACAGCAACTCTTAATTAATGGGACTAGAATAGAGGGCCTGAGGGATACAGGTGCCAGTGTCACCATGGTGACAGAGAAACTGGTTTCCCCTGGCCAATACCTGACTGGAAAAACTTACACAGTCACCAACGCTGACAATCAGAGAAAAGTACATCCCATGGCAATGGTTACTTTAGAATGGGGAGGGGTCAATGGCCTGAAACAGGTGGTGGTCTCCTCAAATATCCCAGTGGACTGTCTGCTTGGAAATGACCTGGAGTCCTCAGCATGGGCTGAGGTAGAACTAAAAACCCATGCAGCAATGCTGGGTATCCCTGAACTGGTGTGTGTGAAAACAAGAGCACAGTGCAAGGCACAGGGTGAAAAAGTAGAGCTGGAGTCTGGAAAAATGGCCCAGCCTACCAAGAGAACAGGAAAGTCAGTTGGGAAACCAACTGCAACACAGCTAAAGAAAGGGAACCTCTCTTCTCAGGAAGAAGTTCTGCCCTCTGAGGGAACTGAGCCTTTGGAGCTTGAACCTTATCAGGTTGAGCTCTTGGGCCCAGGGGGACCCTCAAGGGAGGAGCTGTGTAAGGGACAAGAAACCTGTCCCTCTCTTGAAGGCCTTAGGCAGCAAGCTGCTGAAGAGTCCAAGGGCAAGAAAACTGGAACCCATAGGGTCTATTGGGAAGATGGACTCCTGTACACTGAGGCCAGAGACCCCAAACCTGGTGCCACTAGGAGAGTGGTAGTGCCTCAGCTGTTCAGAGAGTTCATCCTAACATTGGCCCATGACATTCCCCTTGCTGGACATTTGGGACAAACCAAGACGTGGGAGAGGTTAGTCAACCACTTCTACTGGCCCAATATGTCCACCATGGTTAAGGAGTTTTGCCTCTCCTGCCCCACCTGTCAAGCCAGTGGTAAGACAGGTGGACATCCAAAGGCCCCCCTCATTCCACTTCCAGTGGTGGGGGTTCCCTTTGAAAGAGTGGGTGTGGACATAGTTGGTCCACTAGAACCTCCCACAGCCTCAGGAAATATGTATATCCTGGTAGTAGTGGATCATGCTACCAGGTATCCTGAAGCTATTCCCCTTAGGTCGACTACTGCCCCTGCAGTAGCCAAGGCCCTCATTGGTATCTTTACCAGAGTGGGTTTCCCTAAGGAGGTGGTGTCTGACAGAGGTACCAACTTCATGTCAGCATACCTAAAGCACATGTGGAATGAGTGTGGAGTGACTTATAAATTCACTACCCCATACCATCCACAAACTAATGGCTTGGTTGAGAGATTCAACAAGACATTAAAAGGCATGATCATGGGGCTCCCAGAAAAACTCAAAAGGAGATGGGATGTCCTCTTGCCATGTCTGCTTTTCGCTTACAGAGAGGTGCCACAGAAGGGAGTAGGATTCTCACCCTTTGAACTTCTGTTTGGTCATCCTGTAAGGGGACCACTTGCCCTTGTTAAAGAAGGCTGGGAGAGACCTCTCCATGAGCCTAAACAGGACATAGTGGACTATGTACTTGGCCTTCGCTCTAGAATGGCAGAGTACATGGAAAAGGCAACCAAAAACCTTGAGGCCAGCCAACAGCTCCAGAAGTTTTGGTATGACCAAAAGGCTGCACTGGTTGAGTTCCAACCAGGGCAGAAAGTCTGGGTTCTGGAGCCTGTGGCTCCCAGGGCACTCCAGGACAAATGGAGTGGCCCTTACCCAGTACTAGAAAGGAAGAGTCAGGTCACCTACCTGGTGGACCTGGGCACAAGCAGGAGCCCCAAGAGGGTGATCCATGTGAACCGCCTTAAGCTCTTCCATGACAGGGCTGATGTGAATCTGTTGATGGTAACAGATGAGGATCAGGAGGCAGAGAGTGAACCTCTCCCTGATCTTCTGTCATCAGACCCAAACGATGGCACAGTAGATGGAGTGATCTACTCAGACACCCTCTCTGGCCAACAGCAAGCTGATTGTAGGAGAGTCCTACAACAGTTTCCTGAACTCTTCTCCTTAACCCCTGGTCAGACACACCTGTGTACCCATGATGTGGACACAGGAGACAGCATGCCTGTCAAGAACAAAATCTTTAGACAGTCTGACCATGTTAAGGAAAGCATCAAGGTGGAAGTCCACAAGATGCTGGAATTGGGAGTGATTGAGCGCTCTGACAGCCCCTGGGCTAGCCCAGTGGTCTTGGTCCCCAAACCTCACACCAAAGATGGAAAGAAAGAGATGAGGTTTTGTGTGGACTACAGAGGGCTCAATTCTGTCACCAAGACAGATGCTCATCCAATTCCAAGAGCTGATGAGCTCATAGACAAATTAGGTGCTGCCAAATTCCTAAGTACCTTTGACTTGACAGCAGGGTACTGGCAAATAAAAATGGCACCTGGAGCAAAAGAGAAAACAGCATTCTCCACACCTGATGGGCATTATCAGTTTACTGTTATGCCCTTTGGTTTAAAGAATGCCCCTGCCACCTTCCAAAGGTTGGTGAATCAAGTCCTTGCTGGCTTGGAGTCCTTTAGCACAGCTTATCTTGATGATATTGCTGTCTTTAGCTCCACCTGGCAGGATCACCTGGTCCACCTGAGGAAGGTTTTGAAGGCTCTGCAATCTGCAGGCCTCTCTATCAAGGCATCCAAATGCCAGATAGGGCAGGGAACTGTGGTTTACTTGGGCCACCTTGTAGGTGGAGGCCAAGTTCAGCCACTCCAACCCAAGATCCAGACTATTCTGGACTGGGTAGCTCCAAAAACCCAGACTCAAGTCAGGGCATTCCTTGGCTTGACTGGGTATTACAGGAGGTTTGTGAAGGGATATGGATCCATTGTGACAGCCCTCACTGAACTCACCTCCAAGAAAATGCCCAAGAAAGTAAACTGGACTGTGGAATGCCAACAGGCCTTTGACACCCTGAAACAGGCAATGTGCTCAGCACCAGTTCTAAAAGCTCCAGATTATTCTAGGCAGTTCATTGTGCAGACTGATGCCTCTGAACATGGGATAGGGGCAGTTTTGTCCCAAACAAATGATGATGGCCTTGACCAGCCTGTTGCTTTCATTAGCAGGAGGTTACTCCCCAGGGAGCAGCGTTGGAGTGCCATTGAGAGGGAGGCCTTTGCTGTGGTTTGGTCCCTGAAGAAGCTGAGACCATACCTCTTTGGGACTCACTTCCTAGTTCAAACTGACCACAGACCTCTCAAATGGCTGATGCAAATGAAAGGTGAAAATCCTAAACTGTTGAGGTGGTCCATCTCCCTACAGGGAATGGACTTTATAGTGGAACACAGACCTGGGACTGCCCATGCCAATGCAGATGGCCTTTCCAGGTTCTTCCACTTAGAAAATGAAGACTCTCTTGGGAAAGGTTAGTCTCATCCTCTTTCGTTTGGGGGGGGGTTGTGTAAGGAAATGCCTCCTTGGCATGGTTGCCCCCTGACTTTTTGCCTTTGCTGATGCTATGTTTACAATTGAAAGTGTGCTGAGGCCTGCTAACCAGGCCCCAGCACCAGTGTTCTTTCCCTAACCTGTACTTTTGTATCCACAATTGGCAGACCCTGGCATCCAGATAAGTCCCTTGTAACTGGTACTTCTAGTACCAAGGGCCCTGATGCCAAGGAAGGTCTCTAAGGGCTGCAGCATGTCTTATGCCACCCTGGAGACCCCTCACTCAGCACAGACACCCTGCTTGCCAGCTTGTGTGTGCTAGTGAGGACAAAACGAGTAAGTCGACATGGCACTCCCCTCAGGGTGCCATGCCAGCCTCTCACTGCCTATGCAGTATAGGTAAGACACCCCTCTAGCAGGCCTTACAGCCCTAAGGCAGGGTGCACTATACCATAGGTGAGGGTACCAGTGCATGAGCATGGTACCCCTACAGTGTCTAAACAAAACCTTAGACATTGTAAGTGCAGGGTAGCCATAAGAGTATATGGTCTGGGAGTCTGTCAAACACGAACTCCACAGCACCATAATGGCTACACTGAAAACTGGGAAGTTTGGTATCAAACTTCTCAGCACAATAAATGCACACTGATGCCAGTGCACATTTTATTGTAAAATACACCACAGAGGGCACCTTAGAGGTGCCCCCTGAAACTTAACCGACTATCTGTGTAGGCTGACTAGTTTTAGCAGCCTGCCACAAACCGAGACATGTTGCTGGCCCCATGGGGAGAGTGCCTTTGTCACTCTGAGGCCAGTAACAAAGCCTGCACTGGGTGGAGATGCTAACACCTCTCCCAGGCAGGAATTGTCACACCTGGTGGTGAGCCTCAAAGGCTCACCTCCTTTGTGCCAACCCAGCAGGACACTCCAGCTAGTGGAGTTGCCCGCCCCCTCCGGCCAGGCCCCACTTTTGGCGGCAAGGCCGGAGAAAATAATGAGAATAACAAGGAGGAGTCACTGGCCAGTCAGGACAGCCCCTAAGGTGTCCTGAGCTGAGGTGACTCTAACTTTTAGAAATCCTCCATCTTGCAGATGGAGGATTCCCCCAATAGGATTAGGGATGTGACCCCCTCCCCTTGGGAGGAGGCACAAAGAGGGTGTACCCACCCTCAGGGCTAGTAGCCATTGGCTACTAACCCCCCAGACCTAAACACGCCCTTAAATTTAGTATTTAAGGGCTACCCTGAACCCTAGAAAATTAGATTCCTGCAACTACAAGAAGAAGGACTGCCTAGCTGAAAACCCCTGCAGAGGAAGACCAGAAGACGACTACTGCCTTGGCTCCAGAAACTCACCGGCCTGTCTCCTGCCTTCCAAAGATCCTGCTCCAGCGACGCCTTCCAAAGGGACCAGCGACCTCGACATCCTCTGAGGACTGCCCCTGCTTCGAAAAGACAAGAAACTCCCGAGGACAGCGGACCTGCTCCAAGAAAGGCTGCAACTTTGTTTCCAGCAGCTTTAAAGAACCCTGCAAGCTCCCCGCAAAAGGTGTGAGACTTGCAACACTGCACCCGGCGACCCCGACTCGGCTGGTGGCGATCCAACACCTCAGGAGGGACCCCAGGACTACTCTAAGACTGTGAGTACAAAAACCTGTCCCCCCTGAGCCCCCACAGCGCCGCCTGCAGAGGGAATCCCGAGGCTTCCCCTGACCGCGACTCTTTGAATCCTAAGTCCCGACACCTGGGAGAGACCCTGCACCCGCAGCCCCCAGGACCCGAAGGACCGGACTTTCACTGGAGGAGTGACCCCCAGGAGTCCCTCTCCCTTGACCAAGTGGAGGTTTCCCCGAGGAACCCCCCCCTTGCCTGCCTGCAGCGCTGAAGAGATCCCTAGATCTCCCATTGACTTCCATTACAAACCCGACGCTTGTTTCTACACTGCACCCGGCCGCCCCCGCGCTGCTGAGGGTGAAATTCCTCTGTGGGCTTGTGTCCCCCCCGGTGCCCTACAAAACCCCCCTGGTCTGCCCTCCGAAGACGCGGGTACTTACCGGCAAGCAGACCGGAACCGGGGCACCCCCTTCTCTCCATTCTAGCCTATGTGTTTTGGGCACCACTTTGAACTCGGCACCTGACCGGCCCTGAGCTGCTGGGGTGGTGACTTTGGGGTTGCTCTGAACCCCCAACGGTGGGCTACCTTGGACCAAGAACTGAACCCTGTAAGTGTCTTACTTACCTGGTAAAACTAACAAATACTTACCTCCCCTAGGAACGGTGAAAATTGCACTAAGTGTCCACTTTTAAAACAGCTATTTGTGAATAACTTGAAAAGTATACATGCAATTTTTATGATTTGAAGTTCCTAAAGTACTTACCTGCAATACCTTTCGAATGAGCTATTACATGTAGAATTTGAACCTGTGGTTCTTAAAATAAACTAAGAAAAGATATTTTTCTATATAAAAACCTATTGGCTGGATTTGTCTCTGAGTGTGTGTACCTCATTTATTGTCTATGTGTATGTACAACAAATGCTTAACACTACTCCTTGGATAAGCCTACTGCTCGACCAGACTACCACAAAATAGAGCATTAGTATTATCTATTTTTACCACTATTTTACCTCTAAGGGGAACCCTTGGACTCTGTGCATGCTATTCCTTACTTTGAAATAGCACATACAGAGCCAACTTCCTACATGGAGGTTTCTAAAGGCAGGGGTCACCTCTGCTCAGGACACCTTAGGGGCTGTCCTGACTGGTGGGTGACTCCTCCTTGTTTTTCTAATTATCTCCTCCAGCCTTGCCGCCGAAAGTGGGGGCAGTGGGCGGAGGGGCGGGCATCTGCACTAGCTGGGATGCCCTGGGGTGCTGTAACAAAAGGCATGAGCCTTTGAGGCTCACCGCCAGGTGTTACAGTTCCTGCAGGGGGAGGTGAGAAGCACCTCCACCCAGTACAGGCTTTGTTCCTGGCCACAGAGTGACAAAGGCACTCTCCCCATGTGGCCAGAAACTCATCTGGTTGTGGCAGGCTGGCAGAAACTGTTAAGCCTAGCGCTAGGAGTGTGACTGACATTCAGGGGGCATCTCTTAGATGCCCTCAAGGTGCATTTTACAATGAATTCCACACTGGCATCAGTGTGCATTTATTGTGCTGAGAAGTTTGATACCAAACTTCCAAGATTTCAGTGTAGCCATTATGGAACTGTGGAGTTCTTGTTTGACAAACTCCCAGACCATATGCTCTTATGGCTACCCTGCACTTACAATGTCTAAGGTTTTGCTTAGACACTGTAGGGGCATAGTGCTCATGCACCTATGCCCTCACCTGTGGTATAGTGCACCCTGCCTTAGGGCTGTAAGGCATGCTAGAGGGGTGACGTACCTATGCCACAGGCAGCGTGAGGTTGGCACGGCACTCTGAGGGAAGTACCATGTCGACTTAGTCATTTTCTCCCCACTAGCACACACAAGCTGTGAGGCACTGTTCTGAGGGAGGGGTCCCCATGGTGGCATAATACATGCTGCAGCCCTTTAGAGACCTTCGCTGGCATCAGGGCCCTTGGCACCAGGGGTAACATTTACAAGGGACCTATCTGAGTGCCAGGGCTGTGCCAATTGTGGAAGCAAAGGTACAGTTTAGGGAAAGAACACTGGTGCTGGGGCCTGGTTAGCAGGGTCCCAGCACACTTTCAATCATAACTGGCATCAGCAAAAGGCAAAAAGTTAGAGGGTAACCATGCCAAGGAGGCATTTTCTTACATATACTAACAAATGACCCAGACTTTTATCCGTCCAAACCTTCCCCACCAGAGGATACAACAGCACACACACAGGTCATTTCTAGGGCAGCTGCGTACTATGGGCTACTTATGCATAGTGAGCCTTTAGAAGGGGATTTCTTTTTCAATACACTGTTCTCCACACATTGACGCTACCATTGCCTACCAATCCTGCCTGGCATGATCAGGCATGCAGACAAGATATTTAAGGAACCTGTTAAGGCTAGTATTTTGACACCACATATAGACATAAAATACAAGCCTGCACCTACAGATCCAGCTTACATTATGCATCAGGTACCTCCAGACTCTGTTATTGTCAGTGCTGCCAGAAAAAGGGAAAATAGTCAATCGTCACCCTCCCGCTGACAAAGAAAGCAGGAAGTTTGACGCTGCTGTGAAGATGGTAGCTACACAGGCAGCTAACTAATGGCACATTGCCAATTCACAAGCCTTGCTAGCAAGATATGATAGGGCACACTGGGACGAAATGCAGGAACAACAACACCTGCCAAAAACATCAAAAAAGGGCCCAACTAATTTTTTAAGAAGATCAGTGTAAGGAAATGCCTCCTTGGCATGGTTGCCCCCTGACTTTTTGCCTTTGCTGATGCTATGTTTACAATTGAAAGTGTGCTGAGGCCTGCTAACCAGGCCCCAGCACCAGTGTTCTTTCCCTAACCTGTACTTTTGTATCCACAATTGGCAGACCCTGGCATCCAGATAAGTCCCTTGTAACTGGTACTTCTAGTACCAAGGGCCCTGATGCCAAGGAAGGTCTCTAAGGGCTGCAGCATGTCTTATGCCACCCTGGAGACCTCTCACTCAGCACAGACACACTGCTTGCCAGCTTGTGTGTGCTAGTGAGGACAAAACGAGTAAGTCGACATGGCACTCCCCTCAGGGTGCCATGCCAGCCTCTCACTGCCTATGCAGTATAGGTAAGACACCCCTCTAGCAGGCTGTAGGACGTTGGCTCTGTATGTGCTATTTCAAAGTAAGGAATAGCATGCACAGAGTCCAAGGGTTCCCCTTAGAGGTAAAATAGTGGTAAAAAGAGATAATACTAATGCTCTATTTTGTGGTAGTGTGGTCGAGCAGTAGGCTTATCCAAGGAGTAGTGTTAAGCATTTGTTGTACATACACATAGGCAATAAATGAGGTACACACACTCAGAGACAAATCCAGCCAATAGGTTTTTGTATAGAAAAATATCTTTTCTTAGTTTATTTTAAGAACCACAGGTTCAAATTCTACATGTAATATCTCATTCGAAAGGTATTGCAGGTAAGTACTTTAGGAACTTCAAATCATCAAAATTGCATGTATACTTTTCAAGTTATTCACAAATAGCTGTTTTAAAAGTGGACACTTAGTGCAATTTTCACAGTTCCTAGGGGAGGTAAGTATTTGTTAGGTTAACCAGGTAAGTAAGACACTTACAGGGCTTAGTTCTTGGTCCAAGGTAGCCCACCGTTGGGGGTTCAGAGCAACCCCGAAGTCACCACACCAGCAGCTCAGGGCCGGTCAGGTGCAGAGTTCAAAGTGGTGCCCAAAACACATAGGCTAGAATGGAGAGAAGGGGGTGCCCCGGTTCCGGTCTGCTTGCAGGTAAGTACCCGCGTCTTCGGAGGGCAGACCAGGGGGTTTTGTAGGGCACCGGGGGGGACACAAGCCCACACAGAAATTTCACCCTCAGCAGCGCGGGGGCGGCCGGGTGCAGTGTAGAAACAAGCGTCGGGTTTGTAATGGAAGTCAATGGGAGATCTAGGGATCTCTTCAGCGCTGCAGGCAGGCAAGGGGGGGGTTCCTCGGGGAAACCTCCGCTTGGGCAAGGGAGAGGGACTCCTGGGGGTCACTTCTCCAGTGAAAGTCCGGTCCTTCAGGTCCTGGGGGCTGCGGGTGCAGGGTCTCTCCCAGGTGTCGGGACTTAGGATTCAAAGAGTCGCGGTCAGGGGAAGCCTCGGGATTCCCTCTGCAGGCGGCGCTGTGGGGGCTCAGGGGGGACAGGTTTTTGTACTCACAGTCTTAGAGTAGTCCTGGGGTCCCTCCTGAGGTGTTGGATCGCCACCAGCCGAGTCGGGGTCGCCGGGTGCAGTGTTGCAAGTCTCACGCTTCTTGCGGGGAGCTTGCAGGGTTCTTTAAAGCTGCTGGAAACAAAGTTGCAGCTTTTCTTGGAGCAGGTCCGCTGTCCTCGGGAGTTTCTTGTCTTTTCGAAGCAGGGGCAGTCCTCAGAGGATGTCGAGGTCGCTGGTCCCTTTGGAAGGCGTCGCTGGAGCAGGATCTTTGGAAGGCAGGAGACAGGCCGGTGAGTTTCTGGAGCCAAGGCAGTTGTCGTCTTCTGGTCTTCCTCTGCAGGGGTTTTTCAGCTAGGCAGTCCTTCTTCTTGTAGTTGCAGGAATCTAATTTTCTAGGGTTCAGGGTAGCCCTTAAATACTAAATTTAAGGGCGTGTTTAGGTCTGGGGGGTTAGTAGCCAATGGCTAGTAGCCCTGAGGGTGGGTACACCCTCTTTGTGCCTCCTCCCAAGGGGAGGGGGTCACAATCCTAACCCTATTGGGGGAATCCTCCATCTGCAAGATGGAGGATTTCTAAAAGTTAGAGTCACTTCAGCTCAGGACACCTTAGGGGCTGTCCTGACTGGCCAGTGACTCCTCCTTGTTGCTTTCTTTGTTCCCTCCAGCCTTGCCGCCAAAAGTGGGGGCCGTGGCCGGAGGGGGCGGGCAACTCCACTAAGCTGGAGTGCCCTGCTGGGCTGTGACAAAGGGGTGAGCCTTTGAGGCTCACCGCCAGGTGTCACAGCTCCTGCCTGGGGGAGGTGTTAGCATCTCCACCCAGTGCAGGCTTTGTTACTGGCCTCAGAGTGACAAAGGCACTCTCCCCATGGGGCCAGCAACATGTCTCTGGTGTGGCAGGCTGCTGGAACTAGTCAGCCTACACAGACAGTCGGTTAAGTTTCAGGGGGCACCTCTAAGGTGCCCTCTGGGGTGTATTTTACAATAAAATGTACACTGGCATCAGTGTGCATTTATTGTGCTGAGAAGTTTGATACCAAACTTCCCAGTTTTCAGTGTAGCCATCATGGTGCTGTGGAGTTCGTGTTTGACAGACTCCCAGACCATATACTCTTATGGCTACCCTGCACTTACAATGTCTAAGGTTTTGTTTAGACACTGTAGGGGTACCATGCTCATGCACTGGTACCCTCACCTATGGTATAGTGCACCCTGCCTTAGGGCTGTAAGGCCTGCTAGAGGGGTGTCTTACCTATACTGCATAGGCAGTGAGAGGCTGGCATGGCACCCTGAGGGGAGTGCCATGTCGACTTACTCATTTTGTTCTCACTAGCACACACAGGCTTGTAAGCAGTGTGTCTGTGCTGAGTGAGGGGTCTCTAGGGTGGCATAAGACATGCTGCAGCCCTTAGAGGCCTTCCTTGGCATCAGGGCCCTTGGTACTAGAAGTACCAGTTACAAGGGACCTATCTGAATGCCAGGGTGTGCCAATTGTGGATACAATGGTACATTTTAGGTGAAGGAACACTGGTGCTGGGGCCTGGTTAGCAGGGTCCCAGCACTCTTCTCAGTCAAGTCAGCATCAGTATCAGGCAAAAAGTGGGGGGTAACTGCAACAGGGAGCCATTTCTTTACACAGGCCTTACAGCCCTAAGGCAGGGTGCACTATACCATAGGTGAGGGTACCAGTGCATGAGCATGGTGCCCCTACAGTGTCTAAACAAAACCTTAGACATTGTAAGTGCAGGGTAGCCATAAGAGTATATGGTCTGGGAGTCTGTCAAACACGAACTCCACAGCACCATAATGGCTACACTGAAAACTGGGAAGTTTGGTATCAAACTTCTCAGCACAATAAATGCACACTGATGCCAGTGTACATTTTATTGTAACGTACACCCCAGAGGGCACCTTAGAGGTGCCCCCTGAAACTTAACCGACTGTCTGTGTAGGCTGACTAGTTCCAGCAGCCTGCCACACCAGAGACATGTTGCTGGCCCCATGGGGAGAGTGCCTTTGTCACTCTGAGGCCAGTAACAAAGCCTGCACTGGGTGGAGATGCTAACACCTCCCCCAGGCAGGAGCTGTGACACCTGGCGGTGAGCCTCAAAGGCTCACCCCTTTGTCACAGCCCAGCAGGGCACTCCAGCTTAGTGGAGTTGCCCGCCCCCTCCGGCCACGGCCCCCACTTTTGGCGGCAAGGCTGGAGGGAACAAAGAAAGCAACAAGGAGGAGTCACTGGCCAGTCAGGACAGCCCCTAAGGTGTCCTGAGCTGAAGTGACTCTAACTTTTAGAAATCCTCCATCTTGCAGATGGAGGATTCCCCCAATAGGGTTAGGATTGTGACCCCCTCCCCTTGGGAGGAGGCACAAAGAGGGTGTACCCACCCTCAGGGCTAGTAGCCATTGGCTACTAACCCCCCAGACCTAAACACGCCCTTAAATTTAGTATTTAAGGGCTACCCTGAACCCTAGAAAATTAGATTCCTGCAACTACAAGAAGAAGGACTGCCTAGCTGAAAAACCCCTGCAGAGGAAGACCAGAAGACGACAACTGCCTTGGCTCCAGAAACTCACCGGCCTGTCTCCTGCCTTCCAAAGATCCTGCTCCAGCGACGCCTTCCAAAGGGACCAGCGACCTCGACATCCTCTGAGGACTGCCCCTGCTTCAAAAAGACAAGAAACTCCCGAGGACAGCGGACCTGCTCCAAGAAAAGCTGCAACTTTGTTTCCAGCAGCTTTAAAGAACCCTGCAAGCTCCCCGCAAGAAGCGTGAGACTTGCAACACTGCACCCGACGACCCCGACTCGGCTGGTGGCGATCCAACACCTCAGGAGGGACCCCAGGACTACTCTAAGACTGTGAGTACAAAAACCTGTCCCCCCTGAGCCCCCACAGCGCCGCCTGCAGAGGGAATCCCGAGGCTTCCCCTGACCGCGACTCTTTGAATCCAAAGTCCTGACACCTGGGAGAGACCCTGCACCCGCAGCCCCCAGGACCTGAAGGACCGGACTTTCACTGGAGGAGTGACTCCCAGGAGTCCCTCTCCCTTGCCCAAGTGGAGGTTTCCCCGAGGAACCCCCCCCTTGCCTGCCAGCAGCGCTGAAGAGATCCCTAGATCTCCCATTGACTTCCATTACAAACCCGACGCTTGTTTCTACACTGCACCCGGCCGCCCCCGCGCTGCTGAGGGTGAAATTTCTGTGTGGGCTTGTGTCCCCCCCGGTGCCCTACAAAACCCCCCTGGTCTGCCCTCCGAAGACGCGGGTACTTACCTGCAAGCAGACCGGAACCGGGGCACCCCCTTCTCTCCATTCTAGCCTATGTGTTTTGGGCACCACTTTGAACTCTGCACCTGACCGGCCCTGAGCTGCTGGTGTGGTGACTTTGGGGTTGCTCTGAACCCCCAACGGTGGGCTACCTTGGACCAAGAACTGAACCCTGTAAGTGTCTTACTTACCTGGTAAAACTAACAAAAACTTACCTCCCCTAGGAACTGTGAAAATTGCACTAAGTGTCCACTTTTAAAACAGCTATTTGTCAATAACTTGAAAAGTATACATGCAATTTTGATGATTTGAAGTTCCTAAAGTACTTACCTGCAATACCTTTCGAATGAGATATTACATGTAGAATTTGAACCTGTGGTTCTTAAAATAAACTAAGAAAAGATATTTTTCTATATAAAAACCTATTGGCTGGATTTGTCTCTGAGTGTGTGTACCTCATTTATTGTCTATGTGTATGTACAACAAATGCTTAACACTACTCCTTGGATAAGCCTACTGCTCGACCACACTACCACAAAATAGAGCATTAGTATTATCTATTTTTACCACTATTTTACCTCTAAGGGGAACCCTTGGACTCTGTGCATGCTATTCCTTACTTTGAAATAGCACATACAGAGCCAACTTCCTACATTGGTGGATCAGCGGTGGGGTACAAGACTTTGCATTTGCTGGACTACTCAGCCAATACCTGATCACACGACAAATTCCAAAATTGTCATTAGAAATTGATTTTTGCAATTTGAAAAGTTTTCTAAATTCTTAAAAGACCTGCTAGGGCCTTGTGTTAGATCCTGTTTAGCATTTCTTTTAGAGTTTAAAAGTTTGTAAAAGTTTGAATTAGATTCTAGAACCAGTTGTAGATTCTTAAAAAGTATTCCAACTTTTAGAAGCAAAATGTCTAGCACAGATGTGACTGTGGTGGAACTCGACACCACACCTTACCTCCATCTTAAGATGAGGGAGCTAAGGTCACTCTGTAAAATAAAGAAAATAACAATGGGCCCCAAACCTACCAAAATACAGCTCCAGGAGCTTTTGGCAGAGTTTGAAAAGGCCAACCCCTCTGAGGGTGGCAACTCAGAGGAAGAGGATAGTGACTTGGAGGACAATTCCCCCCTACCAGTCCTATCTAGGGAGAACAGGGTCCCTCAAACCCTGACTCCTAAAATAATAGTCAGAGATGCTGGTTCCCTCACAGGAGAGACCAACACCTCTGAAATCACTGAGGATAGCCCCAGTGAAGAGGACATCCAGTTAGCCAGGATGGCCAAAAGATTGGCTTTGGAAAGACAGATCCTAGCCATAGAGAGGGAAAGACAAGAGATGGGCCTAGGACCCATCAATGGTGGCAGCAACATAAATAGGGTCAGAGATTCTCCTGACATGTTGAAAATCCCTAAAGGGATTGTAACTAAATATGAAGATGGTGATGACATCACCAAATGGTTCACAGCTTTTGAGAGGGCTTGTGTAACCAGAAAAGTGAACAGATCTCACTGGGGTGCTCTCCTTTGGGAAATGTTCACAGGAAAGTGTAGGGATAGACTCCTCACACTCTCTGGACAAGATGCAGAATCTTATGACCTCATGAAGGGTACCCTGATTGAGGGCTTTGGATTCTCCACTGAGGAGTATAGGATTAGATTCAGGGGGGCTCAAAAATCCTCGAGCCAGACCTGGGTTGACTTTGTAGACTACTCAGTGAAAACACTAGATGGTTGGATTCAAGGCAGTGGTGTAAGTAATTATGATGGGCTGTACAATTTATTTGTGAAAGAACACCTGTTAAGTAATTGTTTCAATGATAAACTGCATCAGCATCTGGTAGACCTAGGACCAATTTCTCCCCAAGAATTGGGAAAGAAGGCGGACCATTGGGTCAAGACAAGGGTGTCCAAGACTTCAACAGGGGGTGACCAAAAGAAAGGGGTCACAAAGACTCCCCAGGGGAAGGGTGATGAGACAACCAAAACTAAAAATAGTAAAGAGTCTTCTACAGGCCCCCAAAAACCTGCACAGGAGGGTGGGCCCAGAGCCTCTTCACAAAACAATGGGTACAAGGGTAAAAACTTTGATCCCAAAAAGGCCTGGTGTCATAGCTGTAAACAGCATGGACACCAAACTGGAGACAAGGCCTGTCCCAAGAAAGGTTCCACTCCAAACTCCCATCCAGGTAACACTGGTATGGCTAGTCTCCAAGTGGGATCAACAGTGTGCCCAGAGCAAATCAGGGTCCACACTGAAGCTACTCTAGTTTCTGAGGGTGGGGGTGGATTTAGCCACACTAGCTGTCTGGCCGCCTAACATGCAAAAATACAGACAGCAACTCTTAATTAATGGGACTAGAATAGAGGGCCTGAGGGATACAGGTGCCAGTGTCACCATGGTGACAGAGAAACTGGTTTCCCCTGGCCAATACCTGACTGGAAAAACTTACACAGTCACCAACGCTGACAATCAGAGAAAAGTACATCCCATGGCAATGGTTACTTTAGAATGGGGAGGGGTCAATGGCCTGAAACAGGTGGTGGTCTCCTCAAATATCCCAGTGGACTGTCTGCTTGGAAATGACCTGGAGTCCTCAGCATGGGCTGAGGTAGAACTAAAAACCCATGCAGCAATGCTGGGTATCCCTGAACTGGTGTGTGTGAAAACAAGAGCACAATGCAAGGCACAGGGTGAACAAGTAGAGCTGGAGTCTGGACGAATGGCCCAGCCTACCAAGAGGAAAGGAAAGTCAGTTGGGAAACCAACTGCAACACAGCAAAAGAAAGGGAACCTCTCTTCTCAGGAAGAAGTTCTGCCCTCTGAGGGAACTGAGCCTTTGGAGCTTGAACCTTATCAGGTTGAGCTCTTAGGCCCAGGGGGACCCTCAAGGGAGGAGCTGTGTAAGGGACAAGAAACCTGTCCCTCTCTTGAAGGCCTTAGGCAGCAAGCTGCTGAAGAGTCCAAAGGCAAGAAAAATGGAACGCATAGGGTCTATTGGGAAGATGGACTCCTGTACACTGAGGCCAGAGACCCCAAACCTGGTGCCACTAGGAGAGTGGTAGTGCCTCAGCTGTTCAGGAAGTTCATCCTAACATTGGCCCATGACATTCCCCTTGCTGGACATTTGGGACAAACCAAGACGTGGGAGAGGTTAGTCAACCACTTCTACTGGCCCAATATGTCCAACATGGTTAAGGAGTTTTGCCTCTCCTGCCCCACCTGTCAAGCCAGTGGTAAGACAGGTGGGCATCCAAAGGCCCCCCTCATTCCACTTCCAGTGGTGGGGGTGCCCTTTGAAAGAGTGGGTGTGGACATAGTTGGTCCACTAGAACCTCCCACAGCCTCAGGAAATATGTATATCCTGGTAGTAGTGGATCATGCTACCAGGAATCCTGAAGCTATTCCCCTTAGGTCGACTACTGCCCCTGCAGTAGCCAAGGCCCTCATTGGTATCTTTACCAGAGTGGGTTTCCCTAAGGAGGTGGTGTCTGACAGAGGTACCAACTTCATGTCAGCATACCTAAAGCACATGTGGAATGAGTGTGGAGTGACTTATAAATTCACTACACCATACCATCCACAAACTAATGGCTTGGTTGAGAGATTCAACAAGACATTAAAAGGCATGATCATGGGGCTCCCAGAAAAGCTCAAAAGGAGATGGGATGTCCTCTTGCCATGTCTGCTTTTCGCTTACAGAGAGGTGCCACAGAAGGGAGTAGGATTCTCACCCTTTGAACTTCTGTTTGGTCATCCTGTAAGGGGACCATTTGCCCTTGTTAAAGAAGGCTGGGAGAGACCTCTCCATGAGCCTAAACAGGACATAGTGGACTATGTACTTGGCCTTCGCTCTAGAATGGCAGAGTACATGGAAAAGGCAACCAAAAACCTTGAGGCCAGCCAACAGCTCCAGAAGTTTTGGTATGACCAAAAGGCTGCACTGGTTGAGTTCCAACCAGGGCAGAAAGTCTGGGTTCTGGAGCCTGTGGCTCCCAGGGCACTCCAGGACAAATGGAGTGGCCCTTACCCAGTACTAGAAAGGAAGAGTCAGGTCACCTACCTGGTGGACCTGGGCACAAGCAGGAGCCCCAAGAGGGTGATCCATGTAAACCGCCTTAAGCTCTTCCACGACAGGGCTGATGTCAATCTGTTGATGGTAACAGATGAGGATCAGGAGGCAGAGAGTGAACCTCTCCCTGATCTTCTGTCATCAGACCCAAAAGATGGCACAGTAGATGGAGTGATCTACTCAGACACCCTCTCTGGCCAACAGCAAACTGATTGTAGGAGAGTCCTACAACAGTTTCCTGAACTCTTCTCCTTAACCCCTGGTCAGACACACCTGTGTACCCATGATGTGGACACAGGAGACAGCATGCCTGTCAAGAACAAAATCTTTAGACAGTCTGACCATGTTAAGGAAAGCATCAAGGTGGAAGTCCACAAGATGCTGGAATTGGGAGTAATTGAGCGCTCTGACAGCCCCTGGGCTAGCCCAGTGGTCTTAGTCCCCAAACCTCACACCAAAGATGGAAAGAAAGAGATGAGGTTTTGTGTGGACTACAGAGGGCTCAATTCTGTCACCAAGACAGATGCTCATCCAATTCCAAGAGCTGATGAGCTCATAGACAAATTAGGTGCTGCCAAATTCTTAAGTACCTTTGACTTGACAGCAGGGTACTGGCAAATAAAAATGGCACCTGGAGCAAAAGAGAAAACAGCATTCTCCACACCTGATGGGCATTATCAGTTTACTGTTAAGCCCTTTGGTTTAAAGAATGCCCCTGCCACCTTCCAAAGGTTGGTGAATCAAGTCCTTGCTGGCTTGGAGTCCTTTAGCACAGCTTATCTTGATGATATTGCTGTCTTTAGCTCCACCTGGCAGGACCACCTGGTCCACCTGAAGAAGGTTTTGAAGGCTCTGCAATCTGCAGGCCTCTCTATCAAGGCATCCAAATGCCAGATAGGGCAGGGAACTGTGGTTTACTTGGGCCACCTTGTAGGTGGAGGCCAAGTTCAGCCACTCCAACCCAAGATCCAGACTATTCTGGACTGGGTAGCTCCAAAAACCCAGACTCAAGTCAGGGCATTCCTTGGCTTGACTGGGTATTACAGGTTTGTGAAGGGATATGGATCCATTGTGACAGCCCTCACTGAACTCACCTCCAAGAAAATGCCCAAGAAAGTGAACTGGACTGTGGAATGCCAACAGGCCTTTGACACCCTGAAACAAGCAATGTGCTCAGCACCAGTTCTAAAAGCTCCAGATTATTCTAAGCAGTTCATTGTGCAGACTGATGCCTCTGAACATGGGATAGGGGCAGTTTTGTCCCAAACAAATGATGATGGCCTTGACCAGCCTGTTGCTTTCATTAGCAGGAGGTTATTCCCCAGGGAGCAGCGTTGGAGTGCCATTGAGAGGGAGGCCTTTGCTGTGGTTTGGTCCCTGAAGAAGCTGAGACCATACCTCTTTGGGACTCACTTCCTAGTTCAAACTGACCACAGACCTCTCAAATGGCTGATGCAAATGAAAGGTGAAAATCCTAAACTGTTGAGGTGGTCCATCTCCCTACAGGGAATGGACTTTATAGTGGAACACAGACCTGGGACTGCCCATGCCAATGCAGATGGCCTTTCCAGGTTCTTCCACTTAGAAAATGAAGACTCTCTTGGGAAAGGTTAGTCTCATCCTCTTTCGTTTGGGGGGGGGTTGTGTAAGGAAATGCCTCCTTGGCATGGTTGCCCCCTGACTTTTTGCCTTTGCTGATGCTATGTTTACAATTGAAAGTGTGCTGAGGCCTGCTAACCAGGCCCCAGCACCAGTGTTCTTTCCCTAACCTGTACTTTTGTATCCACAATTGGCAGACCCTGGCATCCAGATAAGTCCCTTGTAACTGGTACTTCTAGAACCAAGGGCCCTGATGCCAAGGAAGGTCTCTAAGGGCTGCAGCATGTCTTATGCCACCCTGGAGACCTCTCACTCAGCACAGACACACTGCTTGGCAGCTTGTGTGTGCTAGTGAGGACAAAACGAGTAAGTCGACATGGCACTCCCCTCAGGGTGCCATGCCAGCCTCTCACTGCCTATGCAGTATAGGTAAGACACCCCTCTAGCAGGCCTTACAGCCCTAAGGCAGGGTGCACTATACCATAGGTGAGGGTACCAGTGCATGAGCATGGTGCCCCTACAGTGTCTAAACAAAACCTTAGACATTGTAAGTGCAGGGTAGCCATAAGAGTATATGGTCTGGGAGTCTGTCAAACACGAACTCCACAGCACCATAATGGCTACACTGAAAACTGGGAAGTTTGGTATCAAACTTCTCAGCACAATAAATGCACACTGATGCCAGTGTACATTTTATTGTAAAATACACCCCAGAGGGCACCTTAGAGGTGCCCCCTGAAACTTAACCGACTGTCTGTGTAGGCTGACTAGTTCCAGCAGCCTGCCACACCAGAGACATGTTGCTGGCCCCATGGGGAGAGTGCCTTTGTCACTCTGAGGCCAGTAACAAAGCCTGCACTGGGTGGAGATGCTAACACCTCCCCCAGGCAGGAGCTGTGACACCTGGCGGTGAGCCTCAAAGGCTCACCCCTTTGTCACAGCCCAGCAGGGCACTCCAGCTTAGTGGAGTTGCCCGCCCCCTCCGGCCACGGCCCCCACTTTTGGCGGCAAGGCTGGAGGGAACAAAGAAAGCAACAAGGAGGAGTCACTGGCCAGTCAGGACAGCCCCTAAGGTGTCCTGAGCTGAAGTGACTCTAACTTTTAGAAATCCTCCATCTTGCAGATGGAGGATTCCCCCAATAGGGTTAGGATTGTGACCCCCTCCCCTTGGGAGGAGGCACAAAGAGGGTGTACCCACCCTCAGGGCTAGTAGCCATTGGCTACTAACCCCCCAGACCTAAACACGCCCTTAAATTTAGTATTTAAGGGCTACCCTGAACCCTAGAAAATTAGATTCCTGCAACTACAAGAAGAAGGACTGCCTAGCTGAAAAACCCCTGCAGAGGAAGACCAGAAGACGACAACTGCCTTGGCTCCAGAAACTCACCGGCCTGTCTCCTGCCTTCCAAAGATCCTGCTCCAGCGACGCCTTCCAAAGGGACCAGCGACCTCGACATCCTCTGAGGACTGCCCCTGCTTCAAAAAGACAAGAAACTCCCGAGGACAGCGGACCTGCTCCAAGAAAAGCTGCAACTTTGTTTCCAGCAGCTTTAAAGAACCCTGCAAGCTCCCCGCAAGAAGCGTGAGACTTGCAACACTGCACCCGACGACCCCGACTCGGCTGGTGGCGATCCAACACCTCAGGAGGGACCCCAGGACTACTCTAAGACTGTGAGTACAAAAACCTGTCCCCCCTGAGCCCCCACAGCGCCGCCTGCAGAGGGAATCCCGAGTGTAAAGAAATGGCTCCCTGTTGCAGTTACCCCCCACTTTTTGCCTGATACTGATGCTGACTTGACTGAGAAGTGTGCTGGGACCCTGCTAACCAGGCCCCAGCACCAGTGTTCTTTCACCTAAAATGTACCATTGTTTCCACAATTGGCACACCCTGGCATCCAGATAAGTCCCTGGTAACTGGTACCTCTGGTACCAAGGGCCCTGATGCCAGGGAAGGTCTCTAAGGGCTGTAGCATGTATTATGCCACCCTAGAGACCCCTCACTCAGCACAGACACACTGCTTACAAGCCTGTGTGTGCTGGTGAGAACAACATGAGTAAGTCGACATGGCACTCCCCTCAGGGTGCCATGCCAGCCTCTCACTGCCTATGCAGTATAGGTAAGACACCCCTCTAGCAGGCCTTACAGCCCTAAGGCAGGGTGCACTATACCATAGGTGAGGGTACCAGTGCATGAGCACTGTGCCCCTACAGTGTCTAAGCAAAACCTTAGACATTGTAAGTGCAGGGTAGCCATAAGAGTATATGGTCTGGGAGTCTGTTTTACACGAACTCCACAGCACCATAATGGCTACACTGAAAACTGGGAAGTTTGGTATCAAACTTCTCAGCACAATAAATGCACACTGATGCCAGTGTACATTTTATTGTAAAATACACCACAGAGGGCACCTTAGAGGTGCCCCCTGAAACTTAACCGACTGTCTGTGTAGGCTGACTAGTTCCAGCAGCCTGCCACACCAGAGACATGTTGCTGGCCCCATGGGGAGAGTGCCTTTGTCACTCTGAGGCCAGTAACAAAGCCTGCACTGGGTGGAGATGCTAACACCTCCCCCAGGCAGGAGCTGTGACACCTGGCGGTGAGCCTCAAAGGCTCACCCCTTTGTCACAGCCCAGCAGGGCACTCCAGCTTAGTGGAGTTGCCCGCCCCCTCCGGCCACGGCCCCCACTTTTGGCGGCAAGGCTGGAGGGAACAAAGAAAGCAACAAGGAGGAGTCACTGGCCAGTCAGGACAGCCCCTAAGGTGTCCTGAGCTGAAGTGACTCTAACTTTTAGAAATCCTCCATCTTGCAGATGGAGGATTCCCCCAATAGGGTTAGGATTGTGACCCCCTCCCCTTGGGAGGAGGCACAAAGAGGGTGTACCCACCCTCAGGGCTAGTAGCCATTGGCTACTAACCCCCCAGACCTAAACACGCCCTTAAATTTAGTATTTAAGGGCTACCCTGAACCCTAGAAAATTAGATTCCTGTAACTACAAGAAGAAGGACTGCCCAGCTGAAAACCCCTGCAGCGGAAGACCAGAAGACGACAACTGCCTTGGCTCCAGAAACTCACCGGCCTGTCTCCTGCCTTCCAAAGATCCTGCTCCAGCGACGCCTTCCAAAGGGACCAGCGACCTCGACATCCTCTGAGGACTGCCCCTGCTTCGAAAAGACAAGAAACTCCCGAGGACAGCGGACCTGCTCCAAGAAAAGCTGCAACTTTGTTTCCAGCAACTTTAAAGAACCCTGCAAGCTCCCCGCAAGAAGCGTGAGACTTGCAACACTGCACCCGGCGACCCCGACTCGGCTGGTGGCGATCCAACACCTCAGGAGGGACCCCAGGACTACTCTGATACTGTGAGTACCAAAACCTGTCCCCCCTGACCCCCCACAGCGCCGCCTGCAGAGGGAATCCCGAGGCTTCCCCTGACCGCGACTCTTTGAACCTAAAGTCCCGACGCCTGGGAGAGACCCTGCACCCGCAGCCCCCAGGACCTGAAGGACCGGACTTTCACTGGAGAAGTGACCCCCAGGAGTCCCTCTCCCTTGCCCAAGTGGAGGTTTCCCCGAGGAACCCCCCCCTTGCCTGCCTGCAGCGCTGAAGAGATCCCGAGATCTCTCATAGACTAACACTGCGAACCCGACGCTTGTTTCTACACTGCACCCGGCCGCCCCCGCGCCGCTGAGGGTGAAATTTCTGTGTGGGCTTGTGTCCCCCCCGGTGCCCTACAAAACCCCCCTGGTCTGCCCTCCGAAGACGCGGGTACTTACCTGCAAGCAGACCGGAACCGGGGCACCCCCTTCTCTCCATTCTAGCCTATGTGTTTTGGGCACCACTTTGAACTCTGCACCTGACCGGCCCTGAGCTGCTGGTGTGGTGACTTTGGGGTTGCTCTGAACCCCCAACGGTGGGCTACCTTGGACCAAGAACTGAACCCTGTAAGTGTCTTACTTACCTGGTAAAACTAACAAATACTTACCTCCCCTAGGAACTGTGAAAATTGCACTAAGTGTCCACTTTTAAAACAGCTATTTGTGAATAACTTGAAAAGTATACATGCAATTTTGATGATTTGAAGTTCCTAAAGTACTTACCTGCAATACCTTTCGAATGAGCTATTACATGTAGAATTTGAACCTGTGGTTCTTAAAATAAACTAAGAAAAGATATTTTTCTATAAAAACCTATTGGCTGGATTTGTCTCTGAGTGTGTGTACCTCATTTATTGTCTATGTGTATGTACAACAAATGCTTAACACTACTCCTTGGATAAGCCTACTGCTCGACCACACTACCACAAAATAGAGCATTAGTATTATCTATTTTTACCACTATTTTACCTCTAAGGGGAACCCTTGGACTCTGTGCATGCTATTCCTTACTTTGAAATAGCACATACAGAGCCAACTTCCTACACCGAGGCTTCCCCTGACCGCGACTCTTTGAATCCAAAGTCCTGACACCTGGGAGAGACCCTGCACCCGCAGCCCCCAGGACCTGAAGGACCGGACTTTCACTGGAGGAGTGACCCCCAGGAGTCCCTCTCCCTTGCCCAAGTGGAGGTTTCCCCGAGGAACCCCCCCCTTGCCTGCCAGCAGCGCTGAAGAGATCCCTAGATCTCCCATTGACTTCCATTACAAACCCGACGCTTGTTTCTACACTGCACCCGGCCGCCCCCGCGCTGCTGAGGGTGAAATTTCTGTGTGGGCTTGTGTCCCCCCCGGTGCCCTACAAAACCCCCCTGGTCTGCCCTCCGAAGACGCGGGTACTTACCTGCAAGCAGACCGGAACCGGGGCACCCCCTTCTCTCCATTCTAGCCTATGTGTTTTGGGCACCACTTTGAACTCTGCACCTGACCGGCCCTGAGCTGCTGGTGTGGTGACTTTGGGGTTGCTCTGAACCCCCAACGGTGGGCTACCTTGGACCAAGAACTGAACCCTGTAAGTGTCTTACTTACCTGGTAAAACTAACAAAAACTTACCTCCCCTAGGAACTGTGAAAATTGCACTAAGTGTCCACTTTTAAAACAGCTATTTGTCAATAACTTGAAAAGTATACATGCAATTTTGATGATTTGAAGTTCCTAAAGTACTTACCTGCAATACCTTTCGAATGAGATATTACATGTAGAATTTGAACCTGTGGTTCTTAAAATAAACTAAGAAAAGATATTTTTCTATATAAAAACCTATTGGCTGGATTTGTCTCTGAGTGTGTGTACCTCATTTATTGTCTATGTGTATGTACAACAAATGCTTAACACTACTCCTTGGATAAGCCTACTGCTCGACCACACTACCACAAAATAGAGCATTAGTATTATCTATTTTTACCACTATTTTACCTCTAAGGGGAACCCTTGGACTCTGTGCATGCTATTCCTTACTTTGAAATAGCACATACAGAGCCAACTTCCTACAATCAGTGTAGGAAGTTGGCTCTGTATGGAAAATGTCACTTACCCAGTGTACATCTGTTCGTGGCATTAGTCGCTGCAGATTCACATGCTGTGCACAGTCCGCCGTCTGGTGTTGGGCTCGGAGTGTTACAAGTTGTTTTTCTTCGAAGAAGTCTTTTCGAGTCACGAGACCGAGGGACTCCTCCCACTTCGGTTCCATTGCGCATGGGCGTCGACTCCATCTTAGATTGTTTTCCCCGCAGAGGGTGAGGTAGGAGTTGTGTATGCTAATAATAGTGCCCATGCAATGGAATGAATACGTATGTACAAAATGAAGGTTTAATGTAATATATTTTCAAATGTACAAATGTTCAAGATGTACTTCCAAACGGCTACAGGCTTACGGGGAGGCGAGTGGGCGCATGTGAATCTGCAGCGACTAATGCCACGAACAGATGTACACTGGGTAAGTGACATTTTCCGTTCGGTGGCATGTGTAGCTGCAGATACACATGCTGTGCATAGACTAGTAAGCAGTTATCTCCCCAAAAGCGGTGGTTCAGCCTGTAGGAGTGGAAGTAGTTTGAAATAAAGTTCTTAGTACAGCTTGACCTACTGTGGCTTGCTGTACAGATAACACATCTACACAGTAGTGCTTAGTAAATGTATGAGGCGTAGACCATGTTGCTGCCTTACATATTTCGTTCATTGGAATATTTCCTAGAAAGGCCATGGTAGCACCTTTCTTTCTGGTTGAGTGCGCCTTTGGTGTAATAGGCAGCTCTCTCTTTGCTTTAAGATAGCAGTTTTGGATGCACCTAACTATCCATCTGGCAATACCTTGTTTTGAAATTGGATTTCCTGTATGAGGTTTTTGAAAGGCAATAAATAGTTGTTTTGTCTTCCTAATTAGTTTTGTTCTGTCAATGTAGTACATTAGTGCTCTCTTGATGTCTAATGTATGTAGTGCTCTTTTACCTATTAAATCTGGCTGTGGGAAGAACACTGGTAATTCTACTGTTTGATTTAAGTGGAACGGTGAGATAACCTTTGGTAAGAATTTTGGATTTGTTCTTAGAACTACCTTATTCTTGTGTATTTGAATAAATGGTTCTTGTATGGTAAACGCCTGAAGTTCACTTACTCTTCTTAGAGATGTGATGGCAATGAGAAATGCAACTTTCCACGTTAAGTATTGCATTTCACAAGAATGCATGGGTTCGAAAGGTGGACCCATGAGCCTTGTTAAGACAATGTTGAGGTTCCATGAAGGTGGTGTCCTTGGTGGTATAATTCTCTTTAGGCCTTCCATAAACGCTTTAATGACAGGTATTCTAAATAGGGAAGTTGAATGAGTAATCTGAAGGTAAGCAGATATTGCGGTGAGATGTATCTTTATGGAAGAGAAAGCCAGATTGGATTTTTTTTGTTGCCAATAGATCTATTTGAGGTGTTCCCCAAATCTGAAAGTAAGTGTTCAGTATTTGGGGGTGAATTTCCCATTCGTGGACTTGTTGGTGATCCAGAGAGAGATTGTCTGCTAGCTGGTTCTGGATTCCTGGAATAAATTGTGCTATTAGGCGAATGTGGTTGTGAATTGCCCAATGCCATATTTTTTGTGTTAGGAGACACAACTGTGTCAAGTGTGTCCCCCCTGTTTGTTTAAATAATACATTCTTGTCAAAACAGACAACATGACTACAATGTATTTGTGGGTTATCATGGGTTGGAATGCTTTCAACGCTAGAAATACTGCTAACAGTTCTAAGTGATTTATGTGAAACTTTCTTTGATGTATGTCCCATTGTCCTTGGATGCTGTGTTGATTGAGGTGTGCTCCCCACCCTGTCATGGAAGCATCCGTTGTTATAACGTATTTTGGCACTGGGTCTTGGAAAGGCCACCCTTTGTTTAAATTTGTACTGTTCCACCATAGAAGCGAGATGTATGTTTGGCGGTCTATCAACACCAGATCTAGAAGTTGACCCTGTGCATGTGACCATTGTGATGCTAGGCATTGTTGTAAGGGCCGCATGTGCAATCTTGCGTTTGGGACAATGGCTATGCATGAGGACATCATGCCTAGGAGTTTTAATACCATTTTTGCATGTATCTTTTGTGTTGGATACATGGCCTGTATCACCTTGTGAAATGTTTGAACCCTTTGTGGACTTGGAGTGGCTATCCCTTTTGTTGTGTTGATTGTCGCTCCTAAGTATTGCTGTGTTTGGCACGGCAAAAGGTGTGACTTTGCATAGTTGATGGAGAAACCCAGCTTGTGAAGGGTCTGTATGACATACTTTGTGTGACGTGAACATCTTGTTAGCGTGTTTGTCTTGATTAACCAGTCGTCTAAGTAAGGGAACACGTGTATTTGCTGCCTTCTGATATGTGCAGCAACTACTGCTAGGCATTTTGTAAAGACTCTTGGCGCAGTTGTTATTCCGAATGGTAACACCTTGAATTGGTAAATTATTCCTTTGAATACGAACCTTAGGTATTTCCTGTGTGAAGGATGTATTGGTATGTGGAAATACGCATCCTTTAGGTCTAATGTTGTCATGTAGTCTTGCTGTTTGAGCAGTGGGATTACGTCTTGTAATGTGACCATGTGAAAGTGGTCTGACTTGATGTAGGTATTTAGTATTCTGAGATCTAGTATTGGTCTCAGAGTTTTGTCCTTCTTTGGTATTAGAAAGTACAGTGAGTAAACCCCTGTGTTTTTCTGTGGGCTTGGTACTAGTTATATTGCGTCCTTTTGTAGTAATGCTTGAACTTCTAGTCCTAGAAGATCTATATGCTGTTTTGACATATTGTGCGTTTTCGGTGGGACGTTTGGAGGGAATGTGTGAAATTCTATGCAATAACCATGTTGGATAATTGCTAAGACCCAAGTGTCTGTCGTTATTTCTTCCCAAGATTTGTAGAATTGGCTTAGTCTTCCCCCCACTGTTGTTGTGTGAAGGGGTTGTGTGACTTGTGAGTCACTGTTTATTTTGAGGGGTTTTGGGACCTTGAAATTTTCCCCGACTTCTTGGGAATTGGCCTCCTCTATATTGCCCCCGAAAACCTCCCCTTTGAAATTGACCCTGGTAGGTAGGTGGTCTTGTTTGTGAAGTGTTGATTTCTGTGGGTTGACCCCGAAACCCTCCCCTAAAAGGTGTCCTCCGAAATGTGCCTCTGGTCTGCGGGGAGTAGAGTGCGCCCATGGCTTTGGCTGTATCGGTGTCCTTTTTTAGTTTTTTAATGGCAGTGTCCACCTCCGGCCCAAACAATTGCTGTTTATTAAACGGCATATTGAGCACAGCCTGTTGGATTTCAGGTTTGAACCCAGATGTGCGCAGCCATGCGTGCCTCCTTATTGTGACTGCAGTGTTTATTGTCCTTGCAGCTGTATCTGCTGTATCTGCTGCATCCATGGAAGACCGTATCTGATTGTTCGAGATACTTTGTCCCTCTTCCACCACCTGTTGCGCTCGTTTTTGGAACTCTTTGGGTAGGTGTTCGATGAGATGTTGCATTTCATCCCAATGAGCCCTGTCGTATCTCGCTAAGAGTGCCTGCGAATTGGCGATACGCCACTGATTTGCTGCTTGTGCTGCAACCCTTTTTCCTGCTGCATCAAATTTGCGGCTCTCCTTGTCCGGAGGAGGTGCGTCGCCTGATGTATGCGAGTTGGCTCTCTTACGAGCTGCCCCCACAACTACAGAGTCCGGTGTCAGCTGTGTTGTAAGAAATATAGGGTCTGTTGGTGGTGCCTTATATTTTTTCTCCACCCTTGGAGTTATGGCTCTGCCTTTAACTAGCTCCTGAAATATTTGTTTGGCGTGCCTTAGCATTCCTGGGAGCATGGGAAGGCTTTGGTAATGGCTATGGGTGGAGGACAGGGTGTTAAAGAGGAAGTCGTCCTCGATCGGTTCTGAATGTAGTGATACATTATGGAATTCGGCTGCCCTAGCGACCACCTGTGCATATGATGTACTGTCCTCAGGTGGTGACGGTTTAGTTGGGTACGACTCTGGGCTATTGTCCGATACTGGAGCGTCGTAGAGGTCCCATGCATCTGGATCATCCTGGCTCATTGTGGTATGAGCTGGTGAGTGTGTTAATGGTGGAGTTTGTGCCGGTGATGCATGAGTTGATGGTGGTGGAGAGGGTGGTGGAGTTACCTTCTTTACCACCTTTGCTTGTGGTTGCTTGTCTCCTTGTTGGAAGTCAAGCTTCCTTTTCCTTTTGATTGGGGGAAGAGTGCTGATCTTCCCTGTATCTTTTTGAATAAAGAGCCGCTTTTGCTTGTGATCTGGCTCTATTGTTTGTAATTCCTCCTCAAATCTGTGTTTTTTCAGTTGAGAGGACAGTCCTTGTTCCTCTGAGTAGGAACCAGTTTTCGGTTCGGTTGCCGGATGTTTCGGCACCGAAACCGTGTCTCTCGATTTTTTCGCCTCCGACAAGATCTTTTCAGCGTCGTGCCCTCTCGGTGCCGACCAACTTCGGTGCCGCTGTCTCGGTGCCAAATTTTTTCTGCGCCACTCTCTCGGTCCCGAGATTGCTGCGTGCCTGTATCTCGACCGGAGTCGGATGACTTCGACACCAGCTCGCCCTTTTTCGGTGCTGATGGACGGTCACCTACTTTTCGGGTTAAGCCATGGCCTGTTGGTGGTGGCGTCCCCTGGGCTTTGTCAGTCTTTTCGTGAGCTTTTTGTTTCGACGTCTTACTCACGGTTGGCGTTTCTTCGACGTCGAATTCTTCAGAATCCGACTCGTGGATGGAGAAAGTTTCTTCTTCTTCCTCCTCGAACCGTTGTTGTCCTGTCGGCGTGGACGCCATCTGCAACCTCCTGGCTCTTCGGTCTCTGAGCGTTTTTCTCGACCGAAACGCGCGACAGGCTTCGCACGTATCCTCCTTGTGCTCGGGGGACAGGCACAAGTTACAGACCAAATGTTGATCCGTATAAGGATATTTATTATGGCATTTAGGACAGAATCGGAACGGGGTCCGTTCCATCAGTCTCGAAGTTGCACGCGGTCGGGCCGACCAGGCCCCGCCGGGGGATCGAAATTACCCCGAAGGGCTACCGGAGCTCTTCAAGATTCAGTGTCGATTTGTTCTAACTAACCCGATACCGAACGAAACAATACCGACAAATTTTTCCGAGATTCTGACTAACTGTCTGACCCGAAACACGGAGCGAAAAGGAACACGTCCGAACCCGATGGCGGAAAAAAAACAATCTAAGAAGGAGTCGACGCCCATGAGCAATGGAACCGAAGTGGGAGGAGTCCCTCAGTCTCGTGACTCGAAAAGACTTCTTCAAAGAAAAACAACCTGTAACACTCCGAGCCCAACACCAGACGGCGGACTGTGCACAGCATGTGTATCTGCAGCTACACATGCCACCGAACATACTATTTCAAAGTAAGAAATAGTGTGTACAGAGTCCAAGGGTTCCCCTTAGAGGTAAGACAGTGGCAAAATTTGATAATTCTAAAGCTCTATTTTTGTGGTAGTGTGGTTGAGCAGTAGGCTTATCAGAGGGTAGTGTCAAGCACAGAGGGGCTTCTCGGGCCAGCCACCGATTCGGCTAGGAAGAGGGCCGCCTGCTGGTCATTACTGCACTGGAGGTTGGTTCCTCTCGATCCTGGGGGCTGCGGGTGCAGTGCTTGGTCCAGGTGTCGGGTTCCTTGTTACAGGCAGTCACGGTCAGGGGGAGCCTATGGATCCTCTCTGCAGCCGTTGCTGTGGGGGGGCTGGCGGGTCGACTCAGGCTACTCACACAGTCTGTCACCTGGGAGTCCTCTCTGCGGTGTTTGTTCTCTGGCGGGAAGAGCGAGTTCTTTAAAAGTTGCTTCAAAGTTGCAAAGATGTTGCTGTTGGTGAACAGTGCCGCTGTTCTCTGGAGTTACTTGGTCCTTCGGTTTCAGGGCAGTCCGCAGAGGTCGCTGGTACCTGTTGGATGCATCGCTGTGCAGGTTCTTTGAGTCTGGAGACAGGCCGGTAGGGCTGGGGCCAAGTCAGTTGTTGTCTCCGTCATCCTTGCAGGGCTTTCAGGTCAGCAGTCCTTTGTGTAGGTTGCAGGAATCTGATTTCCTGGGTTCTGGGTCGCCCCTAAATACTACATTTAGGGGTGTGTTTAGGTCTGCGGGGCAGTAGCCAATGGCTACTGTCCTGGAGGGTGGCTACACCCTCTTTGTGCCTCCTCCCTGAGGGGAGGGGGGCACATCCCTAATCCTATTGGGGGAATCCTCCAAACTCAAGGAGGAGGATTTCTAAAGCTAGGGGTCACCTCAGCTCAGGACACCTTAGGGGCTGCCCTGACTGGTGGGTGACTCCTCCTTGTTTTTCTCATTATCCTCTCCTGCCTTGCTGCCAAAAGTGGGGGTAGTGGCCAGAGGGGCGGGCATCTCCACTAGCTGGGATGCCCTGGGGCTCTGTAAGAAAGGGGTGAGCCTTTGAGGCTCACCGCCAGGTGTTCCAGTTCCTGCAGGGGGAGGTGAGAAGCACCTCCACCCAGTACAGGCTTTGTTCCTGGCCACAGAGTGACAAAGGCACTCATCCCATGGGGCAAGCAACACGTCTGGTGTGTGGCAGGGTGGCAGATACTAGTCAGCCTAGCACTAGGAGTCGGAATGGTATTCAGGGGGCATCTCCAAGTTGCCCTCTGGGTGTATTTTACAATAAATCCCTGTAGGAAGGTGGCTCTGTATATACTATCTCAAAATAGGAGATAGTGTGCACAGAGTCCCAGGGTTCCCCTTAGAGGCTGATAGTGGCAACATTAGATAATTCTAATGCTCTATTTTGTGGAAGTGTGGTTGAGCAGTAGGCTTATCGGAGGGTAGTGTTAAGCATTTGTTGTACACACACAGGCCATAAGTGAGGAACACACACTCAAAGACAACTCCAGGTCAATAGTTTTTACATAGAAAAATATATTTTCTTAATTTATTTTAGAACCACAAGATTCAAGATTTGAAGTAAATACATAAAATGCAAGGTACTCCACACAGGTAAGTAAGGAACTTTGAATTAAAGCAGTAGTACACACAGTATAGGAGAAAATGGCAATAAGCTATTTTAAAAGTGGACACTTAAAAAAAAAAATCAACAGTTCCTGGGCGAGGTAAGTAAGGATAAGTTTCTGAGGTAAGTAAAGCACTTACAAGTTCAGTTTCCTGGGCATAGGCAGCCCACCGTTGGGGGTTCAAGGCAACCCCAAAGTCACCGCACCAGCAACACGGGGCCGGTCAGATGCAAAAGTCGAAGGAGACCCCAAAACACATAGGCGCTGTAAGGAAATGCCTCCTTGGCATGGTTGCCCCCTGACTTTTTGCCTTTGCTGATGCTATGTTTACAATTGAAAGTGTGCTGAGGCCTGCTAACCAGGCCCCAGCACCAGTGTTCTTTCCCTAACCTGTACTTTTGTTTCCACAATTGGCACACCCTGGCATCCAGATAAGTCCCTTGTAACTGGTACCCCTGGTACCAATGGCCCTGATGCCAGGGAAGGTCTCTAAGGGCTGCAACATGTCTTATGCCACCCTGGGAACCCCTCACTCAGCACAGACACACTGCTTGCCAGCTTGTGTGTGCTAGTGGGGATAAAAAGACTAAGTCGACATGGCACTCCCCTCATGGTGCCATGCCAACCTCACAATGCCTATGAAGTATAGATAAGTCACCCCCCTAGCAGGCCTTACAGCCCTAAGGCAGGGTGCACTATACCATAGGTGAGGGCATAAGTGCGTGAGCACTATGCCCCTACAGTGTCTAAGCAAAACCTTAGACATTGTAAGTGCATGGTAGCCATAAGAGTATATGGTCTGGGAGTTTGTCAAACATGAACTCCACAGCACCATAATGGCTACACTGAAAACTGTGAAGTTTGGTATCAAACTTCTCAGCACAATAAATGCACACTGATTTAAGTGTGCACTTGTAAAAATACACCCAGAGGGCATCTTAGAGATGCCCCCTGAAAACATACCCAACTTCCAGTGTGGGCTGAATAGTTTTTTCCAGCCTGCCACACACCAGACATGTTGCTGGCCACATGGGGAAAGTGCCTTTCTCACTCTGTGGCCAGGAACAAAGCCTGTACTGGGTGGAGGTGCTAATCACCTCCCCATGCAGGAACTGTAACACCTGGCGGTGAGCCTCAAAGGCTCACCCCCCTTTGTTACAGCACCCCAGGGCACTCCAGCTAGTGGAGATGCCCGCCCCTCCGGCCACTACCTCCACATTTGGCAGCAAGGCAGGAGGAGATAATGAGCAAAACAAGGAGGAGTCACCCACCAGTCAGAACAGCCCCTAAAGTGTCCTGAGCTGAGGTGACTCTTACTTTTAGAAATCCTCCATCTTGTAGAAGGAGGATTCCCCCAATAGGATTAGGGATGTGCCCCCCCTTCCCACAGGGAGGAGGCACAAAGAGGGTGTAGCCACCCTCAGGGCCAGTAGCCATTGGCGACTGCCCCCCAGACCTAAACACACCCCTAAATTTAGTATTTAGGGGTTCCCAGAACCGAGGAAGATAGATTCCTGCAACCTAAAGAAGAAGGACTGCTGACCTGAAGCCCTGCAGTGAAGACGGAGACAACAACTGATTTGGCCCCATCCCCACCGGCCTGTCTCCCTACTTCAAAGAAAACTGCAACAGCGACGCATCTAACAGTGTCTAGCGACCTCTGAAGCCTCAGAGGACTACCATGCATCTAAAGGACCAAGAAACTCCAGAGAACAGCGGCCCTGTTCAAGAAACTACAACTCTTTGCAACAAAGAAGCAACTTTTAAAGACCACACGTTGCCCACCGGAAGCGTGAGACTTTCCACTCTGCACCCGACGCCCCCGGCTCGACCTGCGGAAAACTAACCGTACAGGAAGGACTCCCCGGCGACTGCGAGCCTGTGAGTAGCCAGAGTTGACCCCCCCCCTAAGCTCCCACAGCAACACATGCAGAGGAAATCCAGAGGCTCCCCCTGACCGCGACTGCCTGCTTCAAGGAACCCGACCCCGGAAACCACACTGCACCCGCAGCCCCCAGGAGCAGAAGGAACTCCAGTACAGGAGCGGCCCCAGGCGACCCTCTGCATTGCCCAGGTGGTGGCTACCCCGAGGAGCCCCCCCCTGGGCCCGCCTGCATCGTTGAAGAGACCCCCAGGTCTCCCCATTGATTCCTATTAGAAACCAGACGCCTGTTTGCACTCTGCACCCGGCCGCCCCTGTGCCGCTGAGGGCGTACTTTGTGTCTGCTTGTGTCCTCCCCGGTGCCCTACAAAACCCCCCTGGTCTGCCCTCCGAGGAAGCGGGTACTTACCTGCTGGCAGACTGGAACCGGGGCACCCCTATTTCCATTGAAGCCTATGCGTTTTGGGCACCACTTTGACCTCTGCATCTGACCGGCCCGGAGCTGCTGGTGTGGTAACTTTGGGGTTGCCTTGAACCCCCAACGGTGGGCTACCTTGGACCCAACTTTGAACCCTGTAGGTGGTTTACTTACCTGTGAACTCAACCTTTACTTACCTCCCCCAGGAACTGTTGATTTTGCAGTCTCCACTTTTAAAATAGCTTATTGCCATTTTTGTCAAAACTGTACATGCTATTGTGATTATTAAAAGTTCCTAGAATACCTGAGTGAAATACCTTTCATTTAAAGTATTGTTTGTAAATCTTGAACCTGTGGTTCTTTAAATAAACTAAGAAAATATATTTTTCTATATAAAAACCTATTGGCCTGGAATTGTCTCTGAGTGTGTGTTCCTCATTTATTGCCTATGTGTGTACAACAAATGCTTAACACTACCCTCTGATAAGCCTACTGCTCGACCACACTACCACAAAATAGAGCATTAGAATTATCTCTTTTTGCCACCATCTTACCTCTAAGGGGAACCCTTGGACTCTGTGCACACTATTTCTTACTTTGAAATAGTACATACAGAGCCAACTTCCTACACTAGGGACTTAAGTGGGAGCATCATTATGCCAATTGTGGGGTGTGCTAAGTCCTACACAACAAAATTTAGAGGGAGAGAGCACAGTCATTGGGGTCCTGGTTAGCAGGATCCCAGTGAACAGTCGAAACACACTGACAGCAGGCAAAAAGTGGGGGTAACCATGCCAAAAAGTGGGTACTTTCCTACAGAAATCTCCCTTGGGAGTGATGGAGTCCCTCCCCTGCATCTGCAGACACTAAGGCAACAATGTCAGCAGCTGAGATCTGCTGTTCTCAGGATCTGCGAAGATTCTCTAACAGGTGGTGCTTCTGGGGGGTCCTCTTTGCCTTCTGTCCAACTTTGGAGACGGTGAGTGTAAGGAAATGCCTCCTTGGCATGGTTACCCCTGACTTTTTGCCTTTGCTGATGCTAAGTTTTGATGAAGTGTGCTGGGACCCTGCTAACCAGGCCCCAACACCAGTGTTCTTTCCCTAAGCTGTATCTTTGCTTCCACAATTGGCACAGCCCTAGCACACAGATAAGTCCCTTGCAACTGGTTCCCCTGGTACCAAGGGCCTGATGCCAGGGAAGGTCTCTAAGGGCTGCAGCATGTATTACGCCACCCTGGGGACCCTTCACTCAGCACATGCACACTGCCTCACAGCTTGTGTGCGCTGGTGGGGAGAAAATTACTAAGTCGACCTGGCACTCCCCTCAGAGTGTCATGCCAACTTCACACTGCCTGTGGCATAGGTAAGTCACCCCTCTAGCAGGCCTTACAGCCCTAAGGCAGGGTGCACTATACCATAGGTGAGGGCATATGTGCATGAGCACTATGCCCCTACAGTGTCTAAGCAAAACCTTAGACATTAAGTGCAGGGTAGCCATAAAAGTATATGGTCTGGGAGTTTGTCAAACACGAACTCCACAGTTACATAATGGCTACACTGAAAACTGAGAAGTTTGGGATCAAACTTCTCAGCACAATAAATGCACACTAAGGGCATCTTAGAGATGCCCTCTGAATATTAATCCGACTTCTAGTGTGGTGCTGACCAGTTTCTGCCAGCCTGCCACAACCAGACAAGTTGCTGGCCACATGGGGAGAGTGCCTTTGTCACTCTGTGGCCAGGAACAAAGCCTACACTGGGTTGAGGTGCTTCTCACCTCCCCCTGCAGGAACTGGAACACCTGGCGGTGAGCCTCAAAGGCTCACCCCTTTCTTACAGAGCCCCAGGGCATCCCAGCTAGTGGCCGCAAGGCTGGAGGAGATAATTAGAAAAACAAGGAGTAGTCACCCACCAGTCAGGACAGCTCCTAAGGTGCCCTGAGCTGTGGTGACCCTTGCCTTTAGAAATCCTCCATATTATTTTTGAGGACTCCCCCAGTAGGATTAGGGATGTGCCACCCCTTCCCACAGGGAGGAGGCACAAAGAGGGTGTAGGCCATTGGCTACTGCCCTCTCAGACCTAAACACCCCCCCTAAATCTAGTATTTAGGGGCACCCCAGAACCCAGGAAATCAGATTCCTGCAACCTGAACTACAAAGAAGGACTGCTGACCTGCAAGCCTGCAGAGACGACGGACGACAACTGCTTTGGCCCCAGCCCTACCGGGATTGTCTCCAGAGTCGAAAACCTGCAACCAGCGACGCATCCAACAGGGACCAGCGACCTCTGAAGCCTCAGAGGACTACCCTGACCCTCAGAACCAAGAAACTCCAGTGAGCAGCGGCTCTGCTCAACAACCGCTACATCTTTGCAACAAAGAAGCAACTTCCAAAGAACTCCCTCTTCCCGCCGGAAGGGTGAGACTTCACACTCTGCACCAGACACCCCCGGCTCGACATCCAGAGGACAAACCACAGGGAGGACTCCACGGCGACTGCAACCCTGTCAGTAGCCTGAGACAACACCCCCTGGACCCCCACAGTGATGCCAGCAGACAGAATCCAAAGGCTCCCCCTGACCGCGACTGCCTGTAACAAGGGACCCGACGTCTGGACCAAGCACTGCATTCACAGCCCCCAGGGCCTGAAGGAACCGAACATCAGCCCATGAGTGACCCCCCCCCCGGCGACCCTCTGCCTAGCCCAGGTGGTGGCTGGCCCAAGAAGCCCCCCCGTGCCTGCCTGCACTGCTAGAGTGACCCCCGGGGGTCCCTCCATTGAAGCCTATTCAAAACCAGACGCCTGCTTTGCACACTGCACCTGGCCGCCCCTGTGCCGCTGAGGGTGTGTTTTGTGTGCCTACTTGTGTCCCCCCCAGTGCTCTACAAAACCCCCCTGGTCTGCCACCCGAGGACGCGAGTACTTACCTGCTGGTAGACTGGAACCGGAGCACCCCTGTTCTCCATAGGCGCCTATGTGTTTTGGGTACCTCTTTGACCTCTGCACCTGACCGGCTCTGAGCTGCTAGTGTGGTAACTTTGGGGTTGCCTTGAATCCCCAACGGTGGGCTGCCTACGCCCAGGAACTAAGACTTGTAAGTGTTTTACTTACCTCACAATCTAACCATTGCTTACCTCCTCCAGGAACTGTTGATTTTTGCACTGTGTCCACTTTTAAAATAGCTTATTGCCATTTTAACAAAGACTGTATATGATATTGCTTTAATTTGAAGTTCACTAACTTACCTGTGTGGAGTGCCTTGCATTTTATGTATTTACTTCAAATCGTGAACTTTTGGTTCTAAAAATAAACTAAGAAAATATATTTTTCTATACAAAAACCTATTAGCCTGGAATTGTCATTGAGTGTGTGTTCCTCATTTATTGCCTGTGTGTACAACAAATGCTTAACACTACCCTCTGATAAGCCTACTGCTCGACCACACTACCACAAAATAGAGCATTAGGATGATCTAATTATGCCACTATCTTAGCTCTAAGGGGAACCCTTGGACTCTGTGCACACTATTTCTTACTTTGAAATAGTATATACAGAGCCAGGTTCCTACAGTGAGCCTCTGCCTTTCCCTCCAGGACGGAATACCTGTGCACAGCGATTGTAGCATCAACCAAGGCTTGTTGACTCCTGCTCCGAGGGATCTTCAGGCTCCAAGTAACGCCAGCCCCCAGCACACTCTCTCTGCAAGGACGGTCTCCTCTCTGCTGCTCCAGCGACGTGGGACTCTTCAGGTGTGCTGCCTGGGCCTCACAGCGACTTACTCTGCCTGTCAGTGGGTTGCTTGTGGGGGCTCTGAATACTTCTGCTGGCTCTCCTGTCTTTTTAGGGTCAGCCTGGGCTTCCCTCCAAGGGTTGAGTCCCCAGGACCTGGCTCGTCCTCTCCAGCCCTGCAAATCATCTTCAGCTCCAACTTGCATTTGCTTTTTGGTGGCCCTCCTGCCCACTGACCTGTCTGCAATCTGCGACTGTCAAGGGACAGCTCCAAGAGGACTTCAGAGACTCCTCTGCAACTTCTGTACTCCGCAGCTGGCCCTCACCTGTCACCCTTGCCCTGGACCTTCACCCACAGAAGGGTGAGCATTGTCTCCTGCTGTCTGGACACTCCAATGTAGACTGCACTCTGCCCCCTTTTACAGGTCCTCTTCGTCCAGAATCCACCACAGGGTTCAACCAGCCGGGTAGTTTTCTTGCATTGTTCCAATTCTAAGTCCCCATGTTAGACTATGGGATGACCAGGTAACTTACCTCTACTCTCCTGGTCGCTGGGGGCCTTCTAGATACTCACGTCTTTGGGTTCAATATACTTCCAGCCGTTGGCTAACTACTCCGTATCCTCTAGTGGGAAACCGTTCTCGCATTCCACTATTTTAGTATATGGTTTGGTCCCCCTCACAGGGATCTTGCTATTTCTAATGTTTTTTTGTAAATTCCTAATACTTAACTGTGTATACTTACCTCCAGAGATGGGAATTGCCTATAGTATTCTAGTTCAGTGTTACTATAATAAAGTACTTTTGCAACACTGTGTGGTTCCTTTCATGTGTGACAAGTTACTGCATGACTACTGTAGTATTGCAAGTGCTTCACACTTCTCCTAGATAAGTCTTGGGTGCTCACCACAGCTACCACTAGAGAGCCTGGGCTTCCTAGACACTAACTAATAAGGGTTGCCTGGACCTAATGTAAGGTGCCAACAACATAGGTGTCTAGCACACACCAGGCCAGCCAAGAAAGCCTCCCAACTTAATGGCAAAGGGCTGTTAGGACCCAATTTTCCAGAAGATGCAGTTGTATGCTCGGTGGATCATCTAATGTGTCTATGCATGGTCCCAGGTATCCAGCGCCTGGAAACTGGGTTCATATGACCTAGAGATGTACTAGGCTAAGAACATCTGGTGGGTGGTAGCTGTAAGAATTTCTCGCTGATCTGAAATGAATGAATTATGTGCATACGTCTATTTTGAGCACAAATTAAATTCTGTATGTAATAAGTAAAGTTATTTTTTTCCCTTTACTGAGACTGCTTTTCAACTGTATGGAACAGTAAACCAGTCATGAATAAGTGAATCGTAATTCCAGAAAGACAAAGCTAATGTACTGGTGCAGGCCAAAACCTGCATACTTTGAGCATTGTAACCTGGTACTTACAGCTATTCCACATTGTAACTACAGGAATTGCTGTCTGTGTGTCAGTATGGATATGCTTTCTAATGCCCAGAGTACTCAATTATGCTAGACCAGCTGAGGCAGAAAGGTGCTCAGGCCCAAATGACAGGAGTTTTACTGAAATAAAAAATATTTTAAAAACAAAGGACCGTAAAGACAAAAATGTTTAAGTACATAATACAGAAACTGAAATCTAGATCCGTTTGCAATATCAGCTAATATTGTTATTGAGGAACACAATGCCAGAAAAATATCAAGAAACTTAAATTTAGGTCATCTCGCTTCACCAACTATATAAGAAGTATATCCAATAATTACCTTGTCCTTTACAAGTCTGTAGCAAGCAGGACACTCTTGACAGCCTGGAGAGGATCGATTGTAGAAATAATTCTCTTCACACTGATCACAGAGGTTTCCCACAAAACCCTCTTTACACTCACAGCGACCATTATCCTTACACTGTAAGGATCGAGAGCCTTCTGGGTCACAATCGCATGCTATGGAGGGGTGAAGAGAAAGTGTTTAGAATATGCGTGAAATGTACATTGAGTCAACTGTATGTAATAACTGGCATGTAATAGAGACATGCTAACACAAAAGGGGTTCTGCAACACACTTAACAGATTTGTTTAAAAAAAATGTTTGGGCTGAACAAAAGTCAGTCATGCACTACAGCCACACATGCCATCAAACATTAATTCTTCTATAATGCCTGGAGAGGAACATTTTAATGAATATATTTTCACTAATAATTTCTTCATACAATTTCATCCAAAAAATGTAAACTCTTTTCTATGGATGCAGGCGCATCCTACAATCTGACGTAGAACCATCACAATGAATGAGGGAAAAATGTGTTACTTATCTCTAACTCTCATTTTCCAGTACTGGTATCTTTAATAGATTCACATGATTGAATCATCCCAGTCATTGAGGTGGGAGTCCCACAGTACATTCTAAAGCAGTGTATGTAATAAACATGCGTTGTAATGCCAAAAGACATTTATTTTTTATAGGCTGTCCACATCATTTATAAAGAACCAAACTCCCATCTTCCCTCAGATGTTCAAGCATTAGTGGGAATTGTCGGAACTTTTTTTTTTACATGCTTAACCTCAATTTTTGCCTGCTATCAGTGTGCTTAGACTATTTTCACTGGGAACCTACTAACCAGGACCCCAAGTGATTGTGCACTCCCCCTCCAATAATTGGTTACTTAGGACCTTGGTATACTCCACAATTTACATACTGGTGCCCCCTTATAAGTCCCTAGTATATGGTACTTAAGCACCCAGGGCACTGGGGCACCAGGGGTTCCCCCATAGGCTGCAGCATGTACTGTGCCATTCATTGGACCACATTCAAAATCTGTCTACAGGCCTGCCATTGCAGTCTGCGTTAAAAGGTGCATGCACCCTTTCACCACAGGTCACTGCACCAGGTCTCCGTCAGTCACCCCTATAGCAGACCTTCGTAGCCCAGAGGGCAGAGTGCAGGTCCCTGTGTGTAAGGGCCCACCCTGCATGAGCAGAAGTGCCCCTGTGAACTCCAGTTCCATTACACTGGACTTGGTAAGTGTGAGAAAACCATTTTACTTGTGTAATGGACACGGGTCACTACCTATGTCCAACTACATAATGGTAACTCCAAACCTGGGCATGTTTGGTATCAAACATCTCTGAATCATACCCCAATAATGTTGTCTGTATTGGCTGTATGATTACATGCACTCTAGGGGCACCTTAGAGGACACTCAGTATTGCTCCCCTCAGTCTTCTAGGGCTTTCTGGGCACCCTGTGCTGCAGCCACCCCTGAGACAGTTTATTGCCCTCCTGTTGAATGACCAGCTCTGGCCAGGGAAGGCAAAACTAAGGATTTCCTGTGAGAGAGGGAAGCAACACCCTCTGCTGTGAAAATACGTGTTACAAGGTGTGGGAGAGGTAGCCTCCCCAAGCCACAGGTTTGCTTTGAAGGGCACATTTGGTGACCCCCCCCTCTTGCATAAACCAGTTTGAACCAGTCAGTCCCTGCTCTGGTGTGAAACCGGACAAAGGAAAGGGGAGTGACCACTCCCCTATCCATCACCACCCGAGGGTTGGTGCCCAGAGCTCCTCCAGGTGGCCACTTGATTCTGCCATCTTAAAACCAAGATGTGTAGAGGCCACTGGGAGCATCCCAGCAGCCAGGTCAGACAGGTGACGTCAAAAACCCCTCCAGATAGGTGGTCTCCTTCCTGTGTTACCAAACCACCTTATATGGCTATTTAGGGACTCCCTTGAGGGTGGGTCCCCAGATTCGATGTGCAAGATGAAGGAAAGTACCCTCTTTTTGGCATGGTTACTCCTACTTTTTGTCTGAGGTCAGTGTGTTTTAACTGTGTTTACTGGGATCCTGCTAACCAGGACTCCAGTGACTTTCTTCTCTCCCTCAAAATTTGGTTGCTCCTGACTTTGTGTGTAGGCTCTGTATGTGCTATTTCAAAGTAAGGAATAGCATGCACAGAGTCCAAGGGTTCCCCTTAGAGGTAAAATAGTGGTAAAAAGAGATAATACTAATGCTCTATTTTGTGGTAGTGTGGTAGTGTGGTCGAGCAGTAGGCTTATCCAAGGAGTAGTGTTAAGCATTTGTTGTACATAGACAATAAATGAGGTACACACACTCAGAGACAAATCCAGCCAATAGGTTTTGTTATAGAAAAATATATTTTCTTAGTTTATTTTAAGAACCACAGGTTCAAATTTTACATGTAATAGCTCTTTTGAAAGGTATTGCAGGTAAGTATTCTAGGAACTTTGAATCATTACTTTAGCAGGTATACTTTTTGCATAAAACACAATAAGCTGTTTTAAAAGTGGACACAGTGCAATTTTCACAGTTCCTGGGGGAGGTAAGTTATTGTTAGTTTTCACAGGTAAGTAAATCACTTACAGGTTTGAGTTTTTGGTCCAAGGTAGCCCACCGTTGGGGGTTCAGAGCAACCCCAAAGTTATCACACCAGCAGCTCAGGGCCGATCAGGTGCAAAGGTCAAAGAGGTGCCCAAAACACATAGGCTATAATGGAGAGAAGGGGGTGCCCCGGTTCCAGTCTGCCAGCAGGTAAGTACCCGCGTCTTCGGAGGGCAGACCAGGGGGGTTTTGTAGGGCACCGGGGGGGACACAAAGTAGCACAGAAAGTACACCCTCAGCAGCGCGGGGGCGGCCGGGTGCAGTGTGCAAACACGCGTCGGGTTTCCTTCAGGTTTCAATGGGAGACCAGGAGGTCTCTTCAGCGGTGCAGGCAGGCAAGGGGGGGGCTCCTCGGGGTAGCCACCACCTAGGCAAGGGAGAGGGCCTCCTGGGGGTCACTCCTGCACAAAAGTTCCGTTTCTTTAGGCGCTGGGGGTGCAGGGTCTTTTCCAGCCGTCGGGAAATGGAGTCTAAGACAGTCGCGGTCAGGGGGAGCCTGGGGATTCCCTCTGCAGGCGTCGCTGTGGGGGCTCAGGGGGGACAACTTTGGTTACTCACAGTCGTAGAGTCGCCGGAGGGTCCTCCCTGAGCTGTTTGTTCTCCACCAGTCGGGGTCGCCGGGTGCAGTGTTGCAAGTCTCACGCTTCTTGCGGGGAGTTGCAGGGGTCTTTAAATCTGCTCCTTGTAACAAAGTTGCAGTTCTTTTGGAGCAGTGCCGCTGTCCTCGGGAGTTTCTAGTCTTTCTTGAAGCTGGGCAGTCCTCAGAGGATTCAGAGGTCACTGGTCCCTTGGAAAGCGTCGCTGGAGCAGGTTTCTTTGGAAGGCAGGAGACAGGCCGGTAAGTCTGGAGCCAAAGCAGTTGGTGTCTTCTGTTCTTCCTCTGCAGGGGTTTTTCAGCTCAGCAGTCCTTCTTCTTCAGGTAAGTTGCAGGAATCTAAATCTGTAGGTTCAGGGAAGCCCTTAAATACTAAACTTAAGGGCGTGTTTAGGTCTGGGGGGTTAGTAGCCAATGGCTACTAGCCCTGAGGGTGAGTACACCCTCTTTGTGCCTCCTCCCAAGGGGAGGGGGTCACATCCCTAATCCTATTGGGGGAATCCTCCATCTGCAAGATGGAGGATTTCTAAAAGTTAGAGTCACCTCAGCTCAGGACACCTTAGGGGCTGTCCTGACTGGTCAGTGACTCCTCCTTGTTATTCTCATTATTTTCTCCGGCCTTGCCGCCAAAAGTGGGGGCCGGGGCCGGAGGGGGCGGGCAACTCCACTAGCTGGAGTGTCCTGCGGTGCTGTGACAAAGGGGTGAGCCTTTGAGGCTCACCGCCAGGTGTTACAGCTCCTGCCTGGGGGAGGTGTTAGCATCTCCACCCAGTGCAGGCTTTGTTACTGGCCTCAGAGTGACAAATGCACTCTCCCCATGGGGCCAGCAACATGTCTCTAGTGTGGCAGGCTGCTAGAACCAGTCAGCCTACACAGATAGTCGGTTAAGTTTCAGGGGGCACCTCTAAGGTGCCCTCTGTGGTGTATTTTACAATAAAAGGTACACTGGCATCAGTGTGCATTTATAGTGCTGAGAAGTTTGATACCAAACTTCCCAGTTTTCAGTGTAGCCATTATGGTGCTGTGGAGTTCGTGTAAAACAGACTCCCAGACCATATACTCTTATGGCTACCCTGCACTTACAATGTCTAAGGTTTTGCTTAGACACTGTAGGGGCACAGTGCTCATGCACTGGTACCCTCACCTATGGTATAGTGCACCCTGCCTTAGGGCTGTAAGGCCTGCTAGAGGGGTGTCTTACCTATACTGCATAGGCAGTGAGAGGCTGGCATGGCACCCTGAGGGGAGTGCCATGTCGACTTACTCATTTTGTTCTCACTAGCACACACACAAGCTGGTAAGCAGTGTGTCTGTGCTGGGTGAGGGGTCTTCTAGGGTGGCATAATACATGCTGCAGCCCTTAGAGACCTTCCCTGGCATCAGGGCCCTTGGTACCAGAGGTACCAGTTACAAGGGACTTATCTGGATGCCAGGGAGTGCCAATTGTGGAATCAAAAGTACAGGTTAGGGAAAGAACACTGGTGCTGGGGCCTGGTTAGCAGGCCTCAGCACACTTTCAATTCAAAACATAGCATCAGCAAAGGCAAAAAGTCAGGGGGTAACCATGCCAAGGAGGCATTTCCTTACATCGTGCATCCCACAATTGGCATAGTGATGCTGTACGATGCTGGCTCTGTATATACTAAATAAAAGTGAGATATACAGTAGTGTGCACAGAGTCCAGGGGTTACCCACAAAGTAGATAATACTGATGCTCTCTTTTGTGGCAGTGTGGTCGAGCAGTTAGGCTTATCAGAGAGTAGTGCAAAGCATTTGTTGTATACACACACATACAACAGAAGAAGCACACACACACACACACACACACACAATGACTTAACTCCAGACCAATGTTATATAGTAAAAATAACTGTTATTGATTGATTTCTAGAAGATTCATACAAGATTTAAGTTGCGGGTAAGTACATAAATTAATAAGTATTTCACATATGTAATAATACCACTTGGATTGGAACTGGTAAGTTGTACAGCATTTAAATAAATGGCAATCTGTTTTAAAAGTTGACACTGCATTTTTCAGAACAGTTCCCGGGGGTGGGGGACAGAAGTTAGTACGTTTTGCAGGGAATTACTACACTTACAGTTTCAGTCTCCAGGGGTAAGGAAGTCCAGGTTAACCCTAAACACCCACCACCAGGCAACATGGGGCCGTCCGGGTGTAGAGGTCAAAGTTGAGGCAAGTTTAACATGGGCACCTATGGAGACTGGGAGCACTCTGTTCCGGATCTGCTTGGACGTAAGTACCCGTGTTTTCGGAGGGCAGACCTGAGGGGTTTAGAGGAGCACGCAGGGGTGGTGGGGGGGGGCACAAGTAAACACCAAACACACACCCTCAGTGGCACAGGGGCGGCCGGGAGTATGGTGCAAACAGAGCGTCTGACTCCCAATGTTTTCCTATGAGGGAACCCCAGGGATCACTTAGATGCTGCCGGCTGGGTCCAGGGGGTCCTTTCCGGAAAACCTAAGGCTGGACAAGTAGGAGGATCGCCTGCTGAACGCTGCTGCACCGGAGGTCAGGTTCTCCAAGGTCTGGGGGCTGTGGTTGCAGTATATCTTTTGGGGTCAGATATCTTCGTCCGCAGCTTTCACGGTCAGGGGGGTGTAGGAAAATGCCTCTCATGGCATGGTTAACCTTTAACCTTTTGCCTTTTGTTGATGCTAGTTATGATTGAAAGTGTGCTAGGACCCTGCTAACCAGGCCCCACCACCATTGTTCTTTCCCTAAACTGTACCTTTGTCTCCACAATTGGTACAGCCCTGGCACACAGATAAGTCCCTTGTAAGTGGTACCCCTGGTACCAAGAGCCCTGTGGCCAGGGAAGGTCTTTAAGGGCTGCAGCATTGTAAGGAAATGCCTCCTTGGCATGGTTACCCCTGACTTTTTGCCTTTGCTGATGCTAAGTTTCGATTGAAAATGTGTGCTGGGACCCTGCTAACCAAGCCCCAGCACCAGTGTTCTTTCCCTAAACTGTACCTTTGCTTCCACAATAAGCAAAGCCCTGGCACTCAGATAGGTCCCTTGTAACTGGTAACCCTGGTACCAAGGACCCTGATGCCAGGGAAGGTCTCTAAAGGCTGCAGCATGTCTTATGCGACCCTGGGGACCCCTCACTCAGCACATGCACACAGCCTCACAGCTTGTGTGTGCTGGTGGGGAGAAAAAGACTAAGTCGACAGGGCACTCCCCTCAGAGTGCCATGCCAACCTCACACTGCCTATGGCATAGGTAAGTCACCCCTCTAGCAGGTCTTACAGCCCTAAGGCAGGGTGCACTATACCACAGGTGAGGGCATATGTGTATGAGCACTATGCCCCTACAGTGTCTAAGCAAAAAATTAGACATTGTAAGGCCAGGGTAGCAGCCATAAGAGTATATGGTCTGGGAGTTTGTCAAACACGAATTCCACAGTTCCATAATGGCTACACTGAAATCTGGGAATTTGGTATCAAACTTCTCAGCACAATAAATGCACGCTGATGCCAGTGTGCACTTTATTTGTAAAATACACCTTGAGGGCATCTTAGAGATGCCCCCTGAACACATACCCAACTTCCAGTGTGGGCTGACTAGTTGTTGCCAGCCTGCCACACACAAGAGATGTTGCTGGCCACATGGGGAGAGTGCCTTTGTCACTCTGGATAGTAACAAAGCCTGTACTGGGTGGAGGTGCTTCTCACCTCCCCCTGCAGGAACTATAACACCTGGCGGTGAGCCTCAAAGGCTCAGCCCCTTTGTTACAGCGCCACAGGGCATCCCAGCTAGTGGAGATGCCGCCCCTCCGGCCACTGCCCCCACTTTTCGGGGCAAGGCTGAAGGAGATAATGAGAAAAACAAGGAGGAGTCACCACTCAGTCAGGCTAGCCTAAAAGGTGTCCTGAGCTGAGGTGACTCTTACTTTTAGAAATCCTCCATCTTCTAGAAGAAGGATTCTCCCAATAGGATTAGGGATGTGCCCCCCCCCTCCATAGGGAGGAGGCACAAAGGGTGTAGCCATCCTCAAGGACAGTAGCCATTGGCTACGACCCTCCCAGACCTACACACACCCCTAAATTCAGTATTTAGGGACTCCCAGAACGAAAGAAGACAGATTCCTGCAACCTAAAGAAGGACTGCTGACCTGAAGCCCTGCAGTGAAGAAGGTGACGACAACTGATTTGGCCCCAGCCCCACCGGCCTGTCTCCCTACTTCGAAAGAAAACTGCAACAGCGACACATCCAACAGGGTCCAGCAACCTCTGAAGCCTCAGAGGACTACCCTGCTTCTAAAGGACCAAGAAGGTCCAGAGAACAACGGCCCTGTTCAAGAAACTGCAACTTTCTGCAAGGCCGGAGGAGATAATGAGAAAAACAAGGAGGAGTCACTGGCCAGTCAGGACAACCCCTAAGGTGTTCTGAGCTGAGGAGACTGACTTTTAGAAATCCTCCATTTTGAAGATGGAGGATTCCCCCAATAGGATTAGGGATGTGCCCCCCTCCCCTCAGGGAGGAGGCACAAAGAGGGTGTAGCCAACCTCAGGGCTAGTAGCCATTGACTACTAACCTCCCAGACCTAAACACACCCCTAAATTGAGTATTTAGGGGCTCCCAGAACCTAGGAAAACAGATTCCTGCAACCTGAAGACGAAGAAGGACTGCTGACCTGAAGCCCTGCAGAGAAGACGGAGACACCAACTGCTTTGGCCCCAGCCCTACCGGCCTGTCTCCCCACTTCAAGAAAAGCTGCAACAGCGACGCATCCTCCAGGGTCCAGCGACCTCTGAAGCCTCCGAGGACTACCCTGCATCTAAAAGGACCAAGAACTCCCAAGGACAGCAGCCCTGTTCCACAAAGACTGAAACCTGCAACAAAGAAACAACTTTTAAAGGACTGCACGTTTCCTGCCGGAAGCGTGAGACTTTCCACTCTTTACCCGACGCCCCCGGCTCGACCTGCGGAAAACTAACACTACAGGGAGGACTCCCTGGCGACTGCGAGGCTGTGAGTAGCCAGAGTTGACCCCCCTGAGCCCACACTGCGATGCCTGCAGAGGAAATCAAGAGGCTCACCCTGACCGCGACTGCCTGTAACAAGCAACCCGACGACTGGAACCACCACTGCACCGCAGCCCCCAGGACCTGAAGGAACCGAACTCCAGTGCAGGAGCGACCCCCAGATGACCCTCTGCCTTGCCCAGGTGGTGGCTAACCCGAGGAGCACCCCTGTGCCTGCCTGCATCGTTGAAGGGGCCCCCAGGTCTCCCCATTCCTTTCTACACAAAACCTGACGCCTGTTTGCACTCTGCACCCAGCCGCGCCTGTGCCGCTGAGGGTGTACTTTCTGTGCCTGCTTGTGTGTTCCCCCCCCCCCCAGTCCCCTACAAAACCCCCCTGGTCTGCCCGCTGAAGATGCAGGTACTTACCTGCTGGCAGACTGAAACAGGGGCACCCCGGTTTCCATTGAAGCCTAAGTGTTTTGGGCACCTCTTTGAACTCTGCACCTGACCGGCCCTGAGCTGCTGGTGTGGTAACTTTGGGGTTGCCTTGAACCCCCAACGGTTGGCTACCTTGGACCCAACTTTGAACCCTGTAAGTGTTTCTTACCTGTGAACTTAACAAATACTTACCTCCCCCAGAAACTGTTGATTTTTGCACTGTGTCCACTTTTAAAATAGCTTATTGCCATTTTTGTCAAAACTGTACATGCTATTGTGATTATTCAAAGTTCCTAGAATACCTGAGTGAAATACCTTTCATTTAAAGTGTTACTTGTAAATCTTGAACATGTGGTTCTTAAAATAAACTAAGAATATATTTTTTTATATAAAAACCTATTGGCCTGGAGTAAGTCTTTGAGTGTGTGTTCCTCATTTGCCTGTGCGTGTACAACAAATGCTTAAAACTATCCTCTGATAATCCTACTGCTCGACCACACTACCACAAAATAGAGCATTAGAATTATCTCTTTTTGCCACTATCTTACCTCTAAGGGGAACCCTTGGACTCTGTGCACACTATTTACTTTGAAATAGTATATACAGAGCCAACTTCCTACAACATAGTATATACAGAGCCAGCTTCCTACAGCTCCTCTTTCAATGGAACTTCAGCTCCGTGTAGCCCCGGCCTCCAGCACTCTTCCCTGCCAATCACAGTCTCCTGTCTGCTGCTCCAGCGACGTAGCACTCCTCTTCAGGTGTGCTGAGTGGGCCTCAACATAACTCCTGTGCCTGCTGCCTGTGGGGGCTGCCTCCTCCGATTGAGACTCTCCCAGCTGATGAGGGTCACCTTGGACTCCTCTCCTTGGGTTGACTCCCCTGGGACTTGCTAGTCCTCTTCAGCCTTGCAAAACTTTCTTCTCAGAATCTTGCATTTGCCAAGGCTTGTTTGTGGTTTTCCAGTACCACATAGTGACTGCATAACGACCGCCGATGTGGGACATTATTTGTATCACTTCTGGAACTCCTCTTCTGCTCCTGTGCTGCACTGCTGACTTTCTACATCCACTGTTGACCTGGTCCTGCATCCACAGAAGGTTGGGCAGTGGCTCCTGCCACAGAAAAGACACTCCAACTTGAACTGGACTTGGTACCCTTCTTCTGCAAGTCCTCTTCTGTCAGGATTCACCAGGCACTTACCTCTTTTCTCCTGGTCACTGAAAGAGCACCCTGATACTTACCTTTAGGGATTCCCAGTTCCTTCAGCTTCCCTCTACAGATATTACTTCCCTGGGTGAAGGACTGCCTTTCGGATTCTATTTACTTAGTATAGGGTTTGGTCTCTCCTTGGGACCTTCACTATTTTTTATTGCTTTACTATTTGCTATTGCTTTCTATGCTAATCACAGACTTCTAGTGTGTACATAATAATGTGTTGACTCACCTCCTAATGGAGTATTGCCTATACAGTATTTTAGTTTTATTTTAGTTATTTTTTATTTTTTTATTTTTTTTAACACTGAGTGGTTCTTGCATGTGTGTGAGTGCTGTGCGACTATTGTGGAATTGCATAAGCTTTGCATGTCTCCTAGATAAGTCTTGGCTGCTCATCCACAGCTACCTCTAGAGAGCCCTGGGTACCTAGGCAATGTCTACACCTCACTAATAGGGAATACCTGGACCAGGTATAAGATGATAACACCAGAGGTGCTTACCACACACCAGGCCAGCTTCCTACACCAGGTATTTAACTCAGCTCTCCTGGTCGCTAGGGGTCACTGAGGTACTCACTTCTTGGGGTTCCTAGCTTTTCCAATACCCCAAGAACATGTGACCTAGCCTCCTCCACTTAGAGGCTCTCCTTCTTGGCAAGTGGTGACTATTCCTGTTGGAAGCTGACCTGGTTGTGGTGGACACTTATACCAGGCCACTCCTGTTAATGAAGTGTGGGCAGTGTCTAGGAATCCAGGGCTCTCTAGAAGTAGCTGTGGACGAGCAGCCAAGACTTACCTAGGAGACATTCAAAGCTTATGCAATATCACTGTAGTTACACACCACTTACACACATGAAAGAACCACGTAGTGTCACAAAAGGAACATGTCACTTACCAAGTGTACATCTGTTCATGGCATGTTCCGCTGCAGATTGCTGTGCATTATCCTGCCATCTAGTGTTGGGCTCGGAGTGTTACAAGTTGTTTTTGTTCGAAGAAGTGTTTTCGAGTCACAGGATCAAGTGACTCCGCCTCTTCGGTTCCACTGCACATGAGCATCGACTCCATTGTTAAATTGTTTTCCCGCAGAGGGTAAAGGAAGGACTGATAGAGTATACAAGTACAGTTTAGGAAAAGATGTCCATGCTAATATTAATGTATATACATATGTACAAATGTTGATAACTTAAACGACTACAGGGTCCCGGGGAGGTGGGAGGGTGCATGTGAATCTGCAGCGGAACATGCCATGAACAGATATACACTGGGTAAGTGACATTTTCCGTTCGGTGGCATGTGTAGCTGCAGATACACATGCTGTGCACTGACTACAAAGCAGTTTGTCCGCCCATAAATGAGCGGTGGTCAGCCTGTAGGAGTTGAAGTTGTTTGAAATAATGTTCTTAGTACCGCTTGGCCCACTGTGGCTTGCTGTGATAAAATGTCTACACAGTAGTGTTTAGTGAATGTATGTGGTGTTGACCAAGTAGCTGCTTTACATATTTCAGTCATTGGTATATTCCCTAAAAAAGCCATTGTAGCACTTTTTTTCCTTGTAGAATGTGCTTTAGGAGTAACAAAGTTGGCTTTAATGTAACATGTTTGGATGCATTTTACAATCTGTAAGGAAATGCCTCCTTGGCATGGTTACCCCCTGACTTTTTGCCTTTGCTTATGCTATGTTTTGAATTGAAAGTGTGCTGAGGCCTGCTAACCAGGCCCCAGCACCAGTGTTCTTCCCCTAACCTGTACTTTTGATTCCACAATTGGCACACCCTGGCACCCAGATAAGTCCCTTGTAACTGGTACCTCTGGTACCAAGGGCCCTGATGCCAGGGAAGGTCTCTAAGGGCTGCAGCATGTATTATGCCACCCTAGAGACCCCTCACCCAGCACAGACACACTGCTTACCAGCTTGTGTGTGCTAGTGAGAACAAAATGAGTAAGTCGACATGGCACTCCCCTCAGGGTGCCATGCCAGCCTCTCACTGCCTATGCAGTATAGGTAAGACACCCCTCTAGCAGGCCTTACAGCCCTAAGGCAGGGTGCACTATACCATAGGTGAGGGTACCAGTGCATGAGCATGGTACCCCTACAGTGTCTAAACAAAACCTTAGACATTGTAAGTGCAGGGTAGCCATAAGAGTATATGGTCTGGGAGTCTGTTTTACACGAACTCCACAGCACCATAATGGCTACACTGAAAACTGGGAAGTTTGGTATCAAACTTCTCAGCACAATAAATGCACACTGATGCCAGTGTACATTTTATTGTAAAATACACCACAGAGGGCACCTTAGAGGTGCCCCCTGAAACTTAACCGACTATCTGTGTAGGCTGACTGGTTCTAGCAGCCTGCCACACTAGAGACATGTTGCTGGCCCCATGGGGAGAGTGCCTTTGTCACTCTGAGGCCAGTAACAAAGCCTGCACTGGGTGGAGATGCTAACACCTCCCCCAGACAGGAGCTGTAACACCTGGCGGTGAGCCTCAAAGGCTCACCCCTTTGTCACAGCACCGCAGGACACTCCAGCTAGTGGAGTTGCCCGCCCCCTCCGGCCCCGGCCCCCACTTTTGGCGGCAAGGCCGGAGAAAATAATGAGAATAACAAGGAGGAGTCACTGGCCAGTCAGGACAGCCCCTAAGGTGTCCTGAGCTGAGGTGACTAACTTTTAGAAATCCTCCATCTTGCAGATGGAGGATTCCCCCAATAGGATTAGGGATGTGACCCCCTCCCCTTGGGAGGGGGCACAAAGAGGGTGTACTCACCCTCAGGGCTAGTAACCATTGGCTACTAACCCCCCAGACCTAAACACGCCCTTAAATTTAGTATTTAAGGGCTCTCCCTGAACCTAGAAACTAGATTCCTGCAACAACAAGAAGGACTGCCTAGCTGAAAACCCCTGCAGAGGAAGACCAGAAGACAACAACTGCCTTGGCTCCAGAAACTCACCGGCCTGTCTCCTGCCTTCCAAGGAACTCTGCTCCAGCGACGCCTTCCAAAGGGACCAGCGACCTCTGCATCCTCTGAGGACTGCCCTGCTTCGACGACGACAAGAAACTCCCGAGGACAGCGGACCTGCTCCAAAAAGACTGCAACTTTATCCAAAGGAGCAGCTTTAAAGAACCCTGCAATCTCCCCGCAAGAAGCCTGAGACTTGCAACACTGCACCCGGCGACCCCGACTCGGCTGGTGGAGAACCAACACCTCAGGGAGGACCCCCGGACTACTCTAAGACTGTGAGTACCAAAACCTGTCCCCCCTGAGCCCCCACAGCGCCGCCTGCAGAGGGAATCCCGAGGCTTCCCCTGACCGCGACTCTCTGAAACCTAAGTCCCGACGCCTGGAAAAGACCCTGCACCCGCAGCCCCCAGGACCTGAAGGACCGGACTTTCACTGCAGAAGTGACCCCCAGGAGTCCCTCTCCCTTGCCCAAGTGGAGGTTTCCCCGAGGAAGCCCCCCCCCCCTTGCCTGCCTGCAGCGCTGAAGAGATCCCTTGATCTCTCATTGACTTCCATTGCGAACCCGACGCTTGTTCTAACACTGCACCCGGCCGCCCCCGCGCCGCTGAGGGTGAAATTTCTGTGTGGGCTTGTGTCCCCCCCGGTGCCCTACAAAACCCCCCTGGTCTGCTGTAAAGAAATGGCTCCCTGTTGCAGTTACCCCCCACTTTTTGCCTGATACTGATGCTGACTTGACTGAGAAGTGTGCTGGGACCCTGCTAACCAGGCCCCAGCACCAGTGTTCCTTCACCTAAAAGGTACCATTGTATCCACAATTGGCACACCCTGGCATTCAGATAAGTCCCTTGTATCTGGTACTTCTAGTACCAAGGGCCCTGATGCCAAGAAAGGTCTCTAAGGGCTGCAGCATGTCTTATGCCACCCTAGAGACCCCTCACTCAGCACAGACACACTGCTTACAAGCCTGTGTGTGCTAGTGAGAACAAAATGAGTAAGACGACATGGCACTCCCCTCAGGGTGCCATGCCAGCCTCTCACTGCCTATGCAGTATAGGTAAGACACCCCTCTAGCAGGCCTTACAGCCCTAAGGCAGGGTGCACTATACCATAGGTGAGGGTACCAGTGCATGAGCACTGTGCCCCTACAGTGTCTAAACAAAACCTTAGACATTGTAAGTGCAGGGTAGCCATAAGAGTATATGGTCTGGGAGTCTGTTTTACACGAACTCCACAGCACCATAATGGCTACACTGAAAACTGGGAAGTTTGGTATCAAACTTCTCAGCACAATAAATGCACACTGATGCCAGTGTACATTTTATTGTAAAATACACCACAGAGGGCACCTTAGAGGTGCCCCCTGAAACTTAACCAACTATCTGTGTAGGCTGACTGGTTCCAGCAGCCTGCCACACTAGAGACATGTTGCTGGCCCCATGGGGAGAGTGCCTTTGTCACTCTGAGGCCAGTAACAAAGCCTGCACTGGGTGGAGATGCTAACACCTCCCCCAGGCAGGAGCTGTGACACCTGGCGGTGAGCCTCAAAGGCTCACCCCTTTGTCACAGCCCAGCAGGGCACTCCAGCTTAGTGGAGTTGCCCGCCCCCTCCGGCCACGGCCCCCACTTTTGGCGGCAAGGCTGGAGGGAACAAAGAAAGCAACAAGGAGGAGTCACTGGCCAGTCAGGACAGCCCCTAAGGTGTCCTGGGCTGAGGTGACTAACTTTTAGAAATCCTCCATCTTGCAGATGGAGGATTCCCCCGATAGGGTTAGGATTGTGACCCCCTCCCCTTGGGAGGAGGCACAAAGAGGGTGTACCCACCCTCAGGGCTAGTAGCCATTGGCTACTAACCCCCCCAGACCTAAACACGCCCTTAAATTTAGTATTTAAGGGCTACCCTGAACCCTAGAAAATTAGATTTCTGCAACTACAAGAAGAAGGACTGCCTAGCTGAAAAACCCCTGCAGAGGAAGACCAGAAGACGACAACTGCCTTGGCTCCAGAAACTCACCGGCCTGTCTCCTGCCTTCCAAAGATCCTGCTCCAGCGACGCCTTCCAAAGGGACCAGCGACCTCGACATCCTCTGAGGACTGCCCCTGCTTCGAAAAGACAAGAAACTCCCGAGGACAGCGGACCTGCTCCAAGAAAAGCTGCAACTTTGTTTCCAGCAGCTTTAAAGAACCCTGCAAGCTCCCCGCAAGAAGCGTGAGACTTGCAACACTGCACCCGGCGACCCCGACTCGGCTGGTGGCGATCCAACACCTCAGGAGGGACCCCAGGACTACTCTAAGACTGTGAGTACAAAAACCTGTCCCCCCTGAGCCCCCACAGCGCCGCCTGCAGAGGGAATCCCGAGGCTTCCCCTGACCGCGACTCTTTGAACCTAAAGTCCCGACACCTGGGAGAGACCCTGCACCCGCAGCCCCCAGGACCTGAAGGACCGGACTTTCACTGGAGGAGTGACCCCCAGGAGTCCCTCTCCCTTGACCAAGTGGAGGTTTCCCCGAGGAACCCCCCCCTTGCCTGCCTGCAGCGGTAAAGAGATCCCTAGATCTCCCATTGACTTCCATTACAAACCCGACGCTTGTTTCTACACTGCACCCGGCCGCCCCCGCGCTGCTGAGGGTGAAATTTCTGTGTGGGCTTGTGTCCCCCCCGGTGCCCTACAAAACCCCCCTGGTCTGCCCTCCGAAGACGCGGGTACTTACCTGCAAGCAGACCGGAACCGGGGCACCCCCTTCTCTCCATTCTAGCCTATGTGTTTTGGGCACCACTTTGAACTCTGCACCTGACCGGCCCTGAGCTGCTGGTGTGGTGACTTTGGGGTTGCTCTGAACCCCCAACGGTGGGCTACCTTGGACCAAGAACTGAACCCTGTAAGTGTCTTACTTACCTGGTAAAACTAACAAATACTTACCTCCCCTAGGAACTGTGAAAATTGCACTAAGTGTCCACTTTTAAAACAGCTATTTGTGAATAACTTGAAAAGTATACATGCAATTTTTATGATTTAAAGTTCCTAAAGTACTTACCTGCAATACCTTTCAAATGAGCTATTACATGTAGAATTTGAACCTGTGGTTCTTAAAATAAACTAAGAAAAGATATTTTTCTATACAAAAACCTATTGGCTGGATTTGTCTCTGAGTGTGTGTACCTCATTTATTGTCTATGTGTATGTACAACAAATGCTTAACACTACTCCTTGGATAAGCCTACTGCTCGACCACACTACCACAAAATAGAGCATTAGTATTATCTCTTTTTACCACTATTTTACCTCTAAGGGGAACCCTTGGACTCTGTGCCTGCTATTCCTTACTTTGAAATAGCACATACAGAGCCAACTTCCTACATCTGCCCTCCGAAGACGCGGGTACTTACCTGCTGGCAGACTGGAACCGGGGCACCCCCTTCTCTCCATTGAAGCCTATGCGTTTTGGGCACCACTTTGAACTCTGCACCTGACCGGCCCTGAGCTGCTGGTGTGGTAACTTTGGGGTTGCTCTGAACCCCCAACGGTGGGCTACCTTGGACCAAGAACTGAACCCTGTAAGTGTCTTACTTACCTGGTAAAATTAACAAAAACTTACCTCCCCCAGGAACTGTGAAAATTGCACTGTGTCCACTTTTAAAATAGCTATTTGTGAATAACTTGAAAAGTATACATGCAATTGAAATGATTCAAAGTTCCTAATGTACTTACCTGCAATACCTTTCAAACAAGAGATTACATGTTAAATTTGAACCTATGGTTCTTAAAATAAACTAAGAAAATATATTTTTCTATACAAAACCTATTGGCTGGATTTGTCTCTGAGTGTGTGTACCTCATTTATTGTCTATGTGTATGTACAACAAGTGCTTAACACTACTCCTTGGATAAGCCTACTGCTCGACCACACTACCACAAAATAGAGCATTAGTATTATCTCTTTTTACCACTATTTTACCTCTAAGGGGAACCCTTGGACTCTGTGTATGCTATTCCTTACTTTGAAATAGCACATACAGAGCCAACTTCCTACATTGGTGGATCAGCGGTGGGGTACAAGACTTTGCATTTGCTGGACTACTCAGCCAATACCTGATCACACGACAAATTCCAAAATTGTCATTAGAAATAGATTTTTGCAATTTGAAAAGTTTTCTAAATTCTTTAAAGTCCTGCTAGGGCCTTGTGTTAGTCCCTGTTAGCATTTCTTTTAGAGTTTAAAAGTTTGTAAAAGTTTGAATTAGATTCTAGAACCAGTTTAGTTTCTTAAAAAGTATTCCAACTTTTAGAAGCATAATGTCTAGCACAGATGTGAATGTGGTGGAACTCGACACCACACCTTACCTCCATCTCCAGATGAGAGAGCTAAGGTCACTCTGTAACATAAGAAAAATAACAATGGGCTCCAGACCTACCAAAGCACAGCTCCAGGAGCTGTTGGCAGAGTATGATAGAGCCAACCCCTCTGTGGATAACACAGAGGAAGATGATAGTGAACTGGAGGAAGAATCCCCTCCACCAGTCCTATCTAGGGAGAACAGGGCTTCTCAAGCCCTGACTCTAAAAATAATAGTCAGAGATGCTGGCTCCCTCACAGGAGGGTCCAACCTCTCTGAAATCACTGAGGATAACTCCAGTGAAGAGGACATCCAGTTAGCCAGGATGGCCAAAAGATTGGCTTTGGAAAAACAGATCCTAGCCATAGAAAGGGAAAGACAAGAGATGGGCCTAGGACCCATCAATGGTGGCAGCAACATAACTAGGGTCAGAGATTCTCCTGACATGTTGAAAATCCCCAAAGGGATTGTAACTAAATATGAAGATGGTGATGATATCACCAAATGGTTCACAGCTTTTGAGAGGGCTTGTGAAACCAGAAAAGTGAACAAATCTCACTGGGGTGCTCTCCTTTGGGAAATGTTCACAGGAAAGTGTAGGGATAGACTCCTCACACTCTCTAAAAAAGATGCAGAATCTTATGACCTCATGAAGGGTACCCTGATTGAGGGCTTTGGATTCTCCACTGAGGAGTATAGGATTAGATTCAGGGGGGCTAAAAAATCCTCGAGCCAGACCTGGGTTGACTTTGTAGACTACTCAGTAAAAACACTAGATGGTTGGATTCAAGGAAATGGTGTAAATGATTATGATGGGTGTAGGAAGTTGGCTCTGTATGTGCTATTTCAAAGTAAGGAATAGCATGCACAGAGTCCAAGGGTTCCCCTTAGAGGTAAAATAGTGGTAAAAATAGATAATACTAATGCTCTATTTTGTGGTAGTGTGGTCGAGCAGTAGGCTTATCCAAGGAGTAGTGTTAAGCATTTGTTGTACATACACATAGACAATAAATGAGGTACACACACTCAGAGACAAATCCAGCCAATAGGTTTTTATATAGAAAAATATCTTTTCTTAGTTTATTTTAAGAACCACAGGTTCAAATTTAACATGTAATATCTTGTTCGAAAGGTATTGCAGGTAAGTACTTTAGGAACTTCAAATCATCAAAATTGCATGTATACTTTTCAAGTTATTGTCAAATAGCTGTTTCAAAAGTGGACACTTAGTGCAATTTTCACAGTTCCTGGGGGAGGTAAATTTTTGTTAGTTTTACCAGGTAAGTAGGACACTTACAGGGTTCAGTTCTTGGTCCAAGGTAGCCCACCGTTGGGGGTTCAGAGCAACCCCAAAGTCACCACACCAGCAGCTCAGGGCCGGTCAGGTGCAGAGTTCAAAGTGGTGCCCAAAACACATAGGCTAGAATGGAGAGAAGGGGGTGCCCCGGTTCCGATCTGCTTGCAGGTAAGTACCCGCGTCTTCGGAGGGCAGACCAGAGGGGTTTTGTAGGGCACCGGGGGGGACACAAGTTGACACAGAAATTTCACCCTCAGCAGCGCGGGGGCGGCCGGGTGCAGTGTAGAAACAAGCGTCGGGTTTGTAATGGAAGTCAATGGGAGATCTAGGGATCTCTTCAGCGCTGCAGGCAGGCAAGGGGGGGATTCCTCGGGGAAACCTCCACTTGGGCGAGGGAGAGGGACTCCTGGGGGTCACTCCTCCAGTGAAAGTCCGGTCCTTCAGGTCCTGGGGGCTGCGGGTGCAGGGTCTCTCCCAGGCGTCGGGACTTTAGGTTCAAAGAGTCGCGGTCAGGGGAAGCCTCGGGATTCCCTCTGCAGGCGGCGCTGTGGGGGCTCAGGGGGGACAGGTTTTGGTACTCACAGTATCAGAGTAGTCCTGGGGTCCCTCCTGAGGTGTTGGATCGCCACCAGCCGAGTCGGGGTCGCCGGGTGCAGTGTGGCAAGTCTCACGCTTCTTGCGGGGAGCTTGCAGGGTTCTTTAAAGCTGCTGGAAACAAAGTTGCAGCTTTTCTTTGGAGCAGGTCCGCTGTCCTCGGGAGTTTCTTGTCTTTTCGAAGCAGGGGCAGTCCTCAGAGGATGTCGAGGTCGCTGGTCCCTTTGGAAGGCGTCGCTGGAGCAGGATCTTTGGAAGGCAGGAGACAGGCCGGTGAGTTTCTGGAGCCAAGGCAGTTGTCGTCTTCTGGTCTTCCGCTGCAGGGGTTTTCAGCTGGGCAGTCCTTCTTCTTGTTGCAGGAATCTAATTTTCTAGGGTTCAGGGTAGCCCTTAAATACTAAATTTAAGGGCGTGTTTAGGTCTGGGGGGTTAGTAGCCAATGGCTACTAGCCTTGAGGGTGGGTACACCCTCTTTGTGCCTCCTCCCAAGGGGAGGGGGTCACACTCCTAACCCTATTGGGGGAATCCTCCATCTGCAAGATGGAGGATTTCTAAAAGTTAGAGTCACTTCAGCTCAGGACACCTTAGGGGCTGTCCTGACTGGCCAGTGACTCCTCCTTGTTATTCTCATTATTTTCTCCGGCCTTGCCGCCAAAAGTGGGGCCTGGCCGGAGGGGGCGGGCAACTCCACTAGCTGGAGTGTCCTGCTGGGTTGGCACAAAGGAGGTGAGCCTTTGAGGCTCACCGCCAGGTGTGACAATTCCTGCCTGGGGGAGGTGCTAGCATCTCCACCCAGTGCAGGCTTTGTTACTGGCCTCAGAGTGACAAAGGCACTCTCCCCATGGGGCCAGCAACATGTCTCGGTTTGTGGCAGGCTGCTAAAACTAGTCAGCCTACACAGATAGTCGGTTAAGTTTCAGGGGGCACCTCTAAGGTGCCCTCTGTGGTGTATTTTACAATAAAATGTACACTGGCATCAGTGTGCATTTATTGTGCTGAGAAGTTTGATACCAAACTTCCCAGTTTTCAGTGTAGCCATTATGGTGCTGTGGAGTTCGTGTTTGACAGACTCCCAGACCATATACTCTTATGGCTACCCTGCACTTACAATGTCTAAGGTTTTGTTTAGACACTGTAGGGGTACCATGCTCATGCACTGGTACCCTCACCTATGGTATAGTGCACCCTGCCTTAGGGCTGTAAGGCCTGCTAGAGGGGTGGCTTACCTATACTGCATAGGCAGTGAGAGGCTGGCATGGCACCCTGAGGGGAGTGCCATGTCGACTTACTCATTTTGTTCTCACTAGCACACACAAGCTGGCAAGCAGGGTGTCTGTGCTGAGTGAGAGGTCTCCAGGGTGGCATAAGACATGCTGCAGCCCTTAGAGACCTTCCTTGGCATCAGGGCCCTTGGTACTAGAAGTACCAGTTACAAGGGACTTATCTGAATGCCAGGGTGTGCCAATTGTGGATACAATGGTACATTTTAGGTGAAGGAACACTGGTGCTGGGGCCTGGTTAGCAGGGTCCCAGCACACTTCTCAGTCAAGTCAGCATCAGTATCAGGCAAAAAGTGGGGGGTAACTGCAACAGGGAGCCATTTCTTTACACAAGCCCCCCCCCAGCCCACAGGCCAGGAGACTCAGCCAATGCTGGAAGAGTCTTCCTAGTCTGTCAGGCGAGGAAGAGTAGAGGAAATGGCTGGTTTGTTGCAGGGCCTACTCTGCCTTACATCCTCCTGTTCAGGTCATTCCCTCTGGGGAACTGACCCACTTCCACAGTGATAGGACCTAGTCTGAACTGCCTCTTGTCTGTGCTTTTTATGTCTTTACCCATTCTCTCTATTTTGAGGTCAGAGGTATCCACCTCTGCTAATCTTATCTTAGCCAGGGTCACCCCTAGCTTACCCAAAGAGGTTACCCAGAGCTGGAGTAACCCCACCATGACCAACAGGGTCAGGGGGCCTAACTTGTTATTTGGCATGGGGTCAGACCACCATGCCAAGGATAGTGCAGCCATAAAGGCTAACACCCAGCAGAGGCCACTGACAGCTGTCAGTGCCCAGAACCACACCTTTAGCTCTTCACCTAAAAGGGAAGGGGCTAAGTTACAGGCTTCTTTGGGTTCAGGTTGCCTGTCTGCTGTATTAGAGTGGGGGGTTACCACATCTTGTAGTAAACACCCTTCTTCCACTCTTTCTTCTGTTAGCTGAGGAGCCACCCACTCAGGTTTAACAGTTGCCTGACTAGCCAGGACTTCTTGTGGGTCAGGTTGGACTTTATCAGGGCCATTTTTGGAGTTCTCCCCTACTGGAGCAGAATCTCCTTGGCTTGCTGTAACCTTGGCTAAAGGTTGTCCACCCTTCCTACTCTGTTTTCTTTTCTTCTTCTTCTGGGGTCTGCTTGCATTTACTGCAGAGGCAGGACTTCCAGAATCCTTGGGAGAGGACTGGCACTGGACCAGTTCCTCTCTTGGGCTCTGACTAACCTCTGGGTAGTCATTTCCAAGGAGACAATCAAGGGGGAGGTCTGTACTGACTACTACCCTTCTCCAGCTAAGAGTGCCACCCACTTCTATGGGTACTAAAGCCACAGGCCTCTTAGTGACCCTGTCTAGGCTAACTCTTACCCTGGCAGTCTCACCTGGGATGTACTGGTTTGAGAGCACCAGCCTGTCATGCACAATAGTGTGACTGGCACAAGTGTCTCTCAGGGCAGTGGTTGGGATTCCATTCACCAGTAGGTGGTGGAAGTGTCTACTTCCCTCTGGAATCTCCAACTCACCTGTTGGGCCCTGTTTCCAGTTGAAGGCTAGGAAGACCTCCTCATCTGAGGAGTCATCTCCCATGGCTACACTGGTTACCCCTGGAATTTTGTTCTGGGGTTTGTTTTTGGGACAAGAAGTGTCCTTGGTGTGGTGCCCAGACTGTTTACAGTTGTGGCACCATGCCTTAGTGGCATCCCAGTTCTTACCCTGGTACCCACCTTTGTTTTGGGTTGTGTCTTGGGGCCCACCCACCTGTTCGGGTTTTTGGGGGCCTACAGAGGACTCTTTTTCTTTGTTTCTAGTGTCACCCACTTTCTCCTGGGGAGTTTTTGTAACCCCTTTCTTTTGGTCACCCCCAGTGGAAGTTTTGGTTACCCTAGTCTTGACCCAGTGGTCTGCCTTCTTTCCCAATTCTTGGGGAGAAATTGGACCTAGGTCTACCAGATACTGATGCAACTTTTCATTGAAGCAGTTACTTAAAATGTGTTCTTTCATAAACAAATTATAAAGCCCAACATAGTCACACACTTCATTTCCAGTTAACCAACCATCTAGTGTTTTTACTGAGTAGTCTACAAAATCAACCCAGGTCTGGCTCGAGGATTTTTGAGCCCCCCTGAACCTAATTCTATACTCCTCAGTGGAGAATCCAAAGCCCTCAATCAGGGTACCCTTCATGAGGTCATAAGATTCTGCATCTTTTCCAGAGAGTGTGAGGAGTCTATCCCTACACTTTCCAGTGAACATTTCCCAAAGGAGAGCACCCCAGTGAGATCTGTTCACTTTTCTGGTTACACAAGCCCTCTCAAAAGCTGTGAACCATTTGGTGATGTCATCACCATCTTCATATTTTGTTACAATCCCTTTGGGGATTTTTAGGATGTCAGGAGAATCTCTGACCCTATTTAAGTTGCTGCCACCATTGATGGGACCTAGGCCCATCTCTTTTCTTTCCCTTTCTATGGCTAGGAGCTGCTTTTCCAAAGCCAATCTTTTGGCCATCCTGGCTAACTGGATGTCCTCTTCACTGGGGTTATCCTCAGTGATTTCAGAGGTGTTGGTCTCTCCTGTGAGGGAACCAGCATCTCTGACTATTATTTTTGGAGTCAGGGTTTGAGGGACCCTGTTCTCCCTAGATAGGACTGGTAGGGGGGAATTGTCCTCCAAGTCACTATCCTCTTCCTCTGAGTTGCCACCCTCAGAGGGGTTGGCCTTTTCAAACTCTGCCAAAAGCTCCTGGAGCTGTATTTTGGTAGGTTTGGGGCCCATTGTTATTTTCTTTATTTTACAGAGTGACCTTAGCTCCCTCATCTTAAGATGGAGGTAAGGTGTGGTGTCGAGTTCCACCACAGTCACATCTGTGCTAGACATTTTGCTTCTAAAAGTTGGAATACTTTTTAAGAATCTACAACTGGTTCTAGAATCTAATTCAAACTTTTACAAACTTTTAAACTCTAAAAGAAATGCTAAACAGGATCTAACACAAGGCCCTAGCAGGTCTTTTAAGAATTTAGAAAACTTTTCAAATTGCAAAAATCAATTTCTAATGACAATTTTGGAATTTGTCGTGTGATCAGGTATTGGCTGAGTAGTCCAGCAAATGCAAAGTCTTGTACCCCACCGCTGATCCACCAATGTAGGAAGTTGGCTCTGTATGTGCTATTTCAAAGTAAGGAATAGCATGCACAGAGTCCAAGGGTTCCCCTTAGAGGTAAAATAGTGGTAAAAATAGATAATACTAATGCTCTATTTTGTGGTAGTGTGGTCGAGCAGTAGGCTTATCCAAGGAGTAGTGTTAAGCATTTGTTGTACATACACATAGACAATAAATGAGGTACACACACTCAGAGACAAATCCAGCCAATAGGTTTTTATATAGAAAAATATCTTTTCTTAGTTTATTTTAAGAACCACAGGTTCAAATTTAACATGTAATATCTTGTTCGAAAGGTATTGCAGGTAAGTACTTTAGGAACTTCAAATCATCAAAATTGCATGTATACTTTTCAAGTTATTGTCAAATAGCTGTTTCAAAAGTGGACACTTAGTGCAATTTTCACAGTTCCTGGGGGAGGTAAATTTTTGTTAGTTTTACCAGGTAAGTAGGACACTTACAGGGTTCAGTTCTTGGTCCAAGGTAGCCCACCGTTGGGGGTTCAGAGCAACCCCAAAGTCACCACACCAGCAGCTCAGGGCCGGTCAGGTGCAGAGTTCAAAGTGGTGCCCAAAACACATAGGCTAGAATGGAGAGAAGGGGGTGCCCCGGTTCCGATCTGCTTGCAGGTAAGTACCCGCGTCTTCGGAGGGCAGACCAGAGGGGTTTTGTAGGGCACCGGGGGGGACACAAGTTGACACAGAAATTTCACCCTCAGCAGCGCGGGGGCGGCCGGGTGCAGTGTAGAAACAAGCGTCGGGTTTGTAATGGAAGTCAATGGGAGATCTAGGGATCTCTTCAGCGCTGCAGGCAGGCAAGGGGGGGATTCCTCGGGGAAACCTCCACTTGGGCGAGGGAGAGGGACTCCTGGGGGTCACTCCTCCAGTGAAAGTCCGGTCCTTCAGGTCCTGGGGGCTGCGGGTGCAGGGTCTCTCCCAGGCGTCGGGACTTTAGGTTCAAAGAGTCGCGGTCAGGGGAAGCCTCGGGATTCCCTCTGCAGGCGGCGCTGTGGGGGCTCAGGGGGGACAGGTTTTGGTACTCACAGTATCAGAGTAGTCCTGGGGTCCCTCCTGAGGTGTTGGATCGCCACCAGCCGAGTCGGGGTCGCCGGGTGCAGTGTGGCAAGTCTCACGCTTCTTGCGGGGAGCTTGCAGGGTTCTTTAAAGCTGCTGGAAACAAAGTTGCAGCTTTTCTTTGGAGCAGGTCCGCTGTCCTCGGGAGTTTCTTGTCTTTTCGAAGCAGGGGCAGTCCTCAGAGGATGTCGAGGTAGCTGGTCCCTTTGGAAGGCGTCGCTGGAGCTGGATCTTTGGAAGGCAGGAGACAGGCCGGTGAGTTTCTGGAGCCAAGGCAGTTGTCGTCTTCTGGTCTTCCGCTGCAGGGGTTTTCAGCTGGGCAGTCCTTCTTCTTGTTGCAGGAATCTAATTTTCTAGGGTTCAGGGTAGCCCTTAAATACTAAATTTAAGGGCGTGTTTAGGTCTGGGGGGTTAGTAGCCAATGGCTACTAGCCTTGAGGGTGGGTACACCCTCTTTGTGCCTCCTCCCAAGGGGAGGGGGTCACACTCCTAACCCTATTGGGGGAATCCTCCATCTGCAAGATGGAGGATTTCTAAAAGTTAGAGTCACTTCAGCTCAGGACACCTTAGGGGCTGTCCTGACTGGCCAGTGACTCCTCCTTGTTATTCTCATTATTTTCTCCGGCCTTGCCGCCAAAAGTGGGGCCTGGCCGGAGGGGGCGGGCAACTCCACTAGCTGGAGTGTCCTGCTGGGTTGGCACAAAGGAGGTGAGCCTTTGAGGCTCACCGCCAGGTGTGACAATTCCTGCCTGGGGGAGGTGCTAGCATCTCCACCCAGTGCAGGCTTTGTTACTGGCCTCAGAGTGACAAAGGCACTCTCCCCATGGGGCCAGCAACATGTCTCGGTTTGTGGCAGGCTGCTAAAACTAGTCAGCCTACACAGATAGTCGGTTAAGTTTCAGGGGGCACCTCTAAGGTGCCCTCTGTGGTGTATTTTACAATAAAATGTACACTGGCATCAGTGTGCATTTATTGTGCTGAGAAGTTTGATACCAAACTTCCCAGTTTTCAGTGTAGCCATTATGGTGCTGTGGAGTTCGTGTTTGACAGACTCCCAGACCATATACTCTTATGGCTACCCTGCACTTACAATGTCTAAGGTTTTGTTTAGACACTGTAGGGGTACCATGCTCATGCACTGGTACCCTCACCTATGGTATAGTGCACCCTGCCTTAGGGCTGTAAGGCCTGCTAGAGGGGTGGCTTACCTATACTGCATAGGCAGTGAGAGGCTGGCATGGCACCCTGAGGGGAGTGCCATGTCGACTTACTCATTTTGTTCTCACTAGCACACACAAGCTGGCAAGCAGGGTGTCTGTGCTGAGTGAGAGGTCTCCAGGGTGGCATAAGACATGCTGCAGCCCTTAGAGACCTTCCTTGGCATCAGGGCCCTTGGTACTAGAAGTACCAGTTACAAGGGACTTATCTGAATGCCAGGGTGTGCCAATTGTGGATACAATGGTACATTTTAGGTGAAGGAACACTGGTGCTGGGGCCTGGTTAGCAGGGTCCCAGCACACTTCTCAGTCAAGTCAGCATCAGTATCAGGCAAAAAGTGGGGGGTAACTGCAACAGGGAGCCATTTCTTTACAATGGGCTGTACAATTTATTTGTGAAAGAACACCTATTAAGTAATTGTTTCAATGATAAACTGCATCAGCATCTGGTGGACCTAGGACCAATTTCTCCCCAAGAATTGGGAAAGAAGGCGGACCATTGGGTCAAGACTAGGGTGTCCAAAACTTCCACAGGGGGTGACCAAAAGAAAGGGGTCACAAAACCTCCCCAGGGGAAAGGTGGTGAGACAGCCAAAAACAAAGATAGTAAAGAGTCTTCTACAGGCCCCCAAAAACCTGCACAGGAGGGTGGGCCCAGAGCCTCTTCACAAAACAATTCTGGGTACAAGGGTAAAAACTTTGATCCCAAAAAGGCCTGGTGTCGTAACTGTAGTCAGTCTGGACACCAAACTGGAGACAAGGCCTGTCCCAAGAAAGATACCACTTCTAACTCCCATCCAGCTAAAACTGGAATGGCCAGTCTCCAAGTGGGATCAACAGTGTGCCCAGAGCAAATCAGGTGTCACACTGAAGCTACATTAGTCTCTGAGGGTGGGGTGGATTTAGCCACACTGGCTGCCTGGCCCCCCTAACATGCAAAAATACAGGCAGCAGCTCTTAATTAATGGGACAAGTGTAGAGGGCCTGAGGGATACAGGTGCCAGTGTCACCATGGTGACAGAGAAACTGGTTTCCCCTGGCCAATACCTGGCTGGACAAACTTACCCAGTCACCAACGCTGACAATCAGACTAAAGTACATCCCATGGCTATGGTAACTTTAGAGTGGGGAGGGGTCAAAGGCCTGAAACAGGTGGTGGTCTCCTCAAATATCCCAGTAGACTGTTTGCTTGGAAATGACCTGGAGTCCTCAGCATGGGCTGAGGTAGAACTGAAAACCCATGCAGCCATGCTGGGTATCCCTGAACTGGTGTGTGTCAAGACTAGGGCACAGTGCAAGGCACAGGGTGAAAAAGTAGAGCTGGAGTCTGGAAAAATGGCCCAGCCTACCAAGAGAAAAGGAAAGTCAGCTGGGAAACCAGCTGCAACACAACACCAAAAAGAGAACCTCTCTTCTCAGGAAGAAGTTCTGCCCTCTGAGGGAACTGAGCCTATGGAGCTGGAACCTTATCAGGTTGAGCTCTTGGGCCCAGGGGGACCCTCAAGGGAAGAGTTGTGTAAGGGACAAGAAACCTGTCCCTCTCTTGAAGGCCTTAGGCAGCAAGCTGCTGAAGAGTCCAAAGGCAAGAAAAATGGAACACATAGGGTCTATTGGGAAGATGGACTCCTGTACACTGAGGCAAGAGATCCCAAACCTGATGCCACTAGGAGAGTGGTAGTGCCTCAGGGTTTCAGAGAGTTTATTCTGACCTTAGCCCATGATATTCCCCTTGCTGGGCATTTGGGACAAACCAAGATGTGGGAGAGGTTAGTCAACCACTTCTACTGGCCCAATATGTCCCAGAAGGTTAAGGAGTTTTGCCTCTCCTGCCCCACCTGTCAATCCAGTGGTAAGACAGGTGGGCATCCAAAGGCCCCCCTCATTCCACTTCCAGTGGTGGGGGTCCCCTTGAAAGAGTGGGTGTGGACATAGTTGGTCCACTAGAACCTCCCACAGCCTCAGGAAATATGTACATCCTAGTAGTAGTGGATCATGCTACTAGGTATCCTGAAGCTATTCCCCTTAGGTCGACTACTGCCCCTGCAGTAGCCAAGGCCCTCATTGGTATCTTTACCAGAGTGGGTTTCCCTAAGGAGGTGGTGTCTGACAGAGGTACCAACTTCATGTCAGCATACCTAAAACACATGTGGAATGAGTGTGGAGTGACTTACAAATTCACTACCCCATATCATCCACAAACTAATGGCCTTGTTGAGAGATTCAACAAGACATTAAAGGGCATGATCATGGGGCTCCCAGAAAAACTCAAAAGGAGATGGGATGTCCTCCTGCCATGTCTGCTTTTCGCTTACAGAGAGGTGCCTCAGAAGGGAGTAGGATTCTCACCCTTTGAACTTCTGTTTGGCCACCCTGTAAGGGGACCACTTGCTCTTGTTAAAGAAGGCTGGGAGAGACCTCTTCATGAGCCTAAACAAGACATAGTGGACTATGTACTTGGCCTTCGCTCAAGGATGGCAGAGTACATGGAAAAGGCAAGTAAAAACCTTGAGGCCAGCCAACAACTCCAGAAGTTGTGGTATGACCAAAAGGCTGCACTGGTTGAATTTCAACCAGGGCAGAAAGTCTGGGTTCTGGAGCCTGTGGCTCCCAGGGCACTTCAGGACAAATGGAGTGGCCCTTACCCAGTACTAGAAAGGAAGAGTCAGGTCACCTACCTGGTGGACCTGGGCACAAGCAGGAGCCCCAAGAGGGTGATCCATGTGAACCGCCTTAAGCTCTTCCATGACAGGGCTGATGTAAATATGTTGATGGTAACATATGAGGACCAGGAAGCTGAGAGTGAACCTCTCCCTGATCTCCTCTCATCAGACCCTAAAGACGGCTCAGTAGATGGAGTGATCTACTCAGACACCCTGTAGGAAGTTGGCTCTGTATGTGCTATTTCAAAGTAAGGAATAGCATGCACAGAGTCCAAGGGTTCCCCTTAGAGGTAAAATAGTGGTAAAAATAGATAATACTAATGCTCTATTTTGTGGTAGTGTGGTCGAGCAGTAGGCTTATCCAAGGAGTAGTGTTAAGCATTTGTTGTACATACACATAGACAATAAATGAGGTACACACACTCAGAGACAAATCCAGCCAATAGGTTTTTATATAGAAAAATATCTTTTCTTAGTTTATTTTAAGAACCACAGGTTCAAATTCTACATGTAATAGCTCATTCGAAAGGTATTGCAGGTAAGTACTTTAGGAACTTCAAATCATCAAAATTGCATGTATACTTTTCAAGTTATTCACAAATAGCTGTTTTAAAAGTGGACACTTAGTGCAATTTTCACAGTTCCTAGGGGAGGTAAGTATTTGTTAGTTTTACCAGGTAAGTAAGACACTTACAGGGTTCAGTTCTTGGTCCAAGGTAGCCCACCGTTGGGGGTTCAGAGCAACCCCAAAGTCACCACACCAGCAGCTCAGGGTCGGTCAGGTGCAGAGTTCAAAGTGGTGCCCAAAACACATAGGCTAGAATGGAGAGAAGGGGGTGCCCCGGTTCCGGTCTGCTTGCAGGTAAGTACCCGCGTCTTCGGAGGGCAGACCAGGGGGGTTTTGTAGGGCACCGGGGGGGACACAAGTCCACACAGAAATTTCACCCTCAGCGGCGCGGGGGCGGCCGGGTGCAGTGTAGAAACAAGCGTCGGGTTCGCAATGTTAGTCTATGAGAGATCTCGGGATCTCTTCAGCGCTGCAGGCAGGCAAGGGGGGGGTTCCTCGGGGAAACCTCCACTTGGGCAAGGGAGAGGGACTCCTGGGGGTCGCTTCTCCAGTGAAAGTCCGGTCCTTCAGGTCCTGGGGGCTGCGGGTGCAGGGTCTCTCCCAGGCGTCGGGACTTTAGATTCAAAGAGTCGCGGTCAGGGGAAGCCTCGGGATTCCCTCTGCAGGCGGCGCTGTGGGGGCTCAGGGGGGACAGGTTTTGGTACTCACAGTATCAGAGTAGTCCTGGGGTCCCTCCTGAGGTGTTGGATCGCCACCAGCCGAGTCGGGGTCGCCGGGTGCAGTGTTGCAAGTCTCACGCTTCTTGCGGGGAGCTTGCAGGGTTCTTTAAAGCTGCTGGAAACAAAGTTGCAGCTTTTCTTGGAGCAGGTCCGCTGTCCTCGGGAGTTTCTTGTCTTTTCGAAGCAGGGGCAGTCCTCAGAGGATGTCGAGGTCGCTGGTCCCTTTGGAAGGCGTCGCTGGAGCAGGATCTTTGGAAGGCAGGAGACAGGCCGGTGAGTTTCTGGAGCCAAGGCAGTTGTCGTCTTCTGGTCTTCCGCTGCAGGGGTTTCAGCTAGGCAGTCCTTCTTCTTGTAGTTGCAGGAATCTAATTTTCTAGGGTTCAGGGTAGCCCTTAAATACTAAATTTAAGGGCGTGTTTAGGTCTGGGGGGTTAGTAGCCAATGGCTACTAGCCCTGAGGGTGGGTACACCCTCTTTGTGCCTCCTCCCAAGGGGAGGGGGTCACAATCCTAACCCTATTGGGGGAATCCTCCATCTGCAAGATGGAGGATTTCTAAAAGTTAGAGTCACCTCAGCTCAGGACACCTTAGGGGCTGTCCTGACTGGCCAGTGACTCCTCCTTGTTATTCTCATTATTTTCTCCGGCCTTGCCGCCAAAAGTGGGGCCTGGCCGGAGGGGGCGGGCAACTCCACTAGCTGGAGTGTCCTGCTGGGTTGGCACAAAGGAGGTGAGCCTTTGAGGCTCACCGCCAGGTGTGACAATTCCTGCCTGGGAGAGGTGTTAGCATCTCCACCCAGTGCAGGCTTTGTTACTGGCCTCAGAGTGACAAAGGCACTCTCCCCATGGGGCCAGCAACATGTCTCGGTTTGTGGCAGGCTGCTAGAACTAGTCAGCCTACACAGATAGTCGGTTAAGTTTCAGGGGGCACCTCTAAGGTGCCCTCTGTGGTGTATTTTACAATAAAATGTACACTGGCATCAGTGTGCATTTATTGTGCTGAGAAGTTTGATACCAAACTTCCCAGTTTTCAGTGTAGCCATTATGGTGCTGTGGAGTTCGTGTTTGACAGACTCCCAGACCATATACTCTTATGGCTACCCTGCACTTACAATGTCTAAGGTTTTGTTTAGACACTGTAGGGGTACCATGCTCATGCACTGGTACCCTCACCTATGGTATAGTGCACCCTGCCTTAGGGCTGTAAGGCCTGCTAGAGGGGTGTCTTACCTATACTGCATAGGCAGTGAGAGGCTGGCATGGCACCCTGAGGGGAGTGCCATGTCGACTTACTCGTTTTGTCCTCACTAGCACACACAAGCTGGCAAGCGGTGTGTCTGTGCTGAGTGAGAGGTCTCCAGGGTGGCATAAGACATGCTGCATCCCTTAGAGACCTTCCTTGGCATCAGGGCCCTTGGTACTAGAAGTACCAGTTACAAGGGACTTATCTGGATGCCAGGGTCTGCCAATTGTGGATACAAAAGTACAGGTTAGGGAAAGAACACTGGTGCTGGGGCCTGGTTAGCAGGCCTCAGCACACTTTCAATTGTAAACATAGCATCAGCAAAGGCAAAAAGTCAGGGGGCAACCATGCCAAGGAGGCATTTCCTTACACAACCCCCCCCCAAACGAAAGAGGATGAGACTAACCTTTCCCAAGAGAGTCTTCATTTTCTAAGTGGAAGAACCTGGAAAGGCCATCTGCATTGGCATGGGCAGTCCCAGGTCTGTGTTCCACTATAAAGTCCATTCCCTGTAGGGAGATGGACCACCTCAACAGTTTAGGATTTTCACCTTTCATTTGCATCAGCCATTTGAGAGGTCTGTGGTCGGTTTGAACTAGGAAGTGAGTCCCAAAGAGGTATGGTCTCAGCTTCTTCAGGGACCAAACCACAGCAAAGGCCTCCCTCTCAATGGCACTCCAACGCTGCTCCCTGGGGAGTAACCTCCTGCTAATGAAAGCAACAGGCTGGTCAAGGCCATCATCATTTGTTTGGGACAAAACTGCCCCTATCCCATGTTCAGAGGCATCAGTCTGCACAATGAACTGCTTAGAATAATCTGGAGCTTTGAGAACTGGTGCTGAGCACATTGCCTGTTTCAGGGTGTCAAAGGCCTGTTGGCAGTCCACAGTCCAGTTCACTTTCTTGGGCATTTTCTTGGAGGTGAGCTCAGTGAGGGCTGTCACAATGGATCCATATCCCTTCACAAACCTCCTGTAGTACCCAGTCAAGCCAAGGAATGCCCTGACTTGAGTCTGGGTTTTTGGAGCTACCCAGTCCAGAATAGTCTGGATCTTGGGTTGGAGTGGCTGAACTTGGCCTCCACCTACAAGGTGTCCCAAATAAACCACAGTTCCCTGCCCTATCTGGCATTTGGATGCCTTGATAGAGAGGCCTGCAGATTGCAGAGCCTTCAAAACCTTCCTCAGGTGGACCAGGTGATCCTGCCAGGTGGAGCTAAAGACAGCAATATCATCAAGATAAGCTGTGCTAAAGGACTCCAAGCCAGCAAGGACTTGATTCACCAACCTTTGGAAGGTGGCAGGGGCATTCTTTAAACCAAAGGGCATAACAGTAAACTGATAATGCCCATCAGGTGTGGAGAATGCTGTCTTTTCTTTTGCTCCAGGTGCCATTTTTATTTGCCAGTACCCTGCTGTCAAGTCAAAGGTACTTAGGAATTTGGCAGCACCTAATTTATCAATGAGCTCATCAGCTCTTGGAATTGGATGAGCATCTGTCTTGGTGACAGAATTGAGCCCTCTGTAGTCCACACAAAACCTCATCTCTTTCTTTCCATCTGTGGTGTGAGGTTTGGGGACTAAGACCACTGGGCTAGCCCAGGGGCTGTCAGAGCGCTCAATGACTCCCAATTCCAGCATCTTGTGGACTTCCACCTTGATGCTTTCCTTAACATGGTCAGACTGTCTAAAGATTTTGTTCTTGACAGGCATGCTGTCTCCTGTGTCCACATCATGGGTACACAGGTGTGTCTGACCAGGGGTTAAGGAGAAGAGTTCAGGAAACTGTTGTAGGACTCTCCTACAATCAGCTTGCTGTTGGCCAGAGAGGGTGTCTGAGTAGATCACTCCATCTACTGTACCATCTTTTGGGTCTGATGACAGAAGATCAGGGAGAGGTTCACTCTCTGCCTCCTGATCCTCATCTGTTACCATCAACAGATTGACATCAGCCCTGTCGTGGAAGAGCTTAAGGCGGTTTACATGGATCACCCTTTTGGGGCTCCTGCTTGTGCCCAGGTCCACCAAGTAGGTGACCTGACTCTTCCTCTCTAGTACTGGGTAAGGGCCACTCCATTTGTCCTGGAGTGCCCTGGGAGCCACAGGCTCCAGAACCCAGACTTTCTGCCCTGGTTGGAACTCAACCAGTGCAGCCTTTTGGTCATACCAAAACTTCTGGAGCTGTTGGCTGGCCTCAAGGTTTTTGGTTGCCTTTTCCATGTACTCTGCCATTCTAGAGCGAAGGCCAAGTACATAGTCCACTATGTCCTGTTTAGGCTCATGGAGAGGTCTCTCCCAGCCTTCTTTAACAAGGGCAAGTGGTCCCCTTACAGGATGACCAAACAGAAGTTCAAAGGGTGAGAACCCTACTCCCTTCTGTGGTACCTCCCTGTAAGCGAAAAGCAGACATGGCAGGAGGACATCCCATCTCCTTTTGAGTTTTTCTGGGAGCCCCATGATCATGCCTTTTAATGTCTTGTTGAATCTCTCAACTAAGCCATTAGTTTGTGGATGGTAAGGTGTAGTGAATTTATAAGTCACTCCACACTCATTCCACATGTGCTTTAGGTATGCTGACATGAAGTTGGTACCTCTGTCAGACACCACCTCCTTAGGGAAACCCACCCTGGTAAAGATACCAATGAGGGCCTTGGCTACTGCAGGGGCAGTAGTCGACCTAAGGGGAATAGCTTCAGGATACCTGGTAGCATGATCCACTACTACCAGGATATACATATTTCCTGAGGCTGTGGGAGGTTCCAGTGGACCAACTATGTCCACACCCACTCTTTCAAAGGGCACCCCCACCACTGGAAGTGGAATGAGGGGGGCCTTTGGATGCCCACCTGTCTTACCACTGGCTTGACAGGTGGGGCAGGAGAGGCAAAACTCCTTAACCATGTTGGACATATTGGGCCAGTAGAAGTGGTTGACTAACCTCTCCCACGTCTTGGTTTGTCCCAAATGTCCAGCAAGGGGAATGTCATGGGCCAATGTTAGGATGAACTCTCTGAACAGCTGAGGCACTACCACTCTCCTAGTGGCACCAGGTTTGGGGTCTCTGGCCTCAGTGTACAGGAGCCCATCTTCCCAATAGACCCTATGTGTTCCATTTTTCTTGCCTTTGGACTCTTCAGCAGCTTGCTGCCTAAGGCCTTCAAGAGAGGGACAGGTTTCTTGTCCCTTACACAGCTCTTCCCTTGAGGGTCCCCCTGGGCCTAAGAGCTCAACCTGATAAGGTTCAAGCTCCAAAGGCTCAGTTCCCTCAGAGGGCAGAACTTCTTCCTGAGAAGAGAGGTTCCCTTTCTTTTGCTGTGTTGCAGTTGGTTTCCCAACTGACTTTCCTGTTCTCTTGGTAGGCTGGGCCATTTTTCCAGACTCCAGCTCTACTTTTTCACCCTGTGCCTTGCATTGTGCTCTCGTTTTCACACACACCAGTTCAGGGATACCCAGCATTGCTGCATGGGTTTTTAGCTCTACCTCAGCCCATGCTGAGGACTCCAGGTCATTTCCAAGCAGACAGTCCACTGGGATATTTGAGGAGACCACCACCTGTTTCAGGCCATTGACCCCTCCCCATTCTAAAGTAACCATTGCCATGGGATGTACTTTTCTCTGATTGTCAGCGTTGGTGACTGTGTAAGTTTTTCCAGTCAGGTATTGGCCAGGGGAAACCAGTTTCTCTGTCACCATGGTGACACTGGCACCTGTATCCCTCAGGCCCTCTATTCTAGTCCCATTAATTAAGAGTTGCTGTCTGTATTTTTGCATGTTAGGCGGCCAGACAGCTAGTGTGGCTAAATCCACCCCACCCTCAGAAACTAGAGTAGCTTCAGTGTGGACCCTGATTTGCTCTGGGCACACTGTTGATCCCACTTGGAGACTAGCCATACCAGTGTTACCTGGATGGGAGTTTGGAGTGGAACCTTTCTTGGGACAGGCCTTGTCTCCAGTTTGGTGTCCATGCTGTTTACAGCTATGACACCAGGCCTTTTTGGGATCAAAGTTTTTACCCTTGTACCCATTGTTTTGTGAAGAGGCTCTGGGCCCACCCTCCTGTGCAGGTTTTTGGGGGCCTGTAGAAGACTCTTTACTATTTTTAGTTTTGGTTGTCTCATCACCCTTCTGCTGGGGAGTCTTTGTGACCCCTTTCTTTTGGTCACCCCCTGTTGAAGTCTTGGACACCCTTGTCTTGACCCAATGGTCCGCCTTCTTTCCCAATTCTTGGGGAGAAATTGGTCCTAGGTCTACCAGATGCTGATGCAGTTTATCATTGAAACAATTACTTAACAGGTGTTCTTTCACAAATAAATTGTACAGCCCATCATAATTACTTACACCACTGCCTTGAATCCAACCATCTAGTGTTTTCACTGAGTAGTCAACAAAGTCAACCCAGGTCTGGCTCGAGGATTTTTGAGCCCCCCTGAACCTAATCCTGTACTCCTCAGTGGAGAATCCAAAGCCCTCAATCAGGGTACCCTTCATGAGGTCATAAGATTCTGCATCTTGTCCAGAGAGTGTGAGGAGTCTATCCCTACACTTTCCTGTGAACATTTCCCAAAGGAGAGCACCCCAGTGAGATCTGTTCACTTTTCTGGTTACACAAGCCCTCTCAAAAGCTGTGAACCATTTGGTGATGTCATCACCATCTTCATATTTAGTTACAATCCCTTTAGGGATTTTCAACATGTCAGGAGAATCTCTGACCCTATTTAAGTTGCTGCCACCATTGATGGGTCCTAGGCCCATCTCTTGTCTTTCCCTCTCTATGGCTAGGATCTGTCTTTCCAAAGCCAATCTTTTGGCCATCCTGGCTAACTGGATGTCCTCTTCACTGGGGTTATCCTCAGTGATTTCAGAGGTGTTGGTCTCTCCTGTGAGGGAACCAGCATCTCTGACTATTATTTTTGGAGTCAGGGTTTGAGGGACCCTGTTCTCCCTAGATAGGACTGGTAGGGGGGAATTGTCCTCCAAGTCACTATCCTCTTCCTCTGAGTTGCCACCCTCAGAGGGGTTGGCCTTTTCAAACTCTGCCAAAAGCTCCTGGAGCTGTATTTTGGTAGGTTTGGGGCCCATTGTTATTTTCTTTAGTTTACAGAGTGACCTTAGCTCTCTCATCTGTAGATGGAGGTAAGGTGTGGTGTCGAGTTCCACCACATTCACATCTGTGCTAGACATTATGCTTCTAAAAGTTGGAATACTTTTTAAGAAACTAAAACTGATTCTAGAATTTAATTCAAACTTTTAACAGACTTTTAAACTCTAAAAGAAATGCTAAACAGGATCTAACACAAGGCCCTAGCAGGTCTTTTAAGAATTTAGAAAACTTTTCAAATTGCAAAAATCAATTTCTAATGACAATTTTGGAATTTGTCGTGTGATCAGGTATTGGCTGAGTAGTCCAGCAAATGCAAAGTCTTGTACCCCACCGCTGATCCACCAATGTAGGAAGTTGGCTCTGTATGTGCTATTTCAAAGTAAGGAATAGCATGCACAGAGTCCAAGGGTTCCCCTTAGAGGTAAAATAGTGGTAAAAATAGATAATACTAATGCTCTATTTTGTGGTAGTGTGGTCGAGCAGTAGGCTTATCCAAGGAGTAGTGTTAAGCATTTGTTGTACATACACATAGACAATAAATGAGGTACACACACTCAGAGACAAATCCAGCCAATAGGTTTTTATATAGAAAAATATCTTTTCTTAGTTTATTTTAAGAACCACAGGTTCAAATTCTACATGTAATAGCTCATTCGAAAGGTATTGCAGGTAAGTACTTTAGGAACTTCAAATCATCAAAATTGCATGTATACTTTTCAAGTTATTCACAAATAGCTGTTTTAAAAGTGGACACTTAGTGCAATTTTCACAGTTCCTAGGGGAGGTAAGTATTTGTTAGTTTTACCAGGTAAGTAAGACACTTACAGGGTTCAGTTCTTGGTCCAAGGTAGCCCACCGTTGGGGGTTCAGAGCAACCCCAAAGTCACCACACCAGCAGCTCAGGGTCGGTCAGGTGCAGAGTTCAAAGTGGTGCCCAAAACACATAGGCTAGAATGGAGAGAAGGGGGTGCCCCGGTTCCGGTCTGCTTGCAGGTAAGTACCCGCGTCTTCGGAGGGCAGACCAGGGGGGTTTTGTAGGGCACCGGGGGGGACACAAGTCCACACAGAAATTTCACCCTCAGCGGCGCGGGGGCGGCCGGGTGCAGTGTAGAAACAAGCGTCGGGTTCGCAATGTTAGTCTATGAGAGATCTCGGGATCTCTTCAGCGCTGCAGGCAGGCAAGGGGGGGGTTCCTCGGGGAAACCTCCACTTGGGCAAGGGAGAGGGACTCCTGGGGGTCGCTTCTCCAGTGAAAGTCCGGTCCTTCAGGTCCTGGGGGCTGCGGGTGCAGGGTCTCTCCCAGGCGTCGGGACTTTAGATTCAAAGAGTCGCGGTCAGGGGAAGCCTCGGGATTCCCTCTGCAGGCGGCGCTGTGGGGGCTCAGGGGGGACAGGTTTTGGTACTCACAGTATCAGAGTAGTCCTGGGGTCCCTCCTGAGGTGTTGGATCGCCACCAGCCGAGTCGGGGTCGCCGGGTGCAGTGTTGCAAGTCTCACGCTTCTTGCGGGGAGCTTGCAGGGTTCTTTAAAGCTGCTGGAAACAAAGTTGCAGCTTTTCTTGGAGCAGGTCCGCTGTCCTCGGGAGTTTCTTGTCTTTTCGAAGCAGGGGCAGTCCTCAGAGGATGTCGAGGTCGCTGGTCCCTTTGGAAGGCGTCGCTGGAGCAGGATCTTTGGAAGGCAGGAGACAGGCCGGTGAGTTTCTGGAGCCAAGGCAGTTGTCGTCTTCTGGTCTTCCGCTGCAGGGGTTTCAGCTAGGCAGTCCTTCTTCTTGTAGTTGCAGGAATCTAATTTTCTAGGGTTCAGGGTAGCCCTTAAATACTAAATTTAAGGGCGTGTTTAGGTCTGGGGGGTTAGTAGCCAATGGCTACTAGCCCTGAGGGTGAGTACACCCTCTTTGTGCCTCCTCCCAAGGGGAGGGGGTCACAATCCTAACCCTATTGGGGGAATCCTCCATCTGCAAGATGGAGGATTTCTAAAAGTTAGAGTCACCTCAGCTCAGGACACCTTAGGGGCTGTCCTGACTGGCCAGTGACTCCTCCTTGTTATTCTCATTATTTTCTCCGGCCTTGCCGCCAAAAGTGGGGCCTGGCCGGAGGGGGCGGGCAACTCCACTAGCTGGAGTGTCCTGCTGGGTTGGCACAAAGGAGGTGAGCCTTTGAGGCTCACCGCCAGGTGTGACAATTCCTGCCTGGGAGAGGTGTTAGCATCTCCACCCAGTGCAGGCTTTGTTACTGGCCTCAGAGTGACAAAGGCACTCTCCCCATGGGGCCAGCAACATGTCTCGGTTTGTGGCAGGCTGCTAGAACTAGTCAGCCTACACAGATAGTCGGTTAAGTTTCAGGGGGCACCTCTAAGGTGCCCTCTGTGGTGTATTTTACAATAAAATGTACACTGGCATCAGTGTGCATTTATTGTGCTGAGAAGTTTGATACCAAACTTCCCAGTTTTCAGTGTAGCCATTATGGTGCTGTGGAGTTCGTGTTTGACAGACTCCCAGACCATATACTCTTATGGCTACCCTGCACTTACAATGTCTAAGGTTTTGTTTAGACACTGTAGGGGTACCATGCTCATGCACTGGTACCCTCACCTATGGTATAGTGCACCCTGCCTTAGGGCTGTAAGGCCTGCTAGAGGGGTGTCTTACCTATACTGCATAGGCAGTGAGAGGCTGGCATGGCACCCTGAGGGGAGTGCCATGTCGACTTACTCGTTTTGTCCTCACTAGCACACACAAGCTGGCAAGCGGTGTGTCTGTGCTGAGTGAGAGGTCTCCAGGGTGGCATAAGACATGCTGCATCCCTTAGAGACCTTCCTTGGCATCAGGGCCCTTGGTACTAGAAGTACCAGTTACAAGGGACTTATCTGGATGCCAGGGTCTGCCAATTGTGGATACAAAAGTACAGGTTAGGGAAAGAACACTGGTGCTGGGGCCTGGTTAGCAGGCCTCAGCACACTTTCAATTGTAAACATAGCATCAGCAAAGGCAAAAAGTCAGGGGGCAACCATGCCAAGGAGGCATTTCCTTACACACCCTCTCTAGCCAGCAGCAGTCTAACTGCAGGAAGGTCCTGCAGCAGTCTGCTGAACTCTTTTCCCAAACCCCTGGTCAGACACACCTGTGTACCCATGATGTGGACACAGGAGACAGCATGCCTGTCAAAAACAAAATATTTAGACAGTCTGACCAAGTTAAGAAAAGCATCAAGGTGGAAGTCCACAAGATGCTGGAATTGGGAGTAATTGAGTACTCTGACAGCCCCAGGGCTAGCCCAGTGGTCTTAGTCCCCAAACCTCACACCAAAGAAGGAAAGAGAGGGATGAGGTTTTGTGTGGACTACAGAGGTCTCAACTCTGTCACCAAGACAGATGCTCATTGTAAGGAAATGCCTCCTTGGCATGGTTGCCCCCTGACTTTTTGCCTTTGCTGATGCTATGTTTACAATTGAAAGTGTGCTGAGGCCTGCTAACCAGGCCCCAGCACCAGTGTTCTTTCCCTAACCTGTACTTTTGTATCCACAATTGGCAGACCCTGGCATCCAGATAAGTCCCTTGTAACTGGTACTTCTAGTACCAAGGGCCCTGATGCCAAGGAAGGTCTCTAAGGGCTGCAGCATGTCTTATGCCACCCTGGAGACCTCTCACTCAGCACAGACACACTGCTTGCCAGCTTGTGTGTGCTAGTGAGGACAAAACGAGTAAGTCGACATGGCACTCCCCTCAGGGTGCCATGCCAGCCTCTCACTGCCTATGCAGTATAGGTAGGACACCCCTCTAGCAGGCCTTACAGCCCTAAGGCAGGGTGCACTATACCATAGGTGAGGGTACCAGTGCATGAGCATGGTACCCCTACAGTGTCTAAGCAAAACCTTAGACATTGTAAGTGCAGGGTAGCCATAAGAGTATATGGTCTGGGAGTCTGTCAAACACGAACTCCACAGCACCATAATGGCTACACTGAAAACTGGGAAGTTTGGTATCAAACTTCTCAGCACAATAAATGCACACTGATGCCAGTGTACATTTTATTGCAAAATACACCCCAGAGGGCACCTTAGAGGTGCCCCCTGAAACTTAACCGACTGTCTGTGTAGGCTGACTAGTTCCAGCAGCCTGCCACCCTAGAGACATGTTGCTGGCCCCATGGGGAGAGTGCCTGTCACTCTGAGGCCAGTAACAAAGCCTGCACTGGGTGGAGATGCTAACACCTCCCCCAGGCAGGAGCTGTGACACCTGGCGGTGAGCCTCAAAGGCAATGAGATATTACATGTAGAATTTGAACCTGTGGTTCTTAAAATAAACTAAGAAAAGATATTTTTCTATACAAAAACCTATTGGCTGGATTTGTCTCTGAGTGTGTGTACCTCATTTATTGTCTATGTGTATGTACAACAAATGCTTAACACTACTCCTTGGATAAGCCTACTGCTCGACCACACTACCACAAAATAGAGCATTAGTATTATCTATTTTTACCACTATTTTACCTCTAAGGGGAACCCTTGGACTCTGTGCATGCTATTCCTTACTTTGAAATAGCACATACAGAGCCAACTTCCTACTTCCTACACTCATCCCATTCCTAGAGCTGATGAGCTAATAGACAAATTAGGGGCTGCCAAATTCTTAAGTACCTTTGACTTGACAGCAGGGTACTGGCAAATCAAAATGGCCCCTGGAGCAAAAGAAAAGACAGCATTCTCCACACCTGATGGGCATTATCAGTTCACTGTTATGCCCTTTGGTTTAAAGAATGCCCCTGCCACCTTCCAAAGGTTGGTGAATCAAGTCCTTGCTGGGCTGGAATCCTTTAGTGCAGCTTATCTTGATGATATTGCTGTCTTCAGCTCCACCTGGCAGGATCACCTGGTCCACCTGAAGAAGGTTTTGAAGGCTCTGCAATCTGCAGGCCTCTCTATCAAGGCATCCAAATGCCAGATAGGGCAGGGAACTGTGGTTTACTTGGGACACCTTGTAGGTGGAGGCCAAGTTCAGCCACTCCAGCCTAAGATCCAGACTATTCTGGACTGGGCAGCTCCAAAAACCCAGACTCAAGTCAGGGCATTCCTTGGCTTGACTGGGTACTACAGGAGGTTTGTGAAGGGATATGGATCCATTGTGACAGCCCTCACAGAACTCACCTCCAAGAAAATGCCCAAGAAAGTAAACTGGACTGTAGAATGCCAACAGGCCTTTGACACCCTGAAACAAGCTATGTGCACAGCACCAGTTCTAAAAGCTCCAGATTACTCCAAGCAGTTCATTGTGCAAACAGATGCCTCTGAACATGGGATAGGGGCAGTTTTGTCCCAAACAAATGATGATGGCCTTGACCAGCCTGTTGCTTTCATTAGCAGGAGGTTACTCCCCAGGGAGCAGCGTTGGAGTGCCATTGAGAGGGAGGCCTTTGCTGTGGTTTGGTCCCTGAAGAAGCTGAGACCCTACCTCTTTGGTACTCACTTCCTAGTTCAGACTGACCACAGACCTCTCAGATGGCTGATGCAAATGAAAGGTGAAAATCCAAAACTGTTGAGGTGGTCCATCTCCCTACAGGGAATGGACTTTGTAGTGGAACACAGACCTGGGACTGCCCATGCCAATGCAGATGGCCTTTCCAGGTTCTTCCACTTAGAAAATGAAGACTCTCTTGGGAAAGGTTAGTCTCATCCTCTTTCGTTTGGGGGGGGGGGGGGGTTGTGTAAGGAAATGCCTCCTTGGCATGGTTACCCCCTGACTTTTTGCCTTTGCTGATGCTATGTTTTGAATTGAAAGTGTGCTGAGGCCTGCTAACCAGGCCCCAGCACCAGTGTTCTTCCCCTAACCTGTACTTTTGATTCCACAATTGGCACACCCTGGCACCCAGATAAGTCCCTTGTAACTGGTACCTCTGGTACCAAGGGCCCTGATGCCAGGGAAGGTCTCTAAGGGCTGCAGCATGTATTATGCCACCCTAGAGACCCCTCACCCAGCACAGACACACTGCTTACCAGCTTGTGTGTGCTAGTGAGAACAAAATGAGTAAGTCGACATGGCACTCCCCTCAGGGTGCCATGCCAGCCTCTCACTGCCTATGCAGTATAGGTAAGACACCCCTCTAGAAGGCCTTACAGCCCTAAGGCAGGGTGCACTATACCATAGGTGAGGGTACCAGTGCATGAGCACTGTGCCCCTACAGTGTCTAAGCAAAACCTTAGACATTGTAAGTGCAGGGTAGCCATAAGAGTATATGGTCTGGGAGTCTGTTTTACACGAACTCCACAGCACCATAATGGCTACGCTGAAAACTGGGAAGTTTGGTATCAAACTTCTCAGCACAATAAATGCACACTGATGCCAGTGTACATTTTATTGTAAAATACACCACAGAGGGCACCTTAGAGGTGCCCCCTGAAACTTAACCGACTATCTGTGTAGGCTGACTGGTTCTAGCAGCCTGCCACACTAGAGACATGTTGCTGGCCCCATGGGGAGAGTGCCTTTGTCACTCTGAGGCCAGTAACAAAGCCTGCACTGGGTGGAGAGGCTAACACCTCCCCCAGGCAGGAGCTGTAACACCTGGCGGTGAGCCTTAAAGGCTCACCCCTTTGTCACAGCACCGCAGGACACTCCAGCTAGTGGAGTTGCCCGCCCCCTCTGGCCACGGCCCCACTTTTGGCGGCAAGGCCGGAGGAGATGATGAGAAAAACAAGGAGTCGTCACTGGCCAGTCAGGACAGCCCCTAAGGTGTCCTGAGCTGAGGTGACTAACTTTTAGAAATCCTCCATCTTGCAGATGGAGGATTCCCCCAATAGGATTAGGGATGTGACCCCCTCCCCTTGGGAGGGGGCACAAAGAGGGTGTACTCACCCTCAGGGCTAGTAACCATTGGCTACTAACCCCCCAGACCTAAACACGCCCTTAAATTTAGTATTTAAGGGCTCTCCCTGAACCTAGAAACTAGATTCCTGCAACAACAAGAAGAAGGACTGCCTAGCTGAAAACCCCTGCAGAGGAAGACCAGAAGACAACAACTGCCTTGGCTCCAGAAACTCACCGGCCTGTCTCCTGCCTTCCAAGGAACTCTGCTCCAGCGACGCCTTCCAAAGGGACCAGCGACCTCTGCATCCTCTGAGGACTGCCCTGCTTCGACGACGACAAGAAACTCCCGAGGACAGCGGACCTGCTCCAAAAAGACTGCAACTTTATCCAAAGGAGCAGCTTTGAAGAACCCTGCAATCTCCCCGCAAGAAGCGCGAGACTTGCAACACTGCACCCGGCGACCCCGACTCGGCTGGTGGAGAACCAACACCTCAGGGAGGACCCCCGGACTACTCTACGACTGTGAGTACCAAAACCTGTCCCCCCTGAGCCCCCACAGCGCCGCCTGCAGAGGGAATCCCGAGGCTTCCCCTGACCGCGACTCTCTGAAACCTAAGTCCCGACGCCTGGAAAAGACCCTGCACCCGCAGCCCCCAGGACCTGAAGGACCGGACTTTCACTGCAGAAGTGACCCCCAGGAGTCCCTCTCCCTTGCCCAAGTGGAGGTTTCCCCGAGGAAGCCCCCCCTTGCCTGCCTGCAGCGCTGAAGAGATCCCTTGATCTCTCATTGACTTCCATTGCGAACCCGACGCTTGTTCTAACACTGCACCCGGCCGCCCCCGCGCCGCTGAGGGTGAAATTTCTGTGTGGGCTTGTGTCCCCCCCGGTGCCCTACAAAACCCCCCTGGTCTGCCCTCCGAAGACGCGGGTACTTACCTGCTGGCAGACTGGAACCGGGGCACCCCCTTCTCTCCATTGAAGCCTATGCGTTTTGGGCACCACTTTGAACTCTGCACCTGACCGGCCCTGAGCTGCTGGTGTGTTAACTTTGGGGTTGCTCTGAACCCCCAACGGTGGGCTACCTTGGACCAAGAACTGAACCCTGTAAGTGTCTTACTTACCTGGTAATACTAACAAAAACTTACCTCCCCCAGGAACTGTGAAAATTGCACTGTGTCCACTTTTAAAATAGCTATTTGTGAATAACTTGAAAAGTATACATGCAATTGAAATGATTCAAAGTTCCTAATGTACTTACCTGCAATACCTTTCAAACAAGATATTACATGTGAAATTTGAACCTGTGGTTCTTAAAATAAACTAAGAAAATATATTTTTCTATAACAAAACCTATTGGCTGGATTTGTCTCTGAGTGTGTGTACCTCATTTATTGTCTATGTGTATGTACAACAAATGCTTAACACTACTCCTTGGATAAGCCTACTGCTCGACCACACTACCACAAAATAGAGCATTAGTATTATCTCTTTTTACCACTATTTTACCTCTAAGGGGAACCCTTGGACTCTGTGTATGCAATTCCTTACTTTGAAATAGCACATACAGAGCCAACTTCCTACACAATCCATCTTGCAAACCTTGTTTTGATATGGGATTGCCTCTATGAGGTTTTTGGAAGGCTACAAATAGTTGTTTAGTCTTTCTGAATGGGTTAGCTCTGTCTATATAGTATATTAAAGCTCTTTTGATGTCTCAGGTATGTAGAGCTCTTTCTGCCACAGAACCTGGCTGTGGGAAGAAGACTGGCAGTTGCACTGTTTGATTTATATGAAATGGTGATACGACCTTTGGAAGAAATTTTGGGTTTGTTCTTAGTACAACTTTATGCTTGTGTACTTGGAATAACGGTTCTTCAAGAGTAAAGGCTTGGATTTCACTTAATCTTCTTAAAGAAGTAATTGCCACTAGGAAGGCAACCTTCAGTGTTAAGAATTGCATTTGACAGGAGTGCATGGGTTCAAATGGTGGTCCCATAAGTCGTGTAAGCACTATATTTAAGTTCCAAGAGGGGACTGGAGGTGTCCTGGGAGGAATGATGCGTTTTAAACCTTCCATGAAAGCTTTGATGACAGGAACTCTAAATAAGGAGCTGTGCTGTATATTTTGTAAATATGCTGAAATTGCTGTAAGATTAATTTTTATGGAAGATAATGCTAAATTTGATTTTTGTAAATTAAGTAAATAGCATACGATGTCTTGTATTGATGCTGTAAGAGGGTGAATATGTTTAGGTTGACAGTACAAATATATTCCATTTGTTTGCATAGCACTGTCTAGTAGTGGGTTTTCTTGCTTGTTTAATAACTTCCATACATTCTGATGGGAGTTGTGAATATCCAAACTATGACCTCAGGAGCCAAATTGCTAGATTGAATGTCTTGGGATTTGGGTGCCTGATTTGGCCTTTGTTTTGAGTCAACAGATCTGGTCTGTTTGGGAGTTTTGAGTGTGGTACTACCAACAGGTCTAATAATGTTGTGTACCACGGTTGACGTGCACATGTTGGTGCTAGGAGTATCATTTTGAGGGAAGTTTGATGGAACTTGTTGACTAGAAATGGAATGAGTGGGAGAGGGGAAAAAGCCTAAGCAAATATCCCTGACCAATTGATTCATAGAGCATTGCCCTTGGATAGGGGATGTGGGTGTCTGGATGCAAAGTTTTGGCATTTTGTGTTTTCGCTTGTGGCGAACAGGTCTATGTTTGGCGTTCCCCATTGTTGAAAGTATTTTTGAAGTACTTGAGGATGATTGATTGTCTATCCCTGGAATGTGTTGTGCTAACAGGTGAATTTGGTTGTGGATTGCCCATTTCCATATTTTCTGGGCTAGAAGGAAGAGTTGGGATGAATGTGTCCCTCCCTGTTTGTTGAGTAATACATGGTTGTCATGTTGTCTGTTTTGATAAGAACATTCTTCTGTGGCAGAAGAGGTTGAAAAGCTTTGAGTGCTAGGAAGACAGCTAACAACTCCAAGTGATTTATGTGTAGCTGTTTGTGTTTGGCATCCCATTGCCCTTGAATGTTGTGATTGTTTAGGTGAGCTCCCCAACCAATCATTAATGCATCTGCTGTAATTATGGTGTGAGGCACAGGGTCTTGAAATGGCCGCCCTGTGCTTGGATTTGTAGAATTCCACCACTGAAGGAACATGCATGTTTGGCGGTCTATCAACATTAGATCTTGATGTTGACTGTGTACCTGTGACCATTGTTGTGCAAGGCACTGTTGTAAGGGACGCAAGTTTAGTCTTGCGTGTGGAACAATTGCAATACATGATGCCATCAACCCTAAAAGTTTCATGACAAATCTGACAGTGT